>NC_051309.1:125882090-126507090 GCF_015220235.1 Choloepus didactylus
TCCATATTGAGATGTGAAATTAAATGAAAATGCATTTATAATATATGATTTTGTGTCTATTACATACTAAGCAACCAATATACACTAGCTTGGGCACTGATTATGGATAAAGTACCCATCTAATTGATTTGTTTATAATGCCACACAATAAATGCTTTCTTAAGGATTTATAATGTTTCAACCACACATAAATTATTTAAATTAGGTAAAAACAACTTTCATAAAATATCTCTTCTGCTGTTTTTCTATTGCAAACAGACAATTCTCTAAATTGAAGACAAATATCTTTGTTGGGAAGGAAAAAAATATATATATAGAGAGAGGTAGGGATATATATTACCTATTGATATATAGACATTGATATATAGATATAGATAGATGATAGATAGATAATTAGATAGATAGATGGATATTGATAAAGCCAATCCTGCTGGTGAGAGCTAGGCAAGGCAAAGGAAATCTGCTTTTAGCCGACTGTACCCTGAGAAGTTGCTTTTCATCTACATTTTTTGTATCGTCCGCTAGGTCCTGTTTTTCCTGATCTAAGTTTATGTGGTTGTGACTTGTCTTTTCTTGTGAGCTTGAATTGTGTTCTGGAGCTTGAGACTCCAACTGGTCCTCCCTTTTATGGATACAAAGTACATGAGCACCAATACTGAAATCTGAAATTAAGGGAAATTCAAAAGTCTAATACAACAACTTAAATAATATTATCTTACCCAAATATTTCCTCATTTCTTTTCAATGTCATTCTCTGAAAAACACATTTCTGTGCTCTGGCAGCTCTTCATGGTAAGTATGATAAACTTGCTTGAATAAGGACATCTATTATAATTTGAGTTCAGTGTACTTCACCACTGATTTCTGTGTGACAGTTAATGACTTTTACTTTTAGTAATAGAAGTACAAATCTTGACACAATAATTCCACGGGTGAGATAAGGTAGTAGATGTATACTCATATTAAATTTTAATTATCTCCTTGTCTCCCTCATTTGAAAATGAAAACATGAGGAAAATGGGCCAAAGTTATATAGCATAAGACATTTGTGGAAGATATCATTTGCCCTACTAAGTGTTCTCAACTTCATAAAAGAAGAAATATTTACTTCTTACATGTTAAAGGTTGTCCTAGTTTGCTAATGCTGCAGAATGCAAAACACCAGAGATGGATAAGCTTTTATAAAACGGGGGTTTATTTACAATTACAGTCTTAAGGCCACAAAGCATCCAAGGTAACACATCAGCAATCGGGTACCCTCACCGGAGGATGGGCAGTGGCCTCCGGAAAACCTCTGTTAGCTAGGAAGGCAGCTGGCATCTGCTCCAAAGCTCCGGCCTCAAAACGGCTTTCTCCCAGGACGTTCCTTTCTAGCAAGCTTGCTTCTCTTCAAAACATCACTCCCAGCTGCACTCTCTTCCTCCCCCCGAGTCAGCTCATTTATGTAGCTCCACCGATCAAGGCCCACCCTGAATGGGCGGGGCCACACCTCCATGAGAACATCTCATCAGAATCATTGCCCACAGCTGGGTGGGGCACATTCCAAGCAAATCCAACCATCACCAAAACGCCTGCCCCACACAAAACCACAAAGATAATGGCATTTGGGGGACACAATACACTCAAACCGGCACATTCCACCCCCTGAACCCCAAAATGACATTATCTTTCCAAATACAAAATATATTCATTCCATCACAATATCACAAAAACTTAAATCATTTCAGTAACAAAAGTTAAGTACAAAATCCCATCAAAATCAGTTTAGGCTTGGTCAGTTCTAAGGCATAATTCCCCTCTAGCTGTGGATCTGTGAACCTAGAACAAGTTATGTGCTTCCAATATACAAAGGAGAGACATTCATAGAATAAACATTTCCATTGCCATAAGGAGAAACAGTAAGGAAAACAGGGTTAACAGGAGCAAAACAGTTCCTAAAACCCACAGGACAAAGTCCATTAGATTTCAAAGTCCGAGAGTCATTTTGTTGCATCCTTGGGGCTTGAGAGAGTGGGAGCCTAACCCTTCCCAAGGGCCTTTTCAGCAGCCCGTTCCTCTCCAAACACTTAGGTGAGTGCTCCAACATTTCCACACATTGGGGAGACCACCTTCTCGGCCCCACCCTCCTCAAACATCGGGGCAGCTCCCGGATTCCCTTCCATCTCCGGGGCACACGCTCAACCCCTTCAGAACAGTGTGGTGGCAGCCAGGCTCTCCCCAATTCCCTGGAAATGTGCTCCACCCTCTTTGGGACCTGAGGTGGCAAAACTCTTCCAGAGCATCGAGGCGGAAAGCCCGCCCTCGACCTCCAGGGCAAACTCACCCTTTCCATGCATATGGGCTGCTCCGCTCTCCCAGCCCCAAACCTCTTGACTCCAGACCTCAACCTCCATGGCTCTGTCTTTGAAGAGATTTTTCCTTTAATTTTTTCCTTGTCTGTCTCCTCCAGTCCAGACCGGCAATGGCTCTGTCTTTTACCTTAAAATAATTTTCAGTGGTGGAATAAAGTTGAGAAATAATATGTGATATGGTAGTTTGACATCTGGTTGAATCCTGAGAAACCTTAAAGACTCCTTGTTCCAAATTTCAAACAAATTTTTAAATTCTCTATTTTTGAAAAACTTATCAATCACTCTCTCATAGCACATTATATACTTATTCATCCATTTTTAAAAGTGTCTGTTTCATTATTGGAAGATAAATTTCTAGGGACTTGTTTCATTATCTTCTCTATACTTGGTAATTAGATCGTTGTCTGACTGCAACTCTATGGTGACCAGTGTCTGGCTACTTCAGTTACTCAATAATGCTTATGAAATATATCACTGAAATTTATCAATGAAAAATCAAGCGGCTTAAGCTATGCTTGCAGAATTAAGTTTTTGGCTAATTTTTATGTATTTTATGATAATTTCTATCCTTTTGTGTCATAAATATATTCTTAAAGTACTTTTACCAATGAAAATTTTTGATGATTCCTTAAGAATCATATCTACACCTCCTTCCTTTAAGTATAATAAGTAAAGTAGAGAGAGAACAGTGTTGTTACAATTGAATAGTATAATATTGTACTAATATTAGAGTGAGCCTTTGTAAACCCTCCAGTGGCTACAAAAGCTAAAGCATCACAGATAGCCTTGAAGTTGTGCTCAAGGTTATGCTCCTGCCCAATCGTAGTCCAAAATCTAAAGTTTTTTGAAGATTTAAATCTACAAGTTTGCTGAAGTTTACTTAGATGGCATGTTCTTGCATATTTAATGAATATTTTTTACTGTACATATGTTAGCTTGTATTCAACATATGGCAACATTAAGAGCCTAAATTGAGTTTCTTTTGTCTTTCTTCTTGGGATTTGCTTTGGACTGGGAGTCAATGAATGCCAGTGGAATAACTGAGCATGCTATATTGGTTCTAGTTTAATGTAAACATCTGAGATTTGGCTCCTCCACATTGTTGCTGGTCCCAGGCTTAGTCTCATAATCTCAGAGTAGGTATCTGTAATTGCAAGTCTGGTTTTGTGTTTGTTTACTGCTCACAAATCAGATCTCAGCATTTTATTGTTGTCATTCTTCCTTTTTGCAAGCCCAACAATGCTTTAAACAATGAAAACAGAATGTTTCCTATTTCTTTTTTATCCTGATAAAGTTAATGCTTGTTTATACTGCTTTGGACTACTCTAACTTATATTTCCATATTTATCCAAACAAGCACCATTCCCTTAAAAAAAAAAAAAAAGTCACAGGTCCAGGAAAGACTAGAGGACAGTACACACGTGCATCTTGCAAAAACCTCATTTGTTTCCCACAAGTGTCCTGAGGCTCTACTCCAGTAGAAACCTTGGTTGACTTTTTTCAGATAGCCAAAAGATTTTCTTTTATTTCTCCCATGAATTTTTCCTTCAAAATAGCAAACCAATGGAAAGGCTATGGATCTTTCTCAATGGATTTTCCTTCAGTCTTTCTGCAATTACTGATCACAATCAGAGGCAATAATAAAGGTATAGAGCTCCCTTTTGCTCCAATGCAGCTGACACTGTGCAAGTCTTTTTTCCTAAAGAATTAAGACAATGCTAGAAACAAATTTCCTGTAGCAGAGACAGTTTAATATCTAGGTATCTTGGAATTTTGCTTACTTCTCTCAAGGTATTAATGTCTTTTAAATATTCCTAAACTTTTCACAGTCAAGAAGTTTCCTATGTATCAGGTCATATCATCTGCAAATAGGGAAAGTTTTTCTTCTTTTATTTCTTTTTCTTGACTAACTGCTCTGGCTAAAACAGTGTTATACAATGTTGAATAACAGTGGTAACAAGGTAACAAACAGTGTACCCTTGTCTTATTTCTGATATTAGAGGGAAAGTTTTCAGTCTTTTACCATTGAGTATGGTGTTAGTGGTTCATTGTTCATACAGACACTTTGTATGTTGAGGCAGTTTCCTTATATTCTTACTTAAATATTTTTTTCAAGAAGTGGTGCTGTATTTTGTCACATGCCATCTCTGCATCAAATGAGATGATAATGTGTTTTCCCCTTTGTTCTGTTAATGTGGTCTATTACATTAACTGTCTTATATTGAACCACCCTAGAGTATCTGGGATATAGAAAAGTTTGAAAAATCCACAATAAAAATTGTTAGAATTAATAAACAAATTCAGCAAATTGATGGGCTACAAGAGCAACACCCAACAATCAGTACTTTTTATATACACTAGTAATTAATCAAAAAGGGAAATCAAGAAAACAAAGTCCATTTACAATGGCAACTAAAGTAATCAAATACCTAGGAATAAATCTAACAGAGGATGTAAAGGACTTGTACCCAGAAAATCACAAAACGTTGCTAAGAGAAATCAAAGAAGACCTAAATAAACAGGAAGAAATTCTGAGTTCATGGATTGGAAGACAAAATACTGTTAAGATGCCAATTCTACCACAAATAAGTTACCAATTCAATGGAATCCCAATCAAAATTCCAACAACTTTCTATGCAGGACTGGTAAAGCCAAATCATTAAATTTATATGGGAGAAAACATGGTGAGAGGAATGATGCCTCACCAGTATGGACTAACTACAATGTGTAAACTCAGAATTGAATCTTAGAACATAGCTTAGCATGGCCATAATAATTGTAATAGTCCCTAGATTGTAAGCTCTTACAGCAGTTAACTCTATCCCTGAATTGTAATGCCTATCTCTAAACTTGGAGATGCTGATCCCCTAGCGTATAACCTGATTGGTCTCTGGAACAATGAGTATCTCTGAGACACCTGAAACTCAGAGCTAGAGCTCGGCAGATATGAATGTCAGTATTAGTGCATACAGACACTGTCAAAAAAAAAAAAAAAAAGCTGAAAAAGAGCCCAGACTTCAATTAGTGATATGAATGAAGCAGGTCTGGTTAAGACCAGGGCAAGCCAGGCTAAAGGGTAAAGGTTGAAACTGATTGTGTTTTAAAACTTCAACTTCCATATGAGACCAAGGGAAGAGATATCTATTTGGTACAGGATCTAAATTTTCTAAATGGTACAACTGTACAGTCGATTTGTTCAAAAACCACAATTGCATGGAACTTTGAATAGGAAGTGAGATACAGTAGGTTAGTATAGGCTGGAGTGAAATAGTGACACATCTCAGAGTAATTTGGGCAGATAATAAAAAAATATTTTTACAGCCTCCCCCTCTCCAGCCCCGAGGATCTGGGGGAAGGTGTGGATGTGTTGGACATCCTCACGTGGACTGGTGTTGATATCACAAACATTGGGATTGGCGGTTTGATGTGCTGAGCCCTCGATCATGGGACTTGACCTTATGAAGCTCATTACCGCAAAGGAGAGTCTAAACTTGCATGTAGTTGTCCCCAAGTGTCTCCCCTGAGTACCTCTTTGTTGCTCAGATGTGGCCCTCTCTCTCTCTAACTGAGCCATCTCAACAGGTGAACTTGCTGCCCTCCCCCCTACGTGGGACCCGACTCCCAGGGTTGTAAATCTCCCTGGCAATGCAGAATATGACTCCCGGGGATGAATGTGGACCCGGCATCATGGGACTGAGAGTATCTTCTTGACCAAAAGGGGGATGCAAAATGAGACAAAATAGTTTCAGTGGCTGAAGATTTCAAATGGAGTCGAGAGGTCACTCTGGTGGACATTCTTATGCACTATATAGATAACACCTTTTAGGTTTTAATGTATTGGAATAGCTAGAAGTAAATAACTGAAGCTACCAAACTCCAACCCAGCAGTCTGGACTCCTGAAGACAATTATATAATAATGTAGATTACAAGGGGTGACAGTGTGATTGTAAAGACCTTGTGGATCACACCCCCTTTATCTAGTGTATGGATGAGTAGAAAAATTGAGATAAAAACTAAAGGACAAATGGGGTGGGATGGGGGGATGATTTGGGTGTTCTTTTTTCACTTTTATTTTTTATTCTTGTTCTGGTTCTTTCTGATGTAAGGAAAATGTTCAGAGATAGATTGTGGTGATGAACGCATAACTATGTTATCATACTGTGGACAGTGGATTGTACACCATGGGTGATTGTATGGTGTGGGAATATATTTCAATAAAACTGAATTTAATAAAAAAAAATTTATATGGAAGGGTAAGGGGCCCTAAATATCCAAAACCATGTTGAAAAAGAAGAATGAAGTGAGAGGGTTAACATTTCCTGATTTGAAAATTTATTACAAAGCTACAGTGGAACAAAACAGCATAGTACCTGCACAAGGACAGACATATAGACCAATGGCATCAAAGTTAGAGTCCAGATAAAAAAAATCCTTTCATATCTATGGCCAACAGATTTTTGATAATGGTTCCAAGTCCAGTCAGTTGGGCAAGTATAATCTTTTCAGTGAATTGTTCTGGGAAAACCAAATGTCCATATGCAAAAGAATGAACATGGAACCATACCTCACACCATATACAAAACTCGACTCAAAATGGATCAAATACCTAAATGTAAGAACCAAACTATAAAAATACAGAAGAAAATGTAGGGATGAGTCTGTAGGACCTTGTGTTAGGAAATGGTTTCTTAGACTTTACACCAAAAGCATAAGCAGCAAAAGAAAACATAGATAAATGGGATCATATCAAAATTAAATACTGTTGTGCATAAAAGTATTTGATCATGAAAGTAAAATGAGAACCTAAAGAATGGGAGAAAATATTTGGAAACCACATATCCAAAAAAAGTTTACTATCCAGAATATAAAAACAAATCCTACAACTCAGCAATAATGAGACAACCCAATTAAAAGTGGAGAGCATTTTATTTATCTCCAAAGAAGATACTAAAATGGCCAAAAAGCACATGAAATGATGCACAACATCATTAGCCATTAGGGAAACACAAATTAAAACCACAATGGGATACCATTTTGCACCCACTAGACTGAGTGCTATTAAAAACAAAACAACAACAACAAAAAAACAGAAATTCCAAGTGTTGGAGAGGATGTGGAGAAATAGGAATACCCTTTCACTGGTGGGAATGTAAAATGGTACAACTGCTGTGGAAGACAATTTGGCAGTTACTTAGAAAGTTAAGTTTAGAATTCTTACATGACTCAGTTATCCCATTTCTAGGTTTATACCTAAGTGTCCATCAGCTGACTAATGGATAAACAAAATGTGATGTATACATACACTGGAACATTATTCAGCCATAAAAAGGAATGAAGTTCTGATAACATGCAAAAACATGGATAAACTTTGAAGACATCATGTTGAGCAAAATAAGCCAGACACAAATGGACAATTGTTGTATGATATGAAATAACCAGAATAAGCAAATTCAAGTAAAAACTGAAATAAAACTTACAAGGGGTTTAGGTGGGGAAAAAGAATGGGGAGTTCATCTTAAAGTGTACAGAATTTCTATTTGGGGTAATGAAAAAAATGGTAATAGATGGTGGGCATGGTAGCACAACATTTTGAATCTAATTAATAACACTGAATTATATAATTGAATGTGGTTAAAAGGGGGAATTTAGGTTGTATATATGTTACTAGAACAAAGATTAAAACAAAAAAGCACAGGACTGTATAACACAAATAGGGAGCTCAGATATAAACTGTGGACTCTAGTTAATAATACAATTATAATAATATTATTTCATTAACTGTAACAAATGTACCACACAAATGCACGATGTTAATAATAGGGAGGAAATATGGAAATTCTCTATTTTCTGCATGTTTTTTTTCTGTAAAACCTCAATTCTCTAACCTTCTATTCCTCACCTGACTTTCTTACACCACCAATAGCATTTTCTTCAGTTCTCTTAGGCCACCAGTCCTACTGTTCCCCTTTGGGAAATATCAGCCTTTTTCATCAGAAGATACCATTTCTTTAAGCCCTCTCCTTTCTCCTTTTCCCCTTACAAAATTGTATTCTTTTTGATGTGATTGCCATTAAAAATGGTTTATTGCCCAGTTTCCCTTATAGTTAAAGAAGTTAGGTGCTGGGGTGATGAGAATCCAAGGTTGAGAAGGGATAGTTTTTTCCTCAGTTTCATGAGTATTGATGAAATCACCTGGACATTTATCAATATTTTCACTACTGAATGTGGAGGCTTTCAAAATTTCTTTTCAAGTTAACTTATGGCAAGTGTATTCAGTGTTCCTGATTCACAGGAAAGGTTTTGGTTTTGGACTGATTCATAGAAAAATAAATTTATTTTGTTGTACTTAGGGGTATTTCACTCTTTCCTAATCTTTTTGAGGTTGACAAATCACAAAAGAGTTTCACAGATTGTAATGGCAACGTTCTTTTTTAAAAGAAATGGTGATAATTTCTATCAATACCTTTTGACTCCTTCTTTGATAGGAGAGAAAAATGAGCAGTTAATTTCTAAAATGACATATGTTATCAGATAACAATATGTCTTACCTAAGGACACTATGTTACAGACTATTATTCATTCTTCAGTTATTTTTTCAGCCCCTGGTTTTGTCCCCTTCCCCTCCTGGCATTCATCTTTGGTACCCAAACCTGAGGGTTGTCTCCTCTTCTGATCACTGGATAATCAATTACTAAACCTTAGCTGGCATGAACAAAAACCATCTCATAGTTATGGCCATGAAAGCTGCCCTTGAGGAGAGCCCTGAATAAACCTGAATTTACCCCACAAGTAGGTCTGTAAAAGGTTTTCTGAACACTTATCTGTGTAATTTACATGTTGACATGAAATATGATATCCATATTTATTTCAAATTGTAAAATGGCAAAGTTCCCCATTATGAAAAACTTTACTTGTATTTGTAAAAGTATTAACAGCCTGCTTCTTTACAGACTGCCCTAAATTGACGTCTGAACTTATCAAGCTTGCTGTTTGCATTATGCATGCTCTTCTTAAGTCTTTTTTCTTTGACAGACCCTCCACATGGCATATGCATGGATTTCATATATAATGATGATTGTATGTAGTGAAAATAATGTGAAGAAAAATGACTTTATTTAAGTGAAACTGTTTCTTTCCTTTTTTCCTCTTTTTATCCACTATATTTTCCATATTTTTCAGTATAAGGATTATGCTGTTTTCATTATCCAGTCTACTCACTAAGCCACTAGATCTCTCTCAAATGCCTTCCACAGGTGAAGTAACCAAAAAGCTTATCAGCAATAACCCAGAGGTGATAGGGTTGTGAAATTAGAGAATAGGTGTAGAGGTGTGTGTTTAGGTGAGGTTAGTATTAAGAAGGATTAGATAAACACATTTCAAAATATACAGAATTCCTTCTTAGATACTTTTAATCACATATTCTATTATTAATTGAGTAGAGTTTTTCTTTCTATTTGTCTTCCTATATTTCACAATATTATATTAGAACAATGGTTCTCAAAGAGGAATCTCCAGACCAGCAGCATTGGTATCACCAGGAAATATTTTTTTTTTTTTAATCTTCATTTTATTGAGATATATTCACATACCACGCAGTCATACAAAACAAATCGTACTTTTGATTGTTTACAGTACCATTACATAGTGGTACATTCATCACCCAAATCAATCCCTGACACCTTCATTAGCACACACACAAAAATAACAAGAATAATAATTAGAGTGAAAAAGAGCAATTGAAGTAAAAAAGAACACTGGGTACCTTTGTCTGTTTGTTTCCTTCCCCTATTTTTCTACTCATCCATCCATAAACTAGACAAAGTGGAGTGTGGTCCTTATGGCTTTCCCAATCCCATTGTCACCCCTCATAAGCTACATTTTTATACAACTGTCTTCGAGATTCATGGGTTCTGGGTTGTAGTTTGATAGTTTCAGGTATCCACCACCAGCTACCCCAATTCTTTAGAACCTAAAAAGGGTTGTCTAAAGTGTGCATAAGAGTGCCCACCAGAGTGACCTCTCGGCTCCTTTTGGAATCTCTCTGCCACTGAAGCTTATTTCATTTCCTTTCACATCCCCCTTTTGGTCAAGAAGATGTTCTCCATCCCACAATGCCAGGTCTACATTACCAGGAAATATTTTAAAACAGCAAATCCTTGAGTGCAACCCCAGACCTCCTGAATCAAATGGGAACTTCAGGGATTAGGACCCAATGATGTGTGTTTTAACAAGTCCTCTGAGTTATTCTGGTGCAGAAAACTTGAGAACCACTAATTTAGTGATATCCTAAGCCTAAATTAGCAAGGTGATTCTTCAAAGAAAGAATTCAATAAACTTTTAATTGCTTTTACTATCCTTGAAGTTATGATAACAAAGATCATCTCTTTCATGAGATGTAGTTTTGAGAAGACATTACATAAAAATGAACCCAAAGCATTAGACATCAACGGCAGTTAAAATATACCTAGAAACAGATTTATTGTATATTCTTATGTTTGCATTTGTTTAATTTATAATCTATCAATTTAAGCTTTTATTTCTATCAGGAACTCAATTTACCCATATTAACATAGTCTAAAAATATCTCATAAAATGTTTTTTAAAATAGCTGTGTTTCATGTTACCCCATGTGCTCTTATTGTTCCAATTTATTAAAATAACTGCTGATTTGGAATAACTTTAGAGTTACAAGGGAATGTATGGCTTCAAGAGGAGGAAAAGGAAAATGGTCAAGATGAACTGAATGAAACAGTCTCCCTTCTGTCTTAATATGCTGTTGTGTATGTGCATGTGTATGTTCATAAATGTACTGAAAAGACAAGAATTGACACAGGAGAGCTGTATATTCCAGTAAGTAAGTAAGAGTATGAAAACTGGCATAGTTAAAATTCCTCTACAAAAGACTGAAGATAAGAGATTTTCTTCCCAAGTATACCCTGATAATCACTTATCCAGGAGTCATCAAGTAAACAGAGAAAGAAGAAGCTCTGCAATATAAAGTGTTTTAGAGAAGCCACTCTTCTTCCTCTATTAATATTGAGCAGAAGGCAGCAATAACATTTGCCTCCAGGCTACAAATTCAAGCCAGATTTCCAAACATCTTCTAAGTAACTGGGAAGTGAGTGATGTAATATGAGTTTCTGGGTTCAAGAAAATAAAAAAAAAAGCATAGTTTGATGTCATTTTCCCCATCCCTATTCATGGTAGAGGAAAATTAAAAGGTGGTAGAAGCCAATTCTGAAGTATACCTCCAGCATAAAGCAGTACATATAGCATTCTGTTCCCTGAAGAGGTTTTACTGACAAACAAAGTGTTAGTGCAGACATCTAAATAGCTTACAATCACTAGGAGAGATGGGAAAACAAACTCATTCAAACACACATGACCAGAAGAAGACCACTGACATCATTGCTTTTCATTAAACTATTGTATCTCAACATCAAACTCAGTTTTTGATATTGTGCTTTGTGATGGTTGGGGCTGGGACCACACAAACAACATTGCTCCTTTGTCAGCTGGTCTTCTCACAGGATTTGCCAATGTGAGTTTCTGGAAAGTCTGTGATGCTAGAATAGAAACACAAGACTTGCATTTTCCTTTAACAATCGTTTTCTTGTCATTGTCACTCCAAATTTTTTCTTCTCTTTGGAAACAGCATAATATCTGTTCAAAGATTCCCAAGTAATCTAGCCAGCACTTCCACCTTAGAAATCTGGGTCCCACCAACATGGAGATTGTCCTCCACCTCCATCAATAGAGAATGATTAGTAAATTGTGGTAGGTACAAATAACGGGACAATACACAGCAACCAAAACAGAATGAAAAACTGCTATGTGGCTAATCTCACAGACATTTTGTGGAGCAAAATAAACCTGACATAAAAGTGTATATAATTATTGAATCAATTTATATTCATTTTAAGGACAAACAAAACAAATCTAACAAAAGAATAGTGTTTTCCTCTGCAGGGGATGTAAGGCAGGAAGTATAATGGAAACTCCTGAGGTCCCGAAAATATTTTCTTTGTATTTATCTGCATGGTAGTTATACAGATTTCTGCATATGTAAAATCCACCATGCTGTATGCATATAATTAGAGCACTAAATGTGCTTGCTGTATATCTGTTTAATCACAATAACAAAATAAAATCAAATGATAGAATTAACTAATATAGTTTATGTTTTCACACTGTATTGTTACTAATACAACAATTTAGGAAAAAATAAATGCATTGAAAAAGCCCTTCCAAACTCAAATGCCCAACAACAGTGAAAGCAAAACAGTATTGGAAAAATAAAACAAATAAATCCCTGAAAAATGGATGAGATTGGAAATAAATGTGTTTTCTGTTATTAAGCATTTTTTTAAGTGGTTATTATTAATAGGCAGAAATATTAAGTGGGTATCTATATCTTTATTTTTCACTCACTCTTGAATACTAGTTCACAATGAATTCAGAATTCTTGGCTGGCTCAAAGTCATATCCATTCAAAATGTTTCAAGGTGTATGCACTTGAAATTAAAATATTAAAAATAAAACAAATAAGGGTGTCTTTTATAAGAAATAGTAGTGAGCAAAGCTATAGTATTTTTTAGCCATGGGTTAAAAAATAAAAAAAAAATGATAAAGTATTTCAATTTTTCACAATAAGGAAGTGGTGGAGTGGAAGAATATGGAGTGAATGGATGCTATAGTTGTTTATTGATATTATTTCAAAATATTGAAAGAAAATATAAGCTTAAATATGTTTTAATGTAAATAGCTCAAAGAACAGGAATAGATACACAAATATTTTAAGAGGGAGAGTAAGAGAAATAAAGACATCTAGAACAACTAAAAGAAAAAAGCATGAGAAGTGGTGGAAGAAGAACATGTATATGAAAAAGTAAGAAAAAATGAGATGTCAAAAATAGTTTCAGAACTATCAGTTACTATTATCTCTGTGAAATGGTTAAATTTTCATATTACATTTTAGACTATAGCATAAAGTTAAAAAATAAAACAAAAATAACTAAATGAACAAAATCCAGCTATATACTATATATAAGGAATATTAGATAAAAACAAAATGACCCAGAATGGTTAAAAATACAGAGGCAATAAATGATATGCCAGGCAAATAGTACCAAATAGAGGGCTGGTGAGTAAACATTAATACCAAAGTAGAAGTCAAAGTGAGACCTTAGAAAGGACAAATAAATATTTTACATTAAGAAAAGATATCATCTACTCAGGAAATATGCCAGGAGACTTTTTTAATCTATGAAATTAGCTTTGAAGTAGAAAATGGAATGTGAAATTGACAAATACACACTCTTAGCAGGAAAGTAAAAATCCTCTCTCTCAGACATAGTTGAAAAAAAGCAGAAATACTTAAAGGTTTAGGAGTATGTCAGTAACATAATCAGTTTATTCAAATAGATAATATGTGCACATATGACTTCATGAGGCAGTGCATAGGCATTTTTAGGTCAGTGAAACTATTCTGTATGCTGCTGTAATGGTGTATACATGATATTACACATTTGTCAAAACCCATAGAGTTGCAGAACACGAGGAGTGAACTCTAAAGTATGGACTTTAGTTAATAATAGTGTATCAACATGGGTTCCTCAATTGTCAAAAATTTACCACACCAGTGCCAAATATTAAGAATAGGAAAAACTCTGTAGGTGGTTGGAGATGGGGGTGAGGTGTATGTGGGAAGATTGTGCGCAATTTTTCTGTACACCTAAAATTGCTCTAAATATAATTAGCCCATACCATTTCTACGAAATACTCTCCTGAAAATGTCAAATCTGCCCTCATAACAAATTATTATTATTGACGGAATTGATACTGAAAATCCAAACCATTTAAAATTTCATGATATTTAAAAATGAAATCATTGACTTTTAAAATCAGTGGATGTTTTAGTAACCTCATTGCTAAAGCATGTACCATGCCACGGGTTGGCTTAAACAGTGAGAATTTATTGGCTCATTATTTTGAGGCTAGGAGAAATCCAAGTCCAGGTGTCCTCAAGGTGATGCTTTTCTTCCCAAAGACTGGCATTCTGGGACTGAATGTGGATGATTCTTGGTCCTGGGCTTCTCTATTGCATGTCAATGCATGGGGGCCCTCTTCTGGTCTCTCCTTTCCCTTGCCAGTTCCTTTGACTTTCAGCTTCTGACTGTCCCTTCTGTTGCTTTTTTTTTCCCTCTGTGACTTTCCCTATAAGGCCTTAAGTAATAGAATTAAGCCCTATCCTGGGCCATACCTTATCTGAAGTAACCTCATCAAAAGGTCCTATTAACAAGGGTTCACACCCACAGCCATGGATTAAGAGCATGTTTTTTTTTGTGGTACATAGTATCACAGTGGGTATGGTTCACTGATACAAATAAAAAAAAAATATGCAGCCTTAGATTCATTTGAGGTGAAGTGAGCAATATCAAAAATAAGTTATCAAAGAGATACCAAATTTCTAAAGAAAGAAAAACACTACAAATTCCAGAGAAAATATACCTAATAAAAGTGGATAAATAAACAATAGAACAGAATGACTAATTCCTTTTAGTGCATATTCCTTAAAAATATCAAGGTAATAAATGGTTATGAAGTAGTATTACACAAATAAATAACATTATAGGTGTCTATTTCTGACAATATGGTATACATGCCCAGTAAAAGACTACCTGGCATAAATGAATATAAGCCACAGCAAAACAAGATACCTTAAAATGTTGTCAGTCAATTTATTGCTTGCCTTTCAGGGCAAAACTTTTGGAAACAATTTTTTCTCCTTACTGCCTCCAATTTCCTACTCCCATTCTTTCTTAAACCTACTCTGATCGGGTATACATTTCCATTACTTCACAGAAACTATTCTTGTTGATAAATCTAATCGTCCATTCTCAAGCTCCTTCTTTCTTGACCTATGAATAGCATCTAACATTACTGATCTTTCTTCTCAGAAACCTTTCTTCTATTAACTTCCAGGGCATCACCCTCAGGTTTCCTCCTGTATCTTGGGCTGTTCCTTCTGACTGTCTTTGCTAATTCCTCCTTATCACTCTGATATAGAGTTTACTATTGATCACAGCTTTAAATAACATCAGTTGTCCTAGAACCCATATATCTATAGTTTACATTGGTTAAACATAGCCTAAGCAAACTTGAATTGTTGACTATCCAGCTTGTAGAATTGTGACTATCCAGCTGCCTTCTTGATACTTCCAGTTGGACAACTAATATGTTCAGAGTAGAGTTCTTCATGTTAGCCACCCAAACCTGCTCATCATCACTCTATTCTCCTAGTTGTTTAAGACACCTCAGAATCTTCCCTAACTTCTCATTTTCTATCAAACCAACAAACTGGCAACAAATTTTGTCTCTGTCATATTTCCAGAATAAATATAGAATCTGATGACTTCTTACCACCTCCTTTACTACTACCACATTTGAAGCCACCATTTTCTGTCTCTTGTAGTGTTTCAATGACATGGTTTTCATTTTCTTGGTTTCTTCTCTTCCCTTCCTTTCAGTCTATTCTCATACAAAATACAAAATTCTTACAATGAAAACATGGCCTTGCAGCAACTGACTTCCCATTACCTTTGGTGACTTCATCTCCTAATAATGAAAAAACAAAAATAAAACAACAACGGTGTTGGTGATGATGATGGTAATAATAATAATAAAAATTACTATGTGTGTGTATATTCAAGCTGGAGGGCTAAGTTCATTTGATACTCACTGTTACCCCATGAGGCAAGTATTGATATTATCCCTACTTTTCTGGTGAGGAAAATGAGACCCAGGAACCAACATCTGTTCAGAGTGATCATTCACACTTGATCTCAGGGGTATGATGCTAATATTGCCTTCTTTACTTGGACCACCCTATGCCCCTTATGAACTTGGTTCAGAATGTGTGCTTACCTCCTGATTCAGGAGTTCTCTTCCTATGTATATATTGAAATAAAATGTTACACCAATGTACAGGGGGTATGTACAAGAACATTTCATAGCAATGTTTGCAATTGCAAAAAAATGAAATTAATCTGACACTCAATCAACAGGAGCATGTATAAATAAATTGTGGTATATTCATACATCCAGATCCCCTCCTGCTATGAAAATAATGAACTGAAGCTACTGTATACACATGGATGAAGTCCACAAACAAAATATGAAATCATAAAAAACAGTTGAAAATGTGTGTATGCATAAAAGATTTATGAACAGTTTAAGAACTGACAAGACAATTCACAATGCCATTTATGGGTACACATGTCTCCATAAAACCATAAAGATATCAACTGGAATGACAAACACCAAATCAAATATAGAAGTTACATTCAATGAGGGCAAAGGAGGGTGAAGAAAACAGGAGGGTTCAAAAGGAGTGTCAATGGTGTTGGTTATATTTCTGTCTCAAGCTGAGAGGTAGGTAAATGGATATATATTATGTTGATATTTATTCAATTTTATGTCAATGAAATAATTCATAATACTGATTTTAAAATCAAAATATTCATTCTAATAAAGAAAACTATGACTTCATTTTAAAGAATTGTAAGTAATCATGCATAACCTTAAAATGCATCTAAAATGTCAAATGGATGATTTTATACAAAACAATCATATCACACTGACTCAAGAAGAGAGAGAAAATATCTATGAAACCTTGGGTAAGATAGTTACCCTATCTGTGCCTCTTTTACTATATGCATATCAAATGAAAACAATTATATCCATACATAGGGTTGTTGTGAATATTCAATGAGTTAATATTCACAAATCTCCTAGCACTTTACCAAGTACATGGTAAGCCCTACACAAACCACATCTATTATCATTATTATTGTTATTATATATAAATATGTAATGCACCCTCATTTGTAAGATTAAAAAGGGAAATAACACACGCATTGCTTTAGTTTCCTTGGCTGCTCAAGCAAATACCATGCAATGGATTGGCTTAAACAATGGGAATTTATTAGCTCACAGTTTCAAGGTAGGAAAAAGTTCAAATCAAGGCACCATCAAGGCAATGCGTTATTCCCAAAGACTGGCATTCTGGGCATGCTGCAAATAGTCCATTGTCCTGGACTACCTTCTTTTCTGGTTTCCATTGACTTCCAACTTCTGGCTGCTCTCTCTCACTTCTTTTGTGTCTGTGTGATCTTTCTATAAAGCTTTCAGTAATAGGATTAAAACCCATTTTGGAGAGAGTATGTGGGAAGGTGACAGAGTAGGGATCTCCAGGACACAGTCCTTCCACCCAAACAATTATTAAACAGGCAGAAACTGTTTAATAGTATACAGAGAAGAACAGGAGGAAGCAGGTGATACATTATGTAAAGAACATTAAATTACTCTCTCTGCACAGTGGCCACTGGTGCCCATCCCCCCTCTCCTGGAAAGCTTCTGAAGGGTCCAGATCCTGGCTAGCTGGTGAGAGAAAGGAATATAAAAACTGTATTCCCCCAAAACACATGTGGGCACAATTGGTCACATCATGGATTTTGATTAGCAATTTCAGATCACTGAGGTTCTGTATCTGAGGGCAGCTATTGTTTCAACTCATCCTGGACAAACATGGAGGCAGTCATTGTTTCAGCCATCCCTGGGCAAGGGACTGCAGTGTCCCAGGTGGAGGATTAAAGATGCTGTATTTCCTCAGCTCTGTGAGGGATAATTAGCTGAAGGGCTGCATCTGCCAGGCAAGCCAGGAAAGCTTGGCTTTGGGAAATTATCAGAGAAGATATTGACACCCACCTGGTCCCCTTCCAGGGGCAATTTGTAACTAGTCTATGTCCTTTCTTGGGACCCTGGCTCTCTTTGGGCTAGGAAAGATTGACTTGGAAAAGACAAAAATGTGGACAGACTGAACAAAGCCTGAAAAAATTGATCTTAAAAACACACAAGGAGATGAAGGAAAATATAGAGAAAGAACTAAAAGGTACCAGGAAACAATGAATGATATATCTGAGAGTCTTAGTGAAGAGAGGGAAATATTGAAAAGGAACTAAACAGAAATACTAGAGTTGAAGACTACGATAACTGAAATGAAAAATTTGCCAGGAGGATTTCAACAACTGATTGGAGCTGGCAAAGGAAAAAAAAATCAGTTAACTTGAACAAAAGACACATGAAAATATCAGGTAGAGGAGAAGAAAAATAAAAGAATTATTAAGAGCAAAAACAGCTAAAACACCTTTGGGACACTATGAAGCACACCATTATACACATTATGGGAATCCCAGAAGGAGAAGAAAACAAGAGAGGGGCAGAAGAACTATTCAAAAAATAATGACAGAGAACTGCCCAAACTTAAAAAAAAAAAAAAAAAAAAGTGAATATTCATATCCAAGAAGACCATAGAATACCAAACAGTTAAACATGAAGCAAAATAAACTCTATCACATATTGATCACACTACTGAATGCAAAAGATAAGGAGAGGATTCTGAAAGCTGCAAGAGAAAAGCAATGTGCTACATGTAAGGAAATCCAAATGAGGTTGAGGGCCAATTTCTCATCAGCAACCATGGAAGCATGAAGGCAATGGGTTGAAATATGTGAAGTCCTGAAAGAAAAAAATTGCCTGACAAGATTTGTTTATATCCAGCAGGACTCTTTTTCAAAAATGAGGGAGAGATCAAGGTATTCCCAGATAAAAAAAAGGTGAGAGAGTTCATCATCACTAGACCAGCCCTACAAGTAATGCTAATGGGAGTTCTTCAGATTGAAAAGAAAGGACAATAGATAGTGTTTCAAAGCAGCATGAAGAAATAAAGCCCTGCAATAAAGCTAACCATTTGGTTAATTTTAGATATTATTATTGTAGTGTATTATTTTGTATGTAACCCTACTTCATACTTCATGCAGGTGAAAAAATGCAAATTCATAAAAGTAGTGGTAAGTAAGTTTTTGTGCGTATGCTGTACAAAGATGTAAGTAGCAACAAGTACAAAAAAGGTAACAGGACAGAGGAATTTAGAAAAAGTATATATGCATACTAGTTGGCATCAAACCAAATGTGATTGCTATATATTTGGAATGTTGAATTGTAGCCCATGGAAATCACAAGGAAAATAAGTGAAATATATACTTCATATAGAAATGAGAAGGCGCTCAATATGGTAAAACACAAAAAAAATCAAATAAATTTAAAAAAATCATTAATGGAATTGAGGGAAAAACATGTGATTTACAAACTCTGAATAGAAAAATAGCACAAGAAAGTCATGCATTGCCTGTTATGACTTTAATGTAAGTGGATTAAACTCTCTAGTCAAATGTCAGAGATTGGAAGAATGGATAAAAAGTCATGACCTTACTATATGCTGTCTGCAAGAGACTCACCTTAAATTCAAACTTGCAAGTAGGTTGAGGGTAAAAGGATGGGAAAATGTACCATGTAAGTGGTACCCAAAAGAGAGCTGGGATGGCTATACTAATATCAGATAAAATAGACTTTCAGTCAAAAACAGATATAAGGGACAAAGATAGTCATTATATCTGATAAAGAGGAAATTTCATTAAGAATGTGTAGCAGTTATAAATACATATGCACCTAACAGCAGAGTCCCAAAAATATACAATGCAAATACTGACAGATTTGAAGGGAGAAATTGATGGTTCTACATTAATAGTAGGAGTCTGTAATACACAACTCTCAATAATGGATAGAACCTCTAGTCAGAATATCAATGAGGAGGTAAAAGTTAATAATGATACTCTAAACCAGGCAGCTACAACTAACAGAAATATATAGAACACTTCAGATGAAAAAGACAGAGTACACATTCTTCTCCAGTGCACATGGTTCATTCTTCAGGATAAACCATAAGTTAGGTCACAAAACAAGTCTAAAGAAATTCAAAAACATTGAAATCACACAATGCATATTCTTTGTCCACAATGGAATGAAGCTAGAATCATGAACAGATGTTATGTTGGTTTGAAACTGTTATGGGCTCCAGAAGAGCCATGATCTTTAACCCAATCTTGTTGGGTGGAACCTTTTGATTGTTTCCATGGAGATCTGACTCACCCAACTGTGGGTGAGAACTTTGATTAAGCTATTTCCATGGAGGTGTGGACCCCACCTATTCAGGGTGGGTCTTGATTATTTCACTGGAGTACTTAATAGAATTCAAGAGCCAACAAAGCTGCTGACATTTGGAGATGCCTGGACATACAGACAGAAGGAGGTTTGGAGATGCTAAGCTAAGGGATGAAACCCAGAGTTTGCCCTGGAGAAGCTAAGAGAGGATCCTCATATGCTGAAAGAGAAACACCCCGGAGGAAAGGAGCAATAATGCACAGGAGCTGAGAGAGAGGAGGAGCCAGGACAAAATCCCAGAGACAATTTGTAGAAAGCCATTTTGAAACACAACCCAGGAGCAAAGGACCAGCAGACACCAGCCACTTGCCTTCCCAGCTGACAGAGGTGTTCTGGATACCATTGACTATTCTTCAGTGAAGGCATCCTCTTGCTGATGCCTTACTTTGGATACTTCTATGGACCTAGGATTGTAAATTTCTAACTAATAAACCCCCTTTATAAATGCTGATCCATTTCTGATATTTAGCATAATGTCAGTTTAGCAAACAAGAACAAATGGAGAAATGGAAAATTATCAAATAGGTGGTGATTAAACAACCATACTCTTAAATGACCAATGGGTTAAAGTGGAAGTCAGAAGCAACATTAGGAAATATCTTCAGGCAAATGAACATGAAAATACAAGGTACCCAAACTTATGCGATGCAATGAAGGCAGTGCTGAGAGGGAAACTTATAGCTCTAAATGCTTACATTAAAAAAGAAGAAAATTAAAATCAGAAACTTAATCTCAAAACTGGAAGAACTAGAAAAAGAAGAGTAAACTAAACCTAAAGGGGATGGAAGCAAAGAAATAAAGATTAGAGTGGAGATAAATGAAATAGAAAACAAAAGAAAAATAAAGACAATCAACAGAACAAAAGATGGTTCTTTGAAAAGATCAATAAAATTGACAAACCATTAGCAAGGATACAACTAATGAAAATCAGATATGAATGTAGAGGCATTACTACCAAACCTGCTGAAATAAAAAGGACCGTAAGAAAATACTATGAACAATAGTAAGCAAATAAATTAGATAATCTGGAAGAAATGGACAAATTCTTAGAAACACACAAACTACCTATGTTGACTCAAGAAGACAGAATGTCTCAACAAACTAATTCCTATTAAAGAAATGGCATCAGTAAAAAAAGAAAAAAAAGTCTCCCAACAAAGAGAGTCCCAGGACCAGAGGGTTTCCAGGTGAATTCTGCCACATATTCCAAGAAGACTTAGCTCCAATTCTGCTCAAACTCTTCCAAAAATTGAACAGGAGGGATGCTCACTAACCCCTTCTATGAAGTGAACATCAGTCTCATACCAAAGCCATTTAAAGATACCATAGGTAAAGAATATTAGAGACCATTATCTCTCATGAATATAGATGCAAAAATCCTCAACAAAATAATAGCTAACCAAATCCAACAGCATAGTAAAAGAATAATACACCAAGATAAAGTTATACTTATCCCTGGTATGCAACATATCCCTGGTATCTCTGGTATGGTTCAACATAAAAAAAAAATCAATTAATATGACATACGCCATTAGCAGAATGGAGAAAAAATAACACATGATCATCTCAATTGATGCAGAAAAGGCATTTGACAAAATGCAACATACTTTCTTGATAAAAAATATTTAGAACACTAGAAATAGAAGGAAACTTCCTCAATGCAATAAAAGGCATATAGGAAAAGTCCACAGTTAACATCATATTTAATGGTGAAAGAATAATAGGTTTCCCTCTAAGATCAGGAATAAGACAAAGATGCCCACTATCATCACTGTTATTCAACATTGTACTGGAAGTTCTTGACAGAGCAATTAGGCAAGAGAAAGAAATAAAAGACAACCAAATTGGTAAGGAGGAAGTAAACCATTCCCTGTTTGCTGTTATGATCCTATAAACAGAAATATATGAAAAATCCACAAGAAAGCTCCTAGAGCTAAAAATTGAATTCAGCAAATTGTGAGATATATGACCAATATCCAAAACTCAGTAGTGTTTCTATACACAAGCAATGAACCATGGGAAAAAGAATTCAAGAACAAAATTACATTAACAGTAGCAACTAAAAGAAGCAAATGTCTAGGAATAAATCTAAGAAGTATGTAAAAAATTTGTACATAGAAAACTACAAAACATTGCTAAAAGAAATCAAAGAAAACCTAAATAAATGGAAGAACATTCTCTGTTCATGGGCTGGAAGACTAAATATAATTAAAATATTAATCCTACCCAAAGCAATTTATAGATCCAATGCAGTCTAATCAAATTTCCAGCAAACTTCTTTGCAGGAACAGAAAAGCCAATAATCAAATTTATATGGAGAGTTAAGGGGCCCTGAAGTTATAGAACTCACACTAGCTCATTTTAAAACTTATTACTGAGGTTGGGACAAGATGGAGGCCTAGAGAGCTGTGGAATTTAGTTGTTGTTCTAGAGCATCTAATAAACAGCCAGGAAAAACTATTGAATAGTCTCAAATAATTGTTTGGGGAACATCTGTGACCAGACACACATTGTACATGAGTCTGGTTGGGTGAAAGAGCCAAGACCACTGTGCAGAATTGTAAGTAAAGCCCCCTCAATGGTAGAGACTGACATCCCTCCATGACAGGCATGGGAAACTGAGTTGCAACACTTTACTGTGGGAAAAAGACACAGTTTTTACTAGGAACAAGAGATGGTATTTCCATCAAGCTCCAATTATGGTTTTAATTAATGAATTTGGACTACTGAATACAAGTTATGAGCACAGATAAACCCAGAGCAAACAGGAAAAGAACCCTGAGGTGTCTCTTGGCAGAGAGGAGACAGGGCTAACAGAAAAAAAAGAAATAGAGGCTTTTTGAGTCAGCAGAGCTCAGAATACTGGAAAAGGTCTGTGCCCCAAGAAAAGGTGCACATAGAACTGGGTACCAACTCCAGCACTTGGCTGGTGAAACTGGGGACCTGGGGATTGGCTCTGAAAAGAAGATTTCTCTTTTTTTTCTCTCTCTCCCTTTTTAAACTATTCTAAGTAGCTCATTAGAGAAAGCCTCAGGCATTTTCAATTGTCAGCAGTGACCCAGGCAAGGGTGGAGTTAAGATAGGTCTGAGAGACAAAGTAATGAATCAAGTGACAGAGATAATTCCCTAAAGAGCATATCTTCCCCCCAAAAAAGGGTGATGGTGGAGCCCAGCTCAAGTCACAGCCATCCTTCAGAGAATTCAGACCCCAGGGGTGGTGAAAATTTTAAAAAACAGGAACAACTTAAGCTTGGCTTCTGACTTACCCTTGGTCTAAACCATGTACCTGGAACGGACAGGGTCTGCTGAGAACTAAATGCACCATACTCTTTATACTGGTGGGTAATGGTGGGCTGACAAGCACCATCTGCTGGGTGTACTGTGAAAAACACAGAGTCTAGAGGCTTCCCAGGATAGTCTGACAATCTTCTGGGTCTCATCCTCAAGGCAACTTGATACTGATTACACCCTCCTTCTGAAAACCCTCTTCCTGTCTGGTCTGGGAAAATGTGTCTGGGGTCCATCATATCTGGAAAGACCTTCCTCCAAAAATAAATAAATAAATAAATAAAGTTTCCATATAGGCAGGCAAGAAGCAGAATGAAAAGAGCTAAACAGTTCTGATAAGTTAAACAGAAGCTATGCTAGATGTCTAGAATAAGTTGAACTGAACACCAAAGAACAGATAGAGAACAAAGCCAACAAGAAAACCCTAGGTAAAAGAGTGACAACCACCTCCAGAATAAGCTAATCAAGGAAATGAGATGCCTAGACACCAACAAAAAATCATAAGTCCCATTAAGGAAAGCAAAGATATGACACAGTCAAAAGGAACAAACAAACACTTCAAATGAGATACAGGAATTGAAACAGCTAATTAAAGATGTTTAAGCAAACATGCTAAATCAATTCAAAAATCAAATCAGTGAGTTGATGGAAGATACGGAAAAAGTGATGATGAATATAAAGAAAACATTGAGTGAACATAAGGAAAAAATCAAAGGTTTGGTAAAACAACTGGCAGAACTTATGGGAATAAACCTATTGAAGACTTAGAACAGCAGAATTGAAGAGAAAGAAGAAATTATTAGTGAACTAGAGGACAGAAAATCTGAAATCCTACACACAAAAGAACAGATAGGGTAAGGAATGGAAAAATATAAGCAGTGTCTCAGGGAATTGAATGACATGAAGCACGTGTGTATACATGTCATGAGTGTCACAGAAGAAGGGAATGGAAAGGGGGCAGAAAGAATAGTAGTAGAAATAATCACTGAAAATTTAGCATCTCTTATGAAAGACATAAAATTACTGGTACAAGAAGTACAATGTACCCAAAACAGAATAGATCCAAATAGACCAACTCTAAGAAACTTACTAATCAGATTATCAAATGTCAAAGACAAAGAGAATTCTGTAAGCAGCAAGAGAAAAGCAATCCATCACATATGAGGGAAGCTTGATTAGACTATGTGTGGATTTCTCAGCAGAAACCATGGAGGGCAAGAAGGCAGTGGCATGCTACATTTAAGATACTGAAAGAGACAAATTGCTAACCATGAATTCTATATACACTAAGCCCGTCCTTCAAAAATATCTTAGAGTTTAAAATATTTTCAGAAAAACAAAAACTGAAAGAGGTTTTGAAGAAGAGACCTGCTCAACAGGTAATACTAAAAGGAGCACTAGAGGCAGATAGGAAAAGGCAGGAGAGAGAGGTTTGGAGAAGAGTATAGAAATGAAGACTGTCAGTAAAGGTAAGAAAAGAGAGAGATAAAAATAAAATAAGGTATGACATAAAATCCAAAAGACAAAATGGTAGTTGGTAGCACAATATTGTAAGTACATTGAACAAAGCTGAGTATGAGTATGGTTGGAAGAGGAACATAGGGGCATGTGTGACACAAGAAGGAAACAAAGAAGATAAGGACAGGAACTGTACAACTTAGCAAAACCTAGAGTGGACAATAATGCATATTAAATGTACGAGTATAAGAATGTTTTTATATGAAGGACAACAAGTGAATTTCAACTTTGCAAAATGTTGAAAATGGGATGGTATACAGAAAAATACAATCAATGCAAATTAAAGTCTATAGGTAATAGTAACAGTGTAATATACTTCTATGAAATGTAACAAAGTCAATGTACAAAAGCTAAATGTCAAGAAGGGTAGGATATAAGGGAGGGGTATGGGATTCTTGGTGTTATTGTTGTTTTTTCTCTTTTTTATTTTATTTTGTATTTTTTTATTATTTATTGTTCATATTTCCCCTCTTCTCCTTTCTTTGCAAAAGAAATGGGAATGTCCTCACTTAGATTCTCACGGTGAATGCCAAATTATGTGATTATACCAGGAACCATTGATTGCTTACTAAGGATGGATTTTATGGTGTTTGAATAAAACTGTTTAAAAAATAAACAGGAAGATACAAGTGCTGGAGAAAATGTACTGAGAGGGATGAACCTCTTCACTGTTGGTAGAGAATCAGAATGGTGCAACCCATCTAAAGGGCAGTTTGGTGGCTCCACAGGAAGTCAAGTGTAGGGTTGCAATAAGATCCTATGACCCCATTATTAGTCATATACTTGGATGAACTGAAAATAGGGACATGAATGGACATTTGCACACTGGTATTTTTGGTGGCAGTATTCATTATCTGCAAAGGATGTAGGTGGTCTAATGGTACATCAACTGAAGAATGGAAGGATCAACTGTGGTGTATGCATATGTGCAGTTTGGATATATTACGTCCCCCAAAATGCCATGTTCTTTAATGAAATCTTGTGAGGGCAGATGTATTAATGCTGATTAGGTTGGAATCTTTGGATTAGATTGTTTCCATGGAGATGTGACCCACCCAACTGTGAGTAATAACTTTGGTTAGACTATTTCCATGGAGGGGTGGCCCCACCCATTCAGGATGGGTCTTGCTTAGTTCTGTTGGAGTACTTTTAAAAGAGCTACACCAGTCCAGATGCTTGCTTGCTGGCTGGCTTGCTGATGCTCATGCTTAGACATGCTTGGAGCTGCAGCTTAGAGAGACATTTTAGGGATGGCCATTGAAAGCAGACTTTTGCTAACACTTCATTGATGCTCCAGAGAAGATAAGAGAGGAAAAAACACCCCAAGAGCAACACTTTGAAGAATGCAAAGAAGCTGAGAGAGGAGCTGGAACACAACCCAGGATCAGCAGACGCCAGCCGCATGCCTTCCCAGCTAAGAGGTTTTCCAAACACCATTGGCCTTCTTTTGCTGGAGGTATACTCCTGTGGATGGCTTAATTTGGACATTTTCATGGCGTTCAGACTAAATTTGTAACCAGATAAACCCCCTTTATAAAAGCCAATCCATTTCTGGTATTTTGCATAATGGCATCATTAGCAAGCTGGAACAGCATACAATGGAATATTGTGTGGCTGCAAGAAGGATTGAAGTTGAGAAGCATGCAACTAGATGAACGGACATTGAGGACATTATGTTTAGTGAAATAAGCCAGAAACACAAAGACAAATATTGTAACAACTCACTAATAGGACTTAATATAATGTGCAAACTCTGAGAATTGAATTTGAGAACATAGGTTATATGGGGAAGTTTTATTGTAAAGTTTCCTAGATTGTAGCTTCCTACAGCAGTAACATCTATTCCTGAGCTGTTGTGTTTTTTTCTAAATTCTGAGATGCTGGGCCCTTTGTGTATAACCTGGTCATTCCCTGGAACTATGAGCATGTGTGTGACACCTGATACTGAGAGTTAGAGTTCTGCAGCCATGAAAGTTAGCATTACCAGGTAAGGCAACTGTTAAAAAAGCTGAAAAAGAGGTCAGATTTCACTCAGAGATATGAATGAAGCTGATCTGGTTAGAACTAAGAAAATCAGACTAAAGGACAAAGGATGATATTGACTGTTTTGAAACTTCAACTTTTGTGTGAGACCAAAGGAAAAGATGTTTGTTTGGTGCAAAATTTATATTTTCTGTAGCACACTACCTAATTTAACTTGTATTGTCAATTTATTTGAACATCGTAATTACTTGGAACCTAGAATAAAGAATGAGATCTTGTTGGATTGTACAGGTTAGGATGATGCCCCAATTCATCCCAAAGTAATTTGGGTAGAGAATAAAAAAGTATTTGCATAAACCCCTTGAGGGACTAGGGAAAAATGTGGAAATATTAAACATCCTCTCCTGGGGAATTCCAGATTTTCTCACAAGCACTGGGTAGTACCAATTTAATAAGTTGATCCCTCAATCTTGGGGCTTGACCATATGGAACATCTTCCTGCAAAGGAGAAGCTAATCCTACTAATAATTACGCTTGTGTCATCCCCAGAGAACCTTCTTTTGTTGCTCAGATGTGGCCTGTCTCTCTAAGCCAACTCAAACTAAACTCACTTTCCTCCTCACTACATGGGACATGACTCCCAGGGGATGTGCCTGGCCCTGGCATCATGGGATTAAGAAAGCCTTCTTGGACAAAAAGGAGGAAGGGAAATGAAACAAAATAGTTTCAGTGGCTGAGAGTTTTCAAATGGAGAGTTTTCAAAATGATTTTATCATTAAAATAAAATATCAACCTACACAATGGAAGAGAATATTTGGAAACCACATATCTAATAGAGTTGAATATCCTGACTATATAAAAAGTCCTTCAGCTTAACAAGAGGCAAACAACCCAATTTAAAAATTGGGCAAAAGACTTGAATAGACATCTCTCATATGAAGATATATGAATGGCCAGAAAGCACATGAAAAGATGCTCAACATCATTAGCCTGTTAGAGAAACACAAGTCAAAACCAAAATGAGATACCATTTTACACACATTAGAATCACTGCTATTAAAAATAGCATGGAAAATAACAAGAGTTGGAGAAGGTGCAGAGAAATTGGAACACTAATTCATTGCTGGTGGTAATGTAAAATGGTCAGCTTCTGTGGAATATGGTGTTTTGGTTCCTCAGAAAGCTAAGCATAGAACTACCACAGGACCTGACAATCTCATACTATGTACATACACAAAAGAACTGAAAGCAGGGACTCTAACAGACATTTGTACACTAATGTTCATAGAAGTGCTATTAATAGTTAGCAAAAATGGAAGCAATCCTAGTGGCCATCAACCATTGAATGGATAAATAAAATGTGGCATGTATGTATAATAGAATATTATTCAGCTGAAAAAAGTAATGTAGTCCTGATACATGCAATAACATGGATGTACCTTGAAGATGTGTTGAGTGTAATAAGCCAGACACAAAAGGACAAATATTGTACTATCTCACTGATTTGAAACAAGTAGAATAAGGAAACTGAAAGACTCGTGAGCTAGAATATAGGTTAGCAAGGGTCAGGGTGGGGATACACAATGATTAAAAAACCTTATAAGTCCTTCCCTCTGCTAATGGAGCTCACAATTCAGAACAATGGGAAGTTAGGGTTTAATATGTACAGGGTTCCTTTTTGAAATGATGTTGGTAATGGATGGTGGTGATGGTAGCAAATTTTGAGTATGATTACCAGCACCCAAATATAAATCTGAATATAATTAAAATTGGAAATGTTATATATAGGGTAACAAAAGATCTTTTAAAAACCCATGGAACCACACTACACAAACTGTGAAACCTGTTAAACCATGGACTTTACTTAATATTACAATTATAAAAATGTGCCTGCATGAACATAAGGTGTTAGTGGTGGGGTGGTGTATGGGAATCCTGTATTTTATTCATGATTGTATTGTAAACCCACAACTTCTCTAATAAAGAAAAAAAATTTAAAAAATCTAGATATAGTTGGGCCACACTTTAACTAAATTAACTTCATCAAAAAGTCCTACTTACGGTGGGTTCACACCCACAGGAATGGATTAAGTTTAAGACCATGATTTTCTGGGGTACAGAGCTCCAAATCACTATACCCAATCAAAAGAAAAATGCTTCAGTAAGTTATGAACTATCCAAATCATGAAATACAATGTAACATTAAATGAATTAGTTGGATGTATATGTAAAGACATGGGGCTTTCAAGTCATATACTAGTTTAGATAAGTTAAGGGAAGTAAAAACTCAAACAAAATAAACTTAGTATTTGTGTTTGTAAACATACATTCACACATATTTCATTCATTTCTATGTATAAAAATGCATAGAAACATGCCTGCTAGTATTTGTGCCATGGTTTTAACAGTAATCACAATTAGAAGAAGCTAAGTTGTTTTGCAAAGGGAGGTTATAACACGATATTAATGGCTAGGACATAAGCTAAGTGTTTTAGATATTTTATCTCCTAAAAGAGTTATTTGAAATGTATGATTATAACCTATATTTCGCTGATGAAGAAACTAATATTTATAGTTAATTAACTTGACCAATATTATAGTGGTATCAAAAGCTAAAGTTGGAATATGAATAAAGTAGAGTAAAAATTCTAATGAATGCACTGGCATATATAGCTTCTATTTTGTTTTATTTTATTTTATTATTTTTTAAAATTTTATTTTTTGTTTTACATTGGATATGGGAAAACATTTTAATTTTCTAGGGCACTTTTAATGCCTTTTAAATTAGCATGAAACAAAAAAAAAAAAACCTTGTAAGTCCTTCCCTCTGCTAATGGAGCTCACAATTCAGAACAATTTTTTTTTTGCTATCCTACTTTTGATTGACAAAGAAGGACATATGTACCTTTCCTGTATTTTGCTGATGAGTCCTTGATCCAACAAAGGAAAAAAATAAATAAATAAAACCTACTAATTACTTTTCAAATCACCCTGTTTTTAAATGTAATTTTTATTGTAGGGTAGTTTTAAGATTTGGAGAAAAGTTGTGAAGATTATACAGAGTTTCCATATACACTGCCCTCAGTTTCCACTATTATTGACATCTTACATTAGCATAGCACATTTGCTACAATTAATGAACAAGTATCAACACACTATAATAAAATTCCATTCCTGACTTTATATTCCCTTTTCTGTTTCAGGATACCACATTACATGTAGCTGTCCTGTCTCCTTTGGTATCTTTTGGCTTTGACAATTTTTCAGACTATCCTTATTTTGATGTCCTTACTAGTTTTGAGGTGTTCTGTGAGATATTTTGTGTAATTTATCTCAGTTTCAATTTGTCCAATGTTTTTCCCATGATTAGATTAAGGCTGTGGGTTTTGATGGCAGGAACATATCAAGGGTACATGCTATCAACATGAAATATCACTGCTGTTGTTGATCTTGATCACCTGGTCGAGGTTGCATTTATCAGTTTTTTTCCTATAAAAGTAGTCTTTTTTTTTTTTTTTTTTTTTTTTTTTCTGTCCTCTTTCCACTTTGTACTCTTTAAAAGGTGGCTACTATATGCAGGCTATGCTTAAAGAAGGAGGTGATAAGCTATACTTCTTTAAGGGTAGGGTGTCTATATAAATTATTTAAATTGTTTTCTGTACAGGAGATTTTTCTCTTCTCACCCACTCATGAATTCAATAATTTATATCACTATGGGCACAAAGATATTCATTTTATACTTTTCATTATAATCCAATACTACTTTAATTATTTTGTTGATCGAATTTTTCCAGCTTTGGCCATTGGGTGCTCTTTCAGTTGATCATGTATCCCTTTGACATACTTCCATCATTGTATGTGTATTTGTGTGCATGCATGTGTTTACTGCTTCTTTGCTTTCTCACAACACAAGATCATTCAGTTCATGGTGCATATTTCCTGTCCCAGTACTGAAATCAGCTGTTTCTCAAGGAGCATTCGTTCTTTTTATTGCAGAATGGTAATAGAAAACAAGATCTAGGCACTAAGTCTGTTTGTTGTTACTGGTGTGATAGTGCTTCTAGTCCCTCGCAATTGACAGGGCAAGAAAATATATGTGTATATGCTAATCCATTCATATACATATGTCTTTAAAAACCGTGTTATGTGTAAATATTAAACGAGTTCATACTGATGACTCTAACTCTAATCCATTACTCTATGGATGATTCTAGCTTTCTTTTTCGGCTTGTCTGTTACCTCCCACTGCAACAGTAAGAAAGGTGGTTCACACCATTTGCCTTCAAATTACTAAACTCTTTAATTTTAGTATACATGTATATTGGTTTCAGTATTGTTAACCAATACCGGCATTGCCGTCAAATACAGTACAGTGTTTATGTACTGTTTCTTCTGCTTTTAGTCTTATAGAATCCGCTAATTTTCAAAGTTACTGAGGTCAGCACTTAATTTTTCCTTAGCCCTTTCATTGTGATTGTTTCATATATTTGTTATAAAATTAGATCGTTTGCCACAGTATGAAAGCTATTCTAGGACCCCCCAACCATGTAAATAATTTTTTTTTAACTTGCATTAATTAATGTTGACTCTTCAAGCTGAAAGGTTCTATGGGTTTTGAAAATAGACATATTGCCATATATCCACAATTAGGGTGTCATATGGAATAGTTTTACCACTGTAAAAAATTCCCATGCCTCACCTATTCAATCTTCCCCCTTACTCAAACTCCTGACAGGCATAGATCTGTTTAACAACTCTCTATTTTTTTTTTATTTTCTAGAATTCTACATAAATGGAATCATATTCTATGTAGCTTTTTCTTTATTGGTTTCTTTCACTTACTAATATGCACTTAAGATTCATCCATGTTTTTACCTCGCTTGATAACTCATTCCTTTTTATTGCTGAATAGTGTATGGATATACCATATTTGTTTATTCAGTCACCTATCAGAGGTTTTAGCAATAATGAATACAGCTTCTAAAAATATGTAAATGCAGGTATTTTTATGGACATAAAATTTCAAATGAGTTGGGTAAATACCTTGAGGGCAATTGCTGGACCATATGGTAAGACTGTGTTTTACCTTGTAAGAAATTGCTGAACTGTCTTCCAAAGTGGCTATACCATTTGTCATTACTGCCAGCATTGAAGGAAAGTTCCTGTTCTCCACACGTTCTCCAGCATTTATTTTCATTTTTTTTTCAATTTGATCTATTCTAAAAAGGTATGTAATAATATTTCATTGCCGTTTTAATTTGAAATTCCTTAATGACAAATGATGTGCATTACTCTATATGTTTATTTTTCACCTGTATAGTTTTGATGAGGAATTTGTTCAGATCTTTTGCCCGTTTTAAAAACTGGATTGTTTTCATACTGTTGAATTTTAATTCTTTTCTGTATTTTGGATAACAAGTCCTTTATCAGATATGTGTTTTGCAAGTGCATTCTCCCCATTTGAGGCTTGCCTTTTTATTCCCTTAACATGTCCTTCAAAGGTCATAAATTTTTAATTTTAGTGAAGTACTATCAATTTGTTTTTCTCTTGTATCATACCTTGGGTTTTGTATATAAAAAGGAATTGTCAAACCCAGGTTCACCTCGATTTTCTCCTATGTTATATTGTAGATGAGATAGAGTTGTGCATTTTAATTTGGGTTTATGATTGGTTTTGAATTAATTTTGTGAAAGGTGTAAGGAATTTATCAATGTTACTATTTTTTGGCACATGGACATTCAATTTTTCAACACCACCATGTATTGAAAAGTCTATAATTTCTCAATTGAATTTTTTCTGTCAAAAATTAGTACATTTGTGTTGGTCTATTTCTGGGCTCCATTCCATTCCATTGATCTATGTCTCTATTTTACCAATACTACAGTGTTTTGGTTAATACAATTTTATAAAAAGTCTTGAATTGGGTAGTGCACATCCTCCAATTTTGTTATTCTTCAGTAAGTATATTGTATATTTTAGGTACTTAATCTTTCTATGTAAATTTTAGCATTATTTTATTGATATCTGCGGAATAACAGGGGATTTTGATTGTAATTGCATTGAATCTATTGACCAAGTTGTAAAGTTTGACAATATTGATTCTTACAGTTCATGAACCTTGAATATCTCCATTTGTTTAGATTTTCTTAAGGTCTTTATCAGTGTTTTGCTGTCTTCTGCATATAGATCCTGCATGTATATCAATAAATTTATGCACAAGTACTTCAGTTTCTGGTGTTATGCTAATTGATATTGATTTTTATTTCAAATTCCAATTATTCATTGTAGGCATGCAGGAAAAGAATTGACCTTTCTTTGTGTATTGACCTTATACATGCAACCTTTCTATATTTGCTTAAGAGTTGCAGGTTTTTTTTGTTTTTTTTTTTTTTCTTTTTTTTGGAGCTTCTACAGAGTTTTCAACATAGATAATCATGTCATCTACAAATAGACACTTATTTCTCCTTTTCCATCTGTATACTTTTTATTTCTTCTTGCTTTCCTGCTTTTTAAGCTTATAGCACCAGCTAAGACTTTCAGTAAAATGTTGAATAGGAATGGTTAGGGAGAACATCCTTGCATTGTCCCTGATCATAGCAGGAAAGAGTTCCATCTCACACCTGTAATGATGATGTTAATTATACATATATTTGGTAATTTTTTTTTTATCACTTGAGGAAGTTCCCTACTATTTCCAGTTGGATAATTGTTTATATCATGGAGGGGTTTTAGATGGTGCTTAATGCCTTCTCTGTATGAATTAATATAATCATATGATTTTTCTTCTTTAACCTGTTGATATTGTAGATTACAATAATTAACATTTGATTAATGAACCAGTCTTGCATTCCTAGAATAAATCCCACTTGATCTTGATGTATGATTCTTTATAACATTTTTGGAATCAATTTACTAATATTTTCAGGATTTTTTGTCTATATTAATGACAGATATTTATCTGTAGTTTTCATTTTTTGTAAAGACTTCATTTATTTATGGTGTTAGGTTTCACAGATTGAGATAGGTAGTGATCTCTTTGCTTCTATTTTTTGCTTCAAGAAATTATGCAGAATTGGTATTATTTATTCCTTAAATGTTGGAAAGAATTCACTAGTGAAATTATCTGGACATGCTGTTTATTTTTAGAAAGTTTTAGAGCATTGACTATATTCCTTTAAAAGATGTAGGCCTATTCAGGTTATCTGTTTTTCTTTGTATGAGTTTAGTATTTGTGTCTTTCAAGGAATCAGACCATTTCATCTAGGGTATTAAATTTGTAGGTTGTTCATAGTGTTCCATTATTATCCTTACAGTGTCCATGAATCAGTAGTGATCACCTGTCTTTTATTTTGATCTTGGTTATTTGTGTTTTCTCTCTTTTTTCTTAGTTTTATTGGGGAGAAATTTGTCAATTTTATTGGTGGCTTCAAAGAACCAGATTTTAGTATTGTTATTATCTCTATTGATTTCCTTTTTTCGGTTTCAATGATTTGTTCTTTTATTCTTTTATTTCTTCTGCTGGATTTAGGCTTAATCTGTTTCTTCCTCTAGTTTCCTTGATTTCAGATCTTTCTTCTTTTTAATATATGCATTTAGTGCTACTAATTTCCCTTTAAGCACTGATTTTGATGTGCTTAATATTAAATATCAAATATTTTAAGCACAAATTTTGAAAAGTTGCCTTTTCACTTTTATTTGGTTCAAAACATTTTTTTTCATTTCTGTTGAGACTTCTATTTTGACCCACAAATCATTTAAAAGGGTGTTTAATGTCCAAATATTTTGGGAATTTTCCATTTATCTTTCTGTTCTTTTTCCTAGTTTAATTTCATTGTGTTAGGAAAACATACTTTACATGATTTCTATAGTTCTAAATTTGATAAGATATGTTTAATAGTTCAGGATGTGGTCTGCCTTGGTGAAGTTCCATGTGAGCTTGGAAAGGATGTTTATTCAGCTTTCGTTGGACAGGATATTCTATAAATATCAAGTAAATCAAGTTGATTGATAGTGCTGTTCAGGTCACCTACATCCTCACTGATTTTCTGGCAGCATATTCTATCAATTACTGACAGAAAGTTTTTGAAATCTCCAACTATAATAGTGGATATATCTATTTCTCCTGTTAGTTCTATCAATTTTTGCCTCATGTATTTTGACACTTTTTTTAGGTGCATACACATTTAGGATGGTTATGTCTTCTTGGAGAATTGACAACTTGGTCATTATTGCTGAAATATTTCATTGTTCTGAAGTCTGCTATGTCTGAAATTAGCAGACATTCTCCAGATTTCTTTTCAGTAGTATCAAGATGATGCATCGTTCTCTGTTCCTTTCCTTTTAGCCTATCAGGGACTTTATATTTAAAGTGAGTTGGTTTTATACAACATATATTAGGGTATTGTGTTTTATCCACTCTGACAATCTCTGTCTTTTAATGGGTATATTTATCCATTCACATTCAAATGATTATTGATAGAATTGGATTGATAACTACCATATTTGTAACTGTTTACTATTTTTTGCATTTGTTCTTTACTTCTGTCCCCCTCTTTTTCTGCCTTTCCTCATTTTAATTGGGCATTTTATATGATTACATTTTATCTCCTCTCAGCATATCAACTGTACTTCTTTTAGAAAATTACTGACTGTCTAAAGTTTACAATACACATTTTTAACAAACTATACCCAACTTTAAATTTCAATAAACCACTCCATGCATAGCACTGGTAAGAAAAAACATTCTCATTTCATCCCTCTTGTCTCATGATATTGTAATTTACTTCACTTATGCATATGCCATAAACACCCAGTACATGGTTACCTTTATGCTCTAAGCAAACAGTTATATTTTAGATGAATTAAGAATAAGAAAAATAAAATATTTTATGTTACCTTCATTTGTTCCTACTCTGATGCTCTTGCTTTCTTTACATAGATCTGTGTTTCTGACCTATATCATTTACTTCTTCCTAAAGAACTTCTTATCTTTTCTTTCAGGGAAGGTCTGCAGATAATAAATTTCTTCCATTTTTGTTTGCCTGATAATGTCTATATTTCTCCTTTATTATTTGAAGGGTAATTTAACTGGGCAAAGAATTCTAGGTTGGTGGTTTTATTGTTTCAACACTTTAAATATTTCCCACCATTCTCTTCTTGCTTGCATGGTTTCAGACAGGAAGTCTGATGTAATTCTTACTCCTCCATAATTAAGTGTTTTTCACAACTCTGACTTGCTTCTTCTCTCAAGATATTATCTGTTTTTGGTTCTGCAATTTGAACATGATATGCCCAGTTTGGGGGTTTTGTTTATATGCTTGTTTGATACATTTTATTTTATTTTGTTGACATTTTTCTTGCTTCGTGCACTCTGAGCTTCCTGAATGTGTGGTTTGCAGTCTATTATTAATTGGGGTAATTTTTCAGTCATTTGTTACTTCAAATAGTTCCTATTCTATTTTTTCTTCTTTTTGTGTTCCAATTACACGTTATAATTTTTGATATTATCTCACATTGTTGAATGTTCTGTTTTGATTATTCCCCATTTTTTTCTTATTGAATTTCAGTGTGAGAAATTTCTATTGACACATCTTCAAGTTCACTGATTTTTTTCCCTTAGCCATGTCAAGGCTACTGATAAGCCCACTAAATGCAACTTCATACGTGATACTATGCTGTGCCTTTTAGCAATTTTTGGCATTTCTGTTTGATTATTCCCTAGTTTCAGTCTCTGTGCTTACGTTACTCATCTATTCTTGTATGTTGTATACTTTTTCCATTCAGACCTTAACATAGGAATCATAGTTATTATATTTTGTGTGATAACTACGTCTGTGTCATTGAATCATTCTACTGAATGACTCTACTGAATTCTACCAATTCTTCTTCAAAGATAGCCTGCCTTGCAGCTCTTTCATCTGTAACCCATTGTTATTATGAGATGAAAGGAATCATCTCATTGCCGAGGGAGCCCTGAATAAAAAGCTCTTGCTGTTTCATGGACCTTGGAGCTGGTAAGAAGGGGAAGAATTAGTAGTGGAAAAGGATTGGGTATTGAATATTGAGTAGAGAAAAGTGCCTTCAAGATACTCCCCTTTTCCCCCCACCCAAAGGAAGTTTTGGCGCAAGTGCCTGAGGAAAACCTTTGCCAAGGGCCTCTGGGATAAGGAGGACTCTGAATGGGGGATACTGAGCTAGGAAGGCAGGATGCCTGACAGCATGGCCACCCAGGGAGACCTGAATCCTTGAATGAGACTTCTTTCAGTGATGGACCAATACTGACTGTGCACCAAGTTTGGTGCAGGGAGAGCAACTTTCCCCCTGTGTGGCTGACCAAATTAAGCCTCTCAAATTGTCTGTAATTGGGCTGAAAGATCATACAAAGGAATTTGGCCAGGAGCTAGACTCCTCACTCCCTTTTCTGGCTGCAGCAATTTTTCCTAATCTTTCTGCTTGAAATCCTGACCCCTGTTGACTATGTTTATTATTTTCACCTTTAGGTGAGACAGGAAGGTTGGAGAGGGCTGGTTTGCAGAGGAATTTCTTTCTCCCATCTGGAATAATTTTTCAGAATTTCACTCTGGCAAAGTTTTTTCCTTGGGAGTAGTTCTTTGCTATTGGGAAGGCTCTGAAAGTGTATCATGAGGGAACACTTTTTCTCTACTGCCAATGCAACAAGGAAATATTTCTAGGATCCTCATGAAAACCTGGGAAAGGGAAGTTCCTGGAGAGAAAGGCCATGGAAATTTGGGCATTCTGGGAGTTTAGCACATTCATACTAGTCTATACTCTTTCTCCATCAATTTAATAATGTAATTATGCAAGTGTACCTGCAGATGTATGCCTCCAGATCCAGGTAAGCTGTCCTTTGTTGCTGTATTTCTTTAGTTGCATGTGATTCTCTAGATTTGGGGGTGGTGTTTGCCCTGTGAACTTGGTCCCCTGATAGGTCTAAGAAAAGTTTTTGATTTTAATTTTGTCCAGCTTCATCCTAATTCAAAGACAGGGGTGATGACTTCTAAGCTCCTTACATGTTTAAGCTGAAAACAGAAGTCCTAATACTCTTGTGCCAGTTTGGATGTATCATGTCCCCCAAAATGCCAAGTTCTTTGATGCAATCTTGTGGGGCTGATGTATTTAGTGCTGATCAGATTGAAATTCTTTGATTGAGTGTTTCCATGGAGATGTGACTCAATCAACTGTGAGTGAAATGTTTGATTGGATAATTTCCATGGAGCCATTATCCCACCCATTCAGGGTGGATGTCAATTGGATCACTGGAGTCATATAAAGGAGTTCACAGACACAAGGACCTCAGAGCAACTGAGAGTGACATTTTGAAGAGCAGCTGCAGCTAAGAGAGGACAAAATGCTCCAAGAGCAACATTTCGAAGAATGCCATTTTGAAATGCCACCTGAGAGCAAGTGAGCACCAGCCATGTGCCTTCTGAGCCAACAGAGGTTTTCTGGACACCAATGGCCATCCTTCAGTGAAGGTACCCTATTGTTGATTGTAACTTTGTAGCCAAATAAACCCCTTTATAAAAGCCAATTCATTTCCGGTGTTTTGCATAATGGCACCATTAGTGAACTGCAACAGATTTTGGTACCAGAATTGAGGTGCTGCTGAGCTTGCAAATACCGAACATGTTGGAATGGCTTTTTGAATAGATAAGGGGCAGATTCTGGAAGAACTGTGAGGAGCTTAATAGAAAAGGCCTAGACTGGTTTGAGACTGTTGGTAGAAATTTGGACTCTAAAGATACTTCTGATGAGGCCTTGAGCAGAAATAATGAATGCATCATTGCCAACTGGAAGAAAGGCTATCCTTGATTTAAAGTGACAGAGAATTTTGCAAAACTGAGTCCTGGTTTCAGATGGAAGGCAGAATTTGAAAGTGATGAACTGGGATACTTAGCTGAGGAGATGTCCAGACTACATGCGGAAGATGTACCCTGGCTAGTCCTTGTACCTTATGGTAAAATGTGACAGGGCAGAGATAAGCTGAGAAATGAACTCTTGGGTATGAAGAAAGCAGAAACTGGTAGTTTGGAAAATTCTTGGTTTCCAAAAAGTGAGATACCAGAAGCTCCAGCCCCACATGAGGATTTAACCAAACTTGCATTCTGACTGCCATTTTAGTACAAGCCAAGATTGGAGATGGAGTTATTCAGAAAGCATTTGTGGAAACTCCCGTTGTCTGACAGTTTTGACCCCTGTGTCCTTCATGCCAAGCCAACCAGATATTTGCTAGATCTATATTTACAGAGCCACTGCTGGTCTGGACTGGAAGGGACACAGAAGGAAAAAATTGAAGGAAAAATTTCTTCAAGGATAGAATCATGTAAATTGAGTTCTGGAATCAAGAAATCTCAGGTATGAAGAGCAGAGCAACCAAGGCACATGGAAAGGGTGAGTTTGCCCTTGAGGTTGAGGGCAGGCTTTCTGCCTCATTGCTCAGGAAGAGTGCTGCCACCCCAGGCCCCAGAGAGGGTGGAGCATATTTTATGTGGATTGCGGAGAGCCTGCCCACCACCCCATTTTTCAGAGAGGAGAGAGCCTTTGCCCTGGAGAGGCAGAGTCTGGGTGGCACCCCGATGTTTGAGAAGGGTGAGGCCAAAAAGTGGTCTCCCCAATGTGTGAATATGTTGGAGCTCTCACCCCAGCATTTGGAGAGGAAAGGGCTGCCTCACAAGCCTTTGGAAAGGGTTGGACTCTTGTGCTCTCAAGCCCCAAGGATACAACATCATTTGATAAATGAGTCTCAGACTTTGAAATCTAATGAAGTTTGCCCTGCAGGTTTTAGGAACTGTTTTGGTCCTGTTAACCCAGTTTTCCTTTCAGTTTCTCCTCATGGCAATGGGAATGTTTATCCTATGACTGTCCCTTCTTTCTATACTGGAGACAGATAATTTGTTCTAAGTTTCACAGGTCCACAGCTAGAGGGAAATTTTGCTTTAGGACAGACCATGCCTGTACTGATTTTGATGGGATTTTGTACTTAAACATTGTTGCTGAAATGGTTTAAGTTTTTTTGATATTCTGATAGGATTAATGTATTTTGTATATGGAAAGATCATGTCATTTTGGGGTCCAGGGGATGGAATGTGCCAGTTTGAATGTATTATGTCCCTCCAAATGCTATGTTCTTTGATGCAATCTTGTGGGGACAGATGTATTAGTGTTGATTAGATTGAAATTCTTTGATTGTTTCCATGGAGATGTGACTCAATCAACTGTGAGTGAAACATGTAATTAGATAATTTCCATGGTGCTGTTACTCCGCCCATTCAGGGTGGATGTTTGTTGGATCATTGGAGTCATATAAAGGAGTTCACAGACAGAAGGACCTCAGAGCAACTGAAAGTGACATTTTAGAGAGCAGCTGCAGCTAAGAGAGGAGAAAACACCCCAAGAGCAACATTTCAAACAGTGCCATTTTGGAACACTACCTGAGAGCAAGCAGACACCAGCCACATGCCTTCTGAGCTAACAGAGGTTTTCTGGACACCAATAGCTATCCTTTAGTGAAGGTACCCTGTTTTGATGCCTTACCTTGGACACTTTATGGCCTTAAGACTGTAACTTTGTAACCAAATAACCCCCTTTATAAAAGCCAATCCATTTCTGGTGTTTTGCATAACAGCAGCATTAGTGAACCGGAACAACCCTCTTTAAAAATCATATTCGCTGTAAATTGCTTATTAAAAAAAAAATGAAATTTTTTAATGCATAAGTCTGAATTTTCTTACATGATTTAAATAAATTGCCTAAGCATCAACCAAATACAGATCCAAAAAAGGTAGTAAACATCTATTTTAATGCAAACATTTATGGCAGAACTGAGGAAAATACATGAGAGTTATAAGATAGCTTGCTTAAGAGCATCATATAAGTGTGAATGCACAAAAATACTGGAATTTTGATTAGAAGATTTGAAGGATGGTAGATATTTGAAGCATGGAGCACTTTGAAAGGTAGGACCAGAAAAGATGATAAGGTGTTGGTGTCAATATCCTTATATTAGTCACACCTGTTTCGCTTAGGAAACTAAAATATGTATCTATTTTCAGTAACGGAATAGGGTTGTGACCCTGTATTTTGAATTGTTGTTTTTCCAGTTTTGTTTATTATTAAATATGTTACAAACAGATATTTATGTGACCTTTGAAACACATGATAGAGTTATTAGTAATCCACAGGTTTCTCCAATGAATGGCAGCAATAATAGGTGACCTAAAGTTTTTGTTTATTAAGAGATATCCAAATCTACCAATTTTGGCAGATTTATGTGAATACTAATTCAATCACAAGAGGGTTTCAGGGCCATATTAAATGTTATTATACTCCTTTCCAAGGTAAACAAAGTAGAATCACATGGAGTATATGTGAAGTCAGGTATCAAATATCAATGAATAGTCAAGGGAAAGAATAATTTTTTGTGAGGATATTTGAAAACCTGGCCTTTCATTTTATTTTATTTAACTACCAACATAATTTCAATTAAATTAGCAAAGGAGAAAAATATTAAGTCAGGAAATGTCACCTATTGCCCTTTTGAGAATAAGCAGTCTTTATCACAATTTCCAGGTTAAAAAAAGTATAATTCTGCAATTGCCTTTCATAAAAAATGATTAATTTTATATATTACCAAATTTCAGTTCAAACAATAATTTATGGAACTAGGAAAAGGAAGTCCCTTTATCTGAACATATAAATATACTTTTTCTTAAGTGTTTTTTTTTTTTTTAATTTTAATGTATTAGAAAGACAATGATAACGTTATGGCAAATGTATTTAATAATTTTCAATATTTAAAACTTGAGATACATAGATTAAGACTGTAAAGGAGCATGGAAAAATGAAAATAGTAGTCTTTTGAATAGAATATTTTAGGTAATTGTTTCTTTTAAAATTATTCATATTGTTACAGTAGTCTAAGCAATATAGCAAATAAAATTTTTAATATTAAAGGTTATTCTTTCTACTTAGCCTATGAATACAATCAAACTAACAAGTTTAATGTGTTTATTAGACATAATAATTTGTGCAATACATTTATTAAAGCCAGAACCATATCTCTTATTTATTTTAAATTATTTTATTTTATTTTATCCTGGTGCCTCCTAATTCATAGAAAATAAAAACACAAAAATATTCATCTTAAAATAAATAATTTTATTTATTTTATTTTATTTATAAATGTTGTGTATCATATGTTTAGGCATTTTATCATGGAATTTGCTTGATTAAATTACCTGTAAACACTTAAAATTGGAAGCTTTGTTTACATTGAAGAATAAAATCATATCAATATCAATTTAACTGCCCATGTAAGACAAATTTATTTATTAGACTATTACTTAATCTACTTATATAAGAATGTGTGTGATTATACAGTTGCAAATGGACTATTAATCTAATATTTAACTTTTTCTTTTTATACACTATAGTATCTTGGGGTCTGTACAAAAACACTCTGATACATACTTACTTTGAATTTCATGTGCAGAAACTCAAGTGCAGATATTTGAGATAATCATTATTTCATGCCACACCTATTATTCAGTGCTAATGCTCTTTTTCACTTAATTAATTTTTCCTTTGTCTTTAACCAACATCCCACCCTAAACGTACAATGGTACTATTTACATTTTGTTTGATATACTGAATCTATATGTTCATTTTTAACTGTTTTTCATGTTTGTATAAGTTTTAAATTTATATATATACACTCATAATTTTACTTTTAAAATTTTTTCCACTTAGTATTTTCCCATGTGGATCTAGCCTGTTCATTTTAAATGCTGCATAACATCAGTAGCATGAATAGATGACAGTTTACTTAAATATTCTTCTAATGATAGTCGGTTAAGTTGCCTCCAAACACCCACTACCAAAACAGCACATTTTGTACATATAGATGTACCTGTGCATGAATTCATTTGGGATATAAGCCCAGAAGTGAGTTTGCTATGTTGTAGGGCATATGCATTCTTAATTTCAGTAAGAACTCTTATATTTACATCTAGAATGGTTCTGACAGTTTAATCTCTCAACAGCATTTCCCATCTTCAGATACCCTGAAAACAGATGCTTCGCCATCTGTTTTGCTAAGTTATCCAGTGGTAACTTAGGTTTTAAGTTTGCCTTGCTGATTATTTCTGTTTCATATCATCTTTTCAAATATTAGTTAGAACTCAAACTTGCCCTTCTGGAATTGCCTATTCACATCTTTTGCCCTATTTCTTGATTTGGTATTTGCCTTTTTCTTGTTTTTTAACAGGGGTTCCTTACATATTTTAGGTAGTAATCCCTTATTGATTTTAGGAATTGTTTGATAACTTTGAATATGTGTTTGTTAACTTCGTTTGTTAGTTTGACTATATGATACTTTGTTGAGCAGAAATTCATACTTTTATTATCAAATTTGATTACTTCATGTCTTAAGGTGCTTAGAGAAACTGAAAAAATCTTTTCCCACAAAGATATTTTATATCTTTGTTTCATATATATATATATGTCTATATATGCATATAAATATACATACTACAGGCAATGTGAATGAATCTCATAAACATAATATGAATGCAAAATAACAGACAAAAAGTTTATATATATGTATGTACATATATACAATTTCCAATACCAAATAATAAAAAGTTATATCATTGGCATTTATTTGTAGTTCCAACTTGATTATATAGCAAGTTCCCGTATTTATAGAAGTTCTTTTTAGAGTCTTCTTTATTCTGGTCCATTGATCTATTTGTTTCAACACAAATGGCTTTAATTAATTCATAATTCTTCTTAAAAGCTCAAGAGCTTTATTTATATTTACATCTAAAATAAATGTAAAGAAGTTTAGCAAATGTATACAAATCCTTAAAGCTGTTATAGAGAATAATCACAAAATGAGCAAACTGGATACCCACCATCCACGTTTAAGAAACAAAGCATTACCTCTGAAGGATACCCCATCTGTGCTCACCATATATTAGTTTTGCATGTTTTGGAATTTGTCTGATTGGAACTATGCAGAATTTATTCTTTTTGTCTTGTTTTCACTCAAATTATGTTTATGAGATTCATTCTTATTGTGTGTTGATGTAGTGTATTCATTTAAAAATATTCCATACTAGAAATAAGCCACAATTTTTGTATACTAGCATGGATATTTATTTGAGTTATTTCCCACATAGGGATAATTGCGAACTGTTATAAATATGCCTATACATTTAATGTGGCACACTTATGAATTGTTTTTTGTTGGGTATATAATTAGTGTATAATTGCTGTGCCCTAGTATATGCCATAATGCACAAAGAATTCTCAAAAGTGATCTTACAAAGTTATCATCCTGTAATTAATAAAAATAGCTAATCATCCTGCTCTGCACAGGATGATCCTGATTTTAGCACTGGGAGTCCAGTGTCCCAGGAAACTCTTTGGGCTCAGACAATTTGGGACAACTGATCACCCAACTAATGTGGTCCTATATTAATGTTACATATGCATAATATACTTCCCATCTCTTCTTAAGATAAACCTTACTTGGACATAGGATATTAATATTTTAATACTCTATTGCATTCTAGTATTACACACTTTTTAAAAGATTTTATATCAGTTAATATCATGTAAGACCAGGTTTGGTTTTACTTCTCAGATTAACACAAAATAGCAGTGGATAAAAAAAGACTTTTGTTTTTGTCTCATGTTTTGGAACTGGTCAGTTCAGAGTTGATATTGTCTTCCATGGAGGTAGAGTTCTAAACCACTTTTATGCTATTTCTTCAACATAAATGGTCTTCATTCTAAAGATCAGTTCATGGCCCAAGATGGCTGTTAGAGTTAAGGCCATTAAGCCACTGAGCAGAAAACAGAGAGAAGTCCTTCACCATTCCCTTAAGGACATTCCCTAAAAGTTGTGCATAATCACTTCTGCTTACATCTCATTAGCCTGAATATAATCACATGGTCATGCTCAGATAAAACTGATATTTGAAAATGCTATTGTTATTGCTGCATTGGTAATGTCTTTTAAGGAAATAAACCAGTATTCTTTGGTGGGTCTTCACACCATCTGATATTGCAAAAACCTGCCTCTCGAATGCTTTCCTTATTTTCAAATTGTGGGTAGTTTCCCTTAACAGTTTAAAAAATTTAAGTGTCAGCTTAAAATTAATAAAGGGAAGCAACAGACTTTTTATAAGCATACAGAAAAGAATTTATTGCTTCACTTCAAATTATATTTAAGTAACCTAAATAATCTACATTTGTTTAAAGTTCAAGCAAGATGTTTCCTTGTGTCTTAATGGAAGTTCTTTTTTCTCTATGCTTAAAATTAAAATGAAAATAGGTGTGCTCATTGGGCAATTCTTTAAAACTATCCTTTCTTCAATTCTTTAAAACTATTCTTTCCTGTTGTAAAACTCTCATCTATTCATCAACCATTTATTGTGCTTTATACCATGTCTACATGTCAGGTGCTGCTCTGGGATCTGAGGTAGATGAGAAAACACAAAGCACCACCTTCTTCCTCTCATGGCATTTACATGTTAGTGGCAGGTAGCAAACAACACTCTCATAAAATAAATGACGTAATTTCAGATAGTGGTAAGTGCCATGTAAAAAATAAATTTAAAAAGTAAAAATAAAATTAGGATAATGGGAGAGAAAAGATCTAGGGGTAGAGGGAGAAGGCTGTTTTAGATCAGGAAGATAGTTTAGGTGAGGAAAGCCTCCTTGATGATGAGAAAAAGCTAATTGTACTAAGATCATTTGAAAACTGAAGTTGCCTTCTGACATATTCTTTTGATTGGCACATGTGGTAAAAATACCACGTTGGCATTTCAAAAGTTAGGCTACAAATGTATATATCATGTCTGACAGATAAATTCAACTTATCTAATGTAGTGCTCGGCCATATTTCCAAGTAGAAAAGGCTGTTGTTTCTAATCTGGTACTTCTGTTTCAAAGCAATTTGTCAAAATTTAAAACAAAATATGAGTTATATTTGGAGCTGTGGGAATGCCATGGATTGCAGTATAAGATTACATGTAACAAGATTATTGAATCAAATTGCAAAGCAGAACCTTTCACTAATTGAAAAAATGCTGCTAAAATCTTAAGATTGTGTTTTATATTATCTCTATCTCCATTATCATATTTACCATTAGAATTTAGTTGTTTAAAATAACTAATTTTTCATTTCAATCTTTTATTATTATTATTGAGCTATACATACATAGGAATGAAATTTCAGGCCATATAAATGGGCATAATAATATAAGTAAAATAAAAGTCCCTGTTTCTGCCTTTCCCCCAACTCCCGCTAATTTTACTCATTTCCTGTTTTTAGATGAACAGGCAGTTTATCCAAACTCCAAATAATGTATTATCTGCATCTTTCATAATAATTGGTTATACTTATTTATTAATTTTATCATGCTGCACACATACATTCTTTAAATGTGTTATTTAATCCTCCCCACAGCCCTAGTAATTACCTGCCTTTATTTTTCCCATTATATAGATGAAAAACAATTCATAAGGAAGAGAGTATTCTTCCCCACGTCACAGGCACTTGACTCCAAGATTGATCTCTCAACCATGCCAAAATTATATTGATTTCATGATTTATAAAGTTTTAGCTAACTCTAATGAATTTCCCAGTAAGACGGCTGAAAAATTTAGTTTACTTAAAACATTCTTTCCTATCATAACCTCAAATATTTATTACTTTTAAAAACTATAATTATTATTTGGTAGCTTTGCTTTTAAATAGTAAATGATACATCTATTTCCTTATCATTCACCTTTAAACAGTATTTCTTATCTACCCACTCTATAAAATTAAGAATACAGCTCTCCCCCATGTCACTTAATTTCTACCTCTTTTTACCTCCCAATGCCTGTCTCTTCTGCTGTTGAGTTTGTATTGTAAAGGAATTTAATGTTCTTGATGTTCCATAACCTTAATTAGGCTTTCCCAGATTCAGAGATCATTCTCTATTATATAAATGTTATTTTTTATAAAGCTAATGATATAATTGAATCATAGAGAAGGAAATTAATTCTTTGCTACTAAACATGTCATTCAGGGATTCAAATTTCAAGATCAGATGAAATATCTTTTACTATACTTTTTCAACTGATCAAAATGTTTTAATTTGCCTCCTTTTTGAATTTTCATATTCTTGCACATCCTCTGCCAATGCCATTTCCTATAGAATTTCCTACTGCTTTCCTCTCTTGTTATTAAAAGCAAAAAAAAAAAAAAAAAAATACATTAACATCTTTAACTATATAATAAAGCAAATATTTTGCTCTCTTTCTAAGTGGGTTACATGGCTGTTGTCCTGGTACCTCTTTTCATTGCATGCCTACACTACTTTTAAGTTTTAACATTTTTCTCTGGGGTCCTTTTTTTTGTTCTTCCAGATCATAATATCTGTACTTCAGAAATGTTTCCAGGACCTTGTATGTTGTAAAATATTTTTATTTTACCTTTATGCCAATTGATAGGATACAGAATTTTAGGTGGAAAATTCTTTTTCCCGAGAACTTTGCAGGCATTGCATTTTCTTAAAATCACTAATGAAAATTGTGATAAAAATATAATTGGCTTTTTTCTTAGTTTGAATCTTGCCTAAAGTTTGAATCCAAGTAGAAGGAAGTGGACCTAATATATATATACTTGAAAGTTTGTGGGTAAGTGGTACAGAGGATTAGATGGTAGGCAATAGAGGATTTATTATCAAGCCAGTCGCAACTGTGGGTGCCTGAAGCCTATTCCCACAGAGGTTGGGAGCCATTGCAGAAGATGTGCCTCAAAGTAATTCTTGCTAAGGAGCCAAGGAGTAGGGGCATTTATACTTCAATATTTGTCAGGCATTGATTGTGGGAGTGAATTCTCTGCTACTGACTCCAATGAGCTGAAAAATTTCAGGCAAAGAAACTCAGGTGCTGACAGTTGGGGGTTGAACCTGGGCAAATTTACTGAAGTGGTAAGGGTGAGGAAATATCAGCCTAACTCCTCCAGTATATGTACATTATTTCTTTGTTCATAGCCCATCAACTTGTATCTATTTTCCTTATTCTAGAAGCTTTTATGATTTTCTCCTTATTCTTTGCATTCTAAAATTTCAAGAGAATTTATATATATATATATATATATATATATATATATATATATATATTATCTGCATCTTTCATAATAATTGGTTATACTTATTTATTAATTTTATCATGCTGCACACATACATTCTTTAAATGTGTTATTTAATCCTCCCCACAGCCCTAGTAATTACCTGCCTTTATATATATGGGTCATTTATTTTGTCTAATATTTAGCAGGGCCTTTTAAAGAAAGTCAGAAACCTTTCTAAGCTCGGTGAAATTTACTCTATTATTACTTTGATTAGTTCCTTCATTCCACTATCATTCTTTTCACTTTCAGAATCTACTATTAGACATATGTGGGTTAATATTTTTAGATTTTACATTCTCATACACACATTGATTTTCTTTTTCCCAGACAATTGTGTTCTTGTTTTCCAATTTCTAAATGCTTGTTATTTCTTTTTCACAGTAAGCTGTTAGTTTTTTTAATGCATGTTTTTATTGTTAACTTTACCATATATACATAACAGAGATAACTTTCAAAATACAACATAACAAGTAGATAGTGAATTTCAAAGAATATTATGGGTCACAGTTCCACAACTTTAGCTATTTCCATTATTGTAAAATATTACATACATACAGACAGATGTTAACTTTCACTATGCAGCTCAATAAGCAGTTACACAGGTAATTTCAAAAATTGTTATGGGTCACAGTTCCCAGTTTCAGTTCTTTCCTTATTATGCAATATAGGGTATATACAGAAAGGTGAAAACTTTCAAAGCACAATTGAATGAGTAGCTATAGGACAAATTTCAACTGATGTTATGAGTTACAGTTCCATTATGTCATTTACCTTCTTCCAGCTATTCTGACACTCTGGCACTATATATATATATATATATATATATATGTAAATTTTCAGTATTCATAGACATTTATTAAATCTTATCTTGTTTATACTGCCCCTTCCTCTCACTTATCTTTTTCTCCATCTTCAGGGGTGTCTAGGCAGTGAGCACGCTAACTTGTTCATATTGAAATGGGGTGTCAACAGTATGAGGAAGGGGTTAACATCTGATAGTTGCTCTTAAAGAGGCTGTTGCCTCTGGGTTTTAGGACTTGTCTGGCATAGGAACACTCTGGTGGATTTAAGTTTCTGAGAGATAAAACTTAGTGAATGAATCTTTTATAGAATCTCAGGTATGGACCTAGGTGTTTGGGGACTACTTTTGGTGAGGACATGGCATACTGTGGCCATTCGGGATGTCTAGCCGGAGCTTGCATAAGAGAAACCTCCAGGATAGCCTCTCGACTCTATTTGGGATCTCTCAGCCACCGTGACCTCAGCTTGTTATCTTTCTTTTCCCCCTTTTGGTCAAGTAGGCATTTTCAATCCTTCACTGCCAGGGCTGGCTCATTCCTGGGAATCATGCCGCATGTTGCCCAGGAGAGTCACTTCCCTGGGAGTCATGTCCCTCATGGGTGGGGAGGTTAATGAATATATTTGCCAATTTGGGCTTAGAGAGAGAAAGGCCACATCTGAGCAATGAAACGGGTTCCCTGGAGCAACCTCTTAGGCATAATTATAAGAGGGCTCAGCCTCCCATTTTCAACCTTAAATTTCATAGGAGCAATCCTCAAGTCAAGGACTTGATTTATTAAGTATTGGGATCCTAATTTCACTTAATATATATTCTATCCCAAGATAAACAGTCAGTTTCATACATTATCTTCACTTAGTTGTGCAATGATCATTGCCCTCAACTTTAAACAATTATCATAATATAGTATATCCCAGAGCTCTTATCAGCTGCTAATTATCCATCCCTAGTATTAGTATAGTGTTGGTAAGATATTCCTATTAAATATAATCTTTAATATGTAATGTAAGTATAGTCTTTTATATGTAGTTTTTTCATATACCACTCTGTTAACCTTCTGCACCAGTATCATACCTTATAAGCTCAAGCTAACACTAATTTTGGTTTATGGTGTTACTCTGTGAGTTATATGCCTTTAAACAACCATTTACAAACATGTTCAACTTCAATGCATCACTGTTACTTGTAATCCCATTAACAAACCATAGTCACACCTGACCATTCCAATGCCATTAAGTTCAACCCTCATTATCATATCTGTATATATTAGATTATCATTCCCCCTTCACTAACTTCTATCTCTAGGTTCCCTATATACTACATTATTCTACACTTATTTTACATTTTTTGTGGAGTTCACATTAGTTGTAACATACATTTCTCCTTTTGTGTCTGGCTTATTTCACTCAGCATTATGTCTTTAAGGTTTATCCATGTTGTCATATGTTTCAGGACCTTGTTCCTTCTTACTGCTGCATAATATTACATCATATGTATATATTACATTTTGTTTGTCCACTCATCTGTTGAAGGACACTTGGATTGTTTCTATCTCTTGGCAACACTTGAACAACACTGTTACGAACATCAGTGTGCAAATGTCTGTTCATGTCACTGCTTTCAGAGCTTCTGGGTATATACTGAGAAGTGGAATTGCCAGATCATAGGGTATCTCAATATCTAGTTTTCTGAGGAACCACCAACTATCTTCCATAGTGGCTCTACCATTATGCATCCCCACCAGCAATGAATAAGAGTTCCAATTTCTCCACATCCTCTCTAGCATTTGTTGTTTCCTGTTTGCTTAATGGCAGCCATTCCTATATGTGTGAGATGTGATCTCATTGTGGTCTTGATTTGCATCTCCCTAAGAGTTAGTGAAGATGAACTTTTATTTATGTGTTTTTTAGCCATTTGTATTTCCTCTTCAGAGAAATGTCTTTTCATATCTTTTGCCCATTTTATAATTGGGCTTTTGTACTACTGTTGTAGAGTTGTGGGATTTCCTTATATATGCAAGATATCAGTCTCTTATCAGATACATGGTTTCCAAATATTTTCTCCCATTGAATTGGCTGCCTCTTGACCTTTTTGACAAATCCCTTTGAGGTTCAAAAGCTTTTTATTTTGAGGAGTTACCATTTATCTATTTTTTCTTTCTTTGCTGTGCTTTGGGTATAAGATCTAAGACAGGACCTCCTAATACTAGGTCTTGAAGATGTTTCCCTACATTATCTTCTAGGAGTTTTATGGTACTGTCTCTTATATTGAGGGTTTTGATCCCCTTTGAGTTAATTTTTGTGTAGGCTGTGAAGTAGGGGTCCTCTTTCATTCTTTTGGATATAGATATCCAGTTATCTCAGCCCCATTTTTTGAAGATACTGACCCAATTCAGTGGATTTGTGGTCCTTAACAAAAATCAGTTGACTGTAGATCTGTGGGTCTATTTCTGAATTCTCAAATTGATACCATTGATCAATAAGTTTATCTTTGTGCCAATACCATGCTGTTTTGACTACTGTGGCTTTATAGTAGGCTTCAAAGTCACAAAGTGTAAGTCCTCTGACTTTGTTTTTCTTTTTCAGAATGCTTTAGCAATTTGAGGCCCCTTTCTCTTCCAAATAAATTTGATATTTAGCTTTTCCAAATCTGTAAAGTAGGTTGATTGAATTTTAATTGGAATTGAGTTTAATCTGTAGATCAGTTTGGGTAGGATTGACATCTTAATGGCATTTAGCCTCCCTATCCATGAAAACAGAATATTTTTTCATCTCTTTGGGCCCACTTTTATTTATTTTAGTAACATTATGTAATTTTCTGTGTAGAGGTATTTTACATCTTGGTTACGTTTATTTCTAGATACTTGATTTTTTTAATTGCATTGAGACTGGAATCTTTTTCTTGAGTGTCACTTCACTTAGGTCATTTCTGGTGTATAGGAGCATTACTGACTTATGTACATTAATCCTGTATCCTGCCACTTTGCTAAATTTGTTTATTAGCTCAAGTAACTGTGCCATCGATTGCTTAGGGTTTTCTAAAAATAAGATCATATCATCTGTATATAATGACAGTTTTACTTCTTCCTTTCTAATTTGGATGCCTTTTATTTCCTTGTCTTACTGGATTGCTCTGGCTAGAACTTCTAGCACAATGTTGAATAATAATGGTGACAGTGGACATCCTTGTCTCTTTCCTGATCTTAAAGGGAAAGCTTTCAGTCTCTCACCATTGAGAACCATGCTGGCTGAGGGTTTTTCATACATGTCCTTTATCATATTTAGGAAGTTTCCTTCAATTCCTATCTTTTGAACTATTTTTATCAAAAAAAGAAGCTGAATTTTGTCGAATGCTTCTTCAGCATCTATTGAGATGATGTTTTGATTTTTCCCTTTTGATTTGTTAATGTGTTGTATTACATTGATTGATTTTCTTATGTTGAGCCACCCTTGCATGCCTGGGATGAACCCCACTTGGTCATGGTGTATGAATTTTTAAAGGTGTCTTTAGATTTGATTTGCAAGTATATCATTGAGAATTTTTGCATCTATATTCATTAGGGAAATTGGCCTTTAGTTTCCTTTCTTGTAGCATTTTTATCTTGTTTTGGTATTAGAGTGATGTTGCCTTCATAAAATGAGTTATGTAGTATTCTGTTTTCTTCAATTTTTTAAAAGAGTTTGAGTAGCACTGGTGTCAGTTCTTTTTGGAAAGTTTGGTAGAATTCCCCTGTGAAGCCATCTGGCCCTGGGCTTTCATTTGTAGGAACCTTTTTGCTGACTGATTGGATCTCTTTATTTGTGATTGGTTTGCTGAGGTCAGTCTAGGTTGTTCATGTGTTTCCAGGAAATTATCTATTTCCTCTAAATTGTCTAGTTTGTTGATGTACCATTGTTCATAGTATTATCTTATGATTTTTAAAATTTCTTCAGGATCTGCAGTAATGTCCCCCTTCTCATTTATTATATTGCTTATTTGGGTATTCTCTCTTTTTTACTTTGTCAGTCTAGGTAAGGGTTTGTCAATCTTGTTTATCTTCTCAAAGAACTGACTGTTGGTTATATTTATTCTTTCTCTATTTTTTGTTCTCTATATCATTTATTTATGTTTTATTCCTTGTTACTTCTTTTCTTCTACTTGCTTTAGGATTAGTTTGCTGATTATTTTCTAGCTTCTTCAGTTGTTCCATTAGTTCTTTTATTCTAGCTCTTTCTTCCTTTTTAATGTATGCATTTAGAGCTATAAATTTCCCCCTCAATACCACCTTCACTGCATCACATAAGTTTTGATAGGTTGTGTTCTCATTTTCATTCATATCTAGATATTTAGCAATTTCTCTTGCAATTTCTTCTTTGACCCACTGATTGTTTAGGAGTGTATTGTTTAACCTCCAGATATTTTTGAATATTCTAGATCTTTGATGGTTATTGACTTCTAGTTGCATTCCACTGTGGTCAGAGAATGTGCTTTGAATAATTTCAATTTTTTAAATTTATTGAGGCTTTTTTCATACCCCAGCATATGATCAAACCTGGAGAAAGTTCCACAAGCACTAGAGAAGAATGTATATCCTGGTAATTTGTGATGTAATGCTTTCCATATGTCTGTTAAGTCTAATTTGCTTATCATATTGTTGAGGTTCTCAGTTTCCCTATTGATCCTCTGTCTGGTTGATACATCTATAGGACGGAGTGGCATATTGAAGTTTCTCATGATTATTGTGGAAACATCTGTTGCTTCCTTAATTTATGCCAGTTTTTTGTCTCATGTATTTGGAGCACATTGGGTGCATAAACATTTATGATTGTTATTTCTTCCTGGTTAATTGTCCCTTTTATTAATATACAGTGTCCTTCTTTGTCTCTTATGAAATCCTTGCACTTAAAGTCTATCTTATCTGAAATTAGTATTACTACCCCTGCTTTCTTTTGGCTGTAACTTGCGTGGAATATTTTTTTTCCATCCTTTCACTTTCAGTCTCTTGGTGTTGCTGGGTCAATGAGTCTCTTGTAAACAGCATATTGACGGTTCATATTTTTTGATCCATTCTGCCAATCTATATCTTTTAATTGGGGTGTTTAACCCATTCACATTCAAAGTTATTACCATGAAGGCAGTTCTTGAATCAGCCATTGAATCCTTTGGTTTTTATTTGTCAGATCTATTTTTTTCCCTCTCTCTCTTTATTTCCTTTAAGTTCTCCTTACTAATACTCTTCAGTTCTGTTCCCTTCTCCAGGCCTCTCACTCCTGTCTTTTCTTCTCAGTCAGTAGAGCTCCCTTTAACATTTCTTCTAGGGTAGGTCTCTTGTTAACACATTATGTCAGCATTTGTTTGTCTGTGAAATTTTAAATTCTTCCTCTGTTTTGAAGGAGAGTTGTGCTGGATGAAGAATTCTTGGCTGGAAATTTTTCTCTTTCAGAATTTTAAATATGTCATACCACTGCCTTCTTGCCCCCATGGTGGCCACTACTCAGTACTTAGTCTTATGCTGTTCCCTTTGTATGTGATGAATTGCTTCTCCCTTGCTGTTTTCAGAAGTTTCTTCTTCTCTTTAGAATTTGACAATCTGATCAGAATATGTCTTGGAGTGGGTTTATTTGGATTTATTCTGTTTGGAGTTCATTGGGCATCTTTGATTTGCATAGCTGTGTCATTTAGAACAGTTGGGATTCTTTTCCCAACAAAGTCTTTGAATACTCTTCCTAGCTCTTCATTCTTCCCTTCACATTCTGGGACACTAATGATTCTTATATTTGTGCATTTCATATTGTCCATGATTTCCCTGATATCCACTTCAAATTTTTCAAATTTTTTTCACCATTCATTCTTTTGTGCTTTCACATTCCATCTGCCTGTCCTTGAGTTTGCTAATTTGTTCCTCTGTCTCTTCAAATCTGCTGTTATGTGTCTCAAGAATATTTTTAGTTTGCTCAACAGTACCTTTTATTTCCATAAGATCTGCTATTTTTTTATTTACTCTTGCAAATTCTTTTTATGCTCTTATAGGGTCTTCTTCATGTCCTTTATATCCTGAACCAAGACATTGATGTTTGTGCATACTTGTTTGATTAATTGCTCCAACTTGTCCGGCGCTGCCCCGCTCGGTCCCCGGTTCCCGGCCGGCGAGGGGAAACAGGGAAGGAGAGAGAGAGATGCAGACTGCGCGAACTAACCTGGTCATGAATCACGACTCGAACCACACGGCAGTTGTGAAAGCAAGCCCTTTACTACAGCTAGATGAACATTCTGTGTTACTGGTTCCCACACGGGGCACGGCGCCTCGTGGGAGAGCAGCCTCGATGTGGCCGTCAGGCACGGCTCCTTGTGGGCTGTCTCACCCTACCCCGTCCGGGTAAGACCTTTTATACACAATTAACAACCAATAAGCTTCTAGGCTAGTATCGCGTATACAGGATTTCGATTGGTAGGAGCGGGTGGCGGATACATGCGTCACTATGCGGAAACAGGATGCAGGCGCCATCTTGGCTCACTCGATGGGCGGGGGTAACTCTAGAGCAGGCTGCAGCGCATACGCTAGGCCCGATTCGGGAGGCGGCTTTCCACATCTCCCCCTTTCTTATTTATTTTTGACCCAGTGTCTCCAGTGATGAGCGTGCTCCCGTGAACCCAAATGGTTCACAACCTCTTTGGTGCTTTGGGGAGTCTGGACTAGGCCTCAGCCATCCAGCGGCGGAGCCTCTAGCACCAACCAGAATGCTCACGTCATATGGAGACCGGAGAGTCCGTAAGCTGGAAGCAACGTGACTCTCCCTGCAGTGCTTTGCCTGGCAACTGGGGAACAACGACGGGGGCAGGAACAGCAGTAACCAGAGTCGGGGGTGTCACTAGGTGTCTCTGTGCAATGGCTAGGGTCCAGTCTGGCCACAACTAGGACTCTGCCCTAGAGACCCACCTGAGACAAAATTATGACTACTGGTGTCGCCTTTTACACCCGAGAAACAGCCATGCGATTCGCTACAAATTTTGCTCCAAAGCGCCCCACCTGAGGCGACCAGGAAGGGATATGGTTAATAAATCGGTCACTATCGGGGGTAACAGAGGTGGGAGTCATAGCCATCATAGTGGTAACACGCAATTGCTGCTGCGCTTGAAACAGGCGTTCTAGCAAACATTTAACAACGACTAATCCCACCAATAATCCCACTGCAATGAGGATCCAATTAGTTAAATTGGGCCAAGAGAACCAGGAAGAAACACTGTGCAATAGTTTCTGTAGAACCTCGCCTAACCCGGAGAGATCGACTTTAACGGGTTTTAACTTGATCCCCCCAATTGTGTCTAAACTAGATTCCACCTGTTGGGAGAGATTAACAAATTCAGGAAAATATGACCTTTTCAGCCAATCAGAGACTCTGGAAATGCTTCCGGTCACGTTGGCCCTGACAGGAGTGACACAGAGTTTAACCGTAAGCCACCGGGTGTCACATGTTTGCTGAAGCACTCTCCAGAGTCCATCTATTTCCAGTCCAAGTTCATCTATCTCCGCTTGGAGTTTCTGAATGGCCTGGAAATTTAAGTTCAGCATCTGATTGTGGCGGCGTAGCACGTCTCGGGTAAGGTTGACCAAGCCATTTACCGTTTCCATCGTTATGGCGAGCTGCCGATCTGTCCATGCTTGTAGCACAGCCTGCCCGATCGTTGGGACAAACAAAGAGGAAGCTACACTGGCAGCATTCGATAGCCATTCTTTTATGCCTCTTGGACGCCTAGACTTAGAGAAGGGGATATTGTTAAGTGAAACAACTTGAGAAACAGGGCCAACCCAGTCGGTTGCCTTGACGGGGAGCCAGACATAACTTGGGCGATACACTAGGATAGCGGGGCGGCGAGGCATCCGGGTCTTTGGAACGGTTGCAGACTGTAGGAGCAAGCCCTGGAAGGAAAAGGCACCTTTGAGTCTCCTTTTTACTCAAGATCCCTTCACAAGACTGGCGGCTCTTCCCTGTAACGTTAAGAAATTCAAGCAAGACTCCCTTACTTAACTCGCCATTACCAGTTTCACAAGTAGCATTCGCCGCAACTGTGGTGTTGACAACCTTGACAGAGAGGTTAGCAAAAGAGAGGATCAGTGTGTCATTGGTGAGGGGGAAGGACTCGTTGAAGCTTGTGGAGGAAATATAGTTAAAAAGGCAGATTAGAAGGATTGCTATAGGAGAGCAAAGAACAGAGTTACCGATCCTCTTTTTGGGCAACCGCGGGGTGGTCAGTCCTACTATTATCGTCTTGTCGGTCGTCGCCATCATCAGCAGGGTCGGAGGCTTGGTCTAATGGTTCAGGTTGTATATTCGTTGGCGTTTCTGACAGCTGTTCCTTGGCTTCTTCAGGTGATGTCACGGTTCTCACCAGTCTTTCCGGAACCCACACTGGTTGACGTCCTGTTTCCTGGGGAAAAACACAAACAGAGCCTCTGGCCCAGCTGAGCACCGGGTCAGGGCCTTTCCACTGCCCCGACAGGACATCCTTCCAACGGACTAGACCTCTATGCGGAGGACTCGGGGTGGTGTGTTGCAGGGCAGGTGTCATTCCTTGTGAATTTTCGTTTAAAAAATTATATGTGAGCAAGGCTACAGACAGTCGAGCTTTTGGGGACAGGCCGTGGCCTATACCCTCTTTCTGTTTTTTAAGCAAGTCTTTGAGAGATCTGTGCGCTCTTTCAATGATTCCTTGCCCCTGAGGGTTATAGGAGATGCCATGTTTTAATTGGACATCCATGTTGTCACAAAATTTTTGGAAGGATTTACTAGTGTAGGCAGGCCCGTTATCCGTCTTTAACGTCTTTGGCTTACCCCAAGCTGCCCATGCAGCAAGGCAGTGTGCAATGACGTGGGAGACTCTTTCTCCTGGTTCAGCAGAGGCAAATAAAACTTGGGAGCATGTGTCCACCGACACATGTAAGTACTTGATCTTACCATACTCTGAATGATGAGTGACATCCATCTGCCAAGTATCCCCTGGGGTGAGACCCCTAGGGTTGACCCCAACCGAGGGGACTGCTCTCTGCTCTGCACAATTGTTGCAGGCTCGGACAATATCTCGAGCAGCTGCACGTGGTATGCTGAACCGCTTAGCTAGGGTACCTGCATTGATGTGAAAGTTGGCATGGAATTCTCGGGCTTGTTGATACGGTACCAGCGTCGGAAAGATGTGCAGCTGTCGAGTGGCTACATCTGCGCTATGGTTCCCCTGGGCCATAGGGCCAGGCAAACCTGTGTGGGCTCTAATATGGGTTATGTAAAAAGGGTGTTGCCTGGTCCATATAACCTCCTGTAGTTTGGCAAAGAACGTCCTTACTGTAGAGGAATGTTTAACAATGCCCACCGTTTCTAAAATTTGTACAGAGTTCACAACATAAGCAGAATCCGAGACGACATTTAAGGGCTCGGAAAGGCTTTCCAGGACTGCAATGATAACCTGCAGTTCTACCCATTGAGGCTTTTGTGGTTGGAAGAGCACTGTTTTAGGAGTGTCCCCCTCCACACAATACGCCCCTGTTCCAGAGCTGGAGCCGTCCGTGTATACGGTGGGGGCGCCTGCTAGTGGCCTAGGAGAGGTTACTTTGGGAAAAATCACTGGGTGCCGGGTGACAAACTGCAAGAGAGGAGCCTTAGGGAACTGATTGTTAATGGGACCAAGAAATGTACACCGGAGAATGGCCCATTGATCTATGCATCCGGTGAGTATCTCAAGCTGCTGGGAAGAATAAGGCACCCTGAGATTTTTGGGCTGCTGACCGAAATGCTGCACAGCCCTTTTAATGCATTCTAGGGCCAAGTCTGCAACCGCTGTAGGATAGTGCTCTAGGACTTTTTTGGGGGAAACTCCAGGGTGGACCCAGAGCAGCGGCCCCCGCTGCCACAGTACCGCAGTGGGCTGTAATTCTGTCGGCAGCACGCAGGCTTCAAAAGGCTCATCAGGGTCTATTCTCTTCAATGCAGCGCCACTGAGCGCCTGTTCCACCTGGCATAGTGCTCGCCTTGCCTCTGGAGTGAAGCTTCGAGGTGAGTTTATATTAGAATCCCCCTTCAACAGGTCGAACAAAGGTGTTAGTTTGACATTGGGTATTTTTAGGTATGGACGGATCCAATTGATATCCCCCATGAGTTTTTGTAGATCATTGAGAGTGTGTATATTGTCTAGCCTGAGAGACACCTTTTGGGGGGAAACATGAGTGGGTGCGACTTTCGCCCCCAGGAAAGTGGTAATGTCAGTCATTTGGATTTTTTCAGGGGCAATCTCTAGGTTAGCTTCTCTAAGACTAAGGACTAAATGTGACAAAACTGTTTTAAGAAGATCTGTGTCTCTATGGGCTAAGAGAATGTCATCCATATAATGGATGATTTTCACTTGAGGGAACTGCTGCCGAGTGCTAGCTAGCTTCGCAGCGACATACAGCTGGCACATGGTAGGACTATTAGCCATGCCTTGGGGCAGGACTGTCCATTCAAAGCGTTGACAGGGCTCCTCTTGATTACTAGAGGGCACAGTAAAGGCAAACTTAGGGGCAAAAGTATCAACATCATCAAGAAAACGCTGAAGGGAGCTTTTCCTGACCGAGATACCCCGTTGTTTCAAAAGGTTCTTTAAGGGAGCTAAGAGAGGTGAACTTCCGGACTGCCCCATGATTGCAGTCGGCACTATACTTCAGTCACTCGGAGAGCTCTTCCGAGTCCCCCGGGGTCACCTGAAAACCCACGGGCCCTAACTATCATGTAATAAGACGCACTCACCTTCTCGCGTTGATCAGGCGCGGGAAGTCCGCCGTAAGCTCGACGCGCAGCGCTGCTCTCCTCACAGAGGGACCGTCGAGAGCGAGGCAGGAGGAGGAGCTTCCCCGTACGGGCCACCACTTGTCCGGCGCTGCCCCGCTCGGTCCCCGGTTCCCGGCCGGCGAGGGGAAACAGGGAAGGAGAGAGAGAGATGCAGACTGCGCGAACTAACCTGGTCATGAATCACGACTCGAACCACACGGCAGTTGTGAAAGCAAGCCCTTTACTACAGCTAGATGAACATTCTGTGTTACTGGTTCCCACACGGGGCACGGCGCCTCGTGGGAGAGCAGCCTCGATGTGGCCGTCAGGCACGGCTCCTTGTGGGCTGTCTCACCCTACCCCGTCCGGGTAAGACCTTTTATACACAATTAACAACCAATAAGCTTCTAGGCTAGTATCGCGTATACAGGATTTCGATTGGTAGGAGCGGGTGGCGGATACATGCGTCACTATGCGGAAACAGGATGCAGGCGCCATCTTGGCTCACTCGATGGGCGGGGGTAACTCTAGAGCAGGCTGCAGCGCATACGCTAGGCCCGATTCGGGAGGCGGCTTTCTACACCAACTTCCTTGTCTTCTATGGATTTTTGATTTGAATGTTTGATTTTTTCATACATTTCATAATTTTCTGTTGTCTTTGGCATCTTGGCATTTATTTGCTTATCTTGATAAGGTTCTTTTAGTATGAAGGATTATTTGAACATTTATATACAATTTGGCACAACTACAGCTTGGTGGAGTGCACCTTCCCTGACCTACCAGCAGATGGCACTCTTGAACTTCCTCTTACCCTCAAGCCAGTTCTCACCAACTTCATCTATGCACTGACTGGGGTCAAAACCATGTGGAAGTCCAATCAGTGCACCAATTTTCCATGTGCACTGTGGGCTGTCAGCCCTATGAGTGGGGGGCATGTCCTGCACAGTTTGGCAGGGAGTCTGCTCCAGGACACAGTGGTCCCAGCCATTCCTGGGACTGTGGATGGAGTTCTCTGGGGCTGCATAGCTGTGTGTCTGTCTCACCTCCCAGCTCAAATGCCCACAGTCCCTGTCTGCCATATATCCACGTATCCCTGGGATTGGAGGAATAGTCTTGGCACTTCCTTTTGTCATCCTTTCCTCCAGGCTGTGCATACTTTGGGCTTCCATGGAGGAAGAGTGGATGCCATCGCAAGCCTGCCAAATCCTGAATTCCCTCAAGGATGCACTTGGCCACAGGGCTGTGAAAGTTCATCTCCCCAGACACCTGAAAAGATAGCTGCATGGAGCATGGATAGCTGCCCCCTCTGCACTCATCTGCCTGCTCTAGCCACCAGTTCCTGGCACTGGGGGCTCTTGGCTGTGGCTCTGTGAAGTGTTATCACCCAGGCCAAATACTGAGGAGGGTGCCTGGGGTGTGGAAGGCTGCTCCTCTCTGTGCTTGTCACCTGGCTCCAACCACCCATTCCCCAGCAATGAATGTTCCAGGCTTAATACTCACCAATCCTAAATGTAATCTCTTGGCTTCTCCAAGTACACATTCGCTATCGGTGACTAAGTCCCTGCCCAGCTGGTGGAACCCTGGAACTGATGTTCTGGAGTGCTTTCTGTCCTTTATCTAGCCTTTTTCATGGAGGAGAATTTTGCTCTGTCTCTCGTAATCAGCTGTCTTCCCATAATTCAGCTATTAGGTTATGGAATCTTTTTTTTTTCCCTTACCTTTTAATAGAATTGTTATAGTCTGAGGACATTTTAAAAGAATTATCTTAAATTTTCTTTGTTCTTAGTCTCACATTAATCAAAGTATCATTTAATAGACCTTTTATTATTATGACACCTACTTCTAGGAAGATATTTTTCTTACTTGGGATCTAGAGAGCATCCACTCTACTTTCTTGGTATATGTACTTATCAGGTAAGCTTTATTAGATGGATCTTGCCATTATTGTCTTTATTTTGATGTTAAATATATTTCTTCTATTTTTCCTCCTTGGGAAATTGTGGTTGATTTCTAGGAAAGGCTCTAGAGTAGTTCACCAATTTCAACACAGATTAACAAACTTTAAAGTCAATCCATGTAAAAATACGAACTTTTAAAAATGGATACTTTTCTGTTAATAGATTTCTAGCATGGCTCTTTCTTATTGGCTATTAAAATTTATACTTGGTATTAAAATACGTTTCTTCTAATTGTAAAAGTGTTATGTGTTCAATCTAGAAATATTTCAAAATGTGGAAATATATAAAAAAGAATACAAGAATATTAATAACAACACCACAAACTTTATTTTTATGTATATGTATTTTCTTTACATATATTTAAAATTTTACTAGTGAATTGCTCTTTAAGACATTTTAATGTATATTGTCCTGATTATCATCCATAATAACTGATGAAGCAATTAACATCTGTTAATTCCCTAAAGTTTCTCCCACATTGCCATATGTGTCTTTCATTAAAAAAAAAAAACTTTGTTTTTATTACTGGAGATTTAATTTAAAGTATTGTTATTAGTAGTATTTATTTACCCTTTAAAGTACAATTTCTGACATTTACATCAACTTTGTTATTAATCTTGTCAATGATTTAGGGCACACCAAATTTGACTTGTATACAGCTCACCATTAACACTTTTAACCAAGCATTTTTTCATTCTTTGATTCTCTATGTTTGGTTTTACTTTGTCGGTGAGGTTACACTTTCAAATAATTTCTTTACCAAAACATACATGAGTTACTACCACAGATAAAAGCTGCCAGTGACATCATTAATTCTAAAAGATTTTCACAGAAACTTTCTAGCTTTTACATTATTTGTGTTGCAGAAATGTCTGGATCCACTTTCATTTCATCATTTTTTCTTCAATCAGGTAGCTACTTTTGTTTCCTATGTTTATAGTTACTTTTTCTTTATTATTGAAATTCAAATAATTTTATGAACATGTCACTTTCAATGGTTTTTACCTGGAATACTCTGTATATTGCAGATCAAATTCTATCAAAGAAACAAAATGATTAAAGAACATTGTTCTTACCCTTAGAGATGATTGTGGAAATATTGCAAAGAAAACAAACAACAGAACAACTGAATCCAGCATTTAAGCCAAATGTCTGGGTCATTTGTTCTGTCTTTAAAAATAGGTATCAGAGGAACTAAGATGGCGGCTAGCTGAGACAGGGCGAAAAACACACCTCCATGAAAAACGCTAGCTAAACCAGAAAGTGACCTAGAATACCGGTTACAGTGATGCACCAACTGGATGAGGGCTCCTAGCTCCAGAGAGGCCGTATACTTGGTGAAACCGGGAGTCGGCATTCTGAAACGAGTGAGTAAGCTGGCTGGAAGACCTGCAGCTGCGCAGCGGGCTGGAGAAGCCAGGGTTCAGCGTATGGAGACCAGCTGGCTGTTTAAAAAAAAAAAAAAAAAAGTGGCTCCAGAAGCAATTGTGGGAACCACACAGAAAAACACAGTAAGAGGGGGCTGGGCTGGCCTCTTGCTGTCTGGTGGGGAAGATAGCCCGCAGCAGATACCCTTGGGTCCAGGGGAACAGAGGGGAGAGCCAGAAGCAGAAAGAAATCCTGCGGCTTGCAGCTGGCCCCCGGAGGGCTGGATAAACTCCTGCCTGGGGCCGTGCCCACAGCCCAAAGCCCCGCCAGTTGTCCCGAAGCTGGGAAGGAGGAACAGTGCAAGGAGGAGGGGACTGAGATGCCCCGCTCAGCCATTTTTGCTTTGGGATGGGAGTGCACCACCACGCGGCCTGGCGGCTTGGGGCTTCCCTTGTGGGACAGCGCGCAGTGATGATGTAGCACAGCCTTCCCTTGGCTGAGCTACTGGAGGAGCGCGGCTGGGAGGGGGGGATCCACTCAGAGAACCCAGGGATGCTACGCCAAGTCCGGTGGTTTATAGATCAGCGAGACTGAGAGGCTGGGGCTGAACTGAAATGAAGGCTTAGACTTGTGCGGCGGCCTTGAATCTCTGGGATCCTGGGGGATTTGAACATTAGAACTGCCCTTCCTCCCTGACTACCCGTACACACGCCCCACATTCAGGGCAGACAGCTCCAGCAACACACCCAAACTGAGTTCTCCAACTGAACCCACAAGAATCATTTCCCCACACAAAGTGGAAAAAAGGTTGAGAACTGACTCAAGGGATATAGGTGACTCACAGACGCCATCTGCTGGTTAGTTAGAGAAAGTGTATGTCACCAAACTGCGCTCCTGAAAAATTAGATCAATATCCCTTTTTCTTTACAACTTGAAAGAGCCCTATCAAGCAAAACAAATGCCAAGAGGCCAAAAACAACAGAAAATCTTAATGCATATGATAAAACCAGAAGATATGGAGAATCCAACTCCAAACACACAAACCAAAATATCAGAAGATACAGTATACCTCGCAAAATTAATCAAAGAACTACAATCGAGGAACAAAAACATGGCAAAGGATTTAAAGGACATCAAGAAGACCATGGCCCAGGATATAAGCTACATAAAGAAGACCCTAGAAGAGCATAAAGAAGACATAGCAAGAGTAAATAAAAAAATAGAAGATCTTATGGAAATAAAAGAAACTGTTGGCCAAATTAAAAAGACTCTGGATATTCACAATACAAGACTAGAGGAAGCCGAACAACATCTCAGTGTCCTAGAAGCCCACAGAACAGAAAATGAAAGAACAAAAGAAAGAATGGAGAAAAAAATCAAAAAAGTCAAAATGGATCTCAGGGATATGATAGATAAAATAAAACATCCAAACTTAAGACTCATTGGTGTCCCAGAAGGGGAAGAGAAGGGTAAAGGTCTAGAAAGAGTATTCAAAGAAATTGTTGGGGAAAACTTCCCCAACCTTCTACACAATATAAATACACAAAGCATAAATGCCCAGCGAACTCCAAATAGAATAATTCCAAATAAACCACCTCCAAGACATATTCTGATCAGACTCTCAAATACTGAAGAGAAGGAGCAAGTTCTGAAAGCAGCAAGAGAAAAGCAACTCACCACATACAAAGGAAACAACATAAGACTAAGTAGTGACTAGTCAGCAGCAACCATGGAGGCGAGAAGGCAGTGGCATGACATATTTAAGATTCTGAGAGAGAAAAATTTCCAATCAAGAATACTTTATCCAGCAAAACTCTCCTTCAAATTTGAGGGAGAGCTTAAATTTTTCACAGACAAACAAATGCTGAGAGACTTTGCCAATGAAAGACCTGCCCTACTTCAGATTCTGAGGGGAGCCCTGCTGGCAGAGAGACAAGGAAAGGAGAAAGAGATATAGAGAATTTTAACAGACATATATAGTACCTTACATCCCAAATCACCAGGACACTCACTTTTCTCTAGTGATCACAGATCTTTCTCAAGAAGGGACCATAAGCTGGGTCATAAAACAAGCCTCAAGAAATTTAAAAAAAAAAAACATTGAATATACTCAAAGCACATTCTCCAACCACAATGGAATACAAATAGAAATCAATAATTTTTGAACTGTAATTCCACTAGTTACTTCCTACATGATATAAAATACACAAACTCTAAGGACAAATCAGCAGTTTTGAACTCAATGTAAAATATGTAATTTTAGACAACTGTATAAAGGTGGGGGAATGAAGGAGTATAGGAACATAGTTTATGTGTCCTATTGAAGTGAAGGTGGCATCAAAGTAAAACAAGATTGATATGGATTTAAGAGGTTAATTTTAAGCCTCACACAAAGAAATTATCAGAGAATATAACCAAAGAGATGAAAACTAGAGTTTGGGTTAAGAGAAATGGGGGAAGGGGCAATGGGGAGTTAAGAAATGAGTGTAGGGTTGCTGTTTGAGGTGAAGGGAAATTTCTAGTATTGGATGGTGGGAAAGAGCATTACAACATTCTAAACTTGATTAATCCCACTAATGAAAGGCTAGAGAGGGAGTGGAATGGGAAGATTTAGGCTGTATATATGTTTCCACAACTGAAAAAAAAAAAAAATGTCAGTCTAACTAGATGACAATTGAATACTAAGGATGAACTTGGATGGGATAGGAGGATAGAGGACAGGTGGCTCAAAGGGACACAGTTGAGACATAAGGAAAAGGAAATATAGAATGTAAGCTTTTTATCATTGTTGAATCTGTTGTACTTCTTAGCTGCGCTTAATGGAATTGCATGAAAGAAAGTTCTTGTACGTGGGAAGTGTATACGTGAATTATAGTGAATGCTCAAGGATGTGTGCAGCTAACTCTCATATGTTCAGACGACAGAGCAATAGATGATGGATGATAGGGAGGGAGGGAGGGAAAGAAATAGCAATGTGTCAGCATGTTAAAGTTGGTGGATTGAGCTACCGGGGGAGGGGGGGTCAGAGTATGATGGAATTCTGTGTATGGGGCTAGTATTGTTTTTGCAACTGTTCATATAACTTTGAATTTATTTCAAAATAAAAAAAAGAAAAGAAAAAGGGAGGAGATTAACACTATTTGTGACTATTTATAAAGCAGTTATCATAAAGCCACAAAGAATAAAGAGTGGGTTAGATCTATTAATACTCTCTAGATCCCCTGAAATTGAGTTTCTTGTTCGCTCGCTTTGTGAGAACAGCACCTCCCCCGGCCCTGCCAAAATAGCAAACAAAAGAAGAAACTCTCCTGAGACGGTCCACCTCTATCGTCAAAAGTTCACCGGGATTTGATGGATGTTGCCCTTGACCTTGAGGCCATAACTACAAATTGCCTTTATGTATTTGTTGTAAGAATTTTTAATTGTTCGCTATATTTTTGATTATAAGAAATTGTACCTTCTGGGAAATGCTTGCTGAAAGAATTTAGTGATTTAAGTCATAAAGTTTCTGTAGCCTCAAAAAAAAAAAAAATAGGTATCAAAAACTACCCAATTGAAAGCTTCTGAAAAAAAAATTGCATTAGATACAGTTTTTAAAAGTCTCACTTGTTATAAAATAATTACAAATTAGATTGAGCTGGAAGAAGGTAAAGCACATTGCAAATTCAGTAAAATATTTGTGTCAAGAAGGACCAATCAGCTGAGTTCAGAATTTTAACACTTCCCTTCTGCCACTCATTTACCAAGACCTTAAAATACTTTCCAGTTTGTATTTTACTTCACTTCAAACTAAGGTTTACTCTGGTATTTGATACTAACATGGTTATTCCTAATATCCTAATTAGTTTTAAATTTATACTATTGTTTTGACAGTGGAAATGGAAGGGGAAAGAGAATGGAATAACCAAAGAGATTTGGAGTCTGAAAATTTATGATAAACCAAGATAAAAGACTTTCCAAGGCAGTAAAAAGAAGAGCAGGGGAAATGATATTCCATCTAAAAGAAATGACTTATTAGGGGAGAACTGCTATTTCCACAGACTGTTCAAATGTAGAGAGAGAAAAATGTGATTATGTATAAATATGTTCAATTTGAGGTATTTTCCTTCCATGCCATCTGGTAGTGATGTGGGACTGTTGTTTAAGTGAGAAGTTTGTATTGAACTTGTAGATATTGGGGCTTTTTTATATAAAGGTCTGTTCAGTTGGGAATAATTAGAGGAGAGTCTATAGTTGAAGCAAAGGACCTACAATAGGGATTGAGTGGAGATACAACACATAGCTCAAACTGTTGGAATGAGTTTGGGAAGAATAACTAATATTTACCACAGAAATCTGTGGAAGAATTTGATAAGGAGACTTCAAAGACATAAAAGACAAATAGATTGCATTGGTATAGAGACCAAGGGAGAAAAACAAGAAAGACATGCTCAGGTATCAAATGTATCAGAAAAGAGAAATGGGAAAATTGAAACCAAATAAATCCTGATTCATATAAAAGGTGCACCATAGTTGCTTTAGTTAAGTTTCAAGTAATAAAAGAGAAGACATTGCTTAGCATTGAGAGTAAATTTTGGTAAGAAAATGCAAGTATGAGACTCAATTCTCACTGAAAAAGGAAAGCCTAGAATAACAAATATATAGAAAGAGATCCTAAAAAATAGTTGTTGATCACAGTCTTTCTCAATTCAAGACTGGATGCTGCATTAAATTAGTCGGGAAAAAGTAAGTGACAAAATAGTAATTCCTGATATTCAATTTGTACTTTATTCTTCACAAAGATTTTCACAGAAACTGTCACCCCCAACATACTATACAACATTCCTGACATTCACTCTTCACATGTGTTTGAGTTTCCTCATTGCTGAAGCAAATAGCATGTAATGTGCTGGCTTAAACAATGGGAATTTATTGGCTCATGGTGGTGAGGCTAGGAGAAGCCCCAAATCAAAGTTTTACCAAGACAATGCTTTCTCCCCAAAGACTGGCATTCTGGCACTGGCTGTTAGCTATCTTTGGTGCTTGGCTTTTCTGTCACATGGCAATGCATATGGTGGCCTTTCCTGGATTCTTTTTCTCTTCTAGGTTGTTGAATTTCAGCTTCTGGCCATGTGCTCTGGCTTTTTTTCTCTGTGTGTCTGAATTCCATTCTGCTTATAAAGGACTCCAATAATAGGATTAAAACCCATCCTCATTCAGTTGGGCCACAACTTAACTGAAGTAACATCATCAGAAGTTCATACTTAGATGGGTTCACACCCACAGGAATGGATTAAGATCAAGAAGAGGTTTCTCTGGGTTACATAACTTCAAGCCACCAGAACATGTGTGCTATGACTAACTTGTTAATTGGCTGCACATGTGTAATAATTAATAAGGCTATACAAATTTATTCCCAATGCCATCCAAAGTGGGTAATGAATAAAGTTACATCACAGAAAAATTATCTCAGTAATCTGCAGTAGGTTTAATAAACCAGATCTATGGGGCCATTTTGATAGGCAGCTAAGATTTTGTTAGGAATTGATTCTCTTTCAACATTTCTTAAATCTGAGCTTAAGTTGTTGTTGCTGGGTTTAATACCATCATTAATACCCTCTCTGATGTTCAGTAGCCACTTAGCTCCCTCAGAACCTAAGGTTGGAAGAATTGATGGCACAGTGTAGAATTGTCATAGGATAGTATACTAGTTCTCTTTCGGCACACATTTGTTCTTCAATTATTGTAAATATTTCATGTGCCATATAAGATAACAAAATTATAAAAGTAAATAATTTGCATCAAATATATCTGCTTAGTTGATCATTACCCAGAAGACTTTGACCAATTATCCAATGATTACTTCCATCATACAGCAGTTCTCTGACACAGGCATTCCATGCACAAAGACAGCAGGAGGAATTTCCAATTTTTCTGCAAAACCTAATATGGAGTCTTGTTTGCTAAAGGTCAATTTATAGGAAAATAACCTCATTGTACTCTTTCTTACACATAGGGAGTGATAAACTATTCTATCTCCTCCACTTTTCTAATGCCTTATGCCAATTTGTGTTTCTTTAAATGACTATGAATTGGGCCAACAAATTTCTCCCTCACCTCTGCTTCAGCAGGGCTGCTATGAGGTTACATAATGAAATAGGCAGCCATTGCTCAGTTGCACACTGCTGCCAGAGGGAATGGCAGAATTAATCCTGGTAGTTACGTTTATGTAACTTGCTTTCAACGGTGCTACCACCACAAAATGTCTTTGAAGGAGCTGTATTTTACCCATTAAAAGTATATTTGACAAATCTTTTGGCTAGAGGAGTCTTTTCTCTACTTATTCTGAGTTACTCTTTTCAAAATGGATATATAGGAAAGGTGAATGGAAAGTTCTGTTAGCTATATTAAGTGACTGAATGAAATTCATATGAAGTCATATATTGGCTGTGAAAGTTCTTTCAATAGTTGTCTTAATTGGCCATTCAAATTTTCAAATATATGCAAAGGGACAGACTTTTAAAAGCCCTTTTAATGAGAAACTTGTGAGAAATGATTGTATAATTTACATTTTTAGTACTCTTACAAGCAGCATACTAAGTTTCCATTAGGAGAGGGTAAATATTTTGTTATTCACTGTATATACATGACCACTTTTGAGTTTGTGTGTTCTTGTATCTTATGTTTTAGAAGAATATAACTATTTGTATTATGATTGCCAAAATTCAAATGCAAGAAAAATACAATTTATCCACATATATCCCTATGACAATTGTTATTTAGTAGTAGCTTACGATTGCCATATATCACAAAAAGAAGCCCCAGTCCATATTCAACCATTTTAAAATGAATACAATGAATCACATTAAAGCATAAGATATTTTCTGGGTAATGTTTCCCACAGCAAGAACCACATTTCTGTATGGATAATTATCTAAATTGCATTTAAATTAAAACAGGAAAGGCACAATTCATTTCATATAATGTAAACAATATACAATGTATGTAACATATTTTGTGTATGTATCCATATAGTTAAAACACACTCATGCAAAAAATATAGACATGCATAATATAAAGTAAGATAAAATGCAATTTCCAAATGAATTCAATTTTAAAAGTAAGAGAATTGAAGGAATTTCTGAAAGGGCAATATTAAAAGAAATAATTTGTCTAGATTTACATCTAAATAATAAAACTAATGGATGATTATTCCATTCATTGAAACTCAGTGAGGAAATTTATTACTTTTTTTACCTTGGCACTTTAAAATGTTAATACACATACAGAGAGACACACACTCACAGAGGTGGGTTTCTTTGGTTCTAAAAGCTATTTTGTGTTTTATTATCATTTTCTTCATCTGGTTTCTTCCAAAAGTGCTGATACCTACAGCTTAGAAAATTATGGGTTAAGTAGGAATGGTTCTTTTTTTTATGCCACTCTTTTTGACTAAAATTGGAAATCACAATTCTAATCCCTTTTTTCTTATTCTTAAATGCAATGAGTATTAGTCATAAATGTCAGTTCCACGTGAAACCAATCTATTTAAGAATATAGTACATAAAAAAGTGAAAGTGTCTCTTTTGTTCTTTCTCTCAACCTTAACAATGTTAGAGGCATTTTGTTGTTCCCTTTAATAATATTAAATTTTACTTATATGTGTCGTCGAATAAGTACACCTTCAGAGCCTAAAATTCTCTTTAAGCATTTTCCTTCCAACTGTTCTTTTAATTTTGCACATTAAAAACCCAATTCTCCAATTTACAGGTTTCGTAGGGGGTGGGGAAAATCATAATTCTCACCACTGTGGGAATATTGCCTCTCTCTGCAAGCTCATTCTACCTCCAAGACCTAGGTGGTGTTGAGGAAGCTGTGTGAGTCTAGTAGCAGAGTATTTGACTCCAATACCATGCTATGTGACATCTTAGTGTGTCCCTTATATATATGCATATTGTGATGTTGTGTAGCTGGGAGACAGCCATCAGACAATAGCTCAATAAATGTCAGCTCAAAGCAGGGAGAATTTATGGCTTGTAACAGGAACTAGAAATGGTTGTGGTGTGGAAGTGTTTTTTTTTTGTTTTTTGTTTTTTGTTTTTTTATATCTCCTGCAATTATAGTGACACTCCATGGAGATGAAAGGGGAAATAGGACAGCAAATGGATTATGAACTTTTTGTGCAGTCTTCCAAAGAAGTTAGTACGATATCAGGAAAAATTTAACTTGCCTTAAGCATTGCACTATATTGACAAATTACAGTCCACAAACATGATGGTTTGAAGCTATTGCATATTCAGAAAATACCATGTTCTTAAAGCTAATTCACTTCTGTTGGTGTAGACTTATTTTGGGTGCGACATTTTGATTAGGTTATTTCAATTGAGGCATGCCCCAGATGGGTCTTAATCCTCTTATTGGACTCCTTTTTAAGAGGATGAAATAGAAACAGAAAACAGAAGCTGACAGAGAGAAAAACACAGAAGTTGAGAGAGAGAGCCACAGAAAGAGAAGACAGAAGCTGAAAGCAACAAAACACATTAGAGAAGGGAGAGACCAGCAGACACACCCTGTGCCTTGCCATATGGTAGAGGAGCTGAGGATTGCTAGCAGCCTATCTTCAGAATTTAGGTATCATCTTGATGATTCCTTGATTTGGACATTTTCATGGCCTCAGAACTGTAAGCTTGTAAGTTAATAAATCTCCATTGCAAACCCCACCTATTTCTGATATATTGCATTTTGGCAACTTTAGCAAACTGGAACAGGTTTTAGTACCAGAAGAAGAGTGGGATGCTGAGATAGCAAATACCAAAAAATGCTGGAACAGCTTTATAAATGGGTAAGGGGAAGTTTCTGGAAGACTTGTGTGGTGCTTGATAGAAAAGGTCTAGATAGGTTTGAAGAGACTGTTGGTAGAAATATGGATGCTAAAGTACTTCAAATGAGGCTTTAGATAGAAATGATGAATGTTTCATTGCCAACTGGAAGAAAGGTGATCCTTTTTTTAAATTGGCAGAGAATTTGGTGAAGTTGCATCCTGATGTCCGATGGAAGGCAGAAATTGAAAATGATGACCTTGGGTATTTAGCTGAGATTTCCAAACTAAATGTGGAAACTGCAGCCTGGCTAACCGTTGCAACTTATAGTAAAATCTGAGAGGAAAAGGATAAGCTGAGACCCAAACTCCTCAACACAAAGAAACCAGAAATTGATGGTTTGCAAAATTCTGAGTTTCTGGAAAATGTGTCCCCATAGAATAGTACCCCGTGTGTGAATTTAACTGAACATGGAGCCAATTAGCAATTTCTGTGTGTCAGGTTGGGAATGCAGCTATCCAGGAAGGATTTGTGGAAAGTCCCATTGTCTGATTATTGGGACCTCTGTGTACAGCATGTGAAATTGACAAGTAATTTGCAAGATCTGTATGAATGGATCACTGCCAGCCTGGATTAAAAGGGACAGAAAAGGGACAAACTGAAGGAAAACTCACTTCAAAGGCCGAATCATGGAAATTGAGATCTGAAGCAGAAATCTTGGGGCATGAAAGTGGATCCACCTATATACGTGGAAAGGATGAATTTGCCCTGGAAATTACAGAGGGCAGGCCTTCTGCCCCATTGTTCAGGAAGAGTGCTGCCACCCCAGTCTTCAGAGAAGGTTGAGCCTATTCCCCAGGGTTTGGGGGTGTCTGCCACCACCCCAGTATTCTGAGGGGTTAAGTCAGTGCCCCAGAGATTGCAGAGAGCAGCCACCACCTTGATGTTGAGGAGGGTGGGGCCTAGGGTACAGCTATCCCCCCAATGCTTAGAGATATTGGAGTCTTCTCTCCAATGTTTGGGGGAGAACATGGCCACTTTCCAAACCTTTGGAAAGGGTGGGGCTGCTGCTTCATTAAGCCTGGAGGATGAAATATCTTTCTAGAGATGACTCTCAGACCTTGAAATCTAATGAAGTATGCCCTGCAAGTTTTTGGTACTGTTTGGCATGGGTGACACCTGTTTTCCTTCTTATTTCTCCCTAAGGAAATGGGAATGTTTATCCTGTGACTATCCCTCCTTTGTATATTGGAAGCAGATGACTTGTTCTAAGTTTCATAGGGCCACAGTCAAAGAGGAATTTTCCCCAGGACAGACCACATATGTAACTGATTTTGATGAGACTTTGTACTTAATTGTGTTACTGAAAAGATTTAAGACTTTTGTACTGTTGTGATGGAATGAATACATTTTGCTTAGGAAAGAACACATCTTTTTTTGGGGTCCAGAGGGTGGAATGTAATGGTTTTGAAGCTCTTATGTACCCCAGAAAAGATTATGTTCTTTAAGCTGATCCATTCCTGTGGGTATAGAAAGAGACAGACAGAAGCTGAGAGAGAAAGGCACAGAAATGGAGAAACTGGAAGCAACAAAGCCAGAAGCTGGAAACAATGAAGCAGAGAAAAGAAGGGAGAGAACAGCAGATGCTGCCATGTGCCTTGTCATATGACAGAGAAGTCCACATTACAATTAGCTGGTCTTTGGGGAGAAGGCATTTCCTGTTGATACCTTGATTTGGCATTTTCATGGCCTTAGAACTGTAAGCTGGTAAGTTAATAGATCTCCGTGTCAAGAGTCAACCCTTTTTATGTTATCTGTTTGTCAGCATACAGATACATCTTTAGCTAACTAAGATACCCAACAATAGGACTTAAAATCTGAAAAACCAGTGACACCAAGTGCTCCATGAGTGTGTAAATTAATAACATAACTGAAAAGTATCTTAGTTCACTAGACCTGGAATGGAGATTTTCTTAAAATTAATTCTAGGCATTGATCATTTTTTAAGCATGTTGCATGAGACAATGTTATATTAGTTACTAAAGAAAATAATGCATTAGGGTCTGAAGATTTTGAAACAGAAAAATATAGACACTTCAATTATTATTAATAATAGAATAAATAAAGGGAAATGGAGATATAAAGTTAATGCCAATTTAATATTTTTCCAACAAGTTATAGAGACAAAGAGAATAGCGAGATAGATTTTTTTTCTGGAAACATTCTAATTAAAATGTTTGAAGTTAGCTCAAGCCCCCAACAAAATGGAGAGAGACAGAGAAATGATTAACTTCATTAATGAAAAAAACTAAAGCACTTAATTATCATTTCCCCACAAATTGCACTCATTAGTGTTAGTGTGGTAGACACATCTGTGAAGTGTATACACACCTTTGAAGTCCTACAATTGTTTTTCTGCGATGGGTTCTTCAGAGATAATATGTGGTTCTCCACAATACCATAGTATTTGATCCTTCTATATAGATACTGAACTCATATTCTATTCTCCACTCATTCTTCCCCACCCCATCACTATCAGCCTGAATTTTTTTGGTAGGCCAGATGTCAGGTGCATTTCCTGTCAATTTCTTAAACTTTCTTTTCCCATGACCTTTGGTGGCTCTTGACTCTCTATTTTAATTTTCAAAATACCCATAAAAATTTAATCAGAAAAAGAATAGTTTATGTTTTTGAGTCTATTTTGATAAATTGGTGCTGAATGCCTAGAGCATTTATCGAAGTAAATTATGAGGTCATGCTTGAGCATCATGGTTTTTATATATGGATATCTAATATCAATGGAGCAAGGGAAAAATTGGGGTCAAAGTAGGTAAATACTTGGTAATGCTGCTTTTAGTCCTATGCTAACCTACTCTCATTTGTACTGTTGTTGAAAGATCACAGTTCTTGATATGGGATATGCTTGATTTGGAATGATAACCTTGCCCTTAAAATATTTTTGACTCAGTTACGTAATTTCATTGAACATTGCTTTCTTTGAAATGGGAACCTTTTAAATGAATGTAAAATCTGTGCCAGTGTTAGATGTTTATTGTCAGTTTCCTTCCATTCCTTTTGTTCCTAGTTCCTACTGTTAAGTATGAAAGATATGGAAGCAGAAATTATATATGTATAATTTTGATATCACCAATATATTAAAAATATTTTGGAATATAACCAATGTCAGGAATATGTTACTATCTAGTTAGTAGAAAATACTATTTATTTTTAAATTAGATATTGGTAGCTAACATATGAGAAAATTTTAAAAAGATGAACAAATAAATCAGTGCTACATTTACTTATAGAGTTCCAGCTATTTGCACCTTAAGATGAGCATTTTACATTTCTGGATTTTCAGTTATGCATAAAAACCATTGAATTTTTTGTAATTATCTCCATTCAGATTTGTTAAAATTAAAATAGGATTGAGAGAACTTTAAGTTATTTGGAAATAAATTATTTCTGCAGACACAAATAAAATAATTATCAGATTTGTGATAATTTGCAAGCATAAAAATCCCAAAGAATGAACAACTATTACCATGTGCATCTCTACTGTAAATTTTCTCATTTTTAAAACATTTTCTTTGCAATGGTATGGCTCTTTGGTGAGAGGCAAAGTGTTAGTCTTGTTGAGAGCATTGTAGCTTCATCACACTTGATTTAGAATAAAGGTAAATTGATGTTTCTGAATTTGAATCTGTTCTTCCTTTCTGATATGTTTAGTCCCAGTTTCAATTCATTTTCACTCTGGTCTGCACTTAATGACCATTATGAGTTGAATTATGTGCCCCCAAAAGATATGGTGAAATTCTAACCCCAGTGATCTTACTTGGAAATAGAGTTATTGAAGCTGAAATTAGTTAAGATTCAGATAAGGTCATACTGGAGTAGGATGGGCCCTTACTCCACTATGGTTGGTGTCTTTATAAGAAGAGGGATGATACAGATAGACACAGGGGAGAATGCCATGTCACGATGGAGGCAGACACTGAGGTGCTGCAACTGTAAGTCAAGGAAGGCCAAAGATTGCCAACAAACCACCAGAAGCTATGGGGAGACAAGGAAGGATTTTCCCCTACAGCTTTCAGAGAAAGAATGTCCCTGCCCAACACCTTAATTTCAGACTCCTCGCCTCCAGAATGGTGAGAAAAATATCTGTTGTTTTAAGCAATTTAGTATGTGGTGTCTTGTTACAACCAATCTAGGAAATTAAGACAATGACTAACTCCACCTTGGCTTAATTTTCTTGACTATTCTTCAAAATCAAGATGTGGTTTCATGGTTGTACACTATGATATTACCAACTCAAGTTATGTCAATGGTAGCTATTAGACATGTTTATAAGAAGAAACTTCCTGTAGATTTTTAAAGAATACACTTGAAGACCTTATTCAAATTTTGTTTAATAGCCACAAATTAATGCGACAGCAAAAATTATTCTTAGTGCTTACTGTTGAACATTTTATTTCTCCTCCTGAGAAGTGGACTTGCACTTCTTAGACTGTTAGAGCCAAGTATTCACTCTATTTTCAAGCCACTGTGATTTTATTGACAGAAAGTGAAGAACTAAGATTTTATTCAAATTCACTAATTATATTTAGCCTAATTTTTCAACATTAATAAGCTCTCTCCCTCTCCCATTTACTATTTAACTCTTAATTTATGTGGTATCAGAGTTCTATTGCATTTATGTTTTTTTTGTAAATCATCTCAAATACTTATTGAGGTAGTCAAAATACTATATTAAAATTAAATTAAAATTACATTTGTAAGCTGGGCCCTCTTAAAATTCTGTTTTTTTTTTTTCCCTTTCTGAATGACAGTGTTTCTTTTCTCATTTCCAATGCGAAAAGTAAAGTTACTAAATGCAGCAATAGTTTTGAACAGTATGGATCATTAAAGTAAAATAACAGACCAAAGTTGAAATTTTTGAGACTTCAGAACCAGTTACTGAGGAAAGTTGGGAAATATTTTTACAGGCTATAGATGTAGTAACAACACTCTCAAAGGCCTGCCTATGCAAACCAATGATTTTGGGAAACTGCTAATACTTTCCAAGTTTGACCATCTGTGAATCCAGACTATTGAAATATAAACATTCTAATTGAAAAGTTCCAATGCTTTTGCTTTCTTTACAATGACCTTGACTATTCTTAATAAGGACATCTATCCTTATGTACAGTATTGGAAAGACTGCATTTAAAACACAAGTGATTTAAAATCAGCTGTTTTGCAGAAATTATTTATAGAAAATTTAAGAAATAAAACAAAAATGTTACTCTAACAGTATACATGAAGAAATAAATAGCTGTGAAGAATTTATGTATTTAGAAAAATGTATAATCAACAAATAGGATAAATACTCCTAACCAACAAATAGGATAAAGCCATTTATTCTTTGAAAATTATCAGGAGATGATTTTCTACTTTTTAAACAACTTAATTTCTACCCAAGAGGTGTCATATATTACTGCATTTTATAACTTCTAATAAGGATACATGAGTGTAACTTTTATTAAAACAACAGCTACAGAAACCACACATTTCTTAGAAAGTTTCCCATCAAATTATTGTTCTATGTTTTCACTGCTTCATTCAGGCATTTAATTGAGATTGGTCTTTTATAAATACTCATTAGTGGGTCTGAGTCTTTCTCTGGTAGTAGCCTTCATGGGAGAAGACAGAACTGGCATAGGGCACACATTCAATTTCTTAAAAGAAAGTTCATACTCTTTTGAGATAATGCAAAAATATTCTTCTACTTCCTTAGTTTTAATTCATTTTCTCTTTCAGTTTACTAAGAGGGCACAATTAGGTGAGGTGTCATGGGGAGAGGCCAGAAGACAAAAGAGAAAGACAGTCTCATTAATTGAAATTGTATTTCCTGCTTCTTAATTATCTGAATGCTGAGCTACCTGAATTGAGAAAAGTAACTTTTGAAAATGTTGGGATTTCTTTGCAAGAGATTATTAACATAAAGTTTACATTTTAATTGGATTTTTGGTAAGTGACCTTTATTACTCATGGCAAGGACATAGGCACACAATAATTAAATAATCCCATTGGATTCAAAGGGATTCCAAATGTCAAGATGGCAATGAAAGTAGGACAGAGCATGCTTCTAAGTTTGAAAAGCAAAATAGCAAAACACAGCACACACATTAAACTCAGTGAGGCAATGAAATTGAATCTACTGCCCTGCAACCTACCATCTACACATATTTGAGGAAGGCATATAAGAATAACATACTGAGCCTTTCATCTTTAACTACATTTGTAGAATGAAGAACAATAGGACCTTCTGCTATGCCTTTGAATTCAACCCTAATCAGAAAAAGTATTGAATGAACTATAGGTCATAAAAAAGTATATTGTTTCCCAATTTTGCATGGCAAGTAGGTTTGATTTCATTCAAAAATAAGTTCGACTATAGAAACTACCCTAAACCTTCAATGATGAGGCAATTAGTGAGAATGTGATATCTTCCCAAAAGTAATATAATTTGGGAAAATCTTATCAAGAGGAATGTGAGAAGATGGCAGAGTTGGAAGGTCCAGGATTAAGTTTGTCCACCAGAACAACTATTAAATAGGAAGTAACTGTCTGAAATAACCATTTTAAAACTCTGGGGTCTCATAAAAACTGTACAGTGTCCAGGGAAGAGTGGGAGGGAGAGGCTAGCAAGTTATGGTAAAGACTAGTAAATTACTCTGTCCATGCAGCAGTTACTGCTATACATTCTCCAGTCTGGTGGCAGACTCCCAAGGGCTCTGGCTCTGATAGCTCACTGGTGACAGACAGGTATGTAAAAATCCACTGCCTCAAGACCTGGGGTTCAGGGGCACAGCCAATTGCTGATCATTTTTGAGTAGTGACTTTGGATCACTGTGGGACTGGCTCTGAGGATGGCCATTGTTCCAACCCAACCAAGATAAAGGTGGCAGTGGAGGAGACCAAAGACACTATGCTTCCTCAGGGCTATGGGGGACAGATAGTTGAAAAACTGCATTTGCTTGGCCTGTCAAGAAAGTGTAGGTTTAGGGAGGCACAGAAGAGGTTCTTGGCACCCTTTCTGATCCTTCCTAGCATAGTTTGAGGCTGGTATGTGCTCTATTCATGGGTCCTTGGCCTTGTTCCAGCTGGGAAAGTCTGACTTGGGAAACTCCACTCTAGTGTGCCACCACCTATCAGTTTTGACCTCCAGGTGAAAGCAAGTAGAGATGGCAGTGAAAGCAGTGTAAGAAACTACTGAGGTGGATGCTCTGGGGTGAAGGATTACCTGCCTAAATCACCCAGCAGAGGGAGAATTTCTGTCTTCTGTGAAATAGAGAGGGAATTCAAAATACTATGAAGAGCAGAATTACAAAGCAAGTAAAAAGCACAGGCCTAGGACAAGATATAGGTCTAGAAAAGACAGGGCAGATGCTGAACTTAGCATTCACCTGGGTGGACTTTCCTGATATAATGGTTGACACATAGCAAAATATCTGTCATATCACCAGCTAGTTATAAAATCAAGAAACAGATGTGGCAAGGAATAAATCCCAGGGTTAACACTCAAAAATTTTAAAATATGCAGTGTTCAACAAAAGAGTACAAGACAACAAAGAAACAGGAAATGATGGACCATCCAAAGGAAGAGGAAAAATAATCCAGAAAACAGCTATATAGAAGTTCAGACTTTGGACATACCAAAGACTTGAAAAACTGATCTTAAAAATGCCCAAGATGATGAAGGAAAATACAGAGAAAGAACTAAAGGATATCAGTAAAACAATGAATGAGCAATATGAAAATTTTAGTAAAGTGATAGAAACTTTGGAAAGAAACTCCAGAAGTACTGGAGTTGAAGACAGCAACAATAAAAATGAAAAGTTGCCAGAGGGTTCAACAGAAAATTGGAACTGGCAGAAGAAAGAATCAGCAATCTCAAGGACAAGACAATTAAAATGAGTCAGGGTGAGGAATAGGAAAAAAGAAAGACAAAAAGCAAAAATAGCCTAATATACCTGTGTGACACCATCAAGCATACCAATACTTGAATTAAGATGGTCCCAGAAGAAGAAGAAAGAGAAAAAGGGGAAGAAGGAATATTCAAAGAAATAATGACAGGAAACTCCTGAAATTTATTAAAAGACATCAATGTTCACATCCAAGAAACTCAGAGAACTCTAAACAGGATAAACATGAAGACAAACACAATACATCATATATTGATAAACTATTGAATTCAAAGTACAAGCAGAGTTCCGAAAGCTGCAATAAAATTAACATAATATGCAAAAGGGACTGTCAATTAGATTGGGCCTTGATTTCTCTTCAGAAAAAATGGAAGAAAGAAGGCAGTGGGTTAAAATACTTATAGTACTGAAATGAAACAACTTCCAACAAAGAATTTCATATATGTCAACACTTTAAAAAATGAGTGAGAGAAGGTGATGTATGATGTATGAAGGCATAGAGAGGAGTGGAATTTAGCTAGTCCCCTGGAGCAACAGGAACAACTAGTAAATAATTGGGAATAACAGCTGGGGGACAACTGTGACTGTCCACACATCATACACCAATCTGGATTGGATGGAGTGGCTGAGATTGCAGCATAAAATCTGTAAGTAAAAACTGTGGAACCAAGCCAGAAGTCCCATCCCCCCATGGCAGGCTGAGATGCAAAACCTCACTGTGGGAGAAACCAGCAATCCCAGAGAAAGCAATATAGCTCAGCCCAGCTCCAACTGGGGATTTAGTTAACAAATGTGGACTGCTGAATATAAGCTACAAACATAGACAAACCCCTAAAAAGCAGAGGATTTCAGTGATGACTGACTTCCCAGGAAACTCCTGTTTCCTGGGAAAGGGAGCCCAGAAGTCTGGGTGCTCTCCCTGACCAATGGGCAGCACAGGAAGACCATGGACTGATTCTGAAAGTGGGCTTTATTTCCCTTTTTGTCTTTCTCAACCTGAGTGGCTCAGTGGAGAGAGCCTCAGCCATTTTCAGCTCACAGCACTCTGACCCAGAAAGGGATGGAGTTAACAGAGTCAGAGAGACAAAGGAGCAATTGAAATGCAGAAGACACCTCCCTAGGGGGTGTATCTTCTTTAAGAGGAAGGAGATGGGCCCCAGCTGTAGTGCTGGCCCTCCCTTCAGAACTCATACCCCAGGGCCTTGGGGGAAACTGTCAATACAGAAACAATCTAAGCAGAGAATTGAAGGGTCCACACCTCCTTACACCAGTCACGAGTGACAGGCTGACAGGTGCAACCTGCTATGCAGGTTAGGAAAAGCACAGTGGCTAGAGACTTCACAGGGAAGTCAGTCAATCTTCTAAGACACTCTCAAGGAAACTTGACACTGATCTAGCCCCATTCTGAGACCTGAACCAGTGCTGGTCTTGAAAAATCTGATTAAGGTAACCAAGAAAACCAGATACCTGGACAATAGAAAACTACAAATAGCACTAGGATAAAAGATATGGCCCAGACAAAGGAACAAACTTACACCTCAATTAAGAAACAGTTGAGATATTGTCTCATTTTAATGGCACAATCAAAGATTTTCAAAGAAATATGCTAAATCAATTAGAAAACCAAGTCAATATCTTCAGGGAAGTTATGGAAAAAGAGATGAAGTATATAAAGAAAACACTGGGTAAATATAAGGTAGAAATCAAAAGTTTGAAAAAGCAACTGGCAGAATTTATGGAAATGAAAGGCACAACACAAGAGATGAAAAACACAATGGAGACATAAAACAGCAGATTTTAAGAGGAAGAAGAAAACTCTCAGGAACTGGAAAACAAGACACCTGAAATCCTGCACACAAGAGAATGGATAGGGAAAAGAATGGAAAAATATGAGCAACATCTCAGGGAATTGAATGACAACATGAAGTGCATCAATGTACATGTCATGGGTGTCCCAGAAGGAGAAGAGAAGGGAAAAGGGGTAGAAGCAATAATAGAGGAAGTAATCAATGAAAATTTCCCATCTCTTAGGAAAGACATAAAATTACAGATCCAAGAAGTGCAGTGTACCCAAAACAGAATAGATCTGAATAGATCTATGCCAAGACAATCAGATTATCAAATGTCAAAGACAAAGAGAGAATCTTAAAGGGACAAGAGGAAAGCAATCCATCACATACAAAGGAATCTGGATAAGACTATGTGCAGATTTCTCAGTAGAAACCATGGAGGCAAGAAGGAAGTGGTGTGATATTTTTAAAATACTTAAAGAGAAAAAATGCCAACCAAGAATCCTATATCTGACAAAACTGTCTTTCAAATAAGAGGGTGAGCTTAAAACATTCTCTGAAAAACATACAGTGAGAGAGTTTGTGAACAAGACACTTGCTCTACAGGAAATACTAAATGGAGCACTACAAACACATAGGAAAAGACAGGAGTGAGAGTTTTGGAATACAATTTTGGGTGATGGTAGCACAGCAATGTAAGTACGCTGAACAAGGATGACTGTGAGTATGGTTGAAAGAGGAAGTTTAGGAGCATGTGGGACAGCAGAAGGAAAGAGGAAAGATAAAGATTGGGACTGTATAACTCAGTGAAACCTAGAGTGATCAACAATTGTGATAAAATGTACACGTATGTTTTTCCATGAGGGAGAACAAATGAATGTCAACCTTGCAAGGTGTTAAAAATGGGGTGGTATTGGGCAAAAAAATGCAATCAATGCAAAGTAGAGAGTATAATTAACAGAAGCATTGTATTATGCTTCCTTTATATAACAAATACAATTTACAAAAGCTAAATGCCTATAAAGGGGATATAAGAGACAGGCATGGGACTTTTGGCATTGGTGTTGTTGTCTGACCCTTTTATTATACTTTAGTTTAATTCTATCTTTCCTTTTGTTGCTTTTAGCAGTCATTTTTTCTTTCTTTTTCTTTTTCTTTTGTTTTTCTACCTTCTTTGACTCTTCCTCCTTTGTTGAAGAAATGCAGATGTCCTTATATAGATAGTGGTGATGGTGGTGAATGCATAAATATGTGATTATACAGGGAACCTTCAATTGTTCACTTAGGATGGAATGTATGGTGAGTGAACAAAACCATCTTTAAAAAAATGGGTTGATTTTAGGCAGGTATATTGAGTGAAATAAGTGAAGCACCTAGGGACAAATATTGTATGGTCTCACTGATATGAACTAATTACCATATGTAAACTCATAGACATGAAATGTAAGTTACCAGGACATAGAATGAGGCTAAAGAATGGGGAGTAGTTGCTTATTATGAGCGGAATGTTTAACTAGGTTGAACTTAAATGTTTGGAAATGGACAGAGATGACAGTATCACATTATTGTCAGAATAATTAACAGTTCTTAATGGTGTATGAATGTGGTGGAAAGGGGGAGCTTAGAGTCATGTATGTCACCAGAAGGAACATTGGAGATGAAAATATGGCAATGTATGAAACAGTGAATCTTATGGTGGACAATGTCTGTGATTAACGGTACAAATATTAGAAATCTCTTTAATGATCTAGAAAAAATGTATGACACTATAACTAGAAGTTAGTAACAGACAGCCATATATAGAGACAAGTATACCTATTGCAAACTATATGCTATAGTTCCTAGTATTTTAACATTCTTTCATCAACAGTAACAAACATACTATACTAATACTGAGTCAATAATGGAGGGGAGTGTTTTGGGGTATGGGAGGATTTGAGTTTTCTTTTTTGTTTTTATTTCTTTTCTGAAGTAATGAAAATGTTCTAAAAATTGAAAAAATATAATTGTGGTGATGGAGGCACAGATGTATGATGATACCATGGGCGACTGATTGTGTACTTTGGATGATTGTATGGTATGTGAACAATCTCAATAAAATAGAATTAAGAAAAAGAAAAAAAAAAAAAAAAGCAACTCCCAACCAAGAAATGCAAAGGACCAGATTGCTTCAGAAGGAATTTTACTAAACATTCCAAGATGAATTAATGCCAATCTTGCTCATCTCTTCCAAAAATTTGAAGAAGAGGGAACATTCCCTAATTTGTTCTACAGGCCAACATCAGCTTGAAACCAAAGCCAGATAAAGATACTACTAGTAAGGAAAATTACAGATCAATATCTCTTATGAATATAGATACAAAAACCTCAATAAAATGCTAGCAAACCAAATCTGACAACACATTTGAAGTATTATGCACCATGATAAATTTGGTATTATCCATGGTTTGTAAGGGTAGCTCAATGTTAGAAAATCAATTAATGTAATATACCACATTAACAGAATGAAGGGAAAAATGATCAAAATTGTTGCAGTAAATGCACTTGACAAAATCCAGCATTGCTTCTTGATAAAAGCACTCAGAACACTAGAAACAGAAAGAAACTTCCTCAACATAATAAAGAGCATATCTGAAAACCTCACATTAATATCCTTCTTAATGGCTAAGGTCTGTAATCTTTTCTCTAAGATCAGTAGGAGCAAGACAAAGGTGCCCACTCTCACCACTGTTATTCAATATTTTACTAGAAGATCTTGCCTGAACAGTTAGATAAGAAAAAGAAAGAAAAAGCATCCAAATTGGAAAGGAAGAAGTGAAACTTTCTCAATTTGCACATGACATCATCCCATATAAAGAAAATCTTGAAAAATGCATAGCAAACCTCCTAGAGCTAATAAATGTGTTCAGCAAAGTAGTGGGGTACTAGTTCAATACCAAAAAAATCAGCAGTATTTATATAAGCAAGCAATGAACAATCAGAAGATGTCAAGAAAAAAAATCATTTACATGCCAACTAATAAATCAAATGTCTAGGAGTAAATCTAACCAAAGATGTAAAGGACTTGTACACAGAAAACTATAAACATTGTTAAAAGAAATCACAGGCCTAAATAAATGGGAGGACATCCCATATTCATGGATTGGAAGACTAAATATCGTTGAGGTCAAATGTACCCAAAAGCAATATACAGATTCAATAAAATCTGAATCAAAATTCCAACAGCCTTCTTTAGAGAAATGGAGGAGTCAATCATCGAATTTATATGGAAGGGTAAGGGGCCTCAAATAGCCAAAGTCATCTTGAAAAAGAAGAAAAAGGTGGAAGACTCACACTTCTCAGTCTTAAACTTATTACAAAGCAACAGTAAACCAGTATGATACTGGCATGAGGACCGACACATAGGCAAATGGAATAAAATTGAGCTCTCAGAAATCAACCCTCCCACTTTAGGCCAAATGATTTTTGAAAAGAGGAAAAGAACACTTAATCTGGAAAGAATATTGTGTTCAGTAAGTAGTGCTGGGAAAACTGGATCTCCATTTGCAAAAGAATAAAGGATGACCCCATCTCATACCTTATACAAAAATTATCTTGAAATGGATCAAAGATCTAAATACAGAAGCCAAACTTTTAAACTCCTAGAAGAAAATATAGGGAAGCATCTTCAGGATCTTGAGTTTAGCAATGGTTTCTTAGACTTAGACTTAGAAAATTTTTGAAATCACATATCTGATAAAGGTATAATATCCAAAATATTTTAAGAAACACTTCAAATTAATAAAAAGACAAAAAAAAAAATTAAAAATTTTCAAAAGACCTGAATAGATATTGCTCCAAAGAGGACATATAAATGACTAATGATGTTACACATTTTTTCATGTGTTTATTGGTCATTTGTGTATCTTCTTTAGAGAAATGTCTATTCAAGTTCTTTGAACACATTTTTAATTGGGCTTTTCTTTGTTTTGGTTGTTGCATTGTAAAATTTTTAATATATTCTGTATATTAAACCTTTATCTGATAATTTTGCAATTATTTTCTCCCATTCTGTAGAGGGTCTTTTTCTTTATGATTTCCTTTGATGCACAAATGTATTTAATTTTGATTCAATAATATGTATCTATGTTCCATGTTGTCACTCACGTGTTTGGTGTCATAGCTAAGAATCCATTGCTGAATCCCAGGTCTTGAACCTGTTCCTCCTAGGTTATTGTTCCAGTTTGCTAATGCTGCTGTTATGCAAAATACCAGAAATGGATTGCCTTTTATAAAGGGGGTTTATTTGGTTAAAAATTTATAGTCTGAAGGCCTTGAAAATGTCCAAATTAAGGCATCAACAGAAGTATATCTTCACCAAAGGAAGGACAATGACATCCAGGAAAGCCTCTGTTAGCTGGGAAGACATGTGACTGGCATCTGCTGATCCTGGGTTGTGTTCCAGCTCCTCTCTCAGCTTCTGTGCATTCTTCAAAATGTTGCTCTTGGGGCATTTTGTCTTCTTTTAGCTTCTCTGGAGCAAACACTAGGTTAGCATCCCCAAAGTGTCAGCAAGAGTCTGCTTTCAGCAGTCATCTCCAAAATGTCTCTCTTAGCTCCTCTCCAAAATGTCATTCTCAGCTGCTCTGAGCTCTTTCTGTCTGTGAACTCCTTTATAGGAGTCCAGTGAGTTAAGCCCCACCCTGAATGGGTGGGCCCACATCTCCATGGGAATAATTTAATCAACCGACAGTTGATAGAATCACATCTCCATGGAAACACTCAAAGAATTCCAACTTAATAAACATCAATAGCCCACAAGATTGCATTAAAGAACATGGCATTTGGGGAGATATAATAAATCCAAACCAGCACAGTTATCTTGTAAGAGTTTTATAGTTTTGGCCCTTATTAGTTCTTGATCTATTTCAAGTAGATTTTTGTATATGGTATGCTTTAGGGAATCTAACTTCATTCTTTTGCATGTAGCTATCCAGTTTTCTTAACACAATTTTTCCCCGTTGCCTCAGTTAATTTCTGTTTTTGAAGATAGTAAACCTAACTCTGCCTGCCACTACCATTTACTGCTGCAATGATCATATTAGCAAGCTATAATTCTTAATTTAGCTTGCATCTAGACCCACAAAACTATCTCCCTTGAAACATTTTTGTAATTACTTCAGCATTCTTCAAACCAACAGCTATTATTGGATTATATATTAATAGAACACACATATATTTATATTTACTGGTTATATGTAAATTATATATTTAGAATATAATTGCATATAGTTCTAAACTTACATAAACAGAAGTTCACATCTGTAACCATACATTTATATATGAATTTTAAACATGTCATTAAAAAATCTTTAGAATGCACTGTATTTATATTTTAAAATGTGTCCAGTTTCATTCCTCACTGACTCGGATTTGAGAAGCATTATTTTTTAAATCATATTTTTCATTGTAGAATATATAACATATATACATAGAAGTGATAACTTTCCAAGTGCAATTTAACAAGTAATTAGCAAATTTCAAAGAATGTTATGGATTATGGATCCATAGTTTCAGTTATTTCCTTATTGTAAAATGACATATATACAAAAAGATAATACCTTTCAAAGTATGTTTTAACTAGCAGATATATAGGAAATTTCCAAAAATGTTATGAGTAACAGCACCACAGTTTCAGTTACTTCCTTTTTGTGAAATATATATATATATATATATATATATATATATATATAGTGATCATTTTGATAGATGCTGAAAAAGCATTTGACAAAATCCAACATATCTTTTTTGATAAAAAACACTTCAAAAGTTAGGAATTGAGGGAGCCTTCATCAATATGATAAAGGGCATAAATGAAAACCCACAGCCAGCATAGTACTTAATGATGAGGGACTGAAAGCCTTCCCCCTAAGATCAGGAATGAGAAAGGGATGCCCACTGTCACCACTGTTATTCAACATCATGCTAGAAGTTCTAGCCAGAGCAATTTGCCAAGACAAAGAAATAAAAGTTATCCAAATTGTAAAGGAAGAAGTAAAACTGTCATTACTTGCAGATGATATGATCTTATATTTAGAAAATCCTGAAAATTCAATGACAAAGCCACTTGAACTAATAAAAAAAATTCATCAGCATGGCAGGATATAAGATTAATGTACATAAGTCAGTAATGTTCCTATACACCAGTAATGACCTAACTGAAGAGGCCATAAAAAATTTCCATTCACAATAGCAACTAAAAAATTAGGCAACTAGGAATAAACTTAACCAAGGACATAAAAGACCTATACACAGAAAATTACAAAATTTTACTGAGAAACATTACTTTTTACATACTTATCAAGATTTTACTAGGCATTATAAAATTGCAAATAAATAAGCAATATTTTATTATCTATAAATATCCTGTTTCATTCCATAATATGCATGTACAAAAGATTATATTTTGTTAAAACATCTAGAGGAGACTTGGTTTCATCAACAATTTTCTTTCTTTTCATTGTGATCTATAAAATATGCTTAATCTATATCTTTAAATTCCTCACTATTATATGCTTGCACACTAATCTTTGACTATGCTACAAGTCAATACATCTTCTTACTCCACCATTTATCTTGGTAATATTTGTTTTCATGAGTTCCAAAATATAGAATGTATTTATCACATGCAGCAATTATAAAATATAAATAAAAGTAAGAATGCACCAGATGAAAATATCATAATCACCAGACTCTTGCAATTATTAAATATATAATTGCTATTCAGAATATATACTGATAATCAAAGAAACAAGCATCTAAGAACTCAGTATGAAATATATCCTACCTATTATCTCTTTTATATCACTGTTTAAAGCAAGGGACATAGCATTTTAAAATATTTTTGATAACATCTAATATTGTCATTAAATTAATATCTAAATTATCTGCACATAGTTTGTATAGTTTGAAATACTGAACTTCACTGAGAATTCAGAATTTTGCAGCTACTCCAACTGTTACTATCATGTAGGAACAAAAGCTCTAAATCATGTGATGGAAGGAAATACGGGAGGTAATTCCCATATAAACTTATAAAGTATAAGTTGACTGAAAAATTTAAGAGTTCAGAAGCTAATCAGAAATAACTCTAAGCATTCAGTATTTGGAAATTATTTGATACATGGAGATAAGGACACTTGGGATAGAGTGAGAAATGTCTAATTAAGATATATTAGGGTAAGGTCAGAAATAATTTCTTAATGCAGGTGGGGATATTCTTTTACAAATTTTATTTGCCTTCTGTTATTTTGTTTTCTCTGAATTTACAAGAACAGAATTAAGGGTAACATGCTTAAGAAATCTCAATATTTTTCCAATCAACTTATCTTTTTTTATGCAGTTTTATTGAAATATATTCATATCTCATGCAATCATCCAAAATGTACAATTGTTCACAGTATCATCATATGGTTGTACATTCATTGTCACAATCAACTTTTGAACATTTTCATTATTCCAAAAAATACAAATAAAAATAAGAATAAAAACAAATAAAACTGAAAAAGAATACCCACAACATCTCATACCCCTCCTGCCCCATTATTCCTTTACATTTTGTCCAAATTTTTCTACTTATCTGTCCATACACTGGATAAAGGGAGTGTGAGCCACAAGGTTTTCATAATCACATAGTCACATCATGTAAGCTATATACTTATATGATCATCTTCAAGATTCAAGGATACTGGATTGCAGTTCAACACTTTCAGGTATTTCCTCCTAGCTACTTTAATAAACTAAAAACTAAAAAGAGATATCTATATAATGCATAAGAATAACCTCCAGAATGACCTCTCAACCACTGAAACTTTATTTTGTTTCATTTATCCTCCCTTTTTGATCCAGAAAGCTTTCTCAATCCTGCAATTCTGGGTCCAGGCTCATCCATGGTTGTCATGTCCCACATTGCTAGGGAGATTTAACCCCCTGGGAGTCATGTCCCATGTAGAGGGGGGAGGGCAGTGAGTTTGCCTGCAGAGTTGGCTTATAGAGAGAGACCACATCTGAGCAACAAAAGAGGTTTCTGGGGTTGACTCTTAGGCAGAATTATAAGTGGATTTAGCCTCTCCTTTGTAGTAACAATCTTCATAAGGACAAGTCTCAAGATAAAGAACATGGCCTAATAAACTGGTAGTCTCCAATGACTGTGAGAATATCAGGCAGTCCCCAGATGGGGAAGTATAATATTTCCACATTTTTCCCCAGTGCCTCTAAGGGGCTTTGCAAATACTTTTTATTCTCTTCTCAAATTACTGTGGGATTTATCAGGGCTTTAGGTTAACCTGTTCAAACCAACCAGATCTCATTCTCTATTCAGGGTTCCATGTAATTATGGTGTTTGGATAAATTGACCATATGAGTTCAATTATATAGTGTGCTACAAATAATATAGATTTTGCACCAAGTAAACATCTCTTCCTTTGATCTCACACAGAAGTTGAGGTTTTAAAACACATTGAGTATCATCCTTTACTTTTAGTCTGATTTACCTTAGTCTTAACCAAGTTGATTTTATTCATATTTCTAATTGAAGTTTGATTTCTTTTTCAGTCTTTTCAACATTTGCTGTGTGGGGTAATGTGACATTCATACCTGTTGAACTCTGGCTCTGAGTCTCAGGTGTCACATAGATACCCAAAGTTACAATGGCTAAGTTATACACAAACAGCTCTTCATCTCAGAATTTAGAAATAACCATTAGATGTGATGCTGTAGGAACTTACAATCAAGGAACTTTAACTATAAGCCCTCCCTTGATAACCTATGCCCTCAGATTCAGTTCTCAGAGTTTGCATATTATAGTTACTCCAAATTAGTGAGGCATTATAATGTTTGTCTTTTTGATTCTGGCTCATTTCACTCAACATACTGTCCTCAAGGTCCATTCATCTAGTTGTATACCTTACAATTTCATTCCTTCTTGCTGCCACTCAATATTCCATTATATGTATACACCACAGCTAACCATTCTGTTTATCAGTCAATGTACCCTTAGGCTACCCTCATCCATTAAATATCATGAATACTGCCACTGTAAACACAAGTATAAAAATGTCCATTCATGTCCCTGCTCTCAGTTCTTCCAAGTTTATACCCAATAACAGGGTTTCAGGACCATATGGCACCCACATACTTAGCTTTCTGTGGAACCACCACACTGCCTTCCAGATGTGCTGTACCATTCTACTTCCCCACCAACAGGGAATAGGTAGATACCTCTCCACATTTTCTCCAGCACTTGTATCTCTCTGTTTACTTTTTAAATAGTTTTATTCACTCCCCATACATTCCATCCTAAGTAAACAATCAATGCTTCCTTGTATAATCACTGTCATGCATTCACCACCACAATCTCTATGAGGATATTTCCATCTCTTCCATAAAGAAAGAGGAAGAAGAGGAAAAAAAAAGAATAAAAAACACAAAAGATAGAAGAAAAAATTAAAATAGAATAAAATAAAATACACAGACAACAACAACAACAACAAGAATCCTATACCACTCCTTATATCCCCCTCTTAAAGACATTTAACTTGGGTTTATTGCCTTTGTTACAATTAAAGGAAGCATCTTACAATGTTACTGTTAACTACAGACTCCAGTTTTCATTGATTGCATTTTTCCCCTATACCATCTGTTCTAGTTTGCTAATGCAAACTAATTCTAGTTTTGCCGGAATGCAAAACACCAGAGATGGATTGGCTTTTATAAAAGGGGTTTATTTGGTTACACAGTCACAGTCTTAAGGCCATAAAGTGTCCAAGGTAATGCATCAACAATCTGGTACCTTTACTGGAGGATGGCCAATAGTGCCCGGAAAACCTCTGCTAGCTGGGAAGGTATGTGGCTGGCATCTGCTCCAGAGTTCTGGTTTCAAAATGACTTTCTCCCAGGATGTTCTTCTCTAGGCTTCAGCTTCTTTCCAAAATGTCCCTCTCAGTTGCTCTTGGGGCATTTGTCCTCTCTTAGCTTCTCCAGAACAAAAGTAGGCTTTCAAAGGCCATCTCCAAAATGACTCTGTAAGCTGAAGCTCCTCTCAGCTCCAGTGCATTCTTCAAAGTGTCTCTCTTGGCTGTAGCTCCTCTTCAAGATGTCACTCTCAGCTGCAGCTAAACTGAGTTCCTTCTGTCAGCCCATTTATATGGCTCCACTGATAAAGGCCCACCCTGAATGGGTGGGGCCATGCCTCCATGGAAATACCTCATCAGAGTTATCACCTACAGTTGGGTGGGGCACATTTCCATGCAAGCAACCTAATCCAAATGTTCCAACTTAATCCCCACTAATATGTCTGCCCCACAAGATTGCATCAAAGAATATGGCTTTTCCTGGGGGACATAATACATTCAAACCAGCACACCATCTAATCTTCAACACCTTGCAATGCTGATATTCATTTGTTTTCCCTCATGTGAAAACATTCTTGTCTTTGTACATGTAATCACTATCATTGACTATTCTATGTGTTGCTAAGTTATACATTCCCAGTCTTTATCTTCTATCTTTCCTTTGGTGTCATACATTTTCCTAGCCTTCCTCTTTCAACCATCTAATTTCACTCAACATAATATCTACTGTTTCCCATTTTGTCTTTTGGATTTTCTATGTCATATTTTATTTTATTTTTCTTCCCCACCTCTTTATCCTTACTGATAGTCTTCATTTCTTCACTCTTCTCCAAATCTATCCCTCCTGTCTTTTCCTATCTGCCTGTGATGCTCCCTTTACTATTTCTTGCATAGCAAGTCTCTTGTTCACAAATTCTCTCAGTTTCTTTTTCTCTGAAAATATTTTAAAGTCTCCCTCGTTTTTAATAGATAGTTTTGCTGGATACAGAAACCTTAGTTGGTAGTTTTTCTCTTTCAGTGTCGTAAATATATCATACCACTGCCTTCTTGCCTCCCTGGTTTCTATGGAGAAATTTGCATACAGTCTTATAGAGCTTCCCTTGTATGTGATGGATCACTTTTTCTCTTGCTGCTTTCAGAATTCTCTCTTTGTCTTTGACATTTGATAATCTTATTTTTAAGTGTGTTGGAGTAAGGTCTATTTGGATCTATTCTGTTTGTGTTATGCTGTGCTTCTTGGATTTGTACTTTTATGTCTTTCATAACAGATGGGAAATTTTCAGTGATTACTCCATTATTGTTTCTGTCCCTTTTCCCTTCTCTTCTCCTTCTGGGGCATCCATGACATGTATATTCATATGCTTCATGTTTTCCTTCAGTTCCCTGAGCCCCTGCTCATATTTTTCCATTCTTGTCCATATCTGTTCTTTTGTGTATAGGGTTTCTGATGTCCTGTCTTCTAGATCATGAAACCTTTCTTCTGCCTCTTCAAATCTGCTGTTGTGTGTCTCCATTGTGCTTTTCAGCCCTTCTGTTTTGCCCTTTCATTCTCATAAGTTCTCCATTTATTTTATCAAGCTTACAAATTCTTTGTTATGGTCATCCAGTGTCTTTTTTATATCCTTTATCTCTTTTGCCACATTTTCCTTCAGCTCATCTATTTGATTTAGAGAATTTGTTGGAACATCTTTAACTAGTTGCTTCAACTCCTGTGTCTCACTTGAAGTGAAACTTTGTTTCTCTGACTGGGCATATTTTCATTTTTCCTTGTGTGAATCAAAATTTTTTTGTCTCTAGGCATCTGCTTTGATTACCCCAACCAGGTTTTCCCAGACCAGATGGGCCCAGGTGTCAGGAAGAGGGTGTAATCAGTATCAGGTTTCCCTGAGGATGAGACCCAACAAGCTGTTAGAATTTCCTGTGATGCCTCTAGACTCTGTGCTTTTCCTATCCTGCCCAGCATGTGGCACTTGTCAGCCTGCAGCTCCCCATCTGTGCAAAGAAATGTGGTGCCTAAATTATCAGCAGACCCTATACCTGCCAGGGCCAAGGGTGAATCTCAAGCCATGCTTAAGCCACTTGAGCTGGGCCCTGCCCCCACCTTTTCTTATGGAAGATGAGCCCTTTAGAGAATTATCTTCTTCACTTGACTTCTTCCTTTGTCTTTCTGACTATTCTTACTCCACCCTTGCCTAGGTCAGGGCTGACATTTGAAAATACCTGAGGCTTTCTCTGTTGTGCTACTTAGAATAAGAGAAAAAAAGAAGAAAAAAAAGAAAGAAATCCCCTTTTCAAAGCCAGTCCCCAGCCCCCAGTTTCACTGGTCGACTGCAGTTGGTACTTGGTTCTATGTACCCCTTTTGTTTAGGGCACAGCCCTTTTCCAGTAATCTAAGTGCAGCTGACTCCAAAAGTGTCTGCTTTTATTTATTTATTATTATTATTTTCTGTCAGCCCTGCCTCTTCTCTGCTAGGAGATACCTCTGGGTTCCTTTCCTGCTTGCTCTGGGTTTTTCTGTGGTTATAGCTTGTATTCAGTGGTCTAAATTTGTTAATTAAAACTGTGGTTGGAGCTTAGTTGAGCTGATTTCCCTTTCTCCCAGCAGAGATCACTTCTTTTTCTCACAGGGATGTTTTCCAATGCAGCCGGATGTGCTGGTGGGGGAGGGGCACCTGGTTCACAGTTTGAGTTACTTTACTTATAGTTCTATGCTGTGATCTCAACAATTCTACCCATTCCAGAGTGATGTACGATGTGTGTCCAGACACAGATATGCCACAGTTGTTCCAGACTAAGTTCTAGTTATTCCTGACTAATTACTAGTTGCTCTAGGGAACTAACTAAATTCATACTTCTCTATGCTGCCATCTTTTTATTCAGTCTTACATTGAGGTCCTAAACAATGCACAGGGCAACAAAAATAAATTAAAGTATACTTTAGAATTGCAAAGAAGAACAATAGTTACAGTATTTACATATCTTTGTGTACATGGAAAATCCAAAAACTCAAGAGATACATTGCAAGAATTAATAATTAAATTTATCAAGGTTAATATGCAGCTTTTAGTTGTGAATCTCTAAAGCAGCAACAAATATAAAATGAAATTCTAAAAACAGATTCCATTTATAACAGCATTGAATTATCTGGATATAAATATAATAATGTGTACAAAACTCACATATAGAAACTTTTTTAAAATAAATTTTAAAAGGCCCATATAAAGGAAGCATAGGGGTAGAAAGATGCAATATTGTAAAGATGACAGTACTTCATAATTTTTCTTTGGATTAAATGCCATGCCAATCCCAAGGCTGTCAGGTATTGTTGGTAGAAATGTACCAGATTATTGCATTTTATATTGTTTCTAGGGCCAAGAATAAAAAGACACTCTTGAAGCAAATGTAGGAGGTGACAGTGGGCTTCCTTTTATAGTTTCCAGTTCTAGAAGGAATGTTTCAACCCTTTACTATTAATTATGCTGTGTACTGTAGTTTTATTGTAGTTAATCTTTATCAGATTAAGGGTCTTACAAAATATCAAAGATTATTACAAATGAAGATGATAGTACAGTATTGGCTGAAAAACAGGAAAATGGAACAAACCCTTAAATATATAGACAATTTATTACAAAGGTGACAATACAGAGCAGTGGGGAAAATGTGGTCTTTTAAATCCATAGTGCTGGGTCAATTGGAAAGTCACATAGGAAAAAAAAATTAAAATTGACACAATACCTCATTCTATACATAAATATCAATTATGTAGATTGTACACTTCATCGTGAAAGATAAAACAAAGCTTCTAGAAGTTAGCACAAGAGAATGTTTTAAAGACCACTGGGTAAGCAAGGATTTCTTAATATGACATAAAAATTGCAATCAACAATTAAAAAGACTTTAAATTCAATAACTTTAAAATTACAAATTTCTGGTCATCAAAAGCATTAAAATGAAAAAGGCAAACTAAAATGGGAAAATTTATTTTAATATTTATATTTACTCTTTTTTAGAATATTAAAGAACTCAAGTTATTGAGGAAAAGACAGAGAATACAGAATAAAGAACAAGAGACATGAGAAAACAGATTATGTAAGAGGAATTGAAGTGACCACTAAAGTTTTGAAAAAGTGCTCAAACTCATTTGTAATCAGGGACCTACAACTTAAAACTACAAAGAGATACTAACACAAGGCTGCAAAATTGGTAAGAAAAGATAAAACAAAACAAAATGCAAAAACAATAACAACAGTCTTGCAAGACCAAGTTTTTACCCAAGATGTGGCAAAGGCCACTCTGTTAAACAGCCTGGGAAAGTGTGACTATATAATGCATTCAACCAATTTTGGAAACTGTTTGACACTATCTAAATTGAAAATACACAAACCTTCTGACCCAGAATATCTACTCTTCTGTTTGTTTGTTTAGAAGGAAGCTGTGAAACTTTATTTTGATGATTTCTTTTTCTTTTTTAAATTAGAGAAGCTGTATGTTTACAGAAAAATCATGCAGGAAATACAGCATCCCCATATACCTGCCCCCATTATTAACATTTTGCATTTGTTAAAATTAACAACTAATGTTAACTGTAGTCCATACTTTGCACTGGAGTTCACTATTTATTTTTTAAAGTCCTATTTTTTTTATTGTTTAAATTTTTATTCTAGCAACATACATACAACCGAAATTCCACATTTAACCACTCTTAAGCAGATAATACAAGTGTGTGTATAGACACCCAGACTTGTGCAAAACTATCCATACCAATGTCATAAGGAAATACTGGTAAACACCCAATTTTCCATCATCAGTAGAATGAGTGCATAAAATGTGCTAAATTCATTAAATGAAATAATAAACCTCAGTGAAAATGAAAAGGAAAATTACCTCAATACTTGACAATATATGAATTAAATAAACATGATGTTGAATGAAATTCAGATTATATAACATTTATGTGTATATATATATTATGTATGCACAATTTTTAATTTTTACTGCATGTAATCTGCACTGTTATATGTCTTATAGACATTAGATATAATTTCTCTGTATATCTATTATATATGTATTATATATATGTTTATATATATGTTTATATATATATGTACAAACTGTGAGTGTAAAATAATATTAAAATCACGATAGTGATTACCTTTGGGGAGGAAGGAAATAGTAGTTGATAGTTGGGAAGGGGCAAGGTGGCAACTTCTGAGTTTGTGGTGATGGCTCATTTCTAGAACTGGTCAATTTGTGAAAATGTATCAGCCTATGCATTTGTATTTTGTACCCTTTTAATTGAAAATTATATACTTTAAGTGAAGTAAAATACTGGGAAAAAGTTAAATTCATATAAATAAGGCATGGAGAGGAATCTGGGAGAGGGGCAAAACAGGAGTGGGCAAAAGACCCCAACAACATGAGAAGAAGCCAAATCCTAGATTGACAGAAACGGTGGAGGGAGTTGTCAACAATGTGTGGACACCTTCAGACCTAGCTTAGCATGAACAATTAAAGCATCCTTCCGACTTCTTTGTAAAGGAAGAAAAGTGAGTAGGTCATCATTTCCATCAATCAGCATTTGCTGTTTCTTAATTAGCTAAATAACCAGTGATACAAAGTGCATCAGGATAGTCCTTGCTCCCAGGGGGACTTCAGTCTTTTAGGAGAGAGAGATGGGTAAATAGATGAAGAGCCTCAGGGTTCTCTTCTACCCGAAGTGAACCTTGGGACCTGAAATAACCTTTCTTTGTTGTTTAAATTGCTGCAGCATGGGATGACTTCTCAGCCATGAGTGATATTTCAGAACTGTGTGTGCCAGTACTGTATTAGTTTCAATATTATTTATAAATTTTACTTAATAATTGTAATTTTATGAATGGTTATTTAGAAATGGCTGCCATATAAAACATCACTCTGAACAAATTACTGCTGCTTCTACTACCACTAACTGCTGCAACTACTACCACTGTGAATACAACTATACCTAAAACTAGCCAACATTTATTGGAAATTCATTTATTTCCTTCTGAATTACACTGTAAGTAGTGGTTGGCAAGCTTTTACTGAATATGTACCATGTGTTTCATGCTTCTTTAAGTGCTTGATAGTATAAACTATTTTAATCTTCACAACAAATGAATGAAGAAGCCACATTTAGTTTTTTATTTTAGAGATGAGGAAACTGAAGAGCAGAAAAATACATAAAAGTATTGCACAAATCTTTCATATAAATAATTTGCATTGAAAGTTTTTTTTTTTCTTTTTAAATTATTGCTCTCTGGAACTTAGAATACTAAGTAAAAAAACACTTGATTAAAGTAGCAGGCAACTTTTCCCATATATCTGTTGGATGAGAGTTCACTTACTATCTCATAAATCATGACAACACAAGTATTTTACACCTCCAAAGAAAAGAAAAGTGAACTCAGGCACTGAGTTTCCTAGTGGTCTTAAGTATCTATTATGCTATCAGGAGGAAACAGGGGCTTAGTTATATTCCTTCCTTGAATGTGATATAAATGTGAACATATATTCTATCTGTTTTAGATTGCAGTTAATTTTATGACTATACTTTATAATAAATTAATTTCCTCTATGAAATATGTATCTTTTGGCAGTGACAGCTATTTTTAAAAGTATTATGCTCCTAGAATGTTGTACCATGACTTTTATTTTTACCTTCTAGAAATAGTTAATTTTTATTGTTTTTTGTTGCTGTTGTTTTTATATTAGTTGGGAAAACAATTTAGCACTTTTGGAAGGAATCCATTGTATCTATCATTAAAATGTTTGGGAGAAAAGCTGGAAAGATCACATCATATTTCACCTCACAGTTCTATAAGACAAAAGCCATAATTGAATTATCAATTTGTCTTCTACAGCATGATTTGCAAAGGATTTATCTCTGTGGAAATATATTTTTCACGACTGGAAAGAAAGTTTTAAAGGGAACACAATTTCATATTTTTCATTAAAACCAGTAAGCCAATAAGAACAGGAAAATATTTTTAACTGAAGTAATGCTATTTTGAACTTGAGCAGCACAGGGAAGATTACAGTACCTAGAAAAGAAAGTCAAATGACATATATCAAAGCTTCTTACTCATTGCATAGTCCAAAATACAAATATGAGTACCAGGTATTTTCCAAATGCAAATGCCATACAAAGACAGTAGTTCAAACAAACAGGAACATTTTCCAAAATAATCTAATAAATAAACATAAATACTGCAGGAAGTTTTTTTTTAATAATCTCTTGCAAATTGTGCTATTTGGATTTAATTTAATTCATTCCATTTAACTTCATACAGTCAAAGAAGTTTATCCTGCAATACAATATAAATGAAAACTTATAAGAAAACCATCACTTGTAACCTACAGGCATAGAACAGCCATATTAAGCCTGTTTTGAATCCCACGCTGATGCAGATCTTGACTTGGGAACATTTTTCATTATCTAGGCAGATGACATTACAACGAATCAGTTTAACACTTTGGCCATTAAAAAAACTCACTACTTGATCACACTGTGATAAAAATAAGAAGTTCAGAGCTGGCATTGTATTGAAAAGAGAAGCTGCTATCAAACAGAGATTTGAATCCTTTATTTAAATATTCCCCATCTCCTTTACTTCAACATTCATGCTTTTTAAACAAGAAGCCAGATAACCAATATTCAGAAGAACAACATTTGTAACAAAGAGCTCTTTGTGCTATTATTAACACAAAAATATGCAAGAGAAAACTTGTTTAACTGCATTATTTATGAATCTCTAATACAAATATAATATTTATTTATATTTTTGCCATAAGTGCATGAAAACATTCAGTGCTAACCAACCTAGTAGTATGGCAAATGAAGAATTTTCACATCATCCAAAATAGCAAATAGTTGTTTATTCCAAGGGCTGATCTCAAAATTAATGTGCAGATGTTTCCCCTTTATTTGACAGCATAACACTAATACTCACCAGAATAGGAGTTAAAGTAGCTGATAACAAAAAAAATTAATGATAGGAGTTAAAGTTTATAATAATACAACTCATTTATTTAAAGCATATTACACAAATGCCATTATCTTTGCTTTGAACATTTTAATAACAATACAAGTATTAAAAATTAATTTCCCTTAGACTCTCTACTAGGTTATGTGTTTCTCAGAACGATGCTGTGAAGTAAGCAGCACTGAGACTTTAAAAGCTTTTAATAAATGAGTAACTAATGTTCAGTGAAAGGAAAAATAACTTGCCCAATGTTGGAAAGCAATTCTCCAAAGGTCTTTGCATTTCTGCCCATCTTCTGAGCAAAGGCATTGACAGGTTTTGTTTCAGGCTATCTTTTCAAAAAAGCTTGCAGAGTAAACAATGTATGGGGTGAGATTCTACATTTTTACTACAATGGCTTAAATTAAAATGACTAAAAGTACTAGGTTTTGTTGAGTATATGGAGCAACTGCAACTCACTGAAGACGTGTTGGAGTTAGGCATTTAGTCTCTTTTATGGTTCAATAAACTTTATGATCAAATCATGGATTTGAATTTCAGCACCATCTGACCTTTACTTGTTAGACACTATGTATGATATGTGTCTCTCTAAATGTGGCCATCAGGGCTTTCTGGTATTCATGATGAGCATTGAATTGATAGTCGATGACTTGAACCTGTCATTCTCTTTCTTCAGTTCTTCTAGATGAGTAAACAAAATCTAGACAACTCCAAAAATATTTGTTAATACCATTGTTCAAAAATTTTTAATTGCTAGAACTATTGCTATGAGTAACAACTATCCTTCATCTCTGACCCGAGATTCTCCTGTCTTCTAACAGTCTCCATGAGACTTTGGCAAGCTACCATTTTAGTGTCCATGTAGGGTAAATATCAGAGCCTTCAAAGTTTATGACAATTTTGGTGATAAAGATCAGATGCTGACAGAGACATGCCTTTCTCAAAGTAAAAAGGCAAAGGCCGTCTGGAATAGGGCTGGAGCAGGAAAGATGAGAAAACTCCTGGGATCTGGTTGTGAATGTTCTTTCCCAAATGGTGGGAAAGAAGGATTGGAATCTGATTCCAATCCTCTCCCTCCCGCTGTCCTACTTGTTAATGAGACTTGAAACAAGATGCCCAAATTGTGCTGTGGTTTTTCTTCACTCTTCTCTGGGAAGTAGGAGAAAGGGTCAAGGGGTCCCCAAATTTGAAGTACATTATATCACCAATGAAGATATAGTGCCTTGGTTGGATGAAAAATGGAAATATGTTTAGTTAAGCCCAGACAGACATCCTGTTGTCGAAAACAGAAAGCAAATGCAGAGCCATGCTTGCTGGAACAGAAGTACTTTCTCTGTCCTTACACACTGATCCCTCACTTACTCTGTGCCCTGTCCTCTGCTACTTTGAGAGGAAAAATGACTAAGGATGAAGCTGAGGTCTCCCTGGGTGTCCAAATGGAATAGAAAGGCATATATAACTGTTCATGTATGTTGGGGAACTTCAGTGAGTTAAGGGACTCAAAATTTTATGGCTTTGTTGGACACAGGTACCTAATTGATCATATTTTTCAGATCAGTGGGGTATATGGATGCCTGGAGTCAACTAAATGTGTTTAACAGTGTGAGAGGGAAACTAACTTTACCTTGTGGTTGGGGATCTTTGGACTTCTTCAATGTACTTTTTGTTATTTCCTTATCTGAATGTATAGTAATAATTTATGTGCTATATGTTTGTATTTCCACATCTCATAGTACCAGGGGATATATACCTGTTGGGGAAAAGCAGCAGGTATAGAAGTGATTTTAAGAAAAATTTTCCTGACATTTGTCATCAGTGAATGGATCAGGATTTAGTGAAAGCACCTATATGAATGATGTATTGTTGGTTGGCAAGTTACAAGCTGCAGTCTAATGTGTCCTGACTATGATGTTACCACACTTTCCCCAGCAGGAGGTCTAAGTAAGGCAGAAAAAAAAATGAGAGACCCATTACCAAGTAGTCTCTTAGGAAGATGTCTGTTGATTCACAACACTCAAACCCTCCAGCAGTGACGCAGGTGAGGCTATTTCTTCAGCCCCCATCACCAGAAAGGGGACTCCCAACCTTGCTATACTTTTTGGGTACTGGAGTCAGTATTAGGTCTCTGGGAAGATTTTGCCGATTGGAGTCTCCACTGGAAGCAGCCTCCATTAGTGTTGCCTGCAGCCCAATCATCTGGCCCCCATTGATACCACTGGGCCCCAACCCTATCTACAGGCTTGTGTGTTTCTGGACTGCACCTGGGAGTGCTCCCATGGAGCCACCAATCCTTCTGTAGACTTGTGCACTGCTCAGCTGCACTCCTGATGCTTCCTTCTGTAGATCTGCATGCACTCACCTGCATGCCAGATCCCTTTTCCCTCTGCACACCCAGATCTCTTGTGATTGCTTGGCCTTGCCTGTACTCTGGTGACTTGATTTCTGTGTACCCAGCAACTGCAAACAAACTTTTATCTGGGAAAATAGTGAATGGATATGATATCCAGTGGTCTGAAATATACCTTGGTCTAAACCCCAGCCTAGTGGAGGTAGATCCCTTCCAAATGTGTCCTTCCTTGCTTTCTTTCCCTCAGCTCTAGGTTGCCATATATAGAATTCCCTTATATCTTGTAATCACTCCTTTATCAATGTTTAAGAAGTCTTTATATTAAATTCCCTGTGTTTAACCCACTGTGTTGTTTCTATCTCCTGATTGGACTACAATGACACAGAATATTTAATAAGGTAGTTGGTCTGGCCCCAGTGACAACCATGCTTAACATAAAATATGGCAACTATTCTTCTGGGATAAACTTTATCCCCACACTACTACCAGAAGCAAAGCTTCATAGAGCTTTCCCTAAATGCCCAAACCTTGTCTCATAATGGCTCAGCTAAGTTGAACCACAACTGATATTTGGGCTATTGCCAATGTCTTATCTATTTGATCTCCCATTTGGAAAACTATAGATTAACAGATAAAAAACCTCTTTGGGGGTCACAAACTGTAAACAAATCAATGCTAGTGATTGGACTATCTGGGTCACTCATATAGATGCTCATTTTAGGGGCTGTTCTCTAATGGTAATGGAAACAAGCAGCTGATCAAGCCTGATTGTGTGTTTCTGAAACAGAAGCTACCAATGCATGCCAGATGTGTGACTCCTGCCAAAAATTTATCTGTTTGTTTCTTGATGAAATGGGAGGGTCTTTCAGTTTGCTAAAACTGCTGAAATGCAATATACTAGAAGTAGAGCAGCTTTTAACAATGGGGATTTATTAGCTCACAATTCACATTTCTAATGCCATGAAAATGTTCAAATTAAGGCATCACCAGGAGGATACTTTCTCTGAAAAAAGGCTGCTGGCATCTGGGACACCTCTGTCACATAAGAAGGCACATGGCTGGTGTCTGCTGGTCCTTCTCTCTCAGGTTTTGATGCTTTTAGATTCTGGCTTCAATGGGTCTTTGAGCTTCTGTGGGTACTTGCTTACTTCTCAGGGGCTTTTCTCTCTTGTCTCTCTCAGTTTTTTCTATCTTTTTTCCTCTCATAAAGGACTCCAGTAAAAGGACTAAGACCCACCTTGAATGGGGTGGGTCACATCTTGAACTGAAATAACCTAACTAAAAGGTCCCACCTACAATAGATCTACACCCACAGGAATGGATTAAAAGAACATATGCTTTTCTAGGGTACATAGTGGCTTCAAACCAGCACAAAGGAGTGTGCCAACAAAGGGTGTTGCTCCTCCCCACTTCTGGCACTTTGATTCAACCATGAACTTCCTCTTGGAGTTATTTGTGGTGCCTTATAATTAGTGACTCTTTCAGATTTTTGAACAGATTTTTGACTGTAGCTACATCACTGTGAACCTTGGAACCAATCTGTGTCACATGTTTGAATTTTCTTGACCATTTGTAATTTGGCAACAATGGCTCTTATAACCCAAAAGCTACCAAGCAAAGGCTGGATAGTCTGACACTCCCTCCATCATCTTCTCATGGTCGACAAATCTTAGGAAGGCAGTTAGTCACTGGATGTATATGTTTTAAGGAAGGTTCTCTTTCCTCTTTGTTGCTTCCTACATAATGATCATGACAAAAAAGGCTTGAAGATTATAGAAGACTCTAGAGAGCTATTTTATAAATTCAGGATTCCATGCTGATCATTCCCGGGAATAATTCATCTTTTTTATCCCTATCAGCAATATCAAATCAGCCTAATTGGCACATGTTCTGTCATCAAAAGCAGCCTCATCAAAAAGAGCCTAGGAGATTCAAATTGAATTCTGGTTATCCTTCATAAAAAATGCCCTTTGCTCTCTTAAATATGACTCTTTCAGACATCAGGTCTGGGTTTGACAAAAAGATAACTGGAAAAAGTGAATTTTTAACTACTGGAATAGGACTCCCAGATTTTATGGAGGTGGAAAGAGAGCAAAATCCCTAAATATACAGAGTGAACATCTTAGATTTCTGGAAGTATGGGATCAGGAAGTCTATTATCATTATTTTTTTCTTCTTTCAGAACTGTCCATTGAAGCTTCTTCCAGAAAGAAATTAACCTGGTGTTGCTCCCTCAAATTGTTTCAAATACCTTAAATTTAATTGAGTGCTGGATCCACTATCCCCCATCAGACATTTCTGACCATGGTTTGATTGTTAATCCCATTAAATTTACTGAAAGGACAACCAGAAAATGCAAGGGTTGATCCCAGCTTCTGAACCACCCACACAAAATGCCCATGGTGTTTTCCTTAACGCCGTTCACAAGCTTTCCATAGGGTAGATGAATGCCACCTAGTTGGTGGTTTGGAAAAAGAGAACAGGTGGGCCTGACTATTCTCAGGTAGTCCCTCCTTCCAACAGAATGACTCTACTCAATTATCATAAGTGAAATGGGAACACTAAGTCCTATTAGCCAACTGGGTGACAATGTGGAAAGTATTCTCAACCTGCATCTCCCACTAATGTAGGTCCCAATTGGATAGCCCCAACAATTGTGACTACTCTTTCTTTCCAGGGGCACTATATGCACTCTAGAGAATCTACTTCTTATATGAAAAATCAGGTATTAACGTGTCTCTTTCCTGAGAATACAGTGAATTGTACTTTAGATATGGTTATAAAAGATCTTCAAGTTTTAAAGAAATAACCACATTGGAAGGTATGGAAGTCAGACTCAACTCACTGTCCAGAGTTGCTACAAATAATGAAATTCCCTAGACTTGTACATATAGGTAAATTTAAAGTATGGGCAATCCTGGTGTATGTGGATTAGTGCCTTGAGATAAGTTCAGCCCGGGTGCTAGAGGGCATGGCTGAGATCAGTACCGCATATTGGCGGCCTCATCTTGCTTCTTGGAACCCAGTTGATGTTAGCCTTAATTCAATGCTATCCAAGGCAAATTGCTGAGATTGGTCTCAGCGCCTATTGGAAAGGTTAATTAGAATGACTGAGAGAGTGGAGTGCTTATTGGAAAATTCACCAGAAGCCCAAACTGCAGAAACAAGGAGTGGATAATTTTGGATGACGATTTTGGTCTCATGTTTCTGCTTTCTTCCAAGCAGAGGCATTGACAGGGTTTCTTCAGGATGATCATTTCAAGGATGTTTGTATAGCAAATGTTTTAAAGGGTAGAAGATAGTGTCTCACTCCAGGGCAGAAGGAAGATTTGTTTCCTGATCACACTAATAATGATAATATCTCCTTCTCAGGCAGATGTTGGCAGATTTGCTAGCAGCCCACTTATAAAAGTTGCGATCTCCTAAGCTTAAGGTTCCTTAACTGTAGTGCAGGATCCACCTGAGATTCACCCCATCACATCTGTCAGACTTGGGAGCATGAGGAACAAATGCAAACATGAAGTTCATGCTGCCTGCTGTTCTGTGAGTAAAAGTCTTTATTAGATCAAGGAATTTTGTATTTTCTGCCAGCACCCATGAAACTAGCAGGCCACCTTTTAGCTTGCAAGTAGAGTAAAACCTCAGATCATCACAGATCTTGTCAGCAGCATTAAACTTTTATCATGTTTACAAAATAGAACTAGAACCCAGGTCTCCGTTTTTCCAATGTTATCATTCTTTCCATACAATCATAATATTTGTTATTACTTCTAAAACAATTTCTAATGGGAAACGATTATTGTCTCAAAATATTTTTGTCAGAATAAAAGATATTACGTGAGTCTTCATTTCTAATGTTTACTTAAGAATACATTTCTTGCATTGAAGAGCAAAATCTGAGTTACAATGGAATTTTGTTTTCTTATAAGAAGGGTTCACCACACTACTGTTGATTTTAAAGTCATGAAACGTATTTTTCAATTTCAAATTTAAACTGAGAGGGAGTAATCAGCAATAACAGGGCTGTAGGGGAAAACAGCGTGCTGAACTAAAAGTACTTTTGGTTCCTTGAATTATAGGGATTTACTTTGCTACAAGATTTATGTACAACCTAAAGCAATGCACATTAAAAAAAATATATTTCCCTGGTGATTAACCTGCAGTCTTTGGAAAAAGTAATGCAAACTTGAAAGTTTTTGATAAAAACTTTAAAACATTGTGTTTTTGGATGGATTCTTTAGAATTCTAAGAGAATTCAAGGTATAAAACTCATAAAAGCTACAATAGGAATGTCAATTATTTTAATTTGCAATAGTATATACATTTAATGAATTATTTAGAAAGCTATTAATATTATGGTATAAGATAGTTATCATTATGTTCACAGTTATAAACACTTTGTAAGTGAAATAAATGTATACAAACTGACTATGCTTAGAGTATATTTATCACAATCCATGCATAATCTTTTTTTTAAACAATGTAAGTTAACTCTGAGGAAAATTAACTGATGAAAACTTCATTAACACTAACCCAATAAAATATATTTTATTTGTTTTGATGGAAATCCAGTTCTATCATTGAAGTCTAAATTGCAGAATAAATTTAACAGAGCTGCAAAAGAACCTTTCTATGTATACGTAAATCAATCAAATTAATTCAGCAAGTATTGCTTCAAAGAGGACCTTAGATTCCTGGTTTTAATTTTAGTATAGGAAGAAAAAAATTGCTTAAGACTATTCCATCATGTCAGGGGAAGGAACTGTAACAGATTCTGAATTAGTAAAGTCTATGATATGAAAAAGGTGTATATTTAATTCACTTCTCTTTAACTCTGGTCTTTTAAACTATATATATATATATATATATATATATATATATATATATAGTTTTAAAATATGAAGACTCTTCTGTGTAGTCTATATATTTTAATTTTTTTCATTTTGTTTCAGTTAACTCTACAAATATTTCATGTGAAAGTCTCTGATTTTTTCTATTTGTCACAATTCATGTTTACTCACTTTTTAAAATCTTCATGTTATTTTGAATCATACCCATGTATTAATGCATACTGTTTTCAATAAGAATGATGTCTATAGTACTACAGATAAAGTGCCCTAATATTTAAAAATAATTACCCTACGCATATACTTTTAATACCACAGAACTTGGGACAATAAGACCCTACTCAAATTGGATGAGTTTAAAATACTGGACTTGTACAATTCCCTACAAACTATTGAAAAATGGATGCCATTGACTTACTCAATGCTGAACTGCTGAAACAGGTCTCATCCATAAACTATTCCATGCTCATGATTTATTTCATCAAAAATGATCAAGAATAAAGTAGATTCAACTACGTAAAATCTGTAATTAAAACTAAAAACAGATGTTCCCTCACATTTAAGAAAATGTAAAATAATTATTTTAATGTATATATTATCCCACAGTTGTAATTTTTTCTTGAGCTTTTCACCCATATTTTAAAAATTCAGACCTTTAACTATTTTTAATGCACTACTCAAGACAAGGTTCCAAGTATTATGGTTGATAAATATGCATTCATTTGCATTACGTTTCAATTGTATTTGGGAGGAATAACATTGAAAAGCCTTCATTTCTGGAGCATCATTTTGGTTGGTGATCCTGGAAAGTATTTAAACATTGAAGTGGGCTAGAACCTTGTCTCCCACTAATTATCCTGCTCATGACTTGGAATCCTAATATACTTCATGAGGGTAGAAGGTGGAGTAAAGCCCATTTCTTCAATAAGGGTTATGGTAATAGTGCTTGTAGAATATATAGTCTCCAAAAATATCATTGTAGTACATAAACCACTGTTCTCATTTATATATTTGGGAAACTGTGGAGTCAGTGGCAAAGGGTTTAGGTTTCCATAAATGCCATGAGACTCTAGATTGTAAGGCATAATGTCCACAAAAGTTTTTTCTTTTCTTTTCTTTTTTCTTAACTCATAGGATAAATATTTTCAAACATAGCCAAGGAGGAAAAACAGCGCAAAAAAATTCCTACATATGGCATAATCCAGCTTAAACAATTACTATATTTTGTCCTATGTGCTCCAAATATTTTTTGTTGTTGTTGTAGCAGAAGTATTTTAAAGCAAATCCTAGACTTCATTTTATTTCCCTCTATATTTTATGACATATTCTTATATAACCATGATGACTTTATACACATAACAAAATTAAAAGTATTTTTGGAAGCATTTAATACACAATCCAAATTATAATTTCTCCAACAATCTCAAAATATTGTGTTGAAGTTGTTTTTTCTGTTGTGGTTGTTGTTTCTTAAGTCAGGATCCAAACAAGGTTTATCCATTTCATTTCCCTGTAATATTTTAAATAATTATTTTAATTCAATGCATTAGCCCTTTTTTTTTTTTGTTTTTTTTGAATTCTCTTTTGAATTAATATTTTAGCAGAATTAGAACTAAACTGATTTTACTGTGGTAAATACTTTGTGCTATAATAAATCATAGCATGCGTATCTTTACATAGGTGGCTATTTCTTTCCTTCAAACACTAATAATCAGAGAAATAAACTAAATTCTCAGTGATCTTCTTAAACAACACATAATGCCATATTTTCATTTAACATAATGCAACTGTTCTTTGAAAACCAGAAACATACTAATTATTTCCCCATAAAGGGATGCAAGTCCTTGGGTAATAGTCACTCTTAAATTTGATATTCTGTAACTTAAATATTATGACACAACATTAATACAACTTGTGCTATTTGATAGGGGATAAGAGAGGGAAGAAAACAAAAATATTTGCTTTATGTACATATACAGATTATATTCATAACAAAACAAAGAAAAAATACTCATAACCACAAAGTCCTTGTTTCTGTAACTGGTCATGACACTGTAGCTAATATTTATCACCACCTTCTTCCACTACCCATTCCCTTTGCCCTCAGAAAGCAGCTTAGCTGGCCATGGTTCTTTGACTGATGAGGTGACCCAAATATTCATTCCTGAATGGTCATGGTCATTTGCAGTTCTGCTTGGTTTGACTTGCAGTTTTCCACTGACTTTAATCACAGAGCATTATATTATCAACAGGTGCTTGAAGGGAACTCCTGTATTCCAGTCATACTCTTCCTTACCTCCATTGTGTAGTTGGAGTCCTATTTCCCCTTGACAATCAGGACCAATTACCCAGCCAGTACAGTAATTCTTTCTTATGCCTGTTAATTCAGAGACATGAAGAACCTAAAGTGGCCAGATGACAGTCTTATCTTCAATTTCAATGGGATCATTGTTGTGTCTCCTGTTAGAAGCACTCCTCCTTTAGGAACATAGACATGTAGACCAGCAGAGCGTAAGGTTGTGGGGACAGGAAACAATTTTTTTTTTCTAGTGGATCATTAGGGGTAATAGTGAGTGACTGCTACTCCCATTTCCACCACCTGATCCCTGGGTCCATGAATCCTGACTATGGGAAAAACAGCACTATAGACTGGACACTAACTTAGAGCACATATAGCTCCTGAAGCATATTTTCCCAGTCCTGCAAAGGTCTTGCTACCCAGTTGGCACCATAATTGATCTTCAAAAGGCCATTCCACCATCTGTCAATCTATTTCAGGGTGATGGGAACAAGGTAAGGCCAGTGAATTCCATGAGCACTTATCCATACCGGCACATCACTTACTGTGAAGTAGGTTTCTTGATCGGAAGCAATGCTATGTGGAATACGATGATGGTTGATTAGGCATTCTGTAAATCTATGGATTGGAACTGCATGCAGGTAAGGCAAATCTGTATTTAGAGTATGATTCTATTCCAGTAAGAACAAAATACTGCCTCTTCCATGATTGAAGTGGTCTAAGGTAATCAATGAATTTTCACTCACAGTTGTTTTAGGTAATATAATCTTTGATTTCTATATTAACTCAGTTTCACATGTTAAACATGGAAAGAAAATAGGGAAGGAGAAAATAGGTATTTTATGTTGGTCACCAGATTTGTTCTTTGGCTCTTTGCCTAATTTTTATTAACATTAGTCTGATTGCTTTACTTCCCTGGCTATTTTAACAATTGCTAATTAAACATTAGTCTGATTGCTTTACTTCCCTGGCTATTTTAACAATTGCTAATTAAACAGCTTTATCATGTTTTCATTGACCATTTCAATGTAAATCACTTCCAAAAATTAAAGTTTATTTTTAGATTTCACGTTACTGTTTAAATCAGCCCACTACACACTAAGGACATGTTTATTTTGAGTAAATAATTTGTTCTCTCTGGAAACAAATTGATTTACTTATCTGTAACATGTCCATGTTAATATCCATCACCATCCGACATGAATGGAATAAAGCAAATGTCATTTGCTTAATTGCCACAAGAATTTTAAAAATGTTTTGTTAATGTACTGATATAGAAAAATTTTTTGAACATTAAATAACTCAGCCTTAAATTTTTGTCAAAAGGGCAAGAATCTTCAATAAGAAAGTATTTTTTAAATTATCACTTCTGTAACTAATGCCTTAATTTAACCTTTTTTTTTTTCCTGCTTGTTCATTGACCTTAGATGTGTCTTGAGATATTTATCACCCAAATAGCTGGACCTGAATCATATTATAAATCTTATAATACTAATCTCTCCTAAGGCAATCAAAACATTCCTTGACCCCATGGCCATTTTTAATGGCATATATGATTTGAACACTATTTAAAAGTATGAAGTATCTACTTTTTCTCCTCAAAATGAATAGTGCTAATAATATCTTCTTTTTGGCTTTTTTTTTTTTTTGGGATCTGATATTATAGTTATAGATGCCAAAGATGCCCTTCAATTTCTACTGCCAAAGCTATAATTCTATTTTGCTGCCTTCTGAAAATTGTACTTCAAAATTTAGAGGTATTTAAATGTACAGTGCAGATTGAGCTAATATTATACTTACAAGACAATTTAAAAATAAAGTAGGGCTTATTTTTTTTTAAATTATCTAATTTCCTTACAAATATGCCAGATGAATTTATACTCTTGGTTAATGAATATGTATTTTGAGTTTTGATATTCAATATAGAATGACAGGTGATAGAGTTAGTACTCAAAATACTACTTTGACTGAGGACAGAATAAGAGCCTTGAGGCTGCCTTCACATTATCCTTAAGTCTAGGAAGCAGTTATTTTTTTTGTAAAAAGCCAGATAATAAATAATTTAGACTTTTCAGCCATACAATCTCTGCTGCAAATAGTCAATACTACCATTGTAGCTTAAATGTATTTGTAAGCAATGCAGAAACAAATAACATGACTGTGTTCCAATAAAATTTTATTTCTTAAACAGCTGTCTATTTGACCTTCTGGCTGCATTTTACTGACCCCCATTCACTATCTCATTCTTCAATCTTTGCATTAAATTATGAAGAAAGAGGCAGCAGGTAGTTGCAGGTATTCCTGGATGCCATACTGTGGAGAGAGACTTACGTGTCTGACAAAAGATGCCAAGACTGGTCTTTTCTACAGGAGTTAATTGAGACAAGAATAGCTTTCTCTTTCTGCTGACCAATCCACACTAAGGAAAGCAACAAAGACAATATTTAAAATTCATATTAATGTTTTAAATGTCAATCTTGGTGAAAACCAAAACTATAATATTTTATCTCTATTACAATACTATAACGTAAAAAGTAAAAATAGAAAATTATCAAAAGTTAATACCAGTTCTTCTTGATGTTCACATTTAGTGTCACTTTATCAAAACATAATTTTGTTTTGTAGCCATGGCAACTGTTTGACAATCGTTGAATTTTGAATTAACTTTACTCTTTCCAAAATGTATTCGTATTTCTCCCTACAGAAGACTAGTGACTCCCAGGGTTATTCCACATTCCTCAGCCATGTAAAATAGATTTGTTGAAAATAAGATGTAAAATACTTCATAACTGCCTAGTACTTCATCATTTGTAAAATGCTAGGGCATTATGCAAAACAGTATGTAGAACGTGTTATCGGACTTTCATTCTGTTGTAGAGGAAATGGTTGCTTAGGGTGTTGACATGGCTACTCCAAGATCAGAGATGAAAAGTGTCTGTTATTCACTCCACATTTTTTTTTGCTTGTTTTCAGAATCAATGTTCTTTGGTGATAGAAAATTTTAATAATTTTTATTTATTTATTGTATGTTTGTATCAGAGTCTGCATATTATATTAGGAAGCATAAGAGTGGGTGCATGGTATACTGACTATGAAGAGACACATGAGTTGTAATTAACTCTGTTAATATCTCTTAACTTGGCAGGTTTATTATAACACATTTGAGTCTGTTTCTCCCTATTTAAGATGATCTTCTAAATATTACTGTAAGGGTAGCTGTCCTCTTTACCCCACTTGAACTCTGACTCTCCATATCAGATTGCGCTTCCAGATGAACTCCTAATTCTGTAACAGTTTCTTAATATTTCTTCCAGGTACCAAGCTGATGCTATTGCAGTAAATTTACACCAAATCAAAATTTCTAAACTGTCATTCTGGATCTTCTGGTGGAACAATATGTCAGCATAAGATGCCCCAGGGTGTTGTTCCACACCACAGAATCTTTGAATAACTAGCAAAATTGGGAAAGTCTTCTACCTCAAAATTCTGGAAAACAGCTCAAGGATTGGAATAACTGTGTAAGGTCCAAATTAAGAAAATAATCTGAAAGACTGAACCAGAAAACTCCACTCTCTTTCTCCCTCACAGAATTTGCCCTGAAGGCAGAAGCAGCTTGCCAATGGCTAAATAAGTATAAGAAACAATTAAGTAAAAGCAGCCTGGGGCAAAGAATTACCTGCTTTAAGTCCTAAAACAGAGCAACTGGGAGGGGAATAAAGTGTATTATCAAGGATTGTAGAGGTGCAATTTGAATTCCCTTGAATGGGAGTCTTCCTATGGCTATAAGCAAACACAAGCTTATGAGAGGACTCAGGCTCAGACAATACAGGGAGGATCTTGCTCTTTTGTCTCAGTCTGACTGTTTGATAGAAAAAATAACCGTGGAAGTTATTTTTTGCATAGATTTGTTTGTTTTAGTTAGCTACTGGCACTCAAAAAAATTTCTATCATACCACTAGGTGGATACAAACTTAAAGAAAAAGAAATCTCAGGGATTAAAGCCCAGAGTTAATGCTTTTAAAATATTAAAATGTACTGGTGTGCCACAAAAGATTATGAGACAAAGAAGCCAAAAAAGATGGCCCATCCAAAGGAAAAAGATAAAAATCCAGAGGCTATCAATGAAAAAGAATTTTTCATACAAAAAAAAAATATTTTAAAAAATTATCTGCAACATGCTAAAGGAAATAAAGGAAAACACAGAGAAGTAAATGAAATGATATCAGGAAAACAAAACATGAATAATGTGACAGTTTTGATAAAGAGATAGATATTTTAAAAAGAAACCAAAGAGAAATACTGGGGTTGAAGCCCACAATAACTGAAATAAAAATTTGCCTAGAGGGCTTCAACAGCAGATTGCATCAAGCAGATGAATCGGTGAGCTCAAATAAAAGACAAATGAAATATTCAGGTTGAGGAGCCAAAAGAAAAAAAAAAAGAATTTTACAAAAGCCAACAGCCAAAGAGTTCTCTTGGACACCATCAAGCATACCAATACACACATTAAGAATGTCCAAGAAGAAGAAAGAAAGGGCAGATGGACTATTCAAAGAAATAATGCCATAAACTTCCCAAATTTAGACAAAGATATGAACATTCGCATTCAAGAATTCCAATGAACCCAAAACAAGATAAACTGAAAAAGAACCATGCCCAGACCCAGAGTCAAACCATCAAGGGCAAGAAGACAGTTCTGAAAGCTGCAAGACAAAAGCAACATTGATGTACAAAGGAGCTCCAATAAGATTAAGTGTCAATTTCTCATCAGAAACCATGGAGGTAAGAAGGCAGTGGGACAAAATATTTAAAGTGCTTAAGAAAAACAAACACCAATGAAGGATTTTTTATTTAGCAAGACTATCATTCAAAAATGAGGGAGAGATTAAGACATTCTCAGATAAACAAAAGCTGTGGGAGTTTTATCAACACAAAATCTGCCCTACAAGCAATGATAAAGGGAGTTCCTTATACTGAAAGGAAAAGACAATAGACACTGGATCACAGTGGCACAAAGAAATAAAAATCTCTGGTAAAGGTAACCATCTGGGTAATTATAAATGCAGGTACTATTGTGTTGTGATTTTGGTATGTAAAGCCACTTCTTACAGTTTCTAAAATGTGAATGCATAAAATGTAATAATAAATCTATGGTTTTGGACATGTATAAAGATATAATCTGTTACAAGTACAATAGAAAATGGGGTATGGTATAGGAAAAGTGTATTTGTAGGTCAGTTTGTATCAAATCAATCACGATTGTTATAGATATAGGATGTCAGATTTTGACCCTGTGGTAACCATGAAGAATAAATATCAAACAACACAAACAGAAAGAAATGAGAAGTCATTCAAAATGTACAACACAAAAATCAAATAAAAAGTAGACACTAATGGAAGAATGAAGGTCAAGAAATGTATGACACTTAAAAAACTAAATAGTACAATGGCAGAAGAAAGTCCTGAAATATCAGTAGTTAATTTAAATGGAAAGGGATAAAATGCTAGTCAAAAGGCAGAGATTGACAGAAATGATAAAAAAAAAAAAGCATAGCCCAACTATATGCTTTGCACAAGAGACACCTTAAATCCAAAGACAAAGTAGGTTGAAAGTGAAAAGATGGGAAATTAGTAACAAAAAGATTGCTGGGGTAACTAAACTAATTTCAGGGAAAAATAGATTTTAAATAAAAACTGTTGCAAGAGACAAAGAAGGTCAATATATACTGATAAAGGGATCAATTGAGCAGCAATACCTAATGATTATAAACGTATATGCACCCAGTGGCAGAACCTCAAAATATTTGAAACAAATTTTGACAAAATTGAAGGGAGAAATAAATAATTCTATATTAATAGAAGTAGACTTCAATACATTACTTTCAATAATGGTTAGAACATAATAAGGACATAGAAGACTTGAATGATACTATATTCTAACTACACCTAACAAACACATATGAAACATTTCACACAACAGCCCCAGAATACAGATTCTTCTTTAGTGCAAGTGGGTCATTCTGCAGAATAGACCATATGCTAAACACAAAACAGGGCTAAATAAATTTTAAAATACTGAAATCATGCAATGTATTATTATCTCTGACTATGGTAGAATGAAGCTAGAAATCAATAATGGAGGGAGAATTAGAAAATTCATAAATATATGGAATTAAAAATCACATTCTTAACCAGTGGTTCTAAAAAGAAATCAGAAGGGAAATTAAGAAATATCTTGAGGTGAATGAAAATGAAAACACAACATACCAAAACTTATGAGATGTCATACAGGCAATACTGATAGGGAAATTTATAGCCCTAATTATTTACATTAAAAAAAAAATCTCAAATCACAAAGCTAGCCTTGCAACTGGAGTATCTAGAAAAAGAGTGAACTAAACCTAAAGTAAGCAGAAGGAAGGAAATAAACATTAGAGTCTATTTCTCAATGAAATAGAGAATAAAAATAATAGAGAATCCACAAAACCAAAATTTGGTTCCTTGAAAAGATCAATACATTCCAAAAATCTTTAGATAGACTGACACAGGAAACAAAAAGAGGATGCCTATAACAAAAATCATACATGAAAGTGGGATATTGCTACCATTAGCATAGAAATAAAACAAGTTTTACATGAACAGAAAATCTAGATGAAATATGCATATCCCAAGAAACACACTATTTGTCTATACCGACTTATGAAAAAATAGATCTCAACAAAACAATAGTACCTAAACATATCAAATTAGTCATCAAAATCTTCCCAGCAAAGAAAATCCCAGGACAAGATGGCTTCACTGGTGAATTTTACCAAACATTCCAAGAAGAATTAAAACCAGTCATGTTCAAACTCTTCCAAAAATTTGAACAGGAGGAAGCCTCCCTAACTTATTTCATGAGGCTAGCATTAACCTAATACCAAAGCCAGATAAGGATAGCAAAGAAAAGAAAATTATAGACCAATACACTTTATGAATATAAATGTGAAATATTTCAAACAATAGTAAGAAACCAAATCCAATAGCACATTAAAAGAATTATGCAATGTGATTGTGATGGTTTGAAACTGTATGTACCCCAGAAAAATACAATCTTAAATTTAGTACATGCCTGTGAGTGTGAACCCACTGTAAGTAGGACCTTTTGTTAAGGTTCCTTCAGTTAAGGTGTGGCCCAGCCCAATCAGGATGATTCCTAATCCTATTATTGTATATCTTTATAATCAGAATGAAATTCAGACATAGAAAGAAACAAGTTGCAGCAAGTTGCATCAATGGAAACCATAAGAGAAGGAAGAAACCAAGACAACATTTCCCTTGTCATGTGACAAGCTAAGGACAGAATCACCAGCAGCCACCCTGAAAAGGCCACAATCTTCAGGAAGAAAGCATCACCTTGATGGCACATTGATTTGGATTTTCCCTAGCCTCCAACCATGAGCAAATATATTCCCATTTAATGATATTTGTTCAAGCAGCCAAGGAAACTAAAATAGGCTTCTGTACCAGGCAAGTGTAGCGCTGCTACAGCAAACACCAAAAATGTAGAAAAGGCTTCAGCATTGAATAATGTGTAGAGGCTGGAAGAGTTGCGAAGTGCCGATGGAAAAGACCTAGATTGCTTTAAAGAGACTTTTGGTAGAAATATGGTTGCTAAAGTTACTTCTGATGAAGTCTTATTAAGAAATGAGAATTCCACTGCCAGAGGGGAATTGTGCCCCAAGAAAGACCACACCTATAACTGATTTTCATGAGACTTTGTAGCTAATACTGTTATTGAAATGATTTATGGTTTTGGGGATATTGTAATGCAATGACTGTATTTTGTATATGGGTAAAACATGTCTTTTTGGGGTGGAGTATGATGATTTGAAGTTGTATGTACCCCAGAAAAGATCATATTCTACTTATCCATTCCTGTGGGTTTAAACCTATTATAGGTGGGACCTTTTGATTAGGTTATTTCAGTTGAGGCCTGACCCAGGGTGGTTCTTAATACTCTTACTAGGTCTTAATCCTCTTACTGAAGTCCTTTGTAAGAGGATAAATAAAACACATAGAGAAGGTCACAGAAAAAAATCCCCATAGAAGCTGAGAGAAGAATCGCATAGAAAATAGAAAGGAGGCCACTGAAACCAGAAGCTGAAACAAATTCACAATTTCAGGGGAAGTCAGAATTGGAAATACAGTTACCCAGGAAGGATCTGTGAAAAGTTCTTTTGTCTGATGAGTTGTACCTCTGTGTTCTACATGCAAAACTGACAAATTTTCTGTGAGATGTGCATGAACAGAACCACTGCCAGCCTAGACTAATAGGGAAAGAAAAAGGCAGATTGAGGGGAAAATGACTTCAATGGCAGAAACATGGAAGCTGAGATCTGAACTGAAGACATCTTCTTAAGCCAAGAGATCAGGCCCACTCAGGTGTGTGGAAAGTGTGAGTCTGAGTGTTTGGATAGGGTTGGCGTTCTGTGCCATTGTTCAGGAAGACAGCTGCCATCCCAATGCTCATAGAAGGTGGTGCCAGTTCCCTGACATTCATGGGGAAGGGGTCTGTGCCCCAATGTTCAGGGAAAACTAGGAATAGAAGGAAAATTCCCAATATGTAAAATCCCACAGCTAATATCACACTCAGTAGTGAAGGACTGGGATCTTTCCAAGATCTGGAACAAGATAAGGATGTACACTGTTACCATTGTTAATCAACATTGTACTGATGTTGTAGCCAAAATAATTAGTCAGTAAAAAGAAATAAAAGGCATCTAAATTGCAAAGGAAGAAGCAAAACTATCCTTATTTACAGATGACATGATCCTATATACAAAAACTCTATAAAAATCTACAATAAAGCTACTACAGCTAATCAATGAATTCAGGTAAATGGTGAGGTACAGGATCAACATGCAAAAATTACAAGTTTTTCTTTTACCCTAGTAATGAAAAACTCTGAAGAAGAAGTCCAGAAAAAATCCATTTACAATAGCAACTAAAAGAATCAAATATCTAGGAATAAATTTAGCCAAGAACTTAAGGGACTTGTACACAGAAAACTATAACACATTCCAAGAATTTAAGGTAAACATAAATAAATCAAAAGGTATCCAATGACTATGGATTGAAAGAATTAATATTATTAAGATGTTAATTCTAAAATATTAATTTGCATATACAAAGCAATCCCAACCAAGATTCCAACACTGTTCTTTGCAGACATGGAAAAGACAATCATCACATTTCTATGGAAGGAGTGATGTCATCAACATGGTGACATATGACATCCACTGGAAAAATCTTTCAAAAACAACTAATAAAAGACAAATCCCACATGCTTGGAATTCTGGACAAAGATAGAGACTGGAGAAGGACTCCACATATACTGAATCAAAGGAAAAGAGAAATTAAAAAAAAAAAAAGTAGACGATCCACAACCAAGATATGACAGCCCAAACCCCTCACATCACTCAGACCCACACAACTTAGAGTTACGCAGGGGCAGAATGGCCTGGGACACACTGCGATGGATTCAGAACATAAAGTCTCTCACAGCAGTGAGTTAGAATCCCATGCATATGCAGACACAGGTACTCAAGTCAGCAGAGACTCAAGGAGGCTCACAATTATCTGGTGAGTGCTTACATACAAAAGGGCCCCCAGGAATTAATAGAAACTGTAACAGAACTGCTGGCAAGAAGTCTACTTACTCAATCCAATCTCTGATTGCTGGGTTACCTTAGAGAAAAAATGGGTGTTTTTGAACATTTACCACATCTATCTCCCTGGGGTTGGATATAATAATGGGGAAGTAACATAGGCAGAAAAGTCTCACAGAAATTAAAAATAGGGAAAATTTAACTGCTGTAAATCAGGATGGGTCCCAGAACTGAAAAGTGTAATGAAAAGGGGGCACTGTGTGAGAGAAAAGAGTTACACAAAATCATAGGAGCTGGGGAGAAAATTGTGTGTGATAAAACAGCAGAACTCAGGATTTCCAGAGAAGGAACAGAGAAAAGTAAGCTTTCTCCTGGAGGTGAAAAATTGCACATAAAAAGGAAATCTTAAAAATTGTACTGCATGTCCAGGGCAAGGATCAGGTGCAAAAGACCTTAGAAAATCTGAACAGCTAAATATGGCTTACTCTAAAGTTCCATTATAAGTTGGGCCAAGCATCAAAGAAGATCCTCAACACATAGCTAACCTACAATAAAACCAAAGACAAAAGGGAAAACTAGCCTTCAGAGTTAGCACATCAAAATAATCAGATGTCCAGACATCCACAATAAATTGCAACTCATATTAAGAAAGAGGAAGATAAGGCTCAGTCAAGTGGACAAATTATGACATCAGAAGAGATGTAGATTTTGGAACAACTAACCAAAGAAGTTCAAAGAAATCTCCTATATCAATTCAAGGAGATGAAAGAAAATATTGATAGAAACAAACTAATGATTGATACAGTGTTAAAGCATATTAAGAAAATGTGTGAGTAAAATATAGAATTAGAAAGTTTAAAGAGAAACATAACATAAATTATGGGGATAAAAGGCACAATAATGGAGATTAAAAATAGACTAGAGGCTTAGGATTCTCTAGGGAAACAGGATCAACAAGAAATATCTATAAATGCAAGATTTTATACAAGTGTCTCACACAACTCTGGGTATACACAAGATAGACAGTAGCAGAACAGAAAAAAAACAATCAGTGATCTGCAAGATAGGACAATGGAAATCATATAGTCAGAAGAAAAAATAAAGAAAAAGATAGAAAAATTTGAGCAGTGCTTAAGGGACTTGAGTGACAGCATAAAGAAGAAAAAGAAGAAAGGAGAAAAGGGGTAGAAAGTCTATTTGAGGAATAATGGCAAAATATTTCCCATGTTATGAAAAATATAAATATACATGTCCAAGAAGGGCAATGTATGACACACAGGATAACTCTAATAGGCCTACACCGATACACATACTAATCAGAATGTCAAATTACAAAGACAAAGAGAAAATTCTGAAAACAACAAGAGAAAAGTGATTTGTCACATACAAGGGATGCTCCATAAGACTAAGTTCCAATTCCTCATCAGAAACCATGGAGGAGAGAAGGCAATTAAATGATATATTTAAGGTCCTGAAAGAGAAAAAAAAAATGCCATCCAAACTGTCCTAAAATAAGTGAGAGTTTAAAGCATTCATTGAAAAACAGGAATTGAGAGAGTTCATCACCCAAAGACTTGACCTACAAGAATTGCTAAAGGGAGTTTTTGAGGTTGAAAGGAATAGACAGGAGAGAGTGGCTTGGAGCATTGTGAAGAAGTGAAGATCTTCAGTAAAAGTAACTAAGTGGATAAATGCAATGCCCAATAGTACTTATCCTCAGTATATAACTCAACATATATTACACTACTCTTTAATTCCTATAAGAGTTAGAATACAATTGAGTAAGAAATAATCATATTTCCTGATAATGGACATACAAAATATAGAGATAATGTGGGAAAAAAATAACAAAGAGTGGAAATGAAAGGATATGTGAGCAGAAAAAAAATGTATGTGATTGAAGTTAAGCTGGTATCTTTCCAAATGAGTAAGTTATAGACTTAAGTTGTGTAATATGACCCCCATGGTAATCACAAAGAAAGTATTTAAAAATATATACAGAAATGGAAATTAGAAAGGGTTCAACCAGATGCATCACAGAAGATAAACCATACAGGAAAGGAGGATAAAATAAAGAAAAAAGAGAGATGAAAAAGGTATGAGACAAGTAAAAACCAAATGACAAAATTGTTAAAGTAAGTACTGCCTTTATGGTAATAACACTAAATGTTAACCAATTAAACTCTCCAATCAAAAGACATAGATTGAAAGAATGGATAAAAAAGCACAAGCCAATTATATGTTGTTTACAAGAGACTCAGCTTAGACCCAGAGATATAAATAGGTTGAAAATGAAAGAATGAAAAAAGATACTGCATACAAATTATAACCAAAAAAAATCTGAGATAGGTATACTAATATCAGATAAAATTGACCTTTAGTCAAAAGCTGTTACAAGGGACAAAGAAACACACTACATATAATGAAAAGGCTAAATCCACTATGAAGAAATAACAATAATAAATATTTATGCTGATTTTAAAAAAGCTACACTAATCAAAACAGTCTGGTACTGGTACGAGGACACCTAGATCAATGGAATAAAATTAGAGTTCAGAAATAAATCCTCATAATGTTGGCCAATTGACTTTTGACAAGTCTGACAACCCCACTCAATGGAGAAAGCATAGTCTCCTCAACAAATAATGCTGGGAAAACTGAATATCCATATGTAAACAAATGAAGGAAGTCCCTACTCAATACCATATACAAAAACTAACTAAAAATAAGAGCCCAAACTCTGAAACTTCTAGAACAAAATGTAGGAAAGCATCTGTAAGATCTTGTATTAGGCAATGCTTTCCTAGACTATATCAAAAGAATGGAGCACCAAAAGAGAAATAGAAAAATGGGACTTCAGCAAAATAAAAACTTCTGCACATCAAAGGGTTTTATCATGAAACTGAAAAGACAACCTACTCAATGTGAGAAAATATTTGGAAACTGTGTATTCAATAAGGGTATAATATCCAGAATATATAAAATGCTGCAACTCAGTAACAAAAGGACAAGAAACCCAATTAAAAATCAGACTTGAATAGACATTTCTCCAAAGAAGATATACAAATGTCTAAAAAGTACATGAAAAAATGCTCAACATCATTAGCCATTAGGGAAATGCAAATCAAAACCACAATGAGATACCATTTGACACCCATTAGAATTGCTGCTATTAAAATAACAGAAAATAACACATGTTGGAGAAGATGTAGAGAAATAGAAAATCTCATTCATTGTTGGAGGGATGTAAAATGGTGCAACAACTGTGGAAAACAATTCAGTGGTTCCTCAGAAATTTATGTATAGAATTATCATATGAGCTGGCAATCCCACTTCTAGGTATATACCCAGGAGAATTGAAAGCAGGGACTTCAATAGACATTTGCACACCAGTGTTCATATCTGCATTATGCATAATTGCTAGAAATTGGAAGCAACTTACAAGTCCATCAACTGATGAATAAAGAAAAGGAAGTATATACATATAATGGAATATTATTCATCCAATAAAAATGAAGGAAGTTCCAATACATGTGACAATATGACTGAACCTTTGAGACATCATGTTGAATAAAATAAGCCACACACAATAGGACAATAATGTATAATCTTACAGATATGGATTAATTAAAATAAGCAAATTCATAGATTCAGAAACTAGAATACAGGTTTCCAGGTAGGAGGGTGGGGATGGGTAATGGGGAGTTAATTCTTAATTGGCATATTTCTATTTGGGGTGATGAAAATGTGTCTAATGGGTGGTGGTAATGGCAGCACAACTTGGTGAATATAATTAACATCACTGAATTATATACACAAATGTGGTTAAAAGGGGGAAATTTTAGGTTGTATATATATCACTACAGGAAACATTTTTAAAAAACTGCTATATTGGACTCTACAACACAAATAGTAAACCTTAATATGAACTATGGACTATAGCTAATAGAACAATTATAAAAATATTCTTTCATCTCTTTTAACAAGGGTATCATGCTAATGAAATGTGCTAATAACAGGGGTGTATATGGGAATTCTGTATTTGCTGGATGATTTTTTTTGTAAACTTACAACTTCTCTAATAAAAATATTTTAAAAATTCAATCTGAACATTTATTCTTCAGCTGAAAAATTTTTATTTGCTTTCTATGGTTCTCTGAAAAAAAAAAAAAAGCAGTCTCTGAAGCAAGACTTTCAAAATATCATTATCTATTTCTCCAGCCTCAATTTTGACCACTGTTTTATACCTAAAGTAAAATTCATGTATATTTTGCACACTCTTTGGTCTGTCTGGGTAATTCTTTCAAACTCCAGACCTGAATTTGACTACTTTCTGTTTACTCACTCTTAGAGATTCACTTTTTGGACCTCTCTGCTGTGAACCTTCCATCCATCTTCCAATTTAGTTAGGTCCATGTTCCAGTGTGTTAATGCTGCCATTAAGCAAAATACCAGAAATGGATTGGCTTTTGTGAAGGGGATTTATTTGGTTACACAGTTACAGTCTTAAGGCCATAAAGTGTCCAAGGTAAGGCATCAACAATAGGGTACTCTTACTGGAGGATGGCCAGTGGTGTCTGGAAAACCTCTGTTAAGTGGGCAGGCACATGGCTGGCATCTGCTCTGGAGTTCTGGTTTCAAAATGGTTTTCTCCTAGGACATTTCTCTCTAGACCTCAGCTCCTCCTCAAAATGTCACTCTCAGTTGCTCTTGGGGTGTCTCCTCTCTTAGCTTCTCTGGAGCAAGAGTCTACTTTCAAGGGCTGTCTTCAAACTGTCTCTCATCTGCAGCTCCTCTCTCAGCTCCTGTGCATTCTTCAAAGTGTCCCTCTTGGCGGTAGCAAGCTTGTTTCTTCTGTCTGAGCTTATACAGTGCTCTAGTAAACTGTTCAAGGCCCACACTGAATGGGTGGGGCCATACCTCTAAGGAAATCATCCAGATTTATCACCCATAGCTGGGTAGGGTGCATCTCCATGGAAACAACCCAATCCAAACATTCCAACTTAATCAGGAATTCTTGACCTCATTCAGCTTTAAGAAAAGTAGAAGTGTCTGCATATACCCTTCCTTTCTTCTCTTCTTTCACAGTCCCAGTTCACACAGTTTTCATGAGTCACAGGGACCAAAAATATTATCACAAGTGAGTTTAGTAAAGGAACATGGTTAGCACTTAAGACATGGCTTCTGGTGCTGGATTTCAAAATTAAGACTTTGGCAAGGTATTTAACTTCTGTAAGTTTGAATTTTGTCATCTGCAAAACAGGAGTGTTAGTTATACGTAGCTCATGGGCCTATTATGAGATGAATGAGTTCACGAAGGTAAAACATTTAGGAGAAAGATTTTATTGGTGAGTACATTTGATCCCAACCTCTCCCCACACACTCAGGAGAATATGTTCTTTCTTAGCTACATTTCAATTCTCCATAAACACCCATGCTTACAAACTTCATGTGTGGTTGTGATGTTGCTTTATTTTTCCAGGGCCTTGTTCATGGATTGACAGACATAGTTAATCAGAGGTGATTGGGATCAACTGAGATGCTAGAAGAATTTACAGTGGAAAATGCAAAGGAAGGAAAAGCAGAGGTAGAGAGTGGAAGGGTTGGGAAATTAGTTTCGGAATTTGGATAGGAGAAAAAAAGATTTTTTGGAAGAAGCTGCATTCTATGTGAGAGATATTACCAGAATGGGAGACATGAAAAGGAGGATAATTAAATAAATTTTGCTGAGTTTCATATGCCCTCTTACTTAAGTATTTCTCTTTTTATTTTTATTTTTTAGTAGTTCTTTTTAATTTCAAAGCATATTTGTTGTCTTATTTTTTTATAACACATTCTTTGAATGAAATATCCATTCAAGGTAAGAAGAAACTATTCCAGGTTTCTGAAGATAATATATACACATGCGTAAGATATACATCAGTATTTCTACAAACTTTCCAAGTTCAAACAAAAACTAGATAAAAATTCTACAGTTATAATGCATCACTATACTTCTAGTGACTATCTGCACCTCTAAATCTTACCAGTACTGTAATGTTGAGAAACACGCATCTTTCTAATATAAATACCTTATAAGACCATTCTATTTTGCAGAACAAATGATGCTTTTACTCTGCATTTTGGTCTGTAGTGAGGCTAAAGTTAAGGCACAGCCACAGATTCCTCAAGGAACAGGATCCATGAATTCAACCTGAAAATATTTTCCCACAGAATCAATGGGTAGACACCATACTAATTTTCTACGTGGCATGAGTAAATAACTCCATTTTCTTCAGGCACAAGTTTGTTTAAAAGTTACATTCAATTTTAGCTAAAATGACAGGGTTATTTGGAACCTAGATTACTGAATACTTAGTGCTTCCATTATCATAGTTGCATGTTTTTATCCAGAGCTATCTGTCTTTAACATTGAAAATAGTACAAGTTTCAGTAAGAAATGTTTCTAGATGTTATAGTTGCTACCCTAAAATAGAGGGGTTACAAGAGAACATTGCTTCAGGAAAGCAAATTTCTTGATTTTCTTCTTGATACACAGTACAGGAAGGCATCATTTGCAGGAAGTACATGTATTATGGCAAAAAAGGGCACAAATCACATTTTGAAATTAGAAAATTCATTATTTGGGCCATTATAAGCATGCTGGTTTTTCATACCCATTTGGCAACATTTTCAAATATAAGTATACACAACATAAATAAACACCATTCATCATTGAAAACTCATATTATCAAGCTTGAAAGCATTTGTATTCTTTCCTAGAGCTTTAAGACTCTAGGGAAAGGTTGCCCATAGTAAAATGGTTATTTTAAAAATTATAGTAATTTCATGTAGATTGAGTAAACACTAGGTTTGTAAACAGTTATAGAATTTGGCCATAATTCTTAGCAAATTTTGAACACTATATGCTAACAAATCAATTTGTTTTGTTGTTGGAGATCATATAGCATTTATTTGTATAGGAATCCCTGCAAGTCTAACTTCTGATATTGCCAGGGCTTTAGCACAGAAAACACAGTCAATGAATAACAGCAACATGCATATTCTTCTCAGTAGTCATAATGCTACAGTCAGTAGATGTACTATCACTACTTCAAATGCTAATGCACATGCACACACACTAACCCATTATTTAATTTTGGTTTCTATTACTTTCAGTTATTGGCATGATGGTTCACAACACTTAAATTAAGTACAGATATTTTATCACTGCAACTGAGGAGCAAGAAAATGGTAGCAATAACAATGAAATGTAGTTCAATTGCAAAAATTCAACAGACTCTAAAATATATGTGGCCAAAAACTCCACTGAGAACAACTGGAAAATTATAATTGAATATTATATGCATTATTTTGTATGTTTCAATAAATATTACGATTATATACATTAAAATTTTAACAAGAAATTTCCAATATTCTTTATTATATATTATACATTATTTATTATTTTCATTATAATACTTATCTTTACAATTATTATAAACCAAATTATTGAAAATATTTCTTTGAAAGCCAGAGAAGCCTGACTTCAGTGAAGCACATCTGAGCTTTTCTGGATAAGTTGAGATGGTTCCTTCATTTGTTCATTACCTTAACAAAATGAAGCAAACTATATGTTCCGGTTTGCTAGAACTGCTGTTATGAAAAATACCAGAAATGATTTGCTTTTATAAAGGGGATTTATTAGGTTACAAACTTACAGTTCTAAGGTCATAAAAGTGTCCATACTAAGGCATCAACAAGAGGATGCCTTCAATGAAGAATGGCCAGTGGCATCCAGAACATGTCTTCAGCTGGGAAGGCATGTGCCTGGTGTCTGGTGGTCCTTTGCTCCTCGGGTCTGGTTTCAAAATGTCTTTCTCCAAAATGTTTCTGGGATCCTGTTTTTCAGATCCTATGCATCCTTGCTTCTTTCTCCCAGGGCGTTTCCTCTAAGTATCTGGGGTTTCTCTCTTAGCTTCTCTGGGACAAACTCTTGGCTTCATCTCTTAGCTTAGTATATCCAAACATCCTTCTGTCTGCATCTCCAAGCACCTCCAAGCATCAGCAAGCATTTGTGTCTGTGTTGGCTATTAGCTTCTTTCTTAAATACTCCAGTGAACTAATTAAGACCCACCCTGAATGGGTGGGGCCACACCTCCAAGGAAATAATCTAACCAGAAGTATCACCCACAGCTGAGTGAGTCACCTCTCCATGGAAACACTCAGTAGAAAGGTTCCACCCTAATCAAAAGACTATTAAATCAGCCTTTATAAGATTGTGCTAAAGAACATGGCTTTTTGGGGGACATAATATTTCCAAACTGACACACTATATATGTGCTAATTCCATACATGACCACAAATTCTTTCCCTCCCTTATCTCCTTTTCTTGTGATTGCCCTCACATGCTGATTTTAGGCCCATCCTTGTGACTTGCCTGTGACAATGTTGTTAGGAAATGTGGTGGAAGGAGAGGCTCGAAAAGCACTTGTGCTGAGGACATGTCCTTTCTTGTAGGCTTGGAGCTCCTGTCACTGCTATCATGACAAGAAGCCCAGGTTAGCCCACCAGATGATGAAAGACCATCTGCCAGCCATGCACGTGAGTGAAGCCGTGCTGGAACATCCAACCACAGCAAATCTGCCTCAGATCCAAGATCCAAGAGGAAGCCCAGCAGAGATAAGTAAACTAGCCCAATTTAGAATAAATTGCCCAAATAATCCACAAAGTAATCATCTAATTTTGCAGTTTTAAGCTACATTGATCTGGGGTGATTTGTTATACAGCAAAAGCTACACACAAAAAAATTACATAAACTAAATATCCTTGTTAAGGATTATTTAATTATATAATGCAACATGCTTAAAATGGGAGATTATATAACAAGTTTAACAATTGTAGGGATAGCTGTATTTTTAGAAAAACAAGCTATAATAGTAAAATGTAAGCACCATCGTTTGTCACTTACCACTGTTACTTCACACTGTTTCAATTACTTTACATGTATTAAGGAATTATATTCCCATATCAGCCCAATGAGGTAGTGCTATTTTTACCTATCTTATTTTATTGAAGAGGACACAGAGGAAACATAGCCCATTGATTTTAACCAAGGCTTTCTGGTTCCAGAAGCTGTACTCTTATACTCTCAATCATCATATTATATTGCTTCTTGTGATAGAGATCCTTAATACTTTGTTATGCAAAAAAAAAAAAAAAAAAAACAGGAAACAGAAAATGTAAGTTACAACAAAATTGTTTGTTAAAAATATCAGTGGGATATATGGAGATAGGATGAAAATAAGAGGGAAGTAAATGACCTTTGTATTAGTTTCTTGTTGCTGCCATATCAAATTACTATAAATTTAGTGCTTACAACAATATAAATTTATTATCTTATGTTTGTCCAGTTCTAAAGTCTGGTACAGGTCTCAGTGGACTAAAATTAGGATGTAGTTTCCTTTTTGGAAACTATGGAGGAGAATCTGTTTCCTGCTCATTAATATTGTGGCAGAATTCAATTCCTTGCAGTTGTTGCACTGTTGGTTCTTTTTTTCTTTCTGCCTGAGGACCTTTCCCAGCTTCTGGAAGTGAATGTATTCTTTGGATCCTGGCCCCTCCTTGCAGTTTCAAGGCCAGCAGTGCAGGTTGAGCCATTCTCATGTCACATCACTCTGACTTACTCTTCTCCCTTTTTACATTCTTAAGGATTCAAGTGATTAGATTGAGCCCACCTGGGTAATGCAGGATAATCTCTTTACATGATGGTCCTTAAACTTAATTGCATCTGCATAATCTCCCTGGTCAGGTAAGGTAACATACTCACCCAGGGATCATGGACATATTTGGGAGACCATTATTCTGGCCACAACCTGTAAAGATACATGCTGCACCGCAAAGTTAGCAATTGTTATTTCTGAATGATTAGTTTGTGGGTGAGTTTTGTTTACATGTTTTAGATTAACTGAATTGTCTGATATTTCCATAAGAATAATGTATTACAAATTGATATAAAATATTTGCATAAAGAAAAAGATTAAATTTTTTCATAGGGCATTGATACATAATACATTTATTGAAAATTACTTTAAGGATATTTTTCAGGTACTCAAGTTTATATGTTATTTAAATATAAAAACTAACATTTCATCAGTAGGGCTTGTATCTCGTTTGCTTCATAATTTATTACCAAAGTCAAAATCATTGTGTCATCTAACATAAAATTGGTCTGTTTTTAGGCTTACAGTATTTCCAGTTGAAATTGTTTTTTTCTAATAGAAATGTTAAGAGCCATTAACGTATTAAAATTAGGTATTTATTCTTTTACTCTGACTTCCTTTATAATCTATTATGGTATTATCAGTTATAAATTTCTCATCAATGAATTTAATAATATTTCTTGAACATTTTCTTATATTTTTCCACTACCAAATACTGCGTTCAGTTAGTTAATTATCTGCGCTGAAATATTATAGAAGTTCTTCAGCCAACTGGCATTTTCAAATATATTTCTTAAATAGTAATACTTGTAATAATAATAATAATATTAATAACAATAAATTTTCTTTCTGCCCTTTTCTCCCTTCTCTCACCATCCCCTAAGAATGTTTGTACCCTATTACCTTGAAATATTATCTCTTTCTTTAATATTTAGCTCATTTTAGTTTCTATATCCATCCCCAGTTCCTTTTTTGTTTGGTTTTATTGACGAGTCTTTGCTGGGACATTATTAGTCTCACTGAACTGCCACAACATTGGCATTCTGTGCTCACAGGACATGGTGAACACTGTATGTGTGAGGCAGCAAAGAACATTTGGCATGCATGTTGCACCATCTCTTCTGGTAGCATACATCTTTCATATTCTGTCTGGCTTCACTTGCAAAACATGAGCTCAAAGATAATTGTTTCAACAATTTTGAGATGATGATGCATTGCATTAAACTAAATGTGGCATCATTTTGAGCAAGGAGTGCTCTGTGATTGCACACCTTGCAAGCCCATGAAAACAGCCCTGTTTCTTCCATTCCCATTCTACTTCCCAAACTACCTTAATTTTGCTATCTCTTGTTACCTTCCAAATGAATGACTAATATCCCAAACCTTTATTCTTTGTTATATTTTAAGGAAATCCATACCAATATGGTAACAGTAGTGGCCATCATGGTGAAATACTGAAATTAGTCACAGGGCACCAAGTACCCTACTGATGGTGGTAAATTGGATAGTGATGATATGCTGAGCTGAAGCATCTCAGCTATTCATTCCCTCATTTCTCGTGAATGAAATCAGGTACATTAGAAAGGAAAACACTGATTTATACAACAGCTCTAGCACTTAAAACCTATAGGAGCCATGGTAATTACATAGATTGGAATTGGCTAGATTTTGTTTACCAATCTAGAAGCCCTGAAGAAAGGGAATGATAGTAAAGGTTAGTCAGTTATCAATTCAAGGTACACTGGGCAATCCAAAATTCCATCTTGGAAAATGTAAAGAAACACACATCTTTAGCCACCAAAGGTCAGATTGTGCTGAAAATCAAACCCATATCTTGATTTTAAGGATTGAATAACTACTAACAGGATTAAATGCCCAGACTAATTTTCATTCTTCAATGCAAAAATTAAGCAACCCCCCCCCAACAACAACACCAAAAGCATAGGACTCTATTAACTGTATCTTTTGCATGATTTTTCAGTAACCTAGGGTTTCTCTAATTTGCAACCTTCCTGGCATGAAATGCTTCTGCCAAAACTACCATCTGTGGACTTACAGAATGCCTTATCCACTGCCATGGTATTCCACACAGGTTTGCTTCTGACCAAGGAACCCACTTCACAGCAAATGAGGTGAGGAAATGGGCACATGCTCATGGAATTCTCTGGTCTTACTATGCTCCCCATAATCCAGAGGCAGCTGGGTTGATAGAATGGTGGGATGGCCTGTTGAAGACTCAATTATGATGCCAACTAGGTGGCAGTACCTTTCAGGGCTAGGTCAGTGTTCTCCAGGAGGTTGTGTATGTTCTGAATCAGCAAGCACTCTATGTTGGTGTTTCTCCCATAGCCAGGATTCAAGGGACCAGGAATCAAGGGGTAGAAACAGGAATGGCACCACTCACTATCACTCCTAGTGATCCACTAGGAAAATTTTTGCTTCCTGTCCCTGCAAGCTTAAGCTCTTCTGGTCTACAGGTCTTTGTTCCAAAAGGAGGAGTGCTTCCACCAGGAAACAACAATAATTCCATTGAACTGGAAGTTAAGACTGCCACCTGGCCACTTTGGGTTTCTTATGCCTCTGAATCAACAGGCAAGGAAGGGGATTACTGTACTGGCTGGGGTGGTTGATCCTGACTATCAAGGAGAAATAGCACTGCAACTACCTAATGGAAGTAAAGAAGAGTTTTCCTGGAATACAAGGGATCCCCTGGGCATCTCTTAGTACTACCATGGCCTGTGATTCAAGTCAATGGAAAACTGCAACAACCCAATCCAGGCAGGACTACCAATGGCAAAGAAACTTCAGTAATGAAGGTTTGTATCACCCCATCAGGCAAAGAACCATGGCCAGCTGAAGTGCTTGCTGAGGGTAAAGGGAACATGGAATGGGTAGTTGAAGAAGGTTATGATAAATATGAACTATGGCCAGGTGACCAGTTACAGAAATGAGGATTATGATGACATGAATATTTCCTCCTTGTTTTGCTATGATTATGTTTGCATTGGTCTGTAAAGCAAATATCTTTGCTTTCTTCTCTGTCTTATCCCCTATCATATGGTGTAAGCTGTATTGTTTATTTTGCTGTATTTAAGCTAAAGGAAATCAATTTTAAGAGTTAATGTCACCCAAGGACTTGCACCCTATTCTGGAGAGATTTAGTGTGTTTCCAGTTGTATGCTGCACAGTGGAGTACTGTTAGGTGAAATATATGTCTGCTTTTGTTCTCTCCTTAGAGATAAAGTATGGCTTTAGGTGATGTGTATAACTGTCAAGTTGACAAGGGGTGGACTGTGTTGGTTAGGTCCATGTGTCAACTTGGCCAGGTGATAGTACCCAGCTGTCTGATCAAGCAAGCATTGGCCTAACTATTGCTGCAGGGATGTTTGTGACTGGTTAATAAACAAACAGGCTGATTTGTTAAATCATCAATTGGCTGCAGCTGTGACTGATGACTTCAATGAAGGGTGTGTCTTCCACAATGAGAAAATGCAGTTGGCTGCATTTAATCCAATTAATCAGTTGAAGACTTTTAAGCAATACAGACAGAAGACCTTCACTTCTTCAGCTGCCCAGCAAAGCATTTCCTGAGGAGTTTGTTGAAGTTGCCAGTCTGTTTCCTGAGGAGTTCATTGAACATGTTCATTGGAGTTGCCAGTTTGCTGCCTGCCCTATGGAATTTAGACTCATGCATACCCATGGTAGCATGAGACACTTTTATAAATCTTATATTCATAGATATCTCTCATTGATTCTGTTTCCCTAGAGAACCCTAACTAATACACCTTCACTGGAGGATGGCCAATGGTGTCCAGAAAACCTCAGTTAGCTGGGGAAGGTACGTGGCTGGTATCTGCTCCAAAGTTCTGGGTTCAAAATGGCTTTCTCCCAGGATGTTCCTCTCTAGGCTGCAGTTCCTCAAAAATGTCACTCTCAGTTATTCTTGGGGCTTCTGTCCTCTCTTAGCTTCTCCAGAGCAAAAGTCTGCTTTCAATGGCCATCTTCAAACTGTCTCTCATCTGCAACTACTCTCTCAGTTTCTGTGCATTCTTCAAAGTGTCCCTCTTGGCTGTAGCAAGCTTGTTCCTTCTGTCTGAGCTTATATAGTGCTCTAGTAAACTAATCAAGGCCTGTGCTGAATGGGCAGGGCCACAAGTCCTTGGAAATGATCCAATCAGAATTATCAACCACAGTTGGGTGGGGCATATTTCCATGGAAACACCCTAATCCAAATGTTCCAATTTAATTCCCATTAAAATGTCTGCACCCACAAGAGTGCATCAAAGAACGTGGCTTTTTCTTGGGGACATAATATATACAAACTGGTACAGGTACCTTCATTGGAGGATGCCCAATGGTGTCCAGAAAACCTCTCTTAGCTGGGAAGCCATGTGGCTAGCATCTGCTCTGGAGTTCTGGTTTCAAAATGACTTTCTCCCAGGATGTTCCTCTCTAGGCTACAGCTGCTCTTCAAAATGTCACTCTCAGTTGCTCTTGGGCTTTTGTCCTTTCTTAGCTTCTCTGTGGCAAAAATCTTGTTTCAATGGCTGTCTTCAAACTGTTTCTCATCTGTAGCTCCTCTCTCAGTTCCTTTACATTCTTCAAAGTGTCCCTCTTGGCTGTAGCAAGAGTCTGGGCCTGTGTGGCTCTTTTTAAAGAACTCCAGTGATCCAATCAACATCAACCCTGAGTGGGTGGGGTAACACCTCAATGGAAGTTATCCAATCAAACAGTTCATTCACAGTTGATTGAGCTACAACTCCATGAAAACAATCAAAGGATTCCAATCTAATCAACACTAAATACATCTCCCCCCACAAGATTGCATCAAAGAACATGGCATTTTGGGGACATAATACATCGAAACCAGCATACACCCCAAGAGCAACATTTGGAAGAATGTGAAGGAGCTCAGAGAGAAGGTGGAACACAACCCAGGATCAGCAGGCACCAGCCATATGTTTTCCCAGCTAACAGAGGTTTTCTAGAGGCCACTGGCCTTCCTTCAGTGAAGGTACAATTGTGTTGATGCCTTAATTTGGACATTTTCATGGCCTACAGACTGCAAGTTTGTAATGAAATAAACCCCCTTTATAAAAGGCAATCCATTTCTGGTATTTTGCATAACAGCAGCATTAGAAAACCAGAACAAACAATGACAGGAGTGGCTAGGGAAAGAGGCTGACTTGTCCACAGAAAGAGTCATCCTGTCTTCTTGATTAAAATATTCTGCTGAAGTCACCTTTTCATGATCATTCACATGGGATGCAAATATATTCATGTTTTTGCCCACTCAGAAAGGTCTATCCACAGACATCTTCCCCAGACCTCTTTGTCACCAATCTTCCAACCATGTTCCTTCTTAGACCCTCACCATCAAACCAATCCATTAGCCACAGCCAATGAGTCAGTATACACACATACCTCTGGAGAGTTCTCCTTCCAAACAGAATGAACAACCAGGTGCACTGCTCAAAGTTCAACCCACTGGGATGATTTCCCCTACCACTGTTTTTTGGGGATATCACAGAATGGGATGGCAGTGCTGTAGCTGTTCATTTTTTAGGTGTTACCTACATGTCTTGCAGAACCATCTGTAAGCCAGGCCCTAGTTTTCTCTTCTACAGTCAACTGATTGTATGGAACTCCCCAAGAGGTGATAGTTCTAGGCTGGGAAAGAAAAAGTAATGTGGCAATAGTGGGGGCCACGGGCATTGGGCCGTTTCCTCAGGCTACTTACTTATGCCTCCAGGACCCACTCAAACCCTATCTGGTAAATACAATTTCCATTTTATGATGGAGTGCTGTTATGAACACAGAACTTTATGGGTTGGAGGGTCAGTCAACGCTCAGCTTATTATAGGCAACTCGGGCTTGTTGGTAACTTAAGCACATGGTTAAGCATAGAGTCTCTACTAAAGCCCAGTAGCAGGCCAAATGCTGTTTCTCAAAAGGGAGTAGCTATCTATAGAGGATGGCAAGGCTTTACTCCAAAATCCTAAGGGTCTGTGTTGTTATTCTCGTATAGGGTCCTGCCAAAGCCTCCAGACAGCATCTCTATTTGTCACTGACAATTCCAGCACCACTGGATCTGCTGGATCATACAGTCCAAGTGACAGAGCAAGTTGTACAGCATCTGCAACTGTTGCAGAGGAGCCTCCTCTTGTTTCAGTCACCACTCACAACTAGCAGCTTTTCTGGTCACTTGGCAAATGGGCGGGAGGTGCACACCCAAATGAGGAATATTTTGCTTCCAAAATGCAAAGAATTCCGAGACCAACTAGGCATTGTGCCTTTTTATTTATTTATTTATTTACTTATTTGGTCATAGGAGGGGTCAGGTACAACAGCTTATCCTTCACCTTAGAGGGGATATCTCAACATGCCTCACATCACTGGACACCTAGAAATTTCGGTGAGGTAGAAGGCCCCTGTTCTAGTTTGCTAATGCTGATGTTATGCAAAACATCAGAAATGGATCAGCTTTTATAAAGGGGGTTTATTCGATTACAAAGTTACAGTCTTAAGGCCATAAAGTGTCCAAGATAAGGCATCAACAATTGGGTACCTTCACTGGAGGATGAACAATGGCATCCAGGAAACCTGTTAGCTGTGAAGTCATGTGGCTGGTGTCTACTCCAGAGTTCTGGTTTCAAAATGGCTTTCTCCCAAGATGTTCCTCTCTAGGCTTCAGCTCCTCAAAAATGGCACTCTCAGTTGCTCTTGGGGCATTTGTCCTCTCTTAGCTTCTCCAGAGCAAGAGTCTGCTTTCAAAGGCCATCTCCAAAATGTCTCTGTAAGGCATAGCTCCTCTTTTAGCTTCTGTGTGTTCTTCAAAGTGTCCCTCTTAGCTGTAGCAAGCTTGCTCCTTCTGTCTGAGCTTATATAGTGTTCTAGTAAACTAATCAAGGCCTACACTGAATAGGCCTTGCCACACCTCCATGGAAATTACCTAATCAGAGTTATTACCTACAGTTGGGTGGGTCACATCTCCATGGAAACAAAGAATTACAATCTAAGCAACACTAATACATCTGCCAACAAAATATCTCATCAAAGATAATGGCACTTTGGGGGACATAATACATTCAAACTGGCACAGGTCCTATGTTTTTGTTGGCTTTATCACCCACCCTCTCTCACATAAATGCCTTACCAATAAGTCTAGAGTAGTTGCTACTTCTGGGTCACTAGGTCCAATCAACATGATATCATCAATATAATGGACCAGTGTGATGTGTTGTTGGGAGAATAAATGATCAGTCTCTGAGGACAAGATTATGACATAGAACTGGAGAATTGATACACTTCTGAGGTAGGACGGTGAAGATAAACTGCTTGCCTTGTCAACTGAAAGCAAACTATTTCTGACACATTTAGCATTCTGAACCTGGGGAAATAACCACAAAATGGGTCCAAGGACAACTAGACCCACTGTGAGACAGACTTGAGCTAAAACTCCATCAATCACCTGACCTCCATAAGCCCCTACTCTGATGGGTGGACCAGAATGACATTTTAAGTCTCCTGGAATTAATGTCCCTTCTGAATCTGTGTCATACATTCCCCTAATATCTGATCATTTCCTTTTTTCCAATGCACAATTACACTGGTAAAAAGCCAAAAATCTCTTTGAGGAGAGCTGGGAGGAAGATTAACAGTGTAAATATTTGGTAGTATAACAGGGTCCTTCTTCAAGTTGACCTGGCATTTCCCTCATGGAAGAAGCTCTGGGTCTGTAAACTGTCTCAATTCTGGGAATTGATTAAGGGGCTGGGATTTGCTGTTTCTGGAATTCAATTTAGACATTTGTTCACTTGACCTAGAACTATTCTGCTTATATAGATCAGGTAAGAATTTAGTAGATTGACCATCTATTTTACTTGTAAGTACCTCATTATCTACTAGCCAATGTTATAGGTCTCTTTGAGTTAGATTATTTTGACTGCTGCTTTAGTCTGCTGTCTGTTATTGTAGCCACATCCACCTTTTCTTTGGTGATTAAGTGCTGCTACATGGTTTCTGCTAACTTGAGATCTGATCATCCCCACTGTGTTTAAGGATTCCAGTTCAGTGACATCTGTTCCCACAGCCATATCTGACTTACAGAGATGGGAGACTTCACAGCTTTACAGAGATAATGGAATTATGCTAACAAATTTATTCCTCATGATCCTGGTGAAAGGTGTGTCTTCTGAACATTCCTGGGTTGGGTGATCAGGTCTTACATGATCAATCCACTCTAATATTTCAATCTCTCTAAACCTTTGGATCCCCTCCTCTACATTAAACCAGAGCAGTTCTGCCATTTTTACCTCCTGTAATGTCAGCTACCTATTGATACATGTTTCAGCCAATCACTCAAACAGTTTACAACCTTTCCATCCCCTTGAGCTACAGCACTGAATGCAGAATCTTTGCTTAATGGGCCCTTATCAATAAATTTAGCCTGATCCAACTTTATATTCCTTCCATCATTATCCCACACCCTTAATATCCATTCCCACACATATTCCCCTTATTTCTATCTCTATAAATTGAAAATCCATGCAGTTATTTTGAAGTATAGCATACCTCCTCATGGGTCACATTTTATACCTCACCTTTTGTTTGGGTCCTGCTGGAACATCCAGTGTAGTTATAGTCTGGAAGAAAAGAGGGATAGTGGGGGTGAGTCATGAAAAGAATTGGACAAGCCTTTCAAGCCAATTACTTCAGGGCACTTTGTGGCAGTTTGGTGAAAGGGGATTAATTGCTCCAGACAGAGATGTGTGGACTTTTTCCTCAGGGGATATGGTTACAGGTTTATCAGACATTGTAGGTTTAATCTCCTCAAGTAGATGTTGGATGATATATTACACAGTGCAGACTGGAGGTCTGGAAGCTGTTTGCTCAAGGCAAGCTGGAGATCAGATAGCTGTCTCCTCAAGGCAGGCTGGAGATTGGGTGGCTGTTTCCTTAGGGCCGGTTGGAGGTCTGGTGGATGTTCTCTCAGGACAGACCATTACAGGTGTATCTAGCAAATACTCAGCAGAATCTAGGATTTCAACATCCCCACAGTCAGCATTTTCAACCCATATGTCCCCATTCAAATTTTAGGATCCCATTATTTCCCAATCAATGCCCTCACTTTAAAAGCAAGGTTAAAATTCTCACCCTTCAAAGTTCAGAATTTAGTTTATGTTGTAATTCTGCAACAAGCACAATGAGGCTCTGAGTCTGGTTTTCAGAAATCTCAAGTCTGCAGCCACAGGAAATAATATTTTCCTTCCAGGTGCACTTAGAAACTTATACATCTTTCATATAGTGTTGAAATTGCAAATTTTAAGGCTTCGGCTCATCTCATTCTTTTATAACTGTATCCAGTTTATCTAGGAAAAACTAGCCAACAACATTATAATTTTTAACTCCACAAAACTCTGTCAAGGTATTATGCTTTTTTTGCATTGCTCAGTTGTCTTCCCTGTGAACGCGATGCCTGCCCAGCCTGAGAGAGCCGTCATGATCTCTCCACGACTTCTCACCCTTATCATAGGGAAATTCAAATCAAAACCATAAGGAGGGGCAAGATGGCGGAGTGGTGAGGAGCAGAATTTCGTCTCTCCCGTAGAGCAGCTGGCAATTACCCAAGAACTATATGAAACAGTGTTTTCGGGGTCTCCAGTAACCAGTCACACATTGGACACAAGTTTGGAATTGGAGGAAAAGCTGAGATCACAACGAACATTGTAAGTTCCCTGGACCAGGGGTCTGGCACCCCTCCCCACCCAGACGTCACAGATTGTCTTGCTGCCGGCTCCCTGAAAGGGGGGGGGGGCAAAAAACAGCAATCTGCTGAGGGCAAGAAGGGAGGCTCAACCCAGCCTCAACTGCAGAATTAATTAACAAATTAATTAACTAACTTTGGGAGCTGGGGTGCTAAAGAAGGGCTGGGCTCTGAGAAGTGGGGGCACGTAAAAGCGGGCACCCATTCCCAGACTCCAAAAAAGCCATTTTTTTCCCCCTACATTTTGTTCCTTCTGGCTTCTCACTGATCCCTTATCTTTTTGCATTTCAATAGTCTCAGGCAGGGGTGGAACTGAAGCGGTTGGAGAGTAATTATCAGACAATAGCCCAAAGCATATCTTTAAATGCTCTATTCTGACACTGACAAAACTTCCAGGCTGGGGAAAGACTTTTAAAAGACTCTTTTTTTTTTTTTTTTCCTTTTTTCTTTTTCTTGATTTCGTTTCTACTTTTTTTTTTTAAATCTAAAAGTAATATATGTGGTTATTTTCTACCGGAAAGCCCAGGTTGAGGGACTAGGCTGGGCTTGGGGGAGACAGTGTACCCACAGTGTCTTTGAATTCCGTATTCACTACTGAAGGTCTCCACCCCGTCTTTAACTGGCAACTCAGGCTGACCAAGGAATCTACCTGGAAAGGCCCCAAAGAGGAGAGAGGAGAAGGGAGTAATGCCCCTGAGAGACAACTGGAGTTCTGAGGATTGGGAGAGTGGAGGGAGGTCCAGCTCAACTGGCAGTCCTCCTTCTGGGAATTCAGACCCCAGGGGCTGGAATTCAGATTCCAGCTTCAGTCAGCCATGCCCCTGACAGGATCAGAGTCACCAGGAGAACTAAAGGCTCCATACCTCCTTACACTGCTGGGGGAGCTGCAGGCTGGCCAGCGTCACCTGCTGGACAGGAGAGGAAAAGCACCAATTCTAAAGGCCTCTTAGGAGGGTCTCATTCTCAGGAAAACTCCATACCCTCCCAATGAGACCTGGGCCTCACTAGACTTGGAAAAGCTGACTAGGGTCGACCATATCTGAGGAGACCCACTCACAAAAAGGTTACATAGAGGCAGAGCAAGAAACAGAAAAAACAAGAGGGGAAAAATTCTGATCAACTAAATAGAACCTAAGTTAGAGGTCTAGAATAAGTTAAACTGAATAACAGAGACCAGAGAACAAAGCCAACCAACAAGAAAACCACTAGGTAAAAGACAGAAAACAAGCTCTGAAATAAACTAATCAAGAAAATCAGATGCCTAGACAACTTAAGATAACAAGCCATACCAGGAAACACGAAAACATGGACCAGCCAAAGGAACAAACTAATAGGTCAGCTGAGACACAGGAGTGGAGGCAACTAAAGCTAAATAAATTTGATGAAATGAAGGAAGATATAGCAAAAGAGCTGAAGGATATAAAGAAGACACTGGCTGACCATAAAGAAGAATTCATATACTTAAAAAAACAAATGGCAGAACTCATGGGAATGAAGGCCACAATGGAGGAGATGAAAAACACAATGGAGGGACACAACAGTAGATTTGAACAGGCAGAAGAAAGGATCAGTGAACTGGAAGACAGGTCATTTGAATTCATACACACAAAAGAACAGATGGTGAAAAAAATGGAAAAATATGAGTAGGGTCTTAGGGAGCTGAGTGACAACATGAAACACACAAATATACGTGTTATGGGTATCCCAGAAGGAGAAGAGAGGGGAAAAGGGGAAGAAAGACTAATAGAAGACATATTCACTGAAAATTTCCCGACTCTTATAAAAGACAGAAAATTAGAGATTCAAGAAGTACAACGTACCCCAAATAGAATAGATCCCAATAGACCTACTCCAAGACACTTACTGGTCAGATTGTCCAATGTCAAAGACAAAGAGAGGATTCTGAAAGCAGCAAGAGAAAAGCAATCCATCACATACAAGGGAAGGTCAGTAAGACTATGTACAGATTTCTCTGCAGAAACCATGGAGTCAAGAAGACAGTGGCATGATATATTTAAGATACTGAAAGAGAAAAACTGCCAACCAAGAATTCTATATCCAGCAAAACTTTCCTTCAAAAATGAGGGAGAGATTAAAACATTTTCAGACAAACAGACACTGAGAGAGTTTGTGAATAAGAGACCGGCACTACAAGAAATACTAAAGGGAGTGCTACAGGCTGATAGGAAAAGACAGGAGAGAAAGAGTTGGAGAAGAGTGCAGAAATGAAGATTATCAGGAAAGGTAAAAGGAGAGGAAAAAATAAGATATGACATATAAATTCCAAAAAACAAAATGGTAGTAGAAAGTACTGCCCTTACAGTAATAACACTAAATGTAAATGGATTAAACTCCCCAATAAAAAGACACAGACTGGTAGAATGGATTACAAAACAGGACCCATCTATATGCTGTCTACAAGAAACTCACTTTAGACACAAGGACAAACGTAGACTGAAAGTGAAAGGTTGGAAAAAGATATTTCATGCAAACAACAACCAGAAAAAAAGCAGGAGTAGCTATATTAATATCAGACAAGTTAGACTTCAAAAGCAAAACAATTAAAAGAGACAAAGAAGGACACTATATATTAATAAAAGGGTCAATTCATCAAGAAAACATAACAGTCATAAATATTTATGCACCAAACCAGAATGCCCCAAAATTCATGAGGCAAACACTGCAATCACTGAAAGGAGAAATAGATACCTCCACAATAATAGTTGGAGACTTCAATACACCACTCTCATCAATGGATAGAACATCTAGACAGAGGATCACTTAAGAAACAGAGATGTTGAATTGTATGATAAATGAACTAGACTTGACAGACATTTATAGAACACTACATCCAACAACAGCAGGATACCCTTTTTTCTCAAGTGCTCATGGAACATTCTCTAGGATAGACCACATGTTGGGTCACAAAGCAAGTCTCAACAAATTTAAAAATATTGATATTATACAAAACACTTTCTCAGACCACAATGGAATGAAGTTGGAAATAAATAAAAGGCAAAAGGTCATAAATTTCACAAATACATGGAGGCTAAACAATACCCTCTTAGAAAACCAGTGGGTAAAGGAAGAAATTACAAGAGAAATTAGTAAATACCTCGAGGCAAATGACAATGAAAACACAACTTATCAAAATTTATGGGATGCAGCAAAGGTGGTGCTGAGAGAGAAATTTATTACCCTAAATGTCTATATTAAAAGAGAAGAGAGAGCAAAAATTGAAGAGTTAACTGCTCACCTGGAGGAATTAGAGAAAGAACAGCAAACTAACCCCAAAGCAAGCAGAAGGGAAGAAATAACAAAGATTAGAGCAGAAATAAATGCAATTGAGAACAGGAAAACAATAGAGAGAATCAACAAAACCAGAAGTTGGTTCTTTGAGAAAATCAATAAAATCGATGGACCACTGGCTAGGCTAACAAAAAAAGAGAGAGCAGATGCAAATAAATGCAATCAGAAATGGGAAAGGAAATATAACCACCGACCCTACAGAAATTAAGGAGATAATGAGAAGATACTATGAGCAACTATATGCTAATAAACTAGACAACTTAGATGAAATGGACAACTTCCTAGAAAAGTGTAAACAACCAACATTAATTCAAGAAGAAATAGATGACCTCAACAAACCAATCACAAGTAAAGAGATTGAGACAGTCATCAAAAAGCTCCCAAAAAGGAAAAGCCCAGGACCAGATGGTTTCACATGTGAATTCTACCAAGCATTCAAGAACAAATTAGTACCAATCCTGCTCAATCTCTTCAAAAAAATTGAATAAGAGGGAAAGCTACCTAACTCTTTTTATGAGGCCATCATCACCCTAATACCAAAACCAGGCAAAGATACTACAAAAAAAGAAAATTATAGACCAATTTCTTTAATGAATATAGACACAAAAATCCTCAACAAAATACTCGCAAATCGAATCCAGCAGCACATTAAAAGAATTATATACCATGACCAGGTGGGATTTATTCCAGGTATGCAAGGCTGGTTCAACACAAGAAAATCAATTAATGTAATACACCACATCAATGAATCAAAGCAGAAGAACCACGTGATCATCTTGATTGATGCAGAAAAGGCATTTGACAAAATTCAACATCCTTTCCTGATGAAAACATTTCAAAGGATAGGAATAGAAGGGAACTTTTTCAATATGATAAAGGCAATATATGAAAAACCCACAGCTAACATCACACTCAATGGGGAGAGACCGAAAGCTTTTCCTCTAAGATCAGGAACAAGACCGGGATGCCCACTATTACCATTGTTATTCAACATTGTGCTGGAAGTTCTAGCTAGAGCAATTAGGCAAGAAAAAGAAATAAAAGGCATCCAAATTGGAGAGGAAGAAGTAAAACTTTCACTATTTGCAGATGACATGATTCTACATGTAGGAAATCCAGAAAAATCTACAGCAAAGCTACTAGAACTAGTCAATGAATACAGCAAAGTAGCAGGCTGCAAGATCAACACGCAAAAATCTGTAGTGTTCCTATACACAAGTAATGTGCAACAAGAGGAGGAAATCAAGAAAAAAATCCCATTTACAATAGCAACCAAAAGAATCAAGTATTTAGGAATAAACTTAACCAAGGACACAAAAGACCTTTACATAGAAAACTATAAGAAACTGCTAAAAGAAATTGAACAAGACCTGAAAAAATGGAAGAACATACCATGTTCATGGATTGGAAGACTAAATATAGTTAAGATGGCAATTTTACCTAAACTGATTTACAGATTCAATGCAATACCAATTCAAATCCCAACAACTTACTTTACAGAAATAGAAAAACCAATAACTAAATTTATTTGGAAGGGTAAGGTGCCCCAAATAGCCAAAAATGTCTTGAGAAAGAGGAGTGAAGTGGGAGGTCTCACACTACCTGACTTTGAAGCATATTACAAAGCTACAGTGCTCAAAACAGCATGGTACTGGCATAAGGACAGATATACTGATCAATGGAATCGAATTGAGTGTTCAGAAGTAGACCCTTACATCTATGGACAACTGATCTTTGATAAGGCAGTGAAGCCAAAGCAACTGGGAAAGAGCAGCCTGTTCAATAAATGGTGTTTGGAGAACTGGATATCCATTTCCAAAGGAATGAAAGAGGATGTCCATCTCACACCTTATACCAAAATTAACTCAAAGTGGATCAAAGACCTAAACATTAGCACCAAGACCATAAAACTCTTAGAAGAAAATGTAGGGCAATATCTTAAAGATCTTGTGAAAGGAGGTGGTTTCTTAGACCTCACACCCTAGGCACGAGCAACCAAAGAACAAATAGACAAATGGGATCTCCTCAAAATTAAACACTTTTGTACATCAAAGGACGTTGTCAGAAAAGTAAAAAGGCAACCTACACAATGGGAGATGATATTTGGAAACCACATATCAGATAAGGGTTTAATATCCCGAATATATAAAGGAATCCTGCATCTCAATAACAGAAAGGCAAACAATCCAATTAAAAAATGGGCAAAAGGCATGAACAGACATTTTTCTGAAGCGGAAATAGAAATGGCTCAAAAGCATATAAAAAAATGCTCAACTTCACTGGCTATTAAGGAAATGCAAATCAAAACCACAATGAGATATCATCTCACACTTACCAGAATGGCCATTATCCAAAAAACAGAAAATGACAAGTGCTGGAGAGGATGTGGAGAAAGAGGCCCACTTATTCATTGTTGGTGGGAATGTAGAATGGTGCAACCACTCTGGAAGACAGTATGGAGGTTCCTCAGGAAGCTAAATATAGATTTGTCATATGACCCAGCTATTCCATTGCTGGGTATATACTCAGAGGGACTGAAACTTAAGATACAAACAGACATTTGTAAACCAATGTTTATTGCAGCATTATTCACAATTGCCAAGAGATGGAAACAGCCCAAATGTCCATCAAAGGACGAGTGGATAAACAAACTGTGGTATATACACATGATGGAATATTATGCAGCTGTAAGACAGAACAAAGGCATGGATCATGTAATAATGTGGATGAACCTTGAGGACATTATGTTGAGTGAAGTTAGCCAGAAACAAAAGGACAGATTCTGTATGGTCTCACTAATATGAACAGAGATTAATGAACAAACTTTGGGAGTTAAAAGCTGACAACACAGGTGACCAGGAGATAGAAAGAGGGCAGAGATCAGCCATTTGATGCTGAAGGACTACAGAATGTTTAAGATTGATTGCATAGATCCAGAAACAGATAGCATAATACTGTGTGATGGTAGCATGGTATTGTAAGCACACTGAACAAAGATGTCTGTGAGTAAAGCTGAAAGAGGTGGGATAGGAGAATGTATGACACCAGAGGTAAAGATAGATGATAAAGACTGGGACTGTATAACATGGCAAAAACTGGAGTGGCCAATGACTGTTACTAAATATACAAATATAAAAATGTTTTTGCATGTGGGAAAGCAAATGAATGTCAACCATGTAGAAATTTGAAAAAGGGATGGTATTCAGGAAAAATCATAATCAATGCAAACTGGAGTCTATGGTCAACAGTAACGTTGTAATATACCTCCATTAAATGTAACAAAGGCAATATGCCAATGCTAAAGGTATATGGGAGGGGGATATAAGGGAGTAATATGGGATTCTTGGTAGTAGTGTTATTTGCTGTCCTTAGTAGTATATTGTATTGTATGACATGTTATTTTTCTTTTTATCATTTTTTCTTATTGCTAAAAAAAAAACAAACAATTTTTCTTGTAGTAATCAGTATGTTCAAGTGCTGATTGTGGTGATAAATGTACAACTTTATGATGATACCATGAACAACTGATTGTACACTGTGGATAAATGTATGGTATGTGAATATAACTCTGTAAAATTGTAGGAAAATATTTACATAGGAGTAAAAGTGTTGGAGAAAACATGGTGAGAGGGATGATGCCTCACCAATATGGACTAACTACAGTGTGTAAACTCAGAATTGAATCTTAGAACATAGCCTAACGTGGACACAATAATTGTAATAGTCCCTAGATTGTAAGCTCTTACAGCAGTTAACTCTATCCCTGAAGTGTAAGGCCTATCGCTAAACTTTGAGATGCTGATCCCCTAGCATATAACCTGATTGCATATCTCTGAGACACCTGAAACTCAGAGCTAGAGCTTGGCAGATATGAATGTCAGTATTAGTGCATACAGCCACTGTCAAAAAAAAAAAAAAAGCTGAAAAAGAGCCCAGACTTCAGTTAGTGATATGAATGAAGCAGGTCTGGTTAAGACCAGGGCAAGCCAGGCCAAAGGATAAAGGTTGAAAGTGATTGTGTTTTAATTCAACTTTCATATGAGACCAAGGGAATAGATATCTATTTGGTACAGGATCTAAATTTTCTAAATGGTACAACTCTACAGTCGATTTGTTCAAACACCACAATTGCATGGAACTTTGAATGGGAAGTGAGATATGGTAGGTTAGTATAGGCTGGAGTGAAATAGTGACACATCCTAGAGTAATTTGGGCAGATAATAAAAAATATATTTACAGCCTCCCCCTCCCCAGCCCCGAGGATCTGGGGGAAGGTGCGGATGTGTTGGACATCCTCACCTGGACTGGTGTTGATGTTGTCACAAACATTGGGACTGGCAGTTTGATGTGCTGAGCCCTCGAGCATGGGACTTGCCCTTATGAAGCTCATTACCACAAAGGAGAGTCTAAAGTTGTATGTAATGGTGCCTAAGAGTCTCCCCCTGAGTACCTCTTTGTTTCTCAGATGTAGCCCTCTCTCTCTCTAACTGAGCCATCTCAACAGGTGAACTGGCTGCCCTCCCCCCTACGTGGGACCCGACTCCCAGGGGTGTAAATCTCCCTGGTAATGCAGAGAATGACTCCCAGGGATGAATGTGGACCCGGCATCGTGGGACTGAGAGTATCTTCTTGACCAAAAGGGGGATGCAAAATGAGACGAAATAGTTTCAGTGGCTGAGAGATTCCAAATGGAGTCGAGAGGTCACTCTGGTGGACATTCTTACGCACTATATAGATAACACCTCTTAGGCTTTAATGTATTGGAATAGCTAGAAGTAAATACCTGAGACTACCAAACTCCAACCCAGCAGTCTGGACTCCTGAAGACAATTATATAATAATGTAGATTACAAGGGGTGACAGTGTGATTGTGAAGACCTTGTGGATCACACCCCCTTTATCTAGTGTATGGATGAGTGGAGGAATGGGGATAAAAACTAAAGGACAAATGGGGTGGGATGGGGGATGATCTGCGTGTTCTTTTTTCACTTTTATTTTTTATTCTTGTTCTGGTTCTTTCTGATGTAAGGAAAATGTTCAGAGATAGATTGTGGTGATGAACACGTAACTATGTTATCATACTGTGGACAGTGGATTGTATATCATGGATAATTATATGGTGTGTGAATGTATTTCAATAAAACTGAATTTAAAAAAAAAAAAAAAAAAAAAAACTCTGTCAAGGTGTCAAAAACACTTTTGCCCAGAGCCTTGCCACTTATAAGTGTATTAGTAGCAGTATTGTGTGGTGATATTTGTGTATCTCTATTGTCAACTCACACCATGGATTGTCAGTGTCATCCTGATTATTGGAAATAGTGTCCTTAGTTCCTTTGAATCTAATCAGAGTAGAAAACCAATTGTAAAAACCCGTTGTCAAGATTCTGTTTCTCAAGAACCACTCCCAGTTCCAAAGCTGTATTAGTACGGTTTCCTAGGGAAACAGAACCAACAGGAGATATCTGTAAATAATATGAGATTTTGTAAAGGTATCTCACACAACTGTGGCATGCATGAGTCAAATTCCATAGGGTAAACTGCAAACTGCAATTCCAATGAAGGTTATTGATGAATTCTCCAGGAGAAGCTAGCTGGCTGAAGTAGAGATGAAAGTTCTTTCTTCTGGCTGCTGTAGTCATCACTTCTTTTAAAGCTTTCAACTGATTGAAGTAAGTGTCTCTCATTGTGGAATATATTCCCCTTAGTTGATTATAGATTTAGTCAACCATAGATGCAATCAACTTATAGTCCATGAAATGTCCTCATTGAAAAAGTTATGTCAGTGCTTGCTTGACCAACAACTGGGCACCATTGCCTGGCATATTTGATACATAAAGCTAACCATCACACCACCCTATTATTAGCACCTTGTATTTCTGCAAAGAATGCCTTTGGAATTTTGATTGGGTTTGCATTGAATCTGTATACACCTTTCGGTAGTATTGATACCTTAAAAATATTTAGTCTTTTAATTCATGGAGCATGAAATATCTTTCCATTTATTTAGGTCTTTTTTATTTCCCTTAGCAATGTCTTGTAGCTTTTTTTTTTTGTATACAAGTCCTCTACATCTTTGGCTAGATATATTCCTAGATATTTTATTCTTTTAGTTGCTACTACAAGTGAAAATTTTTCTTGATTTCTTCAGATTGATCATTACTAATATATAGAAATACTATTGACTTTTGCACATTGGTTGATGTTATAACACCCCTTCCCTCACATTGCTGAATTCATTTATTAATTCCAGTAGCTTTGCTGTAGAATTTTAAGGATTTTCTCTATATAGGGTCATCTCATCTGCAAAGAGGGATAACTTTACTTCTTCCTTTGCAGTTTGGATGCCTTTTATTTATTTTTATTGACTAATTCCTCTAACTGGAATTTCTAATACCATGTTGAATAACAGCTAAAATGGTGGGCATCCTATCCTTGTTCCTGATCTTAGAGGGAAAGTCCTCAGTCTTTTACCATTGCACATGATGTAAGATATGGGTTTTTCATGTATTGAAGACGCTTCTTCTATTTATAGCTTTCTAAGTGTTTTTGGTCTAGTAGGGGTGTTGGGTTTTGCCAAATGCCTCTTCTGCAGAGAAATTCTTTATTGTATATAGGAAAGGTTACCAAAGAACTAGTCTCCAAGTGATGGTGCAGATTATATTATTTCAGAATAGCATAAGCCAATGACATATATCTGTCAGAGGCAAAGTGAATATGATTACCAAAGAGGGAGCAAGGCAACAGTGGCAACCAGGAGACTTACCAGCAGGAATCTCTGGCAATAGCTAATACATCATTGTATTTCTTGGGTTGAGAATATTGGCATCCAATCAGGGTGTAAATTTACCTACCGCCATAAGTAATACATGATGAGCAAAAGACTGAGATCTGACACTGAAAAGAATCATTATGTCTTATTGTCAGACTCAGACCTTAGTATCTATTAAAGGGATTTTCTAATCCTTGAGATAAGACCTTACAATGGCACCACAAGTATATACAATTAATATACCACAATTCCTTTCCTAAAGGGTCTTAAATGACTTTACATTATGTAAAAGAAAATTCCAGACCCTTTAAGAACTATTGAATAAGGGTCTGAGTTGTATGTCACTATGACCCCAATTTAAAATTAGCAAATATTAAACCCAGGTTGACAAATAGAATCCTGGCTTAAGTCTGTTTTATAGTAGGTTTAAAAGATCAGCAGACTTACTCTGTGGTCATATCTTGAGTACTTGAGTGTATAAAATGTATGGATAAACTTGGTAGATTGGTACTAATCTGGAGAGTAAGAGCACTTATCATAGAGATTAGATTGTATCTCAAAGTCTTTAAGGAAACAGGAGTAGTATTTCTCATCATACCACCATTCAATTTTCTTGTATGACCCCTGAAGAAAATAGATAAATCATGATGAGAGTTGGTAGGCCATTTAAACTTAATCATGTAGTGGACTCAGTTGCAGGTCTTGTGCCAAATGTGGTATTTTTATTAAAATAGATCCACACAGCCTCTAGCTATGGTTTTGTAACTACTGATCACTCAAATGTGTTCTTTCCAGTTACCAACAGAAAAGGACCCTTGAATAATCCACTCTTGTTCTGAATGGAGACCAAAACTCTACTTGCTTTAAGTGGGGACAAGAGTAAGAGAGGAATCTGTAACAGGTTCAGGTATCTGAACCTGATCTACCTTTTAGAGGGTAAGTCAAGTTCAAAAGATGGGATGCAGTGTACACCAATAGAGTTCTCAAGAAAAGTCAAGCTTTATGCAGTAGAGAACTATTACTATTACTATTATTCTTCAAAAGGTAGCCCCTAGCTTTCTACTAGACCATAAAAGAGACACAGCACTGAAAATTGTGCAAGTGACTGTGAAAGTCATCCTGCCCTTCATAAGCTGGGTTGTCAGATATACAGATTCATTGAATTATGGGAATTATTTCATTATGATTGAATCATAGTAGGCCTAGAGGAAACAAGTAAGTTACAGTAACAAAACCTCACATTAACTACATTTGTTGCACAAAACCTCCCTATCAGCTAAGACCTATGTTTTTGTGTAATTGTTATTTTCATATAATGAAGGAGGAAAATACTGGGGAGTAGCTTAATGATGGATCAAGTGAAATATGTATATGTCAGCTGAAAATATGCTGCTTCTGAATAAGTGGGCAAAGTGATACGGAGAAGAAGCACATTAATGGAATGAGCAGAAAATGTTCAGAGTTTGGAACAAAGAGTGAAGATCTGGATAACAGCTGCTGCAGAGAAAGTATAGAAAAATCAGGTGGATATTATGATTCATCCAGTGTACATCATCCAGCTCCATCTGCAGTCACACCACTGCTTGCAGAATAAGAATACGAACAGAGTAGTCATGGTAGAGACTAAGCATAAAGCCCAATTGCATGGACTTCTCACTGAGTCTGTTGTAGTTACAGTTGCTGCTGAATGCCTAAACTGTCATTAGTATAGATAGTCAATCCTTTACATAATACCATCTTCTGAGATGATCAACAAACCTTTACTAAGAAACTGATTATATAAGACGTCTACCATTAGGGACATACAGGAATATCACTTTATCTGATTGATATTTATCTGAAAATGGGTATACTTTCTCTGCCTGCAGCTACTTTACTGACAATTTCCAGAGGAGTTTCATATTTCCTGATATATCAGCACAGTACTTGGCATAATACTGCTTCTGTACTGCGTTGAATGGTGTTTTTTGAACAAATTCATGCCCACTTAGAAATTCTGAATGTAACTTTTTTTGAAATAGTGTCTTTGCAGATGTAGTTAGTTAAGATGATTTCATACTGGGTTAGGTTAGGCCTAAATCTAATGACAGGTGTCCTTATAAGAAAGCTGTGTGAAGAGACCCACAGTCACACACACAGGGAAGATGGGCATATGAAGATGGATGCAAAGTTGGAGGGCTAGAGATGCAAATCAAGGAATGCCAAGGATTGCTATGAGCCAGCTGAAGCTAGGAAGAAGTAAGGAAGAAACCGCCTCTAGAAACTTCAGAGGTAGCATAGCCCTGCTCAATCTTGATTTCAGATTTCTAGACTCTGGAATATATATATATATATACATATACACACACACACACAGACACACACACAGACACACATGCATACATATATGATAACACTACATTCCCTATAATTCCATTACATATTCTAAGCTACCCAGTTTGTGGTAATTTGTTACGGCAGATCTAGGAAACTAACCCAGCCTCCTACAATGAGGCATATTTTTAAGGTAAAGGAAGTGTGAAATGTGTAGTTTACCATGGGATCTGCTAGTTATTTCATATACCATATCACCCAGAAGCTGCCAGCTTGATAAAACTTTGCAATGGTCTCTTAAAGGTTTGGGTAAAATATCCAACTTAGGGCTTACCCTCTGAAATGTTGGGAACAGAACTTCAGGATGTGTTATATGTATTTATTCAAGTGCTATCATGTGTTTAGTCTCTGCTAGAATATGTAGCACTAGGAAGGAAGGTATGAAATTAGAATGGACTCCTCTCACTGTGTTCTATGTCAGGACCTGTGCATTTAGTCCCTATTCTGATGGCTTTAGGTTCTTGTTATGAATTGTGTTCTCCCAAGATGATATAAGTCCTACTTACAGTATCTTGCATTGTAAGCATATTTGGAAATAGATTTGTTACTAACAGAATTAGGCAAGTTAGAATGAGGTCATATGGAATATGGTGTGCCTTTAATCCAATATGGCTGATGCCCTTATAAAAAAGGAAGAGGAGACACAGACAATAGAGAGAGAAAAACTCATGTGATGATTGGGGCAGAGATTGAAGCCCATCTACTGCTGACAAACCATTGGATGCTGGGAAGAGACAAGGATGGATTCTCCCCTACAGATTTCAGACTTCTAGCCTCTGGAACTGTGATATAATAAATTTCTGTTGCTTTAAGCCATCCAGTTTGTGGTCCTTTATGGTACGTTGTTATGACAGCTCTGGGAAACTGAGACAGTGCTGTTTCCTAGGTTGGTGGGTTGAGTTCATTTTTACCAGAGGACAGAGGGTTCTTCTGAACCTAAAGTTACAATGGACACATTGCTGTTCATTTTGGGTTCCTCATACCAATAAACTAACAATTACGTAGCACCTTTTAGTGCATTATTTTATGTTTATTTTGGTAAGTGGGCTAAGGTATCAAACACCAACTAAAAAGAGCAAAGTAACCAGGGCTTAGAACCTTTAGGGATGAAGTTCTGTGTCACTTCATAGGACAAATAACCTAGAATAAGGTTGAGAAGAATATTGAATGAGTGGCTATGTTCTCAGGACCAGGAGCAGCAGTGTGGTACACAGATTCTTCTATTAATACATCATTAACAGAACCCCCAAAATATAGGCAACTATTGTTATCATATAGTTGTTTCACCATCATTTCACTATTTCTCACAAGTTGGAACTTAATGTCTACGTTAGTCTTAAACATTTCTTTTTTTAATAATTTTTATTCATGTATTGATTTATTTCTTGGGCTTTCTTGTTGATTTGCAAGAATTCTTTGCATACTCCAGGTATTTATTTAATATCTATATTTAAACATTGCAAATATATTTTTCCAAAAGGTCATCTATAGTTTCTTCAAAAATAGCAGTCATAGATGGAAATTCTTAATTTTTATGTAATTACATTACCATTTGGGTTTTTTTTTTTCATTTTCTTTCTTTTAAACCATGAATAAGCAGTTGTCTTTAATTTTTGTTTGGGTAGCAGATTGGCTTACCTATATGTGGCTCTTTGTTCCTCTATGTAAATTTTGGAGTAAAGTTATCAAGTTCTTAAAAAATCCACACTGCAATTATGATAGTTTGCATTGATATTTAGGTTAATTTGTGGATATCTTTCATCTACTTATGGGACATATCTGCATTTATTCAGGTCATCTTCCTGTTCTTGATGAACATCTTACATTCTAGGAAGAATGTTCTAATTGTAATACTTTACAAATATTAGTCCATCATAATGCTTTAGTCTATACCTAAAATATATTATGCTGTATTGCATTGTTTAGAAGTCTTATATACATACATCTGATAATAGGCTTTTTAAAATTTTTACCTGATTTGGCCTTTATTCCCAAAAGCTTATAGACATTTATTTTAATATTTGATATCTTTAAAAATCACTATAATGTATCTAGCTGTGAGCTTTTCATGATTTCTCCTACTTGTCATGATATGAGTCCTTTCAATCTGTGCATTTTCATCTTCCTCTAAATCTGAGAAATTTATTCTCATTATTCCTTCAAAACTTTCTTCTGTTCAATTATATTTCCTTCCACTTGGGACTCCTATATGCTGATGCTGACATCTTTGTGTCTACCACTGTGCATTTAGAGAAGGAAGTGGGTGAGGAGCACTTTACCCACTCCTCAGAATTTCACCTTAAAATCTTTTGTAAACTTACATAGTCCTTGGAGGTATATTTCATTATGTAACTTTATAGAGCAACGTTTTCATCTAATAACAAAATCAATAACATTTTAAACTCTTTGCAAAGTATGACATAAAAGTAGACTATAGTTTTTTAAGTAATGGGTTATGGGAAATACTTAAAATTCTAAAAAAGAAAATAATTTTGATTTGCATAAAACTTGAACATTTTATGCTTATAAGAAAAAAGTATTTTTTCTGATTATCTTTTTCAGACACTTTAGGCAATGTAAAAGAAATTAAAGAGAAAACAATCAAAATTATTATTATGTCCTCTTACATGTACATGCATAATCATTATCTATATTTGAATGTACCTCCATCCATATATTTACTTTAGCATACACACATGAACAAATACATATATTAATGTAAACATATATTGGTAGTATATATCATATATACTTTTTTACAAAAGCATGTTTTACAACTTGTCCTTTATTATTTAATACTATATTATATGTTCTTCATTGTCAAATGATTCTCTTAAATTTAATTTTAATTATTCCATTTTGATTATCCTGCCTGTTGGAAAATGATGATTGTTATATTTGCCAGTGTACAGCTAGGTTTTCTGCCTTAAAGCACCCTTAAAATGTTAATGGCATATAATGAAGGAACAAATTTATTACTCACTTCTGTGATGTGTATAGCAAGAGATTGCTGGAGGCCTGTGATCCTAAAAATGCTGCATTTTACAGGATTAGAGGGAAGGGGAGCATGTAAATATATACTCATTCTTGAAGTTTTCAATCAGAAGTGGCATATGCATTTTATCTTTACCCTAATTGAATGGAAAAGCAAATCCTCAAATGTATATGGAATTGCAAGGGGCCCCAAATAGCCAAATCAATATGACAAAGGAAGAACACTTCCCAATGTCAAAATTTACTATAAAGGAAGACTTTCACTCTACTTATAAAAGTCTCCAGTGATAAAATTAAAGTCTAACCTGATTCAGCTGGGCCACACCTTAACAGTAGTAATGTCAAAAATAGATTTTATTTACAATGGGTCCACACTCACCAGAACACAAAGACCAAGAACATGTCCAAACTGGATTACACAATTCAATTCACCACATTTGAAAACTGTTTTAGTTTCCTAGCTGCTAAAACCAGGCCCTTGCATATTTGACCATGCCCTGATCATTTACAATTGAAAGCACAAGGGTTAATTGAAATCTCAATCACTGCTGTTTTAGATTGGTTGGGGGCTCTTGACAATATCTCCCCTCAATTTTTTTAGCTTCTCTTCTATTTGCTTTCAGTCAGCTTTATACATCAATTATCATTTTCTTGGTTCTTTTCTAGGAACATTGAAAAATTTGCTATATGTTTGCTTTCCTCCTGCATCTTTCTCAATCATATTCATAATTACAAGAATCTTGCATTTATAAGGTTCTGGATGAAGAAACACATAGTTAATTTCCTTTAAATGAACAATTTATTACATTAAAGGATCAGCACCCCCTTAATTGGACTTTAATCTGAAACACATTTATCCATGTAGAACAGACTTTTTAACACAGGATGTGAGGGCCATCAAAATAATTTGACCTTTGGTACAATGCTTAGTATTCATTGGCATTTGTGCTCTAGGATCTTTCCAATTTCATGTTTTGCAAAGGGAATGATAACTGTTACAGCCTGAGGGGGCTTTGTCAGTTAAAAGACCAAAAAAGATGCCAAGCATTTTCTGAAACATAACTTTATTTGGGGCTTTTTCATAGGGAGGCAGAAATCAGCAGAAATTAAATGGCTTTTTTTTCTCACTGGGTGGGTACCACTTTTGCAGGGAAGTTGGCCATGCAATTGAAAAAGGACAGCAAGCCAGTTATATAGGGTTTAAGACAAAGACATTCCTAAGGGTGGGATAGCATCCTATGTCATGGGAGTGGTACAGGAAGGAGCGAATTATAGGTTGGGGCTTTGTAATAACCACAAGAATGATAACACTTGGGGGCCAGGAAGCAGACAGACTAGATTAACATCCTTGGTCTTTCAGGAGACCAAGAGCTTCTCACCTCCTGCTTACTTCCCATTTAAAGTCACAATTTACGCTTTTTCTCTTCACTGGCTTACAAAGCAAACATTAGCTGCCTGGGTCACACAGATTGCTGTGTGCCAAGGTCCACAGGTCTGTTTTTTTCAGGCCAGGGGCTGGCACAATCTACCCCTGCACAACAGTTTGTGTTGACCATAGGACAGAATTTACACTTGTAATTTATAATAACAATACAATAAACAACATAGTATTATAGCACAGAGAGATAATAAATCTATTAACAAGTGGTGCTATGGCCAAATTAATGGGTTCCACCATTTAGATAAGAGGATCATTAGATAAATGATCATTACTTTGTATGTGATTTTGCATATGATTAAAAGTGTGGGTTACACAGAAGCCCACCATAGAAATGTATTTCCTACAGTGCTATGGGCGAAAAGAAAGATGTTTATGGGGTAAAATAAGGGGCAAATCTTGGTGATCTAACAATACACAAGCTACATTCCCATCCATAGAAAACTGTTTCAGGCAAAGGAGCATTGTGGGGGTGTTTGAGATATCACACCTTTTTCCCCTGGGGTTATATAAGGCTTTCAGGGGTTAGATCCAAAGTTAACCTGGGCATAATGAGAGTCCACAAACAATACATATAGTTTCCTGGGGTATGGGGGGCCCAGGATTAACAATATACTCCACTTCAGGCATTGTTTGAATAAACTATGGCTGAATATTTAAGTTTTGGGCAACCTCAACCACCCCACCCCCCGCCATGGATTTAGGACACCCAACCAATGAGGCTGCATGGGCCAGGACCAGGGCCACTGTTGTGAAAGAGAACACAGGTTGACAGGAAGAATCTAGAGGAATACTAAAGAAGGCGTTGGTGAGACCTAACACTTAATGAAACAGGCCTAATTTTGTGCTAATATCCTGGAGCAACATGGCGATGTTCGGCACCACTGCAAACAAAGGAGGGTTTACCTTATTTAGCTCTCCATAATTAATAGTCCTTCTTCAAGAGCCATCAGACATCTTTACCAGCCAGACCAGACTGTTGAAGGGGCTATGGGTGGGGATAATAATACCCACCCTTTCTAACTTCTTTATGGTAGCTGTAATTTCCCAGTGCCTTCCAGGTAACTTGTGCTGGCAAATGGCAACTGTGCACCTAGGAGGAGGCACCTTTACTGGTGACCATTTAGCAAGTCTGCTTAGGACTGCTTTTACAACTCAGCACCAGAGATGGAATTCCACTATAGTGATTTGCAGGGTGATATTCTGCAGAATATCAATCCCCAATATATATTCCGGAATAGGGGAGATACATACTGTGTAAGTTTGGGGAGGTAGCTGGCCAATTTGCATTAGAAACTATTTTTGAGTTACTTTAACCCTTTGGACCCCATAACTAGCAGTGTTTAGTGTGGGGCCTCCACTTCGTGGTTTCCTCCCATATATTAGGGTATGCTCCGCTCCTGTGTCTACTAGGGCTAAAACTTTATGTTCATTAGTGGGAGAACAAAAAATAGTTAATTCAATGTGTGGCCGCCTATCCCCAGTACCCCCATAAATTGCTCTTATTTGGGGATCTTGACCCCAACACTTATCTAGGGGAAATAGGGCCTCCCAAACTTCCTTTGCTGGTGGAACAGAGGGTTCTGTTTGCAAACCATGTGCCTGATAGCCTAATGCATCTTTTTATTTTTTTCCCTGAGGGTTTAATTTCCTGCTTAGTAAACCTCTGTTCTTTGGACAACTTACTCCATAGTTTAACTAGCACAGCATTCTGTTGTACATCAATTTCCTCTATTTCTGTTCCAGTTGCTGTGAGATCTGCCCACATTTGCTTATGTGACACCTTATTTGGCCTGTCATGCCCTCTGGGGACTCTCCCTGTTGCTCTAACCCCAGCCTTGGTTTCCTGTAGATAGTCTGCTTCTCCCAACTCCATGATCTCTTAGGCAGCTTCCATGAGAGGCTTTCCTATTAGGGGCTTAAGAAAGGGCATTAAAGTTCCACACCATTGATTACGGGCCATGTGCAGAATTGTTTGGCACAAACCTTGAGTGAAAGTGACATCATCTGGTCCCACAGTTTCATTAGTGTAAATCTAATGTTTCATGCCTAATCTCTGAAGTGTATCCTGAAGCTCCTCTATGCTATTCCACTGTAGTGGGGTGTAGGGTAAATCCCCTTCCTGCAGCTGTACAATTTTACATTTTTGACTAGCCACTGAAAAAGAGAATAAGTCTCTATGTTAGTTCCAAGTGAGTACAATCACTGGCATAAGGAAGAGTGAGCAGAAATGGCAGCTAACTTACTCATTTCCTGCCCAGCGAGCAGAGTGCTGTCTGCATCATCATACCATAGCTGCAGCCACCAGTTTGCTAATGGCTCCCTAGGCTTTTGTTGATATTGATTCCAAATATCCCTTAATTCTGCCGGGGAGAATTCCTCTGATGTGACAAGCACCTTTGGATCATCAGGTGCCCATTCTGCCTCACCCTCCCCTTGATCAGTAGAGCCTACTGGCAATTCTGATTTAATTTTACAGCAGACCAGAGGATGGATGATCTTATGCTCCTCTTCCACCTCCCATTCCAACTGTGACTCTTCCTCTGAAGAGAAATCCACAGGGTCCCAAACCTTAGGATTCCAGTCAGGCAAGGTTAGAATGCAACTGATTTGCATTTTGTGCAGCTTGCATCCTTTCACTTTAGCATAATGGCACGGAAGCATGGCCAAATTTTCATCTACTCACTTTAATCTTTTATTCAAAGCATCCCTCAGCTTGGCTTGCACCAGCCTCATATTCTTTTCTAGTTTTAGTTCAGCCTCCAGGTGGCTTATGGCCACCTTTGCCTCTAAAACTTCCTCAGTAGTGGCACATATAGCATCTAATAATGGCCAGCCCACTGTGGCTGCAATCTGGTGGCCCCTTTTATTTATTTATTTTTGGATTCCCAAAGCTCCTGCAGTCTGCTGCAGGATATCTATTAGTTCTGCTGGGGAGGTGCACAAATCTCCATATTCCCTCTGTGGGCCCCATTCATCCAGGATGGTAGCTACTCTTCCCCCACATCAAAGTCCCAGGCCACCCTGATACCCCCCCAGGGTCTCTCCCTTCCCTGGCTTCATGACTGCAGAAGTGGGGGTCCCTTTGGTCTCCTGGCTGGCTCACCAATTGTTTCGGCCCAAGGGGGCTTTGACAGTCTAAAGACCAAAAAAAGATGCTGAGCATTTTATGAAATATAAACTTTATTTGGGGCTTAATCACAGGGAGGCAGAAATCAGGAGAAATTATATGTTTTTTTTCTTGCTGGGTGGGTACTGCTTCCACAGGGAAGTTGGCCACTTGATTGAAAGAGGATAGCAAGACAGTTATAAGGGTTTAAGACAAAGACATTCCTAAGGGTGGGAGAGCATCCTTTAACATGGGGGTGGTTCAGGAAGGAAAGAATTTTAGGATAGGGCTCTGTAAATAACCACAAGAGTGATAAAACTGGGGGGCCAGGAAGCAGGTAGACTGTATCGTCCTTGCTCTTTCATGAGATCAAGAGTTTCTCACCTCCAGCTTACTCCCAATTTAAAGTTACAATTTACACTTTTTCTCTTTACTGGCTTACAAGGGAAACATTAGCTGCCTAGGTCATGCAGACTGCTGTACACCAGGTCTGCAGGCCTGTTTGGTTCAGGCCAGGGGCAGCTACAATAACCTATTGTCTTTTTTAAAACCACAAATTTATGCATCTAGGCACTCTATTTCCTTTATTTTTGTTTGTAAGCCAGACAACTTACCAATTTCTTGCAATGTTTTGTTAGGATAGCTAAAAATAACCAACATGCAATGCTAACTGTATGTATATCTGGTTTCTAACTTCTTTCCTTGAAACTACAATTTCTTTCATTAAATGAGGTATGCCCCAGATTATGATGGAGACAAACTTGAAAAACATGCCATGACTTAAGACGGATTTCTGAGTTACCAGTGTCTAGTAAAAGTTTTCTTGCTATCTACCTAATGACCCATTAAGACATTTCCACATGGTCGAACTTTTTGTTATGGCAGTAATTTTTTTCTCATTAACAAATTCAGCAGCCAGGAAAATCTAAATTATGGTACAATAGGAGCAACTGCAAAATTTTAGTGACCTGAAACATCAAAGTTATATTTCTTTTAATGTTTTAATGACCATTTTGGGATGGCTTGCAACTTTGATCAATTTCTTCTTTATCTTGGAACCAGGCTGTTGGGGCCACTATCATCTTGAATACTGAGAGTTGCCCTAGAGAAGGTTAGAGAACCTAATAACCTGCACCTTGAATCTTAATGTTTCCTCCTAAAAATGACAAAGATCATTTATACTCACATACCATCTGTGCCAGTTGGGATGTATTATGCCCCCCAAAAGACCATGCTCTTTGATGTAATCTTGTGTGGGCAGACATGTTAGTGTTGATTAGATTGTAATTCTTTGAACATTTCCATGGAGATGTGATCCACCCAACTGTAGGTGATAACTCTGATTGGATAATTTTCATGGAGGTGTGGGCCCACCCATTCAGCATGGGCCTTGATTAGTTTACTAGAGTACTATATAAGCTCAGACAGAAGGAGTAAGCTTGCTACAGCCATGAGGGATGCTTTGAAGAATGCACGGGAGACGACAGTGGAGCTGCAGATGAGAGACATTTTGCAGACAGCCACTGGAAGCAGACTCTTGCTCTGGAGAAGCTAGGGAGGACAAATGCCCCAAGGGCAACTGAGAGTGACATTTTGAAGAGTAGTTGTGGCCTAGAGAGTAATGTCCCGGGAGAAAGCCATTTTGAAACCAGAACTTGGAGCAGACACCAGCCATGTGCCTTCCCAGCTAACAGAGGTTTTCCAGATGCCATTGGCTATCCTCCAGTGAAGGTACCTAATTGTTGATGCATTACCTTGGATACTTTATGGCCTTAAGACTGTAACTATGTAACCAAAGAAACCACTTTTATAAAAGCCAATCCATTTCTGGTATTTTGCGTAACAGGCAGAATTAGCAAACTGGAACTTATTTTGGTACCAGAAGTCGGGTGCTGCTGAGTTTGCAAATGCCAAACATGTTGGAATGGCTTTTTAAATGGATAAGGGTAAGACTCTGGAAGAATTGTGAGAAGCTTGGTAGAAAAGAACTAAACTGCTTTGAAGAGACTGTTTGTGGAAATATGGACTCTAAAGATACTTCTGATGAGGCCTTGAGCAGAAATGATGAAGGTGATGTTGTGAACTGGAAGAAAGGTGAAGCTTGTTTTAAAGTGGCAGATAATTTGGCAAAATTGAATGCTGGTGTTGCATGGAAGGAAGAATTTCAGCATGACAAGCTGGGATACTTGGCTGATGAGATTTTGAAACTAAAAGTTGTGGATCTAGCATGGCTTCTCCTTGCAGCTTATAGTAAAATGTTAGCAGAGAGAGATAAACTTAGAACTGAACTCTTGGGTTCAAAGAAACCAGAAACTGATTTTTTGAAAAATTCCAGGCTTCCGGGGAGTGGAACCCCAGAAGGTATAGCTCCACATGAGGATGTAACCAACAACGGAAACTGACGACCATTTCAGTACAAGCCAAAATTGAAGATGGAGTTATCCAGAAAGGATTTATGGAAAGTCCTATTGTCTGATGGCTTTGGCCCTTGTGTGCTTCATGTTAAGCCAACAGAATTTTTGTGAGATCTTTATAGATGGAGCCACTGCTGGTCTGGACTGGAGGAGACAGACATGGAACAAATTGAAGGAAAATTTTCTTCAAAGACAGAGTCATGGAGGTTGAAGTCTGGAGTCAAGAGGTCTTGGGCTGGGAGAGTGGAGTGGCCCACATGCATGGAAAGGGTGAATTTGCCCTGGAGGTCAAGTGTGGGCCTTCCACCTCAATGTTCAGGAAGAGTTTTGCCACCTCAGGCCTCAAAGAGGGTGGAGCACATTCCCAGGGGACTGGGGAAAGCCTGGCTGCCACCCACTGTTCTGAAGGGGTTGCGCATGTGCCCCAGAGATGGAAGAAAATCCTGGTGATGCCCTGATGTTTGAGGAGGGTGGGGCTGAGAAGGTGGTCTCCCCAATGTGTGGATATGTTCGAGCACTCACCCCAGCATTTGGAGAGGAAAGGGCTGCCACAAAGGCCCTTAGGAAGAGTTAGACTCCCACTCTCTCAAGTCCCAAGGATACATCATTTTGTAAATGACTCTCAGACTTTGAAATCTAATGGAGTTTGCCCTGCAGGTTTTAGGAAGTGTTTTGGTCCTGTTAACCCTGTTTTTCTTTCAGTTTCTCCTTATGGCAAAGGGAATATTTATTCTATGACTGTCCCTTCTTTGTATATTGGAAGCAGATAGCTTGTTCTACATTTCACAGGTCCACAGCCAGAGGGGAATTTTGCTTTAGGACAGACCACTCTTGTAACTGATTTTGACAGGATCTTGTACTTACCTATTGTTACTGAAATGATGTAAGTTTCTGTGATATTTGATGAAATGAATGTATTTTGTATATGGAAAGATCATGTCATTTTGAGGTTGAGGGGGTGGAATGTGCCAGTTTGAATATATTATGTCCCCCCAAATGCCATTATCTTTGATGCAATCTTGTGTTGGCAGACATATTAGTGCTGATTAGATTGTAATTCTTTGATTGAGCATTTCCATGGAGATGTGACCCACCCAACTGTAGGTGATATGTCTGATGGGATAATTTCCATGGAGGCATGGCCCCACCCATTCAGTGTGGGCCTTGATTAGTTTACTAGAACACTATATAAGCTCAGACAGGAGTGAGTTTATCTACAGCCAAGAGGGAAACTGACGAATGCACAGGAGCTGAGAGTGGAGCTGCAGATGAGAGACATTTTGAAGATGGCCATTGAAAGCAGACTCTTGCTCCAGAGAAGCTAAGAGAGGACAAACACCCCAAGGGCAACTGAGAGTGACATTCTGAAGAGGAGCTGTGGCCTAGAGAGTAATGTCCAGGGAGAAAGCCATTTTGAAACCAGAACTTGGAGCAGATGCCAGCCATGTGCCTTCCCAGCTAACAGAGGTTTTCTGGACACCATTGGCCACCCTCCAGTGATGGTACCCATTGTTGATATGTTACCTTGGACACTCAATGACATTAAGGCTGTAACTTTGTAACCAAACAGACCCCTTTCATAAAAGCCAATCCATTTCTGGCATTTTGCATAACAGGCAGCATTAGCAAACCAGAACACCTTCTCAAGAGTCAGGAAGTTCAATTCAACCATATGTCCAGGGAATGAAAATAGATTTGTGAGCATCCCAAATGACTGTCTCATGTATTTTTAAATTCATAACCATTTTAAATGTCTTCTCTGAATATCTGTCTCTATAAATTATTATGCTGTTTTCTTAAGAATTTCTTGAAGTAGAATTTAACTTTGATAACTACTCTGTCAGTTTCTAGGTTTTTATTAAATCAAATTGAATTGAGTCAAATTGTTGTCTCTCAAGCATGTTTTGATGGTCTATATATTTTTAAGCACTTATTTTTATCTTTTTGCATTTTTTGGCAATATGAAAAGAAATTGCACACTATTATTTTAATTTGTATTCCTTTTTACTAGCAATTTTTCTTTCCCTCAACAATCATTGACCATTTATAATAATTTTGTGAATGGCTTATGCATGTTTGTTGGAAATTTTTTTATAGGAAGGGGGTTGGCTTTCCTTTAAGTAGGTTTATTTATATATTAAAATATTAATCTTTCATGTATGTCATATATTTTTCACTTTTACCTATAGTGATTTGCCTTTCTGTTACTTTCAAGACACTTTTTTTTTAATATGCAGAAATATTAATTAGTATACATCTACAAGTCAGGGTTTTCCAGAGAAACAGAACCAACAGAAAACAGGATATTTATAAATAAATAAATATAAAGAGAGTTATTATAGGAATTGACTCACACAACCATGGGGATTAGCTGACAAGTTGAAATTCCATGTAGAAGTTGGAGACCCAATGAAAGTGAAGTTGAAATCCCTAGGAGAAGCCACAAGTTTGAAACTTCAATGAAGGTGATAGTGAATTCCCCAGGAGAAGCTGGCTGTGTGAAGTAGAATAGAAATGGTTCTTCTTGACTGCTGAAATCCTCATTTCTCCCTTTAAGGCCCAAATGATTGAATAAGGAGACAATTTCCTTTGTTCACTGTAGATGTATCCAGCCACAGATGCAATCAACTGACAAATGAGTTCAATCCATCAATGAAATTACCTCACAGTAACAATCATGCCAGTGCTTCCTTAAGCAAACCACTAGACACTGTAACCTAACCAAATGACACATGAAATTAACCATCACAACCAATCTTTTCTTTCATGGTTGTTTCATTTGCTTCTATACCACAGAAAGATATCCATAAACCAAGATGGGATTTTCACTTTGTTTTCCATAATTTATCTCATATAAAAAAATATTTTAACTGCTTCACTCATTCTTTTTTCTGGCACTTTCTGAAATGTACTTTCCAAAATGAAACCAAAGTGTACTCAAATGGCACTGGGAATCAAGCCTATATATGAAGATATTTGTGGTAATCACAGCTGGAGTAGGTACTGACAGAATCTAGTGGGTAGAGGCCAGGGTTACTATTCAACATCCTGCAATACACAAGACAGCCCTCCCCTCCATCACCATCCCATCAAAGAATTGTAAGGCCAGAAACATCTATGGTGCAGAAGATGAGAAGCCCTGCCCTTACTCTGTGTTTATCTCTACTCTCTGTACTTCAGTCAAATTGCCTCTTGCAGACCCATTACATCCCATGCTCCCTAACAACTCATGGCTGTCTAGGAGACAGCAACCACATAAGGTTTGTCTACCACTGGGTGCCTAGCAATTACCCCAGTGCCTGACACAGAGAAACAGATAAATAAATAGCTTTTAAATGAATGAATGAAATACATTTATCTGGGTTCAGTCAGCTTGTTGGAGATAATTAACAATGAAAAATTTTTCTTCAAATTTATAGATTGGTATATTTCTATTCAAATTCTTAATAAGTCCATATTTATACATTTTTAAGCACATTATTTCATTTCAAAATCATTATAGAATTATGCACATTATGTCCTTATTTGTGATTTCTCTTATTTTTATTACAAGGTTTTATTGTGGTAATTTTGAATCCATTTTCTTTATTGTTTCTTCTCTACAATATATTTTGTCTTGACTACTAGCTAAATTGGTTTTCAATGGGTCCACAAATTCTGGTCATCTATATGGATGGAAATAGTATTAAGCTAAATGTTGATTTGACATTTATATTGAATGAGTTCTACTTTAGCATCTTAACATAATTAGCCAACATAGTTTCATCATTACAAAATGTTCAACAGATACAATTTCTATGTAATTAAATTCAGCCTAGTCATAGGCTAAAAAGTATTGGATTAAGTCAGTGACAGGTAGATTATTAAGACCATCTTCCTTAGTGACACTGCATCAGTATTTCAGATTATCTTTTACACTGATTGTCAATATGGAACTACCAAAAGGAAACTTGTCAATATTGGTCCCAAACTGTCTTATCTTGGGAATCAAATGCTGATTCCTCCTAGGCATTTTCTAGCAAACTTCACCTTACCTTTAACAGATAATTAGATTCTCTTTATTTTTTAAGTTCCTATGCAATAGTTTCATTTTCTTGGGGTATTTTGTAGAATTAATTTCTATCTGAGCATCCTCTGTACTTTTACCCATTTTTCTTCTTTTTGCTGACTGTATTGATTCTCCTTATGCTGACTGAAGTTCTTATTTATTCTTTTGCTATTTTATAAGGTTTGATGATAATACAAGACAGTTTCATTGAGTGCTCTTCCCAAACTTTCCACTCTCCTTGTTATGAATTCTACTGAGATCACAGCATTTTTAGTTGGTATAAGTGCTGTGTATAAATTTGTAGATTCTGTATTTTTTCTCATTTTAATTATGAGTGCATTGGAATCAGAAATCAGAACCCAAAATTATCATCTTCATGTATAGTTGTTGATCAATAGTCTGACATATTTGGTAGTATCAAATTATTTGGTTAGTTTTTATCATATCAGACATATTTACTTAACAAAATCTGTGATGACCAATCCCAAGTATTTATAAGCAAATCCTTCCAAAAATTCTCAAAATGATGTAATAAACCTTATTTCTTTGGGCATTCTCCACAAACCTTAACAATGGCAGCCTGGGCAAAGGTCTTCTTTGCTTCCTTAAGGCAATGTTGTCACTTTCTCAATTGCTTCAATAACTGAAGGATTGTTAGTTTTAACCCTAGCTATGACAAAGTTTTAAAGTTCAATGACTTGGATAGCTGCCCAGAATTAGAAATAGTAGTACTGTATCCCCTCATTCTTCCTTATATAGCAGGGAAGGATCCCCACATTTTCATTCTTAATGATCTTTCTGAGATCATGCTCAAGTTCTCTGTGATGGATTGAATCACATCCTACACAGACACAAGTTCAACTCCTAACCCTGAGTCCTGTGGATGTGAATCTATTTGTAAATTATATCTTTGAAGCTGTAATTAGTTAAGATGAGGCCAAACTGAATCAGATTGGTACTTAATCCAACATAACTGAAGTTCTATAAACAGAAAAAGATTGGACTCAAGAGGAGACAGATGGCAGTGGGGGGGCAGCTTTATGACAGTGGCAGAGATTGAGTAATGAATTGCTGGCAAGCCACCCCTAGAACACTACAGACTCCTATCCTACCAAAATATGAGACAATAAATTCCTGTTATGTAATACCAGTCTGTGGTACCTTGTTACAGTAGTCCTGGCAAACTAAGATATTTAGTTATCTAGACTGCTTAAAGCAGTATCATAAAATAAGTTGGCTTAAACAATGGACATTTATTAACTTATTGTTTGAGGCTGTGAAAATGTCCGAATCAAGGCATCATCAAGGTGATTCTTTATTCCTAAGGAATGACTGCTAGCATGCCTTCACTCCTCTGTCATGTGGCAAAGGACATGACAGCATCTGCTGGTCTCTTCCTTCTCTTCTGGGTTTCATTGATTTCACCTTCTTGTTCCCATGGCTTTTTTCTCCCTCTCTGTATTCATCACTTTTATAAAGGACTCCAGGAATAGGATTAAGACCCATCCTAAATGAAGGGTCACACCTTAATTGAAGTAGGCTCATCAAAAGGTCCTACTCACAATGGGTTCACACCCACAGAAATGGATTAGATTTATAAACATATATTTCTGGTTTACAGACAGCTCCAAACAACTACCCAATTTTTTTTTTCTTAAGCTCATTGGATTTGTTTCTGTGTCTTAGGGAAGCCTGAGATCACAAAGTATTTATATGAAATCAGGGAATCTATTAAAACAAGAGACAGTAATTATAAAAATCTGGGAAAATGGCAGTACAAAGAAGCCTGGTAAATTCCTTCCCAACTACTAATCTCTCTTCAGTTAAACAGCTTTTTGGTGCTTGGGAGTTAGGCTGAAAAATGTTGGCAAGTGGAAAGAGCATAGTTAAAAAATGTGTTTCTGTTATATTAAATGGTAGCTGAAAGACCACAGGTGGAATGCCCCAGGTCATGCTTTCATGAACAGAGATTCTGGAGAAACTTGCACTGAGCAGATCTATGGAATGTGGAAAGAAAGGGGATACTCCTGTGGCCCTGTAAAGGGGCTCAAAATTAGCAAATTAGATAAACTGAAGCCTTTCTGCCCTTCAAGCTAGGAAATCTCTAACTTATGCTACTGATACCAGGAAAGAAATATTTTCTCTTAATGCCTGGGCAAAGGAACTGACACCTTGTAAACTAGTGCAGCTCTCACCCACACAGAGAATGATCTAATTCCCATCTTTTCTTGGGACCCACTTAAGGTAAGTCATTACCTGAAGTCAAGCCACAAAGAGTAGCAAAAAAGCTGATAATGCACCAAAATGTGTTCTAGCAGCCAGAGAGAAAGCAAAACAAAATGAAAAAAAGAAATCCAAATACTAGTTAAGTGGAATGACTGGAGAACACTGGTGGCAATTTGAATGTGAATAAGAGCAAGAAAGAGAGATAGGGACAGTGATTATATTTATCAAATATAAAGGTCAAATAAAGAACAAATATGGAACTTATTTAGGAGAAAATATACAAAAGGATTATTACAAAGTGGGGAAAGGGACTATAGCAATAGAGGGTAGGCAACTATTGCAATTGTAAGAACACTCTAACCATAAGTTGCAAAAGTGTCTCAAAGGTTAGGCAAAGAGTTAATACCCAAACATATACTCTCCCCTACCCTCAAATCCCAACAGAGTTTTTCTTTTATAGGGGGGAGTAAACAAGGCTAGAAAGAGCCAGGTATGGGAAAATGGGATGACAGGGAGTGCCATGATTAGACAGTAGATCACAGAATGTTGTACCCTGAGACAAGCCCATTCTCAGGAGGGGCTCAGGTTGAGGGTGGGCCAAAGTTTATGGGCCCAGGGGAGAACATTTATCAGACTGTGGTTCACAAGCAGTTTGTTCTGACTGATCAGTGGGGACAAAACAGTTGGATTAATCATTTATGAGACAAAGAGTGGGAATTTGGCAGGTCTGTGTCTGGCCTCATCATAGTTAATCAGGCGGCTTCTGTGAGTCTTATCGAAGTCATGTGGTAAAGGGTGGTTCTTGCAGTAAGCTATTTCTTAAAACATTTCTGTTTTCAGGATAATAGGACTCATAAAATTTAGAACAAAGTTCCAGAAAGATTAAAAAATGAAAAAGAGAAAAGAATTAGAGTACATGTAATGACTATTAATGTGCAAAACAAAAGTTATGAAGGGCATTAAAAGATCAACTTAAGGAGAGACAAAACTAATGGAAATCATAGATAAAATATTCTCTGAGGTGAAAATTTTGGAGTCCTAAGTTTATTTCCAAGTTCAAGGTAGGACTGAAAATAACACACACACAAATACATGCACATAAGCATCTATGGGTAAAATATTTCAAATCCATGGAAAACACAAAATATTGCAAGCTTCCAATTAGAGATAATAAATGATTTGTAAAGTTAGAAACATTAAGACTGATATTAGTTTTCTTATCTGCCACACTGGAAGCTAGAAGACTATGGAATAACATCTACATAGTAATGAGAAAAATAAGCCTGAAAATCAATATCCTCCTATGCAGCTAAAGATATATTATTCATGATAGAATGATATTTGCAATTTTCAAGGATCCAGAGATTATATCATTCATGTCCCATATCTGAAGGAAATATTTAGTAAAAAGTCACTAACAGAATAATGCATTAAACCAAACTAATTCTTTAGATAGGGGAAAATGAAGAAGAAAATAAAGAAGGAAGGACTTCAGTGAGTAATCAGTCTTTATAATCTGCTGGTCATATCTCTCTTTCTCTCTCTCTGTCTCTCTTTCTCTCTCTATATATATATGTATATACATGTGTACAATATATATCATTATATATGTATGTTTGTTATAATTATAAAGTGTATAATGTATATAACATCTATCAATCACCTACCTGTTGTGGGTTTAAATGTAAAAGGAGATAGTATCAATGGAGTGTCTTAGATTGTAATATTAATCCTGCAGAAGATTATTGAAATATAATAGACATACCACAAGTAAAAACAGAATACTAGAAACTCTGCAAAACCTCAGAGCCAATTGGTGGAAGGTGAAAAGTAAAATTCTTTAAAGATCATTCCAGTAATGGTGGAGAGTGCAGAAGTCACGTTAATCTAATAGTGAAACAATAGATTTGTATAGTAGAACCACCAAATTAACCAGGATGAAAGAAGATGAGTAATAGTAACATGGATCAGCTAGCCAAAATAAACAATGTTGGGAGGATAAAACTGCAGCAAAGAACAGAATTAAACAAAGATTAAAAAACAAATCTAGTATGTATATTGTTAATTGAAAGGTAAATGTTTCATTAAATATTAGAGATTATACAACTGGGTTATAGAAAATAAACATCTATATGTAGCTTAAAATAAAAAAAAAACTTCAAGTGTAATATAAAGGTAAAAATAAATTAATAAAGGCACAATAGACAACCACATAAAAATAAAGTGGCACTATTAATATTGATTTAATGTTAAAATTATTAAATATGATAATGATCACACTGCATTGATAAAACCTCAATTTATAAATTTACATACACCTCAAAACATAATAACTAAATATATAAAGGAAAAGCTATGAAAATGTAAGGCAAAGAAAGAAATAAAGTTTTTAAAAAGGAGATTTTAGTACAGACTGTTTTAAGAATTGGAGAGGTTTAATAGTCAAAAGTATGTAATGATACATGACATATTTAAAATGCAACTGAGATATTGATTACATCAATATATTGGAACATGGCATAACAAGAATGGAGACTATAAAGACAATATTTATTTATTATGCTTCTTACACTTTTACACTTCTGCACATGGACTTTAAGGAAGCCTATCAAATTATCTCATCACTATTCTCCCAAAATAGAATTATGTGTTGACAATATAGCAAAATATATTATTTTTAAATTAAGATATATAATTCTGAATTATGCTAATTCAAAGAGGAGATCAACATTAGAGTTCAGTCTGTCTGAAAGCAATGAAAAGAGCATAGACACTTAAACAAAAATTTAAGCCAGATGAATTTTGGAGAACGGTGTTAATATTCTAAATTTACAGATGGTGTGTTAGTTTCCTAGGGGTATGGTAATGAAGTACCAGAAACTGTAGTTTAACACAACAGAAATGTATTCCCTCATAGTTCTGGAGAGCAGAAGTCTAAAATCAATGTATTGGCTGGACGATGCTCCCTCCAAAGTCTCTAGTGGAGGATTTATTTTTGCCTCTTCTAGCTATGGTGGCCCCTGGCATTCTTTGGCTTGTGGCAGCATCACTCCAGTCTCTGCCTCTGTCTTCACACAGCTGAATTCCTTCTGTATGTCTGCCTCTGTTTACAAATCCCTCTCTTTTTATAAGAACATCAGACCTATTGATTTTAAGGCCCACTCTAATCTGATATGGCCTTATCTTAACTAATTACAACTATAAAGAAACTCTCCAAATAAAGTTACTTTCTGAGGTTTTGGGTGGGGGTTTGGGAGAAGGGCATGAAATGGGGGATAATATTTATACCAGTATGGATGGTGATTCCAATTTTAACTGCAGCAAATTAAGAAAGTCCTTGAAACTATGTTTGGAGAGAAAGGGTGAAAGGATAAGGGACCTCACCTCCTTTGCATTGCATTGAATCTCATGGCAGCTGCATTTCCTCATGGCTCCACCTCTTCCCTGACTGGGTCACCATGATTCTAGCTTCCCTCATCTATTTGCTTTTCAGCCTGGGTAATGGAATCTGGCAGCTGTTAATCTCTCACCATCCTCTGTTGCCTTCTTTGCTTTCCAATTATCTTTGATTTTTAATTTTAGAAATATTGTAGAATAATTCTTTACCTCATTATTAATTTTGATGTTCTAGGAATAGGGTAGCCTGTACAGAGTCTCATCTCATTTCCTACATGATTCATATATCTGTTGGCTACTGACATGATTGATTGACTACTACTGTGATGACCCAGTCTCAGACTAGATGGTTATACTGTAGTTTCTTCAAATGTAACATCTATTTTGATCTGTTTTAAAAATAGAATAAGTAACAAATTATTACTGTTTTCTCTGACGATCTGAAAATTAGACACTAGTCTCAAGAGTCTGCCTACTGAATATCAGTGTCAGCATAACAAGATTTATAACAAAAAACTCAGTGATTTAATGAGTATGGAACAAAACTATTATTAAGATACCTTGACATGACAAAATATGACTGGAAAGTTTTAGTCAAGATGCAGGAGATGACATTTTCAGGTCTTCTAATTCTTAACATCTTCTTTTCCTTTCCTGAAGAGACAAACATTTTCACTGAAATTATACTTAACTGCTCATTAAGAAAATAAAGATTGAAAAAATCAGTTGGCTTTTGTTACAATAGTGCTGAATTACAAACCACTGCAGAGGTCATTAGCTTACTACAATAATGAATTAGCTTAATACAATAATCATTTACTTGCATGCATCTGCATTTCTACTGAGGGTTGGCTGATCTAGGCTGGGCTTTGTTCCAAGCTGCAGGTTTGGTCAAGATCTGCTCCATGTATCTTTCATTCTGCTCAATCAGCATTATGTTCTTATTATTTTATGATGGAAGAAGAGTAGAGGGTAAGCTCAACAACATAAGCACATTCAAGCCTCCGCTTGCACCCTGTCTTCTAACATCTTTTGGACAAAGCAAGCCTTATGATGAACCCAGTCAAGAGGCAAGGAAGTACGCTTGCCATCTAGTGGAGAAACTGCAAAGTTACAACACCAAGGGAGTAAGTTTACTGAGATGTGAAGATTTGGGAATGAGGGATATTTTTGCTGAGCTAAGTAAATGTTAACAAGTGATATTCACTCTCTCATTTGATTCTTAAATTATTTTGAGAATGTTATAATTAATTTTATATTGTAGATATGGTAACTGAAGCACAAGTATCTAATGATTAAAATATTTTTGCTACACTGTACTGTAAAACTATTTTTAAATTCCATGGTAAAACCATTCACAGAAGCCTCTTCCTGTCATCTCTATCCATTTCTATCTTTGTTCTTGCCTTCAAAGTCTTAAAGTGGAATGAGAAGGCTGATCAGTTATTCTTACAAAGTGTAAGATAGATGAACCCCATCATGAAGTCTACTAAAGTAATCAGTTATGTCTAGATGGATTTTTTATAACAAAACAGATCTCAGGACAAGCATTTTTATTACTTAAAAATTTTCACAGTCAAGTCTTAAATGATTCTTCAAAAATACCTATAAATGGAAAAACAAATCGTTGCTCATTGGGAATAAAACTACGTTTTGCAAATTACTTATGGGCAAAATGTTTAGATTACACAAGCTTTTAAGATTTTGCACTTGAAGAGTGACAATCTCAGTGGAATGTCTAAAGGAAAAACTTGCCATCTTTTCCAAGAAGTATCTCAGAGCACTGAATTTTGTATTAAAACAATAAACTTCATAAGAAAGTGAAAATATGGTCATATCAAACAGGATTGGGCAAAATGCACTGTATTTAACATAGTAATAGAATTTCAATTGTTATATGTACTCAGAATTACAGCTTTGTACCCATAAAACATCATATAATAGATTCTCTCAGTCTGTCACTTATTATTTCTGGGCAGCAATCATTTTATGGGTAAAATTTGTAGTGAAATATTACTACATAAGTAAATTCTACTTTCATAATTACAACATAGGAAATATAGTACTGCATTAGTACAGATATATCAATTTTTAAAAATGGAATTTTTGATAACATTATTTTGGTAAGATTACATTTTTTTTAAATATTTTTACGGGACCTAGATTTTAAAATGAGAAAGTTCACATTAAATGAAAAATTTCAAAATATTTAAAAATTAGTAAGTGAAATAGTTATAAAAGTAGAATATTTTTATTTTCTGTGATTTGTTGACTAACTGAAGTTTAACCAATAGCACTATTACTGCAGTTCGAAAGAGAAAAAAAATGTGCCTTTGGATTTCTTCAAAATTTCTGATTGAAACATGATATAAATAATTTTCACTACTTATAAGATGTATAGAGGATATCTGCTGAAATTCTGAAAAAAAAAATATGTTGACCAAGGAATCTCAAAACATGGACAACTTTCATGACTTTCATTCAGTTCTCTAGCTTCACTTTTTTGAACTGTGGGAATGTTTAACTAAACCTAAGTACTGATAGTGTCCTTTCAGTTCATTTGTTCTATCTGGAGCAAATGTATTTGTGTGTGTGTGTGTGCATGCTGAGGGAATGGCATTTTTGGTAAAAACTGCATCCTGTTGAAATGAAGAGGTAGAAACAAAGAATTTCTAACTTACATTCCCAAACTAGCCTGGCCATAAAACATGTCACCTCTAAATAGTTTCAAAACTTTAAGTTGGGTATTAGATAAGTTGAAATACATGGAAATGAAAGTACTTAATAATTTTTTTTTTACCTACAGATGGTAATTTCATATAATTTAACCTAGTGAATCAGTCAAGGTTCTCTAGGGTAACAGAACTGACAGGAGATATCTGTAAATATTATCACATTTTATAAAATTGTCTCGTGCAACTGTGGAGATGCATGAATCCAAATTCCATAGGGCAGGCTGCAAGCTTGAGAACTCCAATGAAGATTTTCAGTGAATTCCACAAGAGAAACTGGCCGGCTGAAGTAGAGATGAAAATATTCTCTCTGAATGCTGAAGTCATCATTTTCCCTTTTAAAGCCTTCAACTGATTGGATGAAAAGTGTCTCGTTGCTGAAGGCAATCTCCTCAGTTGATTGTAGATGTAACCAGTCCTATATGTAATCAACTTACTGATGATTTAAGTCCATGAAATGTCCTCATGGTAACAGGCCAGTGCTTGCTTGACCAAACAACTGGGCACCATTATGTGGCCAAATTGACACATAAGCCTAATCGTCACAGCCCACCCCTTGTCAACTTGGCAGCTTTACACATCACTTAAATCATAATAAATCTCTAAATAAATAAAAAAAAAAAAAACAGCAAAAGACATATTTTTTGCCTAAGAATAGTCAGCTGTCTTATGTACAACCAGAAATGCGCTAGATCTCTCCAGAACAGGTTGCAAATTCTTGAGTAATATGCACCCTTAAACTTGATGTACTATAACTTAAATACTATGACATGAAATAATGCAACTTGATAAGATAGGGAAGATAAAAGATATTTGCTTTATGTACATATTCAAACATATGCACAGCAAAACAGGGAATAAATACTCATACCCTTACCGTCCTCATTCCTGTAACTGTCAAATGGTGGTAGTCTGTATTTATAACTACCTTCTTCATTACCCATTCCAAGTTCCCCTTACTCTCAGCAAGCAGCTCAGAGCAGATGGCCATGCTTCTTTGTCTGGTGGGGTGACCCAACCTTCATTCCTGAAGTTTCTGAATTATTGGTAATCCTGCCTGGATTGGGTTGTTGTTTTCCATTGACTTTAATCACAGGTCATGGTAGTACTAAGAGACATCCTAGGGGATCTCCTGTATTCCAAGAAAACTCTTCTTTACCTCCATTGTGTAGTTGCCATTCTAGTTCCTATAGATAGTCAGGATCAATCACCCCAAACCATACAGTAATTCCCTTCTTTACCTGTTGATTCAGAGTCATGAGATGCCCAAAGTAGCCAGGTGGCAGTATTAACTTCCAGTTCAATGGAATCATTGTGTCTTCTGGTGAAAACACTCTTCCTTTTGGAACTAAGAACTATAGACCAGCAGAGCTTAAGGTTGCAGGGACATAATCAAAAATTTTTCTAGTAGATTAATAGAGGTAATAGTGAGGGTCTGCCACTCCCATTTACAAACCTTGATTCCTGGGCTCATGAATCCTGGCTATGAGAAAAACAGCACTAAAGAGTGGAGCTGATTTAGAGTATACACAGCCTCTTGGAGAATATTACCTCATCCCTGAAAGGTATTGCCACTTAGCTGGTGCCATAATTGTCTTCAAATGGTGGTTCTATCAATCCAACTCCTTCAGGATGGAGGACATGGTAAGATAAGAGAATTTCATGGGTATGTTCCCATTCCAACATATCATTTGCTCTGAACTGGATTACTTGATTGGATGCAATACTGTGTGGAATGCCATGATGGTGGATAAGGCATTCTGTAATTCCACAGAAGGTAGCTTTAGCAGAAGCATTTCATGCAGGGAAGGCAAACCCATTTCCAGAGTATGTGTCTATTCCAATTAGAACAAATCACCACCTCTTCTATGATGGAAGTGGTTCAATGTAATAAACCTGCCAACAGGTAGCAGGCTGATCACCCTGGGGAATGGTGCCATATTGGGAATGGAGTGTGGGTCTCTGCTGCTGGCATATTGGGTACACAGCAATGGCTGTAGCCAGGTCAGCCTTGCTGAGTGGAAGTCCATGTTGCTGAGCCCATGCATAACCTGCATCCCTACCACCATGACCACTTTGTTCATTAACCCATTGGGCAATGACAGGAGTGGCTGGGGAAAGAGGTCAACTAGCATCCACAGAATGGGTCATCTTATCCACTTGATGATTAAAACCTACCTCTGCTAAAGTCACCCTCTGGTGAGTATTCACATATGACACAAATGTCTTCATGTTTTTTGCCCACTCAGAGAGGTCTAACCACATACCTGTTCCCCAGAGCTTTTGTCACCAATTTTCCAATCATGCTATTCCAATCATGCTATTTTCCAATCATGCTATATCCTTGACCATCCAGCCAAATCATTAGTGACAGCCCTTGAGGAAGTACACAAATACATCTCTGGCCATTTCTCCTTCCAAGCAAAATTAACAACCAGGTGCACTGATTAAAGTTGCACCCACTCAGAGAATTTCTCCTGACTACTGTCCTTCAGGGATGTCCCAGAAAGCTCTCCACTTTTGAATGGTACTGCATATCATGCAGAACCATCTGCAAACCAGGCCCTAGTTTTCTCTTCAAATAAATGTAAGGAACTCCCTAGAACACCACATAGCTGTGGGCTGGAAAAGAGAAGGCAATGTGGCATTAGTGGAGGTCATGGGCATTTGGGCCACTTCCTCATGTAACTTGCTTATGCCTTCAGGAAGCACTCAAGCCCTATCTCATATACACCACTTCTACTTTATGACAGAGTGCTGCTGTGAATGTCCAAATTTATGGCTTGATGGGTCAGATATCACCTAACTCCTGATAGGCACCTCAGGTCTCTTGATAACTTGATGGCCCATGGTTAAGTATTTCATCTCTACTAAGGCCAAATAACAGGTCAAAAGCTGTTTCTCAAAAGACAGTCATTATTTTCAGAGGACGGCAAGGCTTTACTTCCAAATCCTAAGGGCCTGAATTGTGATTCTCCTACTGTGGCCTGCCATAGGCTCCAGCCGGCAACTCTACTTGCCACAGACACTTTCAGCACCATTGGATGTGCATATCATATGGCCCAGGTGGCAGAGCAGCTCACACAGCAGCCTGGACCTGTCACATAGCCTCCTCTTATTTTGGTCTGCACTCAAAATTAGCAGATTATCTGGTCATTCTGTAAACTGATTGGAATAGCACACAAAAATGAGGAATATATTGTCTCCAAAATCCAAAAAGGCCAACTACGCATTGTGCCTTTTTTTTTTATTGTAGGAGGGGCTATATGAAGTAGCTTATCCTTCACCCTGGAATGTGTATCTTGACATGTCCCACACCACTGTATGCCTAGATATTTCACTGAAGGGGAAGGTCCCTGATTTTTTTTGTATTTATCTCCCATCCTCTGACACACAAATACCTTACCAATAAGTCTAGAATAGTTGCTACTTCTTGCTCACTATGTCCAATCAACATGATATCATCAATATAATGGACCAGTGTGATGTCTTGTGGGAGGGAGAAATGATCAGTCTCTGAGGACAAGATTATAACATAGAGCTGGAGAATTGATATACCCCTGAGGTAGGACAGTGATGGTATATTGCTGGTTTTGCCAGCTGTAGGCAAACTGTTTCTGGTGGTCCTTACTAATAGCAATTGAGAAAAAAGCATTTTCCAGACCAATAGCCACACACTAGGTACCATAGTATGTGTTGACCTGCTCAGCAATGAAACATCTGGAACAGCAGCTGCAATTGGCGTGACAACCTGGTTAAGTTTCTGATAATCCACTGTCATTCTCCAAGTTCTATCTGTCTTCTACACAGGCCAAATGTGAGAGTTGAATGATGAAGTATAGTGGGAATTATCCTTCAAGTCCTTGATGATGACACTAACCTCTGCAATTGCTCCATAAACCCAGCATTTCTTTTGGCTTATTATTTTGCTAGGTAGGGGCAGATCTAACAGCTTCTGACTTGGCTTTTCCTACCTTAATAGCCCTCAAGCCATGAGTCAGGAAACCAATGCAGGGGTTCTGCCAGTTTCTGAGTTATGTCTATTCCAATTACACATTATGGAATTTGGAAAATAACCACAGAATGGGTCTGGTGACCCACTGGACTCACTGTGAGATGAACCTGAGATAAAACTCTATCAATCACATGACCTCCATAAGCTCCTACTCTGACAGGTGGACCACAGTGATGTTTTGGGTCCCCTGGAATTAATGTCACTTCTGAGCCAGTGTCTAATAATCCCCAAAATATCTGATGTTTTCTTTTCCCCAATGCACAGTTACTCTGGTTTTATGTCCCCCAGAAAAGGCTATGTTCTTTGATGCAATCTTGTGGGGGCAAACATATTAGTGTTGATTAGGTCAGAATTCATTGAGTGTTTCCCTGGAGATGTGACCCACACAACAGTGGTTAATGCCATTGATTGGATTATTTCCAGGGAGGTGTGGCCCCACCCATTTAGGGTGGGTCTTGGTAGGTTTACTGAAGTACATTAAAAAGAGCCACACATGCCTGAACATTTGCTGCAACTTACAGAAACATTTTGAAGATGACCATTGAAAGCAGAGTTTTCCTGATGCTTTGGCAGTACTAGCCCAGAGTATGCCCCAAGAAGCTGATATAGAGACATTTTGGAGAATGCCATTTTGAAACACAACCTGGGAACAAGCAGAAACCAGCCACATGCCTTCCCAGCTAACAGAGGTTTTGCAGATGCCAATGAAGTTACCCTGTTGCTGATGCCTTTACCTTGGACAATTTATGGCCTTAAGACTGTAACTGTGTAACCAAATAAGCCCCCTTTATAAAAGCCAATCCATTTCTGGTGTTTTGCAAATGACTTTCATTAGCAAATCGGAACACCTTGTAAAATGCAGTAGGTCTTTTTGGGGATGGCTGTGAGGAAGATTGACAGTATAAATTTTTGGCAGTGTAACAGGGTCCTTCCCCAAGAGAACTTGGCCTTCTGCTCATTCAATGGAGTCTGGGTTTGTAAACTGTCTCAAGTCTGGGAATTGATTAAGGGGCCATGGTTCTCTGTTTTTGTAATTCAGGTTAGACTTTTGTTCACTTGACCTAGAACTCTTTTTCCTATACAGATCAAGTAAGAATTTAGTAGACTGCCTATCTCTTTTACTTCTAGATAACTCATGATCTACTAGCCAAAACCATAGGTCTCTGCAAGTCAGGTTATTTTGATTACTCTTTATATAAATTGGAAAACTCATGAGTTCTTTTGGAGTGCAGCATACTTCCTCATGGGTCATATTCTGTACCTCATCTTTTAGGTCCTGTTGGGACTTCAGTCTACTTATAGGTCTGGGAGAAAAGAGGGGTGGTGGAGGTATGTATTAGTTAGGTTTCTCTAGGGAAAGAGAACCAATAATAGATATCTGTAAATATAAGATTTTATAAAAGTGTCTCATACAACTGTGAGGATGCTCAAGTCCAGAATCTGTAGGGCAGGAATCACAAACCCGAATTTCATAGGGCAGGATGCATGAGTCCAAATTCCATAGGGCAGACAGTGATCTGGCAACTCTGATGAAGGTATTTGATAAAACTCTTCAGGAGATGTTGGCTAGGCAAATAACTGAAGGTTCTCTCTCTTCTCCCTTAAACGTCCTCAACTGATTAGATTAAATCCAGCTGATTGAATTTTCTCATTGTGGAAGGCATTGCTCTTCATTGATGTAATCAGTCACAGATTCAGTCAATTGATGATTTAATAAACCAGCCTTCTGGTTTATTAGCCAGCTACAAATATCCTTGCAGTAATGGTCAGGCCAGTGCTTGCTTGACCAGACACATGGACACCATCATCTGGCCAAGATGACACATGAACCTAGCAATCAAAGGATGGGTCATGAGAAGAATTAGAAGTATCTTTTAAACCAATTATCTCAGGGCATTCCCTTGCAGTGGAATCTGGTGAAAAGTGATTAATTTCTCCCGACAGAAGAAAGAGGCAGTGGCTACAGGTTTATCAGGCACTGTAGGGTTAAACTCATCAGGTGGAAGCTGGATGGCAGATTCCCTGGGGCAGATTAAAGATCCAGGGCAGGCTGGAGGTCAGGGGGCTCTTCCCTCATGTCAGACTATTACAGGTTTACCTGGCAAAGACTCAGCATAATCTAGGGTTTCAGTGTCCCCACTGTCACCATTATCAACCCATATCCCCATTCCAATATTTAAGATCCAATTCCTTTCCAATCAATGTCCTCAATAGCAGACACCCTGCAAGGTTGGAATTTAATTTACATTGTAATTCTGCCACTCACACAATGAGAGTCTGGGTTTTGTTCTCAGTGATCTCAAGTCTGCATCTACAGGCAATAAGATTTTCTTTCAGGGCACAGATAGAAACTTTCATATCCTTCATGTGGCACTTAAGTTGCAAATTTGAAGCCTTCAGCTCATCCCTTTCTTTTATAACTACATCCAGCATATTTAGAAACTACCAGCCAACATCATTATACATTTTAACTCCAAAAAACTCTGTTAAGGTGTGAAAAACACTCTTACCCGGACCTTGCATTTTATAAGCATTTGAGTAGCCATATCTAGGGGTGATAATTTGTTTTTATCTATTGCCAACTCATGCCATGGACCATTAGTGTCATCTTGATTACTGGAATAGAAGTCCTTAGTGTCTTTGAACATAATCAGAGTGGAGAACCAATTGCAAAAACCCGAGAACAAATTCAGAAATCCCATTTTTAAAATTCTGATTCTCAAGAACCACTTCTGGTACCAAAGGTGCGTTAGTCAGTGTTCTCTTAAAGCCAAATAATTTCTGGTATAGTGCATTTCATAGCTTCAGTACACCAAAACACTTTTTGGTACTAAGAAATGGAATGCTAAAATGCAAATACCAAAAATGCTGGAACAGCTTTATAAATGGGTAAGGGGAAGATTCTGGAAGAATTGTGAGGTGTCTGATATAAAAGACTTAGATTGCTTTAAAGAGACTGTTGGTAGAAATGTGGATGCTAAAGGTGTTTCTGATAAGGCCTTAGACAGAAATGATGAATGTGTTATTGCAAATTGGAAGAAAGGTGATCCTTGTTTTAAAGTGGCAGAGAATTTGACAAAATTGAATCCTGATGTCAGATGGAAGGCAGAAGCTGAAAGTGATGAACTTGGTTATTTAGCTGAGGGGATTTCCAAACTAAATGTGTAAAGTGCAGCCTGGCTTCCCCTTGCAGCTTACAATAAAATGTAAAAGTTAAGGGATAAGCTGAGAACTGAAATCCTGGGCAAAAAGAAACAAGAAATTGATGGTTTGAAAAACTATGAGCATCTGGAAAGGGAGTCCCCAAAGAATAGTACCCCATGTGAGAATTTAACTGAACATGGAGCCAGTCAGCCATTTCAGTGCAAGTCAGGATTGGAAATGCAGTGATCCAGCAAAGATTTGTGGAAAGTCCCATTGTCCGATGGTTGGGTCCTCTGTGTATGGTACAAGTATTTTGCAAGATCTATATGAGTGGACCACTGCCAGCCTGGACTAAAAGTAACAGAAAAGAGACAAACTGAAGGAAAAACTACTTCAAATGCAGAACATGGAAGCTGAGGTCTGGAGCAAAGACATTTTGGGGTAGGTGAGTGGACCCACCTATGTATGTGGAAAGGATGGGTTTGCCATGGAGATTACAGAGGGCAGGACTTCTGCCACATTGTTCAGGAAGAATGTTACCACCCCATGGATTTCAGATACCTGGGGAATTAAGGAGAGCTTGGTTGCCCTGTTGTTCAGGAAGAGTGTTGCCACCCCAGTCTTCAGAGAAGGTGGAACACATTCCCTGGGGATTGGGGAGAGTCTGCTACCACCCCACTGTTCTGAGGGAGTTGAGCCTCTGCCTGGGAAATTGCAGAGAGTCTGACTGCCACATAATGCTTGAGGAAGGTAGGTCCTAGAGTTCAGCCATCACCCTGATGCTTGATGATGGTGGAGCCTTCACCCCAGTGTTTGGAAAGAGCATGGCTGTTGTGCAAGCCCTTAGAAAGAGTGAGGCTGCTGCCCTGAGGACAAGCCCTGAGGGAAAAACATCTTTCTATAGATGACTCAGCTCTTGAAATCTTATGAAGTGTGCCCTGCAGTTTTTCTGAACCCTTTGGAATCCATGAACCCTGTTTTCCTTTTAATTTCTCCTTATGGCAATGGGAACTGTCACTCTGTGATTTTCCCTCCTTTGTGTATTAGAAGCAGACAACTTGTTCTAAATTTCACAGTTTCACAGGCAAAGGGGAATTGTGCCCCAACACGGACTACACCTGCAACTGATTTTGATGAGACTTTGTAGTTAATACTGTTACTGAAATGATTTATGGTTATTCTGGTTTGCTAATGCTGCTATTAAGCAAAATACCAGAAATGGATTGGCTTTTTATAAAGGGGGTTTATTTGGTTACAAAGTTACAGTCTTAAGGCCATAAAGTGTCCAAGGTAAGGCATCAACAATGGGTATCTTCACTGAAGGATGGCCAATGGCATCCAGAAACCTCTGTTAGCTGGGAAGGTATGTGGCTGGCATCTGCTTGCTCCTAGGTTGTTTCCACTCCTGTGCATTCTTCAAAGTGTCACTTTGCTTGCTCCTTCTGTCTGAGATTATAAGTGCTCTAGTAAACTAATCAGTGTTATCACCTACAGTTGGGTGGGGCACATTTCCATGGAAGCAACCTAATCCAAACTTTCCAACTTAATCAACACTAATATGTCTGCCCACATAAGATTGTATCAAAGAACATGGCTTTTTCTGGGTGACATAATATGTACAAATTGGTACATTCCACCCCCTGGATCCCAGAAAAACATGATCTTTCCATATTAAAAATACATTCATCTCATCATAGTATCAGAAAAACTCAAATCATTTCAGTAAAAATAGGTAAGTACAAGATCTCATCAAAATCTGCCACATGCATGGTCTTGCCCTAAAGCAAAATTCCCCTCTGGATGTGGATCTGTAGAACTTAGAACAAGTTATCTGCTTCCAGTATACAAAGGAGGGACATTCATAATATAAACATTCTAACTGCCATAAGGAGAGACTGAAAGGAAAACAGGGTATAAAAGACCAAAACAGTTCTTAAAACCCATGGGGCAGACTCCATTAGATTCCAAAGTCTGAGAGTCATATAGATAATGGCATTTTATCCTTAGGGCTTGAGATAGTGGGAGTCCAACCCTTTCTCAGGGCCTTCATGGTAGCCCCTTTCTCTACAAATGCTGGGGTGAGTGCTCCAACATATCCACATGTTAGAGAGACCACCTTCTCAGCCCCACCCTACTCAAACATCGGGGTGCCACTCAGACTCTGCCTCTCCGGGGCAAAGGCTCTACCCTCTCCAAACAGTAGGGTGGTGGCCAAGCTCTCCCCAATCCCTGGGGAATGTGCTCCACCCTCTCTGAGGCCTGGGGTGGCAACACTCTTCCTAAGTATTGAGGCAGAATGCCTGCCCTCAACCTCTGGGGCAAACTCACCTTATCCACAAGTGTGGACTGCTTTGTTCTCCCTGCAGGAGACTTCTTGACTCAATCTCCATGGTTCTCTTTGAAGACATTTTTCTTTTAATTTGTTCCTCTCTCCCCTTCAGTCCAGACTGGCCATGGCTTTGGCTATAGAGTTCTCCCAAAAATCTTGTTGGCTTGGCATGAAGCATGCAGGGGCAAATAGGACTTTCCACAAATCCTTTCTGGATAACTCCATTTCTAATCCTGGCTTCTACTGAAATGGCAGTTAGTTCCCATGTTTGGTCAAATTCTCATGTGGAGCTGTAACTTCTGGTGTTCCACCCCCTGGAAGCCCAGAGTTTTTTAGGCCATCAGTTTCTGATTTCTCTGAAACCAAAAGTTCATTTCTCAGCTTATCCCTTTCTTTTCACATTTTACTATATGCTACCAGGAGAAGTCAGGCCACACTTTCAATATTTAGTGCCCAAATCTCTTCAACTAAGTATCCCAGCTTATTGTTTTCAAATTCTGTCTTCCATCCAGCACCAGGACTCAATTTTGCCAAATTCTCTGCCACTTTAAAACAAGGATCACCGTTTTTCCAGTTGGCAATGACATTTTCATCATTTTTGCTCAAGGCCTCTTCAGAAGTATCTTTAGAGTCCATATTGCCACAGACAGTCTCTTAAAAGCAATCTAGGCCTTTTCTGTCAAGCTCTTCACAGTTCTTCCAGAGTCTTCCCCTTATCCATTTAGAAAACCATTCCAACAAGTTTGGTATTTGCAAACACAGCAGCACCAGCATCCCACTTCTCTCGTGCCAAAATCTGTTCCAGTTTGCTAATGCTGCCATTAAGCAAAATACCAGAAATGGATTGGCTTTTTATAAAGGGGGTTTATTTGGTTACAAGATTACAGTCTTAAGGCCATAAAGTGTTCAAGCTAAGGTGTCAACAATAGTTATCTTCACTGAAGGATGGCCAATGGCATCCAGAAAACCTTTGTTAGCTGAGAAGGTATGTGGCTGGCATCTGCTTGCTCCAAGATTGTGTTTTAGCTCCTGTCTCAGCTCCTGTGCATTCTTCAAAGTGTCCCTGAAGCTGCAGCAATCTTGCTCCTTCTGTCTGAGCTTATAAGTGCTCTAGTAAACTAATGAAGGCCCATGCTGAATGGGCAGGGCCATGCCTCCATGGGAATTATCTAATCAGAGTTATCACCTGTTTTCACAGTTAGGTGGGGCACATCTCCATGGAAACCACCTAATCCAAATGTTCCAAATTACTCAACACTAATAAGTCTGCCCCCACAAGATTGTGTCAAAGAACATGGCTTTTTCTGGGGGACATAATATATACAAACTGGTGCAATGGTTTTTGGGACATTGTAATGCAATGAATGCATTTTGTATATGGACATAACATGTCTTTTGAAAAAAGAGAAAAAAACATGTCTTTTGGGGGTGGAATATGATGGTTTGAAGCTGTATATACCCCAGAAAAGATCATATCCTATTTATCCATTCCTGTGGGTGTAAACCTACTATAGGTGAGACCTTTTGATTAGGTTATTTCAGTTGAGGCCTGATCCAGGGTGGGACTTAATACTTACTGCATCTTAATCTTTTTACTGGAGCCCTTTGTAAGAGGATAAATAAAACACATAGAGAAGCTTACAGAAAAAAGCCCCATAGAAGCTGAGAGAAAAATCACATAGAAAACAGAAAGGAGGCCACTGAAGCCAGAAGCTGAAAGCAACAAAACCTGGGAGTGAAGGACAAGCAGATGCTGGCCATGTGCCTTGCCATGTGACAGAGGTGTCCCAGATACTGGCAGCCTGTCTTCAGAGTCCAGGTATTGTCTTGTTGATGCCTTGATTTGGACAATTTCATGGCTTAAGAACTGTAAATTGTAAGGTAATAAATTCCCATTGTAAAAGGCAACCCATTTCTACTGCACTGCATTTCATCTGCTTTAGCAAATCAAAACACCTAGTAAGGATGAAAAACATGGAAGGTGTGCCTTACCTGAAGAGAACAAGAGGCAGGTGGGTTAGTAGGCCTGGGTAACTGATTATTTGGGCCTAAAGAAGAACTTCTTTTTTATCCAAAATCACCATAACTTAAGAAAAGAGAAAAAAACAAAAGTCAGAGACTAAAAAGAATGCAGAACCCCTCTAAGATAGGGGCATGGAGAGGAGTGGAGGCTAGTTAGTCCCCCTGGAATGACTCATAACCAGGAACAACTAATAAATAATCTGGAATGACTGTGGGGGGACAAATGTGACCATCCACTTATCATACACCAGCCTGAATTTTGAGGAATGCCTGAGATTGCAGCATAAAATCTGTAAGTAAAAACTGTGGATCCAAGCTGGGAGCCCCCACCCCCCAAGGCCCGAGCTGCAAAGCCTTGTGGTGCTAAAGAGCAGCACTCTCCGAGCAAGTGAATACAGTTCAGCTGAGTTCCAACTGGGGTTTTAATTAACAAACATGAACTGCTTGATACAAGCTATGAATCTCCAAAAAGCAGACAGAGGCTTTGGGTGATGATTGACCTTGGAGAGTCAGAGGGTGGCTGCAGACTGGCACTGAAGGGGGCTTTCAGTCCTTGTTTCAGCTCAGTGGAGAAAACATCAGCCATTTTCAGTTCCCAGCACTCTGACCCAGACAAGGGCGGAGATACCACAGGCAGAGAGAGACCATTCAAATGCTAATGATTGCTCCTTAGGGGGTCTATCTTCCCTAAGAGGAAAGAGGTGGGGCAAAGCTCTACTACCCACCTTCCATTGAGAACCAGACCCCGGAGGCTAGGGGACAACAGCCATGGGCCTCACATCCTTACATCAGTCTGGAGTTACAGACTGACAGGTGCCACCTGCTGGGCAGAAAAGCACAATGACTTGAGGCCTCACAGGGTGTACCAATTTTCTAAGACACACCCTCAGGGAAATCAGATACTGAATATTTCTTCCTTCTGGGACCTGAGCCCATTTTGCTCTGGGAAAACCTGATTGGGGATAACCAAGGAAACCATGCCTAGACAACAGAAAAATACAAACTTCACTAAGAAAAATGAAGTTATGGCCCAGTCGAAAGAACAAACTTACACTTCAACTGAGATACAGGAATTGAAACAACTAATACTAAATCCATTCAAAAAGTTTAAGGAAGATATGGCAAAAGAGGTGAACCATATAATGAAAACACTGGGCATATATAAGGTAGAAATTGAAAGTTTGAAAAACCAACTAGCAGAATCTATGGAAATGAAAGGCACAACACAAGAGATGAAAGACACAATGGAAACATACAACAGCAGATCTCAAGAGGCAGAAGAAAACACTCAGGAATTGGAGAACAAGGCAACTGAAAGACTACACACAAAAGAACAGATAGAGAAAAGAATGGAAAAATATGAGCAATGTCTCCAGGAACTTAAGGACAAAATGAATTATAAGAAAGTATGTATCATTGGTGTCCCAGAGGAGAAGAGAAGGGAAAAGGGGCAGAAGCAATAATAGAGGATATAATCAATGAAAATTTCCCATCTCTTATGAAAGACATAAAATTATAGATCCAAGAAGCACAGCATGTCACAAACAGAACAGATCTGAATAAGCCTGTGCCAAGAGACTTAATAATCAGATTACCAAACATCAAAGATAAAGAGAGAATTCTGAAAGCAGCAAGAAAAAAGCAATCCATCACATACAAAAGAAGCTTGGTAAGACTATGTGAGGATTTCTCAGTAGAAACCATGGAGGCAAGAAGGAAATAAGATATATTTAAGACACTGAAAGTGAAAAACCACCAACCAAGAATCCTATATCCAGCAAAATTGTCCTTCAAGTATGAGGGAGAGCTTAAAATATTCTCTGGCAAACAGACAATGACAGAGTTTATGGACAAGATACCTGCTCTACAGGAAACACTAAAGGAAGCACTGCAGACAAAAAGGAAAAGACAAGAGTGAGAGGTTTGGAAAACAATTTTGGGAGATAGTAGCACAGCAATATAAGTACACAGAACAAAGATGACTGTGAGTATGGTTGAAATAGGAAGGTTAGGACTATGTGGGACACCAGAACAAAAGAGGAAGGATAAAGACTGGGATTGTATAACTCAGGGAAACCTAGGGTGCTCAATGATTGTAATAAAAGGTAAAAATATGTTTTTTCATGAGGTAGAACAAATGAATATCAACACTGCAATGTGTTAAAAATAGGGTGGGATTGGAGGGGAATACAATAAATGCAGACTAGAGACTATAATTAACAGAAACATTGTCTTATGCTTCCTTTAATGTAATAAAGGCAATATACCAAAGCTAAATGCATATGGGGGGGCAGGGATAGGGGAAGGGTATGGGACTCCTGGCATTGGTGATATTGCCTGACTCTTTATTCTACTTTATGTTAGTGCTACCTTTCATTTCATTGCTTTTTAGCTGTCATGCTTTTGTTTTTTTTCTCTCCCTCTTTTTCTTTTTTCTTTTTCTTTTGTCTCTCTGCCTTCTTTGACTCTTCCTCCTTCTTTGTGGGAAAAATGGAGATGTCCTTATAGAGATAGTGGAAATGTTACTGAATACATAAATATGTGACTATACAGGGAACCAATGATTGTTTACTCAGGAGAGAATGTATGGTATGTGAACAAAACCATCTTGAAAAAAAATGGCTTGATGAAGAAATCTTGAGGGCACTATATTGAGTGAAATAAGGCAGATACATAAAGACAAATATTTCAGGGTCTCAATAATATGAACTAATTATAATATGTAAACTCATACATGTTAAATATAAGTTACCAGGGTATAGAATGAGGCTGAAGAATGGGTAGCAGTTGCTTATTATGAGCAGAATGTTCAACTAGGGTGCACTTAAACATTTGGAAAGGGACAGAGGTGATGGTAGTATGTTGTAAGAATAATTAACAGTGCTGAAAGGTGTGTGAAGGTGGTGGAAAGGGTAAGCTCTGAGTCATGTATGTCACCAGAAGGAAAGTTTGAGGTTAAAAGATGGGAATGTATAAAACAGTGAATCTTGTGGTGAACAATGTTTATGATTAACTATAGAAATATTAGAAATCTCTCTCATGAATTAGAACAAATATATGACACTATAACTAGAAGTTAATAATAGAGAGGCAGATAGGAAAAAATATATACCTATTATAAACTGTATACTACCTTTTAGTAGTATTTTAATATTCTTTCATCAACAGTAACAAATGTACTATACCAAAACTATGAATCAATAATGGAGGTGGGGGTAGTTAGGGGTATGGGAGGGTTTGAGTTTCTGTTTTTTGTCTTTATTTCTTTTCTGGAGTGATAAAATTTTCAAAAAATTGGAAAAAAAAATTGTGGTGATGGATGCACAGCTGTATGATGGTACCATGGGCAATTGATTGTACGCTTTGGATCTTTGGATAGTTGTATGGTATGCGAACAATATCAATAATATATATATATGAATTATATATGTGTGTGTGTGTGTGTGTGTGTGTGTGTTTGTGTGTTTATGTATGTGTACGAATGCAGAGACCAAGACAGGGAACACAAACCATAAGGGATCACAAGTAAGTCAACCTAAAGCATGGAGTCAAATAGGGATTGGAGAAACAAAGAAGCTGAAAAATGAGAATGAGAAAGTGTTCTAAAGAATAAAAAGAGGGTTGTCAGCATGGAGGATTATGCTCATGATTGAGTTTTTATGAAATCAAATAAATTTCATTTATTTGAATAATCTGGCTCCTTTTAATGGGTTTAGAATGAGCTGAATTTCATTTAAACTCTAAACCTTTCTGCAACTTTATTCAGTCTCTCTTGTACCAAAACCACAAATATTTTTGGTGCATTCTTTAAATTGTTGGTGTTTACCCATGTTGAAACCTCTGTGTCACAACATTGGGATTTATTGTACAGGGAAATAGTGAAAAACTGAGTAATAGCTTACAGAAAACCATTAGATCATACGTTCATCCAATCACATCATTCTCAGAAATTTTAAAAGAGATTTGTCCTTTTTAAAAGAGCTGAACTAAAAGAAGGAAGGTGAGGCAAGTCTGCAAGCCTGGGGCTGTGTACCATTACATACTTGGTTCTATAACACGTGAAAATACAGGTTTCCTGTATATAGTATATCCAAAGGCCCCTCTTCCTTGTGATCAACAGGGAAGTAGAATCGTTGTGACACTGAGATGGGTAGAAGAGACTGAGTGACACTCGGACTAAGGCAGGGGAACTAAAGGGTTTTTTTAATAGATGATAAAAATAATGACAAACTTGGAAAGGATCACAGTATTTTAGTTGTGAAATATTTTATATTTATAAAAGTTCACAGTATTTGGTTTAGGGGAGTAAAACATTCAGGGTTTCTGGATCTTCTTTCTCAGTAAACATATTGCAGGAAATGTCTTTCTTGATGTGCTTTTTACAGTAGATTCCTTTCTTAATAGACTGACCTGTAGGATTATTTTATTATTGCAGAACTCATTTCTTCATCTGTGATTATCATGTGTCAGGTACTGTTAAAGAGAGTTTGTTGTTGCAGATACTTTCCTTTACATCGCCCACATTTCAATCCCAATGACTTTATGGAACTAAATATGCTTGTTTCCATCCTGGGCTGCCTTTCCCATTCTTCCAACTTATCTTTTTCAATTTAATAATAGCAAAAAATAATACTTGGCTAATTAAACCATAAGTGCTTTAAAAAATACATACATAAAAACCAATAAATGTAGTGTAAGGTAAGCTTTAAAAAGTTGCATTTTCCCAAATCATATGTTCCACGAATCTCCCAGTTAGTTTTCAGTGAAATTGCTTTGGAAAAGTCAGTGATAATTCAGTGATGATTTGTGTTTTCATGTTTCCACACAGGATTCCCCTCTGGTATACATCCCATTGTTGAATGTCTTTGAAATTGTCATTCAAGAGAATTAGAAAAATGACCTAAGCTTATGTTGCTAGGAACATTTCCATTATTAGGTTTTTGCATAATGATGCTCTGAGGAAAATAAATTCTCATAACTCCTTTTTTTTTCTTGCTTCAGTGTTGCTTGGCCCATGCAAACAATGAATACTCCATTGGAAAGAATTCCAATTAGTAGGCCTGTTTGTATGCATATTTCAAGATTTTTTTTTTTTTTATTTTTTCAGATCCACTGTTGTTTTATTTGGAAATGTCGTGAAATGTAAGAATAACATTATTATTAATTCAAGAGCAGTAACTTAATATAGAAAAGAAAGTTACAACTTTTCTTACAGCAAATCACTTCAACAAGCTTTCATTTAGTCAGCCCTAGCATTATATTGTGTACAACTCTAAGACATACGTGAGTCAATAATATTAACTCATCTCTATTTAATATGTGTCATTTAAAACTTATACACAACATATTGCAGGAGCCTATAATAGACAAAAAAAAAAAAAGTTTTGGCAACAACACCTACAAATTAAGCAAATGGTGCTCTTGGAAAAGTATAAAGTAGGATAATAAATTTCAAAGTTAAATTTTATTTTTCTTTTAAAATAGGGTGCAAAAGAGTGATTATTTTTGATGAACAATTCAATAGTCAACTTTCCATATTGAAATGTAAGATCTGAGAATATGAGAGTTTTTGACTATTTTGTTTACTGATGTTTACCCAGTGCCCAAACAATATTTAGCACATAATGGAAGCCTATAGTAATCAGAATTCACTAAGTTATGCTGTAATCAACAACCTTAAAAGTGCTGGGAGGTTAACACTTAGCATATCTAATGTTTCTGGTCTACAAAGTGACACTATGTATCCTATATCCTTGTTCAAAAGAGCTGCTCCAGGTGATAGAAACTCCAGGTACACCATCTGGAATACCAAGTCTCCTGATCACTTCAGCAAAGGGAGTGCTTGACAGTCCTCATTTACAGTTAAACGCTCTGTCCCGAAGTGATATGTATCACTTTTCCAGAACCAACCACATGGCTCTGCCTAACTTCCTTCCAGGGGAAAAGGAAGTATAATCCTCTAGTAAAGGAAAGAACAAATGTTGGTGAACAATGTTTCTACATTAAACACAAAGAACATTATGAATGAATGAATCACATAATAAATTGTGATTGATCACATCCGTATGATTTAAGAGAATCTTAGTGGGAATGTGAATAGCAGAAAAAGTATTGTGCATCTTAAGGAAAACAGCTGGAGGACTCATAGGAAAACAACTTAGACTGTGATCTCAGGCATAAAAATGGTAAATTGAGCTGTAGAGTGGACACCACAAGACGCACACTGGGTGAAGTGCCTATACTCTACCCACTGTACGTGCCATTAAAACAATACAAAAGACATAGAGAAAGTGTGTTTAATGTGACTTTCAATTTATTAGAGTGACTTGAGAACTGCCTCCATATGGTTATATATATATTTAATACTTTTCTAACTGTTAGATGTTCACGTTTATTGAAAGTAGGATATGGCCCTTGAAATGCACAAACATTTTAAAACCAGTGTTTCCCTAGTCATACTGGGACCAGTTACAGAAACTCTATTCTATTTACGTTCAGTAAGCCAAGAAAATCACTGCCTCACTTATGTATGTGCTCCTTGGTATTCCCAGTGATCTTGAAACAGACATAAAATAAATAACTTCAGTTGGAAAATAAATGGCTTTGCTTGAGAAGCTACAAATCATTGATGTTGGAGAAAAAGACACATGCAAACAAAAGACTTATATAATAATTTAACAGTTAACATTATTATGTTTTACTAATGCCAAGGAAAAGCTTACAAGAATACAAACTCTCTGTGTTCATCAGTATTGTTTTTAGAAATTTCCTCTTTCGATATATTTTATTTTGAAAAATGTCACTATTTCATCTAATGGAGCTTTAATATTCCCACCAACATCTTGATAAATCTAATTATGCATGGTGATTTTTTGGACACAGGGAAGTAGGGAGTGTGCCATGTTCTGCAGTAGTTCATATGGCATGATGCACAAAGATCTAATAAATTGTATTCCTTTAAAAATTAAACTACACACATCTTAAGTAAAGCCTCTGTAAATTATTATTGAATTTTTATATTGAGCATCTTCTTATCTCCCCAAAATAATAAATACCATAGGCGGTACATATTGCTTTCTGAATCAAAATTACTAAATAAATATAGATTTAACATAATTTAACATAAATAATTAGCAATGAAAGAAAGTACATTTGGCTTATTTACTATAAGAATTACAATTTTTAGGACCTGGAATATTTCTGTTCAAGGTGTGGTAAAATAGTTGGCAGCCGATCAAGATCCATTCCCCCAGGGCTTTCCTGCTAATAGTGTTGTAGCTGGAAGGGCTTGATTGGCTTAGAATTATCCAGCTACCCTGGGAACTAGGTGTAGGTATGTCAATTAGTTCTTCCAAATGTAAGGTAAGTAATGATGTGGGTCAGTTCTATGCTTGGCCTAAAAAACTTTCAGGTTTGCTGCTTCGGTCTTTCTCTTTCCCACAAGCTAGAACATGGAAATCCCTACAATGCAACTTCATACATGCAATAAAACAGCTGAGGCAAAAAAACATGTATGCGATCTTGATCTGTAAATGGCTATGTGAAGCAGTCACCTGCCATTTGAGGTGCAAGAGTAATGGGCATCTTTTCTTTCATTAAGGCTCTAAATTATTATTATGCCTGTTTGTTACAACTGAGTTGTACAAAACCAGCACAGGTATGTGTACCACTAATGATATGTAGTATAAATATAAAATAGGTTTTATTTGAGCAAAAATTCGAAGAAGTAGTAGAGTACACAAAGATCCTCTGAATTCTCATTATACAACAAAGTGGTATGCTGGTTTGGGCATAGCTGGATGAAAGCTCTATAACAAGATCTTTCGGCTCCTTATTAGTCTACTAAGAAAAACAACAAAAACACACTTTAATATTTATTGATAATTTTCATTATTCTGATCATTTGATTCATTTCATTTTTATTAAGTCTTTTATATGTACTTATTTATTTTGTTTTATATTTCTAATTTAATAAGGTGAACTTATATTTATATTTAATCATAATTTTAATAAAATAATTTAAATATATGCTATATTTTTAACAGTTTACTATAGATTTTGGAAAGCAATGGTTTCATCCTTATCTCTAGATAATGTATAATTTCACTTTATATTTCCTCTTTGATTCAAAATTTAATTTTATTCAGAGAAATTCTTAATTTATAGGAAGTCAAGGATTCAGGGTATCTTTTATTATTAACATGTAACATTTAAAAATTTTAACTGTAAAACTTGGATTTTGATCTTGATATATTTAGTGCAAAATTTAGATAATATTATAGAGACATATGAAACACTGGTGATTTTATGTAAAGATAAATATATAGAATAGAAGTTTCAACTTGTTTTTATCGTATTTTATTCTTATAGTAAATTTTTCTTTCTGTTTTACAGTTGACTTTTATTTTACATAATCATTGCATTATGTAATTTTTTTCTTACTTCATGACCCTGTTTTTCCTTAGGAACTTTATTATTAATATTTTCATGCACAGTTTTGTTTCTTTTTATTATACAGGAATATATTTTATTTTCCACAGCAGACTGACAGGATTTTGGAGTTTGGCCTTACTTAACATATGTTGACTGTCTCTGTCTTATGGAAATAGAATCTTACCAGGTCACCCTTAATGTAATAACAATGTGCTAACACAATATAAGTGTTCTCCCTTTTTCTATTTCCATATCGCTGGTGCGCTTGTCAAGTTGTTCTTTACCATAGTCTTTTGCTTATTTGGACATTCTACTAAGCTTTTCAATAGTTCACATCATTACTTTCTCATTCCTAGAAATCATAATTAAACTTAGATTGATAGTTATAATAAAAGGGAAACAGTAATCATATTTTCCAAAGGAGAGATTTTTATTTCTGTCACCTCTACAAGAAGAAAAATTTAGAACACTGTTTCCTAGTACCTTATCCTCTCCATGCCCCTCAACTCCCATGTTTTGCAGAGATAATTAAATGTTATTTTTATGTTGTTTATCTATAGTATGTCCACTGGAGGACAGTTTTTCATGGATTTCTTGTATTTCTGTACAGTCAGCAAAGGGCATGTTTGAACAGACACATTCTAGGGTAGGAATGTCTCCTTCTTCTCCCCCATAGACATTTGCTTTCCATTGTAGTAATGGTAGACCTTACTCCTTCCACTCCCCAAAGAAGTTTTGTTTCTCCAGCATGGAGAATGGACAGATATTTCAGCCACCCTGTCTAACCTCTGAGTCTCAATTCTGATACTCTTTTCCTGTAGAGCAACCCACTGCATGCTCAGGTTCATCTGACCCTCATTTTGCCACTCTGTGGAAACAGAGACATGGAGAACCGAATCGATGCAGGAAACTGCTCTAGCTGTTGCTTTCTGGTGTGTGTGTGTGTGTGTGTGTGTGTGTGTGTGTGTGTGACATTTCATGCCTCTGACCCAAGGTCTTGTGTTCTTTCAGTATATGTATAGAAAACCGTCAAGCATCTTGTTAGTTTTCAGTCAGGGTGATCTCAGACACTTCACAGTTTCTGACCCAACAACACTTCTGTTCATTTCTAAGAATCCCCAGAAACATAATAATCCATTTGGGTTTAACTAAGTACTGATTCATCTTATCCACTGTAAATTATCCTGTTTTATCTTCCCTAATTCAATATTTGTTGTGTCAGAATATTTCACTGGGTATTTTTCTCACACAGTATACCCAAATAGTATTCCAATTAAACCTTTGCATGCTAAAAATCTCATTCATTTTTCTTAATAGATAGAGGTAATAATGGCTATCAGGTGTCCTTAAGTCATAATTCTTATTCCCCTCTCCCCCTTCCTCCCCAACATCTAGGATTTTCTATAATCCAACATTGGATAGGAGAAGTTTAATATATCTAATCCTTTTGCATTAATTATGTATAAATTTGAATATGTTCAATTTTAGAAAGGAAAAGCATATTGTTAAAGGAAAAACAATGGAGGCATTAGTTGAATAATATAATGTTTTTGATCAATGTCCACATTAGAAGGAGATCTGGCCCTTCTAGAAAAATCACTGTAAGTACAGTAATGCATTGCTCTATTAAAGATATTATGTCCTCCTGGATCTGGAAGTTGGGGGAAATATGTCTAACAGAGCGACTTCTACAGCACAGTAGGGAGGGATGATCTCCCACCCATCACATAAGAGTATTCTTTTTCATTTTCATTTTATGTTGTGGTAAATACTTTGCCATTTTTGCTATTTTAAGTGTACAATTTAGTGGCTTTAAGGACATTCACAGTGTAGGGTACCCATCACCACTTTCTATTCCCAGAACAGTTTCATCATCCCAAACTGAAGCATTGTACCCATTACAAACAGCTGTCCAACCCCTCTCCTCCCAGTCCCTGGTAAACACTATTATATTTTACGTTTTTGTGAATTTGCTTATTCTAGATACCACATATAAGTTGAATCATTCAATATTTGTCCTTTTGCATCTGGGGTTTTTCACTTAGCATAATGTTCTCAAGGTTCATGCATGTTGCAGCATGTACCAAAATTTCATTCCTATTTATGGCTAAAATATATTCCATTTTATTTATATACCACATTTTGTTTTTCCATTCATCTGTTGATGGACATGGGGCTATTTAGCCATTCTGAATAATACTGCTGTAAATATAAGAATACAAGTTTGGGCCCATTATTCAGTTCTTTAAGATATATATCTAAGAGTAGTCATGTGTAATTCTGTGTCAAACTTCCTGAGGAATAGCTAAAATGTTTTCCCTGGAAGCCACATCATTTTACATTCCTACCAGCCAGGTACACGTGTTCCAACATCTAACATTCATTATTTTCTGTTATTTTGTTAATATCCATCTTAGTGAGTGTGAATTGGTGTCTCATTGTGATTTGAATTTTCATTTCCATAATGACTAATGATTTTGAGCATCTTTTCATGGTTTTTTTTTTGGCCATTTACATAACTTCTTTGGAAAAATGTGTATTTAAGTTCTTTTCCTATTTTCCTATTTTTTTTTTTCATGGGGTGCTTGTCTTTTTGTTATGAATTGAAGAAGTTCTTTATATATTCAAGATATTAAACCCATATCAGATATATGTTTTGTAGCTCTTCAATTCTGTAGCTTGCCTTTTCACTTTTTTGATAATGTCTGATGCACAAAAAAATTTAATTTTGATGAAGTTCAATTTATCTCTTTATTCCTTTGCTGTGCATGCTTTTGATTTCATACTTAATCTATTGCTAAATCCAAGGTCATGAAATTTAACCACTATGTTTTCTTCTTGTAGTTTTATGGTTTTAGCTTTCATATTTAGGTAGTTGATCCATTTTGAGTTAATTTTAAATATGATAAGAGGTAAGGGTCCAACAACATCCTTTTACTTGTCAAATTCCAGTTGTTCCTGCACGGTTTGTTGAAGGCACAGTTCTTTCCCCAGTGCATTAATTGTGGCACCCTTGATGACAGTAAATTGACTACAGATGTAAAGATTTATTTCTGCAGTGTCAATTTCAATGGTCTTTATGTCTATCCTTGTGACAGTATCACACTGTTTTGGTTAGTATAGCTTTGATATGAGGGAATGAGCTCCAACTTTGTTCTTATTTTTCAAAATTGTTTTGGCTATGCAAGGCCCTTTGTAACCATACAAATTGAGGATCAGTTTTTCCATTTCTACATGAAAGCTGTTGAGATTTTGATAGGATTGCATTGGATCTATAGATCACAATTGGCATCTTCACAATACTAAGTCTTCCTATCTGCAAGCACTGGATACCTTCCCATTTATTTAGGTACTCTCTATTTTCCTTCAGCAAAGTTTTGTAGTTTTTGGTGGTTTAAGTTCTTTGACTCCTTGGTTACATTTATCCCTAAGTATTTTATTCTTTTAGATCCTACTGTAAAAGGAATTATTTCAAATTTCCTTTTACAGATTGTTCACTACTGGTGTACAGAAGCATAGCTGATGCATTGATCGTGTATCCTGCAACTTTGCTGAGTTAATACATTAGCTTTAGTGGCTTTTGTGGATTCTTGCAATATTAGAATTTCACCTGCATTTCACATATGTATTTGTCTTTTTACAAAAGAAATAATGACACTTTTACCTGTCATTTTGACATATTTGAGAAAAACATTTGAAAACAGATGAAAGATAAATTGTACCAATATAGGAACTCTCCCTTATCACAGTTTCTTCCTTTCTCTACCTATGCCCCTGCCTATAAAATGATGTAAAATGTACTAAAGCCATCTGTGGCAAAATTAAGGGATAACACTTATTACTATAGGAATTTTTCAAAATACATTTTAGAAATTATATTAAATTTTCTTAGCACTTGCATCAGGATGTAAACATAAAATGCAAAAATTCAGGGATAGTTAAAATATATCAAACATGTGCTAAAGATATATTTGAAAGAAATCTATTTGGAAGAAAAGATATTAGAAAGAACAGTAAATAATGGGAAATGTATTTTTCTTACATCCAAATAATAAATCAATTAAAAAAGTATTTTCAGTTAAAAAGAAAAGTATATCTGCTGAGTATATTTTTCTAAAATAATATAATGACATTTTATCAGAGTCAATTTCAGTGTCCAAACAGAATATATGATTTATTGATTTACAATAAAATAAAAATAATATTTAAGAAATGGCCAATGATATCAAGATTCAATACCCATTGAATCAATATTGCCTTTTTTGTTCTTTTCAATTCTTAATATTGATGGTAAGATAATTGCCTATAACATTTTATAATAATTCACATTATTGGCATTTATGAACAAATTGGCAAAAAGAATGCATGCTTTAAGCTTTGAAAATTACTTTAAGCTATGAAAAATAAGATTCTAAGGTGCATGATTTTTATCAAGTGGTTAATAATCAGTTTTGGATGGTTTAAATGTTTTTGGGGAATAAATCCAGTGACAAAAGATTAGAGGGAAGTGTACAGCAATAAAACTAAAGAAAACAAAAGCTTAGCACTTTACTCTTTTCCAATTCATATTTTACTAAAATTAATATAAATTGAGCCAATTTTTCCTGAAATTTGGATACAAAAACAAATATAAATTTTCATTTTGTATGAAATTTATATCAAAATAATACAATTACCACAGGTCATAAAATACACTACTTATGTAGAATTGCAAAACCATTTTTATTATACCTCCAAAAGCTTTGCTTAATCATTCAAGATTCTTAGGAAACAGAAGATGTACATCATGCAGATGGCAAACTGAACACATTCATCACCATTTTAAGCATCACATTTTGGCAGCAGTCAAACATTTCATCACATACATATGCATATTAATGTTTTCTACATAATTAATGCTATTAGAATAACATCAAAATTCCAGTATTATATTTAACTTGAGATAATTGTTGCCTCACCTAGACTATTAATCTAAGTTGCCTTGCCATCAAAATTTCATTAGTTGATTTTAATCTTTTCTTGAAATTACCTCTTCTAAATTTAAACAAATCAGGCATGAATTAATAGTCTGTACCTAGAAGTATGGAAAAACAATAAACTGCAGTATATCTCTGATTCATTGTCTTTCCTCATGATGTTGTCAGGTCCTGTGCTCCATTATTCCTGACTTGAGTGCTTATTGTCTGAATAATTGAGACAAATTTCAGTGGAAGTGATCTTTTTCCCTGAAATCATATGACAAGTACATTTCCAAACATTGTGTGGTAGAGGACTTTTATTTGTTAACAGGACACAGAAATTCCATCTCTAGCATATTCTGTAATATAATGTTATGAGATTTCTTCCTGTATATATCTCTGCTTATAAAACCTTGAAAATTCATCACAATATAATAACCAAATGTAATGCTTCTCTTAACACAAGTATATTGTTAAGCAGTCAATAAACTATTTTAAATGAAGGCAGGTAAAATATTAGCATTGAATATTATCTTAATAGTAGTATTGCAGGAACCAAAAATTGTAAGCTTTAACAAGATAGCTTTATATAGCAGAAACCAGTCTCCTTGCATGTGTAAACTGATGAATCTGATGAGTTTAATGTGTACAAATACTTTGTCTTTTACTTTGCGATACATTTGAAGTTGTATACTTTTAAATTGTTAATTATCACAAGTTTCCATTTTGCTTTTCTTATTATTTAAATACATAATTAACAAATACTTTTCAATATATTTGCATTAGGTTTAAGCAGGGAGGGAATAACATTTATTTCCTTATATTTATGGTCTTATTATTCCTTGTATTAAAAATCAGATATGTCTATTATGAAATCTATTTGCATGGAATAAAGTAGATATTTGATTCATAAGGTTAAAATGATTAATAATTAATATAGAAGAATGTGTTGTTTAATAATTTGTCTCTTAAAAAGTCATTGTCTCTCTGAATATATGTGGTATTCCAGTTAAAAAAATTATAAAATCTAAGATATCATTAAATAAAAGCACGATGAACACTTTTTCTAAGGCTAGCTATTTCAGTTTATTCCATCCTGGTTAGAAAAAATATATATCATGGGCATAGAATGATTGTCAAAATTACTTTTTCTTCATTTTAATTGATGCTTCAAATTGTTTGAGGATTATCAGGTAGGCAGTTTTCCTAAAAGATGCATGTTTAGCTTCAAGGGTCTATGAAAATTGTATAGAGGCAAAACTCAGAGATATTACAGGTAAGGTTCCAAAATACCACAACAAAGTGAATATTGCAATGAAGGAAGTCATACCAATTTTTTGGTTTCCCAGTGCAAATAAAAGTTATTTTTACATATATTGTAGTCTACTAGGTGTGCAATAACATTATGTCTAAAAAGACAATGTACATATATCTTAATTTAAAAATACTTTATTGCAAGAAGTGCTAATCATCATCTGCTCCTTCAGTGAGTCATAATCTTTTAGAGGGCCTTGTCTGAATGTTGATGGGGTGATGGTTGCTGAAGGTTGGGGTGGGATGACAATTTCTTAAAATAAGACAACAATGAAGTTTGCTGGATTAATTGACTTTCCTGTCTTGAAAGGTTCCCCTGTAGCATGTGATGCTGTTTGATAGCAGTTTACCTGAAGAACTTCTTTCAAAATTAGAGTCACTCCTCTCAAACCCTGCCTCTGCTTTATCAACTAACTTTACGTAATATTCCAAATCCTTTGTTGACATTTCTACAACATTCACAGCATCTTCACCAAGAATAGATTCTATATCAAGAAACCACTTTATTTGCACATCCATATGAAGCAACTCCTTGCCTATTTAAGATTTATCATGAGATTGCAGCAATTCAGTCACATCTTCAGATTCCACTTCAAATTCTAGTGCTCTTGCTATTTCTACCACTTCTGGAATTACTCCCTCCAACAAAGTATGGAATCTCTTAAAGTCATCAATGATGTTTGGAAACAACTTCTTCAAAACTCCTGTTAATTTTGACATTTTGACCTTCCATGAATCACAAATGTCCTTAATGGCATCTACAGTGGTGAATCCTTTACAGAGTTTTTTCAATTTACTTTGCCCAGATCTGTCAGAGAAATCAATATCTATAGCAGCTATAGCCTTATAAAATGTAGTTCTCAAATAATAAGCTTTTAAAATCAAAATTACTCCTTGACCCAGGGGCTGCAGAATAGATGTGTTGCAAGCATGAAAACATCAATTTCATTGTACATCTCCATCAGCGCTCTGGTGTCCAGGTGCATTATCAATAAGCAGTAATATTTTGAAAAGAATCTTTTATTCTGAGCAGTGGTTATCAAGAGTGGGCTTAAAATATTCACTAAACCATGCCATAAGCAAATGTGCTGTCATCCAGGCTATGTTCTTCCAGTTATAGAGCACAGACAGAGTAAATTTAGCATAATTCTTAGGGGTCCTAGAATTTTGGAATGGTAAGTGAGCATTGGCTTCAACTTTAAGTCACCAGTTTCACTGGCTTCTTACATGAGTCAACCTGTACTTTGAAGCTTTGAAGCCAGACATTGGCTTCTCCTCTCTAGCTATGTAAGTCCTAGATGGCATCGTTTTCTTCCAATATTAGACTCTTGCACCCACATTGAAACTCTGTTGTTTAGTGTAGCCACCTTCATCAATTATCTTATTTACATCTTCTGGATAACTTGCTATAACTTTTGCCTCATCACTTGCTGCTTCACCTTGTACTTTTTATGTTATGGAGGTGGATTCTTTCATTAAACCTCATGAAACAATCTCTGCTATTCTCAGACTCTTCTGTGTTCCTTGCCTCTCTCAGCCTTCATAGAATTGAAGAGAGTAAGGGCCTTGTTCTGGATTAGGTTTTGGCTTAAGGGTATATTGTGGCTGGTGTGATCTTCTATCCAGGCCACTAAAACTTTCTCCATATCGACAGTACATCTATTTTGCTTTCTTCTCATCTGTGTGTTCAGTGGAGTAGCACATTTCATGTCCTGCAAGAACTTTTCCTTTGCATTCACAACTAGATTGACTGCTTGGCACAAGAGGTCTAACTTTTGGCCCATTTCAGCTTTCAAAAATTTGGCCTAATTTTACTATTGTGAGGTCTCAGGGAATAGGGAGGCCTGAGAAGAAGGAGAGAGATGGGAAAGGGCTGATCAGTGGAGTAGTCAGAACACACGCAACATTTATGGATTAAGTTCGCCATCTTATATGGGTACATTTCATGGCACCACAAAATAATTATAATAGTAATAACAAAGATCATTGATCACAGATCACCATAACAGGTATAACAATTGAAATGTTGTGAAATTTACCAAAATGCGCCACAAAGACATGAAGTGATCACATGCTGTTAGAAAAATGGTAGTGATAGACATACTCAGTGCAGGGTTACTACAAACCTTCAATTTGTAGAAAAAAATACAATATCTGTGAAGTGCAATAAAGTGAACTGTAATAAAATAAGTTATGTCCATATTTAAATATGATTTAAAGTATTGCATTATTTATCACATTCTCTAAGATACAGTTTTTCATCCTACTATAAATGAAAAAGTAACATAAAGAAGGTACATGATTTGCTTAGAATGATATAGACAGCTGGCTATGGAGTTCAACTATACATTGATTTCATGACATGCTGATGAGAGCACCATTTTAGTAAGGCATGTGGAGTAGCACAACTGTTTAGGTATATTTTTCTTTTTATGGAAAATTCATTAGAAGAATGAAAATCACCAAAGCATGCAATCAGGAAGACACAAGCAATCAATATTTGACATTTATGAGAAACAGGAACATATGAATCAATAAGTAAATAAACTTTGCATTACTTTGTATCATTTCATTCTATATTTATTCATAGAAGAAAGTGTAGTTAGAAATGTCTCTTCTGAATATAAAATCATATAACATGTAATATTATTGAACATTAACTCAATTTAGAAGTTTCATATAGTATACATGAATGCCATTAGTTTAAATATTGCATTAACTCAAAAAACTTGCAGTATCTCTTCCAAACCTGTTACAGATCATTGAGTATTAAATGGGGCAAGAGTAGCTCTTAATTAAATTCATATGTGGTGGCTTTTAACTTAATTAGCAACAAATGAGGGGACGCAGGTTTTCTCTCCATTTCTTAGAAAACTCAACTATTGTTTCCAAATATTATTTATCTTTTGAAAATAACTATAATTATTAGACTCTGTATCATTGCAGAGCATATTTGATAATAAAATCCATAAAAAGAGATCTGTTAAAGTTCAGAAAAAGTACAAATTCCAGATAGTAATTTTTCACATTAAAGCAGTTGTTATGTAACTACTCACCAGTCTCTCTTCCTTTTTGGCAAAGAATACAATGTAATTTTACCCACAAAGATTTATACTAAAGTGAATAAACAAATATTAAAATTACTGAAATATGTATTTTCTTATTTACTTTATTTGGCAGAACAGCACTGTCTTTTAATATTTTATATAATTAACAACTTGTAGGGAAATAAGTAAAAGAGCTTGTGAGATGAAAAATTAATTGTTCATTTTATTTAGAAACTGAATCTGTTTCTCTTCTTAGTATTCTGATTATATTTCAATCACTGTGAGATTAACTACTCTGTAGTCAACTTGCAGCTACATATGCTGGCAATGACTCAGAATAACCTTATATATTCTTCAAAGAATATTGTATGTATAATTATGTAATATTTATTTCTTCAGAAATGGTCAATAATGTAAACTGTCAGGCTGGGTGGACAAATTATGTTGGGAATTCTGGATATCCATATGCAGAAGAATAAAGTTGGGCACAATCTCACAAAATATACACAAGTTAATTCTAAATGAATCAAGGACATAAATATAAAAGCTAAAATCATAAAAATTTTAGAAATAACATAGGGGCAACTACTCATGACTTGGGATTCAGCAATGAATTCTTAGATATGACACAAAAAGCATGAGCAATGAAAGAAACAATAGATAAATTCAATTTCATCAAAAATAAAACTTTTTTCGCATCAAAATATGTTATAAAGTAAGTGAAAAGAAAACCTACACAGTGAAGGAAAGTAGTTGCAAACCATATATCAGATAAAGGCTTAATCCCAAGAACATATAAAGAATTTTTACAAGGCAACAACAAAACATCAAACAACTCCCTTAAAAGCTTAACAAAGGACTTGAACAGATATGTTTTCCCAAGAGGATATACATATGGCTAATAAGAATATGAAAAGATGCTCAATATCATTAGCCAAGAAATGCAAATAAAAACCATGAGATACAACCTCACCCTCACAAGGATGGCTACTACTATAAATAAAACAGGAAATAAGTGTTGGAGAAGATTTGGAAAAATAAGAACATTGTTGGAGGGGATGTAAAATGGTGCAATCTTTCTGGAAAGCAATATAATGGATCTTCAAAAAGTAAAATATAGAATTTCCACATGACCTGCCAATTTCACTCCTTGGTATATACCCAAAGAAAGTGAAAACAGAGTCTCAAAAAGATACTTGTACACCAGAGTTCCTAGCAGCAAATTCATAAGAGCCAAAATGTCTAAGCAACTTGTGTCCTTTAACTGAAAAATGTGTAAACAAAATGTGGTACATACAAACAATGGAGTATTATTGAGCCACAGAAGGAACGGAATTCTGAGTTATGCTGCAACGTGGAGGAACCTTGAAAATATTATGCTGAGTGAAATAAACAAGGAACCTAAAGACAAATATTGTATGATATACTATATAGGAGATATCTAGATATAGCAAACTCAGAGAGACAAAAAGTAAGGGTTGGGGGAGGGGAGGATATTTGTTTGGTGGGTACAGAGTGCTTGTAAATAAAAATTAATAAAAATATTTTTTTTAAAAATTGAAAAACTGAATCCATCCCAATAAACATGTACATTAAATATTATGGGACTAAGTATTATAAATAAAAGACAGATTATCAAAATGGGTAAGAACTAAAGACATAACTACATACTTTTTATGGAAAATGCACTCCAAAGACAAGAGCAAATGAATATAAACATTAATCATAAGAAGACTGAAATAGCTATGTTAATAACAGATAAAACCAATTTTTGACAAAAAGTATTCCCAATCATACATGTAGATATTCCACAATAACACTGTCAATTCATCAAGAAAATATAGCTATCATAAATATTTATAAACTTAATGAGGAGCCCCACAAGATTTAAAGCAAAATTGACAGAATTAAAATAAAGACCATTGAACAAACATTCAGATATTTTAGATGTTCTTTAAGAAATTGATAGCCAATTAAGCCAAAAAGCTATAAAGACATAGCAGATCTGGAAAAACACTATTGATCTAATAAAAACTGAGTATATATTTATGGAACAATATTCTTAACAATAGTAGAATCTATATTTTCACATGCAAATTGAAAGTTCACTGGTCTAGACCATAAGATGTGCAATAAAACAAGTCAATAAATTTTAAAAGATTTAAATCAAATAGTAACTCTATTTTTACCAAATTGAAGTGTAGATAATTGAAGAGTCCCAGTTATTTGGAAATTATATCACATACTTCTAAATAAATCATAGGTCAAATAAAGTATCACAAGGCAATTAGAAAGTATTTTGGACCAAATGAGAATGAAAACATATCATATCAACATTTATGGGATGAAGCTAAAATAGTTCTTACAGGGAAATTTATAGCTTTAAAAGCATATGCTAGTGATCTAAGATCAATGATCTGAGATTCCACATTAAGAAATTAGAAAAAAAGAGAAAAAAAAAACCCAAAGTAGGTAGGAGGAAAGAATGATAAATATAGGTCAGAAATAAACAGAATAGAAAATGTATAAAAAAAGAAGCAATGAAACAAAAAGTTGGTTCTTCAGAAACATAAAATGATATTTTATATAGACTGATCAAAAATAAAAAGAAATGTTCATTACCAATATCATTAACAAAAAAGAGACATCACTATTGATTAAGAAGGCATTAAAAGATGATAAAGAAATATCAATAATTTTATGTCAATGAATTTGAAATAATTTAGGTGAAATGGACTAATTATTTGAAAAAGATAACTTACTAAAAGTGGAATTAAGAATAATTAGGAAAAATAACCTCATATTTATTAAAAATTGAAAATAATATTAAAAAAAAAACTTTTCCACAAAAAAACTCCAGTCTGGATTGCCTCACAGGTGAATTCTTCACAAACTCTTCAAAATATAAAAGTAGAGAGAGCATATCTCAACTCATGTCATGAGACCAGAGTTATCTTGACAACTCACAAGTAAAATTAATGCAAGGAAAGGAAAAAGAAAAATTTTACTCTAGAATATAGGCACAAAAATTGTTACAAATCCATATCCAGAGGAAGTGTCTAGCCCTGTAAGAACAGTAATGGGAGCAGTCCAATGTAATCAGTCTGTCACCAGGTAGTCACTGTTGCCCTGGGGAATGATGCCTCATAGGTGACTCACTGTCAGTCACCTTCCCACCTCTTTCCTATTCTGTGCAGATGTTTCCATCACACAACACAGGGAAGATCTCTCTGACACAAAGTGGGGTGTAGATGACCCAAGTGGTTGATCTTGAGAGACTGGCCATGATGGGAAATCTTTTTTGGATGCTTTGTGCTGTGTAAGTAATATAGTGGTTTTGGTTTGCTTAAAGCTGCGAAAATACAATATACCAGAAATGGATTGGCTTTTATAAAGGGAATTTATTAGGTTACAAATTTACAATACTAAGGCCATGAAAATATCCAAACTAAGGCATCAACAAGAGGATGCCTTCACTGAAGAAAGGACAATGGCATCTGGAACACTGCTGTCAGCGGGGAAGGCACGTGGCTGGTGTCTTCTGCTCTGTTGCTCCTGGGTTGCATTGCTTTCAGCTTCCGATTCCAGTGGCTTTCTCTCTCTAAGTGTCTGTGGGTCCTCTCTTGGCTTCTCTAGGGAAAACTCTGGATTTTGTCTTGGCTCCCTTGGCTCTCTACTGGTTCTGTTTTCAATGACTGTCCCCAAAATGTCTCTGTGCATTTTCTCTTTAAGTTTCTTTGAGCTCTCTTCTCTTCAAAATCTCTCTGCCTTTTAACTCTCATAGAGAACACCACTAAACTTATTAAGATCTGCCTTGAATGGGCAGAGTCACATCTCCATGGAAATAATCTAATCAAAATATCCCACCTACAATTGGGTGGGTCACATCCCCATGGAAACAACCTAATCAAAAGATTCCACCCATAATAAGTCTGCACTCACAGGACTGGATTAAAACATTGTTTTTGTGTGGTGCATAATAGATACAAACCAGTGCATTCCACCCTCTGGACCCCAAAAAGACATGTTCTTTCCATATGCAAAATACATTAATTCCATCACAATATCATAAAAACCTTAAATCATTTCAGTAACAATACAAATACAATGCCAAGTTAAACACAGTATAAAATCTCATCAAAGTCAGCTATAGGCATGATCTGTCCTAAGGCAAACTTCTCCTCTGACTGTGGACCTGCGAAATTCAGAACAAGTTATCTGCTTCCAATATACAAAGAAGGGATAGTCACAGGTTAAACATTCCCATTGCCATAGGGAGAAATTGAAAGGAAAACAGTGATCATGAATCCAAAGAGTTCCTAAAACCTGCAAGGCAAACTCCATTAGCTTTCAGAGTCTGAGAGTCATTTATAGAAAGATGTTTTATCCTCAGAGTTTGAAAAAGCAGCAGTCCCACCATTTCCAAAGGTTTATGCAGTGGCCTTACTCTCTCCAAATGCTGGGGTGTTTGCTACAACATAAGAAAGTAGTGGGGAGACTACCTTGTTCTTGTCTTCATGCTCCTCAAACACTGGGACAGCACCCAGACTCTCTGCCAACTCCACAGCATAAGCTCTCCCCTCTCCAAACAGTGGGGTGGTAGCCAGGCTCTCCCCAATCCCCAGGGAATGTGCTCAACCCCCTCCATACATACATGGTGGGTCCACTCTCCTGGCCCCAGGTTTCTTTACTCCAGAACTCAGCTTCTGTGGTTCTGCCTTTGAAGAGATATTTCCTTTATTCTGTCCCTTTCCTATCCCTTTTAGTCCAGACTGGTGGTGGTTCGTTTATGCAGATCTCACAAAAAAATTTTGTTGGCTTAACATGTAGTATACAGGGGCCAAGTCCATCAGACAATAGGACTTTCCACAAATCCTTTCTTGATAACTCCACCACCAATCGTAGATTGTACTGAAATGGCTGGTGGTTCCAGGTTTTGTTAAATCATCACATGGGGCACTATCCTCTGAGATCTCATTTTCTAGAAGCCCAGAATTTTCCAGAACATTAATTTCTGGTATCTTTGTATCTAAGTGCTCAGTTCTCAGTTTATCTCTTTCCTCTCACATTTTACTATAAGCTGCAAGGAGAGCCAGGCTGCATTTTCCACATTTAGTTTGAAAATCTCCTCAGCTAGATGTCCCAGTTTGTCACTTTCAAATTCTACCTCCCATCTAACACCAGGATTGATTCAATTTTGCCAAATTCTCTGCCACTTTAAAGCAAGGATAGCCTTTCTTCCAGTTGGCAATGACACATTCATCATTTCTGTCTAAGTTCTCATTGAAAGTTCCTCTAGAGTCCATATAGCTACCAACAGTCTCTTCAAAGCAATCTAGACATTTTCTTTCAAGTTCCTCACAATTTTTCCAGAATCTTCCCCTTATCCATTTAAAAAGCCATTCCAATATGTTTGGTATTTGCAAACTCAGCAGCAACCCACTTCTCTGATACCAAAAATCTGTTCCAATTTGCTAAAGCTACTGGAAATGCAATATACCAGAAATGGATTGGCTTTTCCAATGGGTGTTTATTAAATCACAAATTTACAGTTCTATGGCCATGAGAGTGTCCAAATTAAGGTATCAAGAGGTAGACACCTTCTCTGAGGAAAAGGCTGATGGCATCTTGAATACCTCTGTCAGCTGGGAAGGCAAGGGGTTGGTGTCTGCTGGTCTTTCTTCCCAGGTTGCGTTTCTTTTCAGATTCTGATTCTTGTGGCTTTCTCCTTAAGTGTCTGTGTATTCTCACTTAGCTTCCCCAGGGCAAACTCTGGGCTTCATCTCTTAGCTTAGCATCTTCAAACATCTGGGACTGATGGCTCTGGTTTCAATGGCTGTCTCCAAAATGTCTCTGGTCATTTTCTCTCTGTGTCTTTCAGCTCTCTTCTCTTCAAATGTCTCTGCCTTTTATCCTTTTATAGAGAATGCCAGTAAACTGATTAAGACCCAGTTGAATCATCAGGGCCAACTCTCCATGGAAATAATCTAATCAAAAGATTCCACTCACAATTGGCTGGGTCACATCTCCATAGAAACAACCTAATCCTACAATCCCAAACACAATACGTCTGCCACCACAAGACTGCATTAAAGAACATGGCTTTTTATGGGGTACAAAACAGATTCAAACCAGTGCAATGGTCATTTGCTCAAAGTTTCAGTTGTGCCTGAGCCTGTGCTCCCATGACAGCTATACAGCAACTCATGACATAAACTTCATTCTCCATGGAAAAAGCTCAATGCTTTCTATCTAAAAATCCAACAATGCCATGACTTCCATGCTCACCACTGACATTCAAATTAAAGCAAGAAAATAGAACCAAAAATTGATTAGAAAGGAAGAAGTAAAATGATTTTCTATTTGCAAATGACATAATTTCATGTACAAAATCCTAGGGAATCTGCAAAAAGATAAACCTAATAAGGGGATCTTAGAACTAATCAGCAAAGTAGCAAGGTCTCAAGATAAAATCAATTTTCTTACTCTACACCAGCAATAAAAATTAAGTATTAATTATAACACCAAATCAATTTATATAAAAAGTCTTATAAACATATTTAACCACAGATATGCAAAACCAATATACTAAAATTACAGAATATTGCAAAGGGAAATTAAAGCCAACCTAGATAAATGGATAACTCTGCCATTTCCATGGACTGGAAAACTCAAAATTCATAAGATGGCAATTCTTTTCTAACTAAACTTCATATAAAATGGAATCCAAATCCAAATCCTCAGCAATTTTTCAGGAAATTGGCATTTTGATTCTAAGCTCATACCAAAAATCTAAAATGATAGAATGAGGTATATTACCTAGAATAGCCAAATAATTTTCATAAGATAGAGAAGATTTAAGAATTTTTACCTCAATTTCAAGTTTTACTATAAAGCTACAGTATTCAAGATAATTTGATATTGATATAAGGACAGTCACGTAGAAAACTGGACAGAATAAAGGACCCAGAAATAAACCTACACTTATATATTTAATTAAAATGGACAAAGATTCAAAGTAATTCAATAAGGAAAATATTTTATTTAATAAACACCCTGTAACACGTATATGTGTGGAAAATAGGGAACCTCAACTCTTACTTCAGGCAGTGCACAAGATTAATTAAAATTGATTGTAAATCTAAATTTAAGAGGTAAAACTATAAAACCTTTATAAGAAAAGATAAAATATTGTGGCATTGGGTTAGTTATATATTTCTTAGACAGGGCATGAAAAGCATAGTCTTCAAAAGAAAAAAAAAATAGAACAATGAATTTCCTTAAAACTCAAACTTTGTGGTCTTTTAGACAAATAATGAAGATTTAGAAAATTCAATCAGGACTAGTAGAAAATATTTGCCAAACATATATCTGACAAAAGGTTCATATACAAAACATAAAAAGAATTCTTAGAACTCAATAATATGACAAATAACTTTGCAAAAATATGACAAAATATTTGATCACTCTTCACAAAAGAAGATATATGAATAGCTAATAAGAACAGGAAAAGCTTGTCAACATAACTAGTTTTCAAGGTCATACAAATTAAAACCACAATGAGATTCTTCTACATTATCACCAGAGTGGCTACGTTTTAAAATGCTGAGAATATGAAGTGCTGTCAAAGATATGGAACAACTAGAATTCTTCTGTATTTTTGGTGAAATACAAAACATTGTAGTCACTTTGGAAATGTGTAGTGCAATGTCTTAAAAGGTTAAAAATACACCTATCATATGACCCAGGAATTCCATTCTTAAGAATTCACCCAAAAGAAATAAAAACACATTTCCAAGGAAAAAAATTGTAAAAAAAAAAAATTGTTTATTGTAGTATTGTATTTAATGGCCAAAATTTTATTAGCACTCAAATTTCCACCAACTGGTGAATTTATAAACAAGTTCTGCTATATCCATGCTATATAGAATAGTATTTAGCAATTTAACAGAATAGAATATTGATGAGTACAACATGGATAAATATAAAAAAATACATTAAGTGAAACACAGAAGATTATATATTGTATGATTCTATCCAATGGAATTCTAAAAAAAAAGGAAACCTATAGATATTCAAAGATCAGTTGTTGCAGAGTAGAAGTCGCGGAAGGGTCCCAACTCTAAATGTACATGCGAGTATTTTTTAAGTTACTGGAAATTTTCTGTATCATGATTGTGATGGTAGTTATATGAATGCATACCACGCCCAAATTCATCAAACTGTACGTCTAAAACAGGTGAAATTTATTTTACGTAAATTAAAATATCAATAAAGCTGGAAGAAAATTGAACCAGCTGCTTCACCATATTGTATGCATAAATAAGATAAGAAATTATTTTATTTGATTCTGAATTCTCCGCTGTGTATGCACATAGTAAGAAATTAATAACTGTTAGCTGGATGATGAAAAAAAATGCCAATGAGTTATATTATTGCTTCTCTATATAAAACACGTATATAGAATACACTATTTGTAAATATACTTATGTGAACTCTGATATCTAAAATACATTTGAGATCAAATATGCTTGTCATTTCCCACAGAGTAAGTATATGACATTTATTATATAATTGTATAATAGTAAGCTTCTTGTAATTAGTCATTCTGAATTTTTGCCTTTTAATCAATCTATAACCCATGGTTGACTGAATTGTAAATGAAGGAGTGGAAATAAACTTTTACTGTGATTTTGGAGTAAACAGACATCCATAACAGACCAACAACAGCAGCAAAATCAAGTGTTTTTTTCTGTGCTTTGTAATTTTCCTTCTGTATGATCTCTTTATTTCTTCAGGACCTCTTTATTTCTTCAGGACATATTCTCTCCCCCAACCTACAGTACATTAAAAACAAGTATTCAAAGAAAATGGGGGAAGAAAAAAAAAAAACTGGCTTGTGGAGGAAATATTTCATCTTTAAATGCTTGAATGGAGAGAGGGAATAGGGAAAGAAAGTGGTAAGACATACTGGTGGAGAAGTATTTAGTATAAGGGAGAAGGGGAAGATTCCATCACAGAGCCTCTTGAGCAAGATGGAAGGGACTTTCAGAATAAGCCACCTTTGAACATGCATGCCTTCTTGCTTCTACCTGTGAGCAAATTCCCCATGTCCCTAACCAGCAGAAGAAAGGGCCTTGGACATCTGGTATAAGGTTGCAGTCTGAAAGGGCAATTTTATTTACTGAGTAAAGAGGAATGAAACAGCAGTGGGAGAGGAATTTCCCATGCATGTGGGCAGTGTATGCTTTCTGCAACTGTTATTCTGCTTCTTAGAGGAAAGGAGGAAGAGCCTCTCCAATCTAATCAGACCCACTTAGTACAGTTCTCCAGAAAGAATGAGAATCACATCTGTAAGAGCAGAGATGAAATAGTCTGCTTGACATCCAGATGCCTCATTACAATGAATCAGCACTAGTAATCTTGTGATTTTATCAGGAAAAAAAAAGCAAACCTTTTTTCCGTTACATTCATATGCTCCTCAGAAGTTTCCTAACTGTCTGAAATTATTTTTGAACATTTTAGCTTTTCCAGTAGCCATTTAGCACACTCTCTTAAGTGTTAGCAACCTCTGCTAAGTCATTGTTCAAAAAGAGCAATTCTTGGTTGGGTTGTGCATCGTTTTTAGTCTGCCACTGTTGTTTTTCTGCTTTCTACATCTCTGCCTTAGTGAATTCAGCTAAATCCTAATAGTATTTCTTTTGCCTTCATTTAAATAAAAATCAGCAGCTGTTTGGATGTCAGGCTTTACATCTGTCTCCTCATCCTGTACTTCTTTCTAAATTCACAATTCTATCATGCCACTGCTACTCTTTCCAATTCCTTTGGACCACAATTTTATATTACTTTGATTCCCATGCATGCTTCATCTCCCATACATCAGCTCATTTATCATTTTTTTGTTTGTTAATGATTCTCAGATACCTTTTCTATCTATTTGACCTGCCACCAAGATTCTCCAGCGCCTTTCCTTCACATTTATCAGAAATATAACCTCAATATTGTTTTTCGATTAATATTCTTGAAACATTCCTTTCAGAACTTTATTCCTTGGTCAAAACCTTTTGCTAGCTCTGAATCACTGAGCATATCAAATCCAAATGGCTCAACTTGGCAACAAAGGCTTTCCAAATCTTGAACTTCTCTCACTGTTCCCCACCCCAACACTGATACATGCTTCTACATCTAAATGTAGCCATTGCTTGACTTTGTGAATTCTCATCCAAGACAGATCTGTCTTCTTATGAAATGCATCTTCAAGCCACACATTTCTGTTTCCACAGTGACATCTATGCCTTTTCAGTGTGTCCCTAATTTAGTATCTATAGCAGCAGCCAATATTAATATTTTATTTTGCATATACTCTAATTCTCTAATTTTGTGCACTTGATCTCATCATATTACATGACAATCAATTTAAGACAAAACCACATGAATGTGAGTGTGTGTGTCTGTTTCACAAAGTTCCAGCGCAGTGATGAGGAAACAATAGATATATTTATTAAACAGTCAAATTTAGTCAGTTGTAGTTTGCTGTTATATTCTTTTTAACAATATTAATTTGCCTGACCTCAATATAAAATGCAATTCTTTATCTTCTAGTCTTAAAACATCATATTCAGGATAGCTCATTTAGATGTTTTTGTTTGCAGAAGAGCTTTATAATATTTATGTTGGTAATTATAATGAAACCTAACTTTTATTGAATATCTACTAAGCAACAAACATTATTCTCAGTTCTTCATATACATTTAGCTCTTAACCCTTACATCAATATTATCATTTAAGTTCTTTAATTTTTTACATATCAAACAACATGGAAAAAGCAGAGCAGTTTTATATTAAGGTTATTCTTGGCTGTAGAATCTAAAGTATATTGATATCTGTACATTCAAATATATTCTATGTAAAATTTGAAAATATGTTGGTATAGATATTATTTTTAACATGAAGGTATTATTCTGAGTATTTTGAAAATTGGTTTTGATGTACTGATTGAACAAAATAAAATCAAAAGTCACAGAAGAGACTTGTAGTTTCAGCTTGGAGATATAGAGAGTTGAAAAGATTATTACTCCCACACAATAAGAAAAAACCTATACAAATTTCATCTAAATTAGTTTTCTTGAAATCATCAGAGAACTGAGATACAAGGCAAACAACTAACCTGAAATCAGTGGGAGGAGGACACCAACAAGTAGAAACAGGACCCAACCATTTGCTTACCTTGAACAGATGCCACTGAATGTTGTATCAGCAAGATTCATCTGTAAGTGTTTAAAAAGTTGTTAAAGACTGTTTGTGGGTTGACTGAGTGAAGCCACAGAAATGGGAACGTTTGCACCTTCTTGAAAGCTTTTCCTCCAGAACCCCCCACCAGAACTTTGCAGGAAATATCAGGGAGAATCCTGAAAAAGTTTCTCTTGTACTACAGGAGAAGGAAATATCAGCCTCTCCCCAAAAAAGACCAGACCCATCTTTCTTAACTTCCACATGGAACAGAATGTTTATCTGCAGAAGGGAGACTATGGGAAAAAAAGCAGCCTGAAAGTACTAGAGGATACCCACTGCAGCTGGAGATGCAGAACAGCATCCACCACTGAAATCTGCCTGTAGCTATCTCCCCACTCTACCACATGGAACAAAAGACTTATATTACATGGAAAAGATTAAATAAAAAAAAAATTCAAACAAACAAAAATCTGTGATCTGAAGATATTGGTGGTACTATGGAAGTCCTCAATTATTATTATTACTAATTACTAATTATTAATAAAAATAGGAAGAAAATAAGGGGAGGAAGGGAGAGAGAGAAATAGAGAGAGGTAAGAGACATGGAGAAAGGGAGAAAGAAAAAGAAAGAAAGAGGGAAGGAAAGAAAGAAATAAAAAGAAAGAACAAATGAAAGAAAGACCAGAAAGGAAAGAAAGACAGATACGACAGGACAGGACAGGACAGGAAAGGAAAGGAAAGGAAAGGAATGAAGAAAGAAAGAAAAATCTTCACTCGAGTGTAATTGCTAGGGGCAGAAATAAATCTGGAGAATGGGTAGGAACACTTGTGAAGAACACACTAAGACCAAGATTCACAATTCCTAATCAGGACTGAGTTTTAATCAGGACATCAAAGAATACCCCCCTCCAATTTATCTTCACTATTATGCTAATAAGCATGAAGCATGAAGCAAAAAGAAAAAATAAATGATAACATCATAAAGCATTTGGAAAAGGGGCAAGTGACAGATCCTTTCTGTCCTGTCTTGTCTGTAATATAAGGCTTTTGTTCCATGTGGTAGCTCTAGGGGAGATCTAGAGGTAAATGGGGAGATATAAAGCCAATCAGGAAACCACCTTCAAACCCAATCCTACTTCTTAGTAAATTAAACACAAAAACTCACACTAAGAGCATAGCAGAAGGCATGGAAAACTCAATTTTAGGCAGGAAAATAATATTTAAACCAATGTCTATCTAACCAGTACAACATGTCTAGCTTTCAAACAAAATTCCCAAGGTGTACAAAAAGAGATAATTTGAATGTGCTGTATCTTTAAATAAATTGATACTTAGAAACCTTCCCAAACATAAAATTTCAGGTTTAGATGGCTACACTGGCAAATTTTTCTAAACATTTAAGGACTATATAAACCAATTATACACAATCTCTTCCAGAAAATAGGAAAAGAGAAAACACTTTCAAATTTATTTCTTGAAGTATGTATTTACTGTATTTCCAAAGACATTGTAAGAAAAGAAAATTAGATACTAGTCCAATACTGCTCATGAACATAAACTTAAAAATCATCAACAGAATTGAATCCAGCAAAATATAAAAAGGATAATATATTACAACAAAGTGGGGTTCATCCAAGGAATGCAATGCTGATTCAATATTTTAAAATCAATGTTATTTAACATTATGAGGTTAAATAAGGATGTCATAATGTCATATCAACTAATATAGAAAAAAGCACTGATAATTTTTCAGATCACTCACAATAAAATCTCAGCAAATTAGGGATAGAAAGTAAATCTCTTAAGCCAATAAACAACATCTATAAGAAAACTTACATTATAATGAATATTGAGAGGCTTTATACTTGCTCTCCAAGATCAGGAAAAGGGCAAGAGTACTTTTTCTTCCCACTTAAACTTAACACTTTACTGTAAATTCTAACAATTTTGATAAACTGTGAAGAAATAAAAATGACTAATTCAAGACATAGAATTAAAATTCTCTATTCACAGAAGGTATAATTTTCTAAATAGGAATTCCTTCAAAATCTACACACCTTAAGACAATTCCAGATATTTTCATAAACATATAGTATTTTCCCTATAATATTTATCAATAAATGTGGTGGCTTTAAGAGATACCCACAGATATTTCCTATTTTTCCCTCCAAGAAGTAGAGTTTAATTATCCTCCCCTTGGGTGTGGGCTCTACAGAGTGAATTACTCCTAATGAATTGAGCATGGAAAGTGAAAAATATTTACTTGAGAGAACCATGGAAGATGCAACCTTAATAAAGATATCAAGATTAATATCATTAGTAATAAGTATGCTGACATCATGAACCCCATGATATGATCCAATGAAGAGGTCAAGTCTCTTCGGTGGTACACTACTCTGGTTGCAAACCCAATTTGAAGGATAGTCTATAAAATACCTGACTTGTGTTTTTTGAAAGACAAGAAAAGACTATGAAATGTCAGAGATTGGGAGACACCAGGGAGGTATGATGACTAAATGCAATGTGGTATACTAAATTGTATGCTAGAACATAAATAGGGCACTAGTGGAAAATCTGGTGAAATATGAAATCTGTAGTTTGTTTAATAGTATTGTATGGATAGTAATTTCTTAGTTTTGTAAAAGGTACAATAGTTATGTAAGGTTAACATTAGGGGAAGTTGGGGTAAATGTATACAGGGATTTTCTGCACTGTATAACTTGTATGTAAATCTAAAATTATTTCAAAGTAAATGTTTCCAAAAGTCAAAGAAAAAGAAAATATGTAGTATGTGTGTTTATGAAAAATCATAGCTAAATTCATGAACTCTCCATACCTGACAAAGTTCAAGAACTCACTGGAAATGTTTAGGATGCAGAAACTCTAACATTCGGGTACCTATAATGAGAAAGTAAAGAGATTTTTAATTTAATGACCAGAAATTAAACTAAGATTATAATGTGCCTTTTGAGAAGACAACAGAAATTTATATAAAACAAAAAACATTTAAATTATAGTAATAAAATTGAAGGACTTACAGTGAGTCTTACAAGGTTTTAAAAATCTTTTCCCAAGTAAAAGTTTTTGATATTAATATACCTAATCAAAATTCACATTATAATTTTAATATTGTAAAAATTTGTGAAATCATTAAAAATGCTTTAATCATAACTAAAATCACTGAGAAGTGAGTCTTACATGGTTTTAAAAAAATCTTTTCCCAAGTAAGTTTCTGATGTTAATATACCTAATCAAAATTCACATTATAATTTTAATATTACAAAAATTTGTGAAATCATTAAAAACGCCTTAATCATAACTGAAATCACTGAGACTCTCCATGCTCTCAGTAATAATAATCTCTTGATTAATCTCTAACTAAATATTTTTTCTTCTCTTTTCTTTTTTCCAATATCTCCCTTAGAGAGTTTTAGACAGTGATTCACAAAGCAAATTTCTCCAAACAGCCAAGTTTAATCTCAAATCCCATCATGTACAGACAGTGTAACCTGGGATACACTTAGTCTCTCTGGATAATGTTTTGTTTTTCTTTTTATTTCTAAATGGAGATGATAATGATGATGATGAAGATGATGATGGTAAAATAATAAAAATAATATCTACTTCATAGAGTTGAAAGATTGGATAATGATATGTGTAACTTGCTTAAAAGAGTGTGTGGCACATAGTGTTGAAAAATGTGGCACATTAGTTGTCTTCATTGAATTATTATCCTGAAGATAGTAATGAGTTTCTAAAGGCTGCTTTTCAAAATTCTGATATAACCTTTAGGTTATATCCTTGATTTGCTTTGATACTTTTGTAATATATAAAGTATAATTTCTCAGTGACCCTATAGACAACTCCTGGTCCTATGCCACCAATAAAAAATGTGGGTTTCCTATAGGCTAAAAATTATCATCACTTTATAGTCCACCATTTCCACAGTAACTATAATAATCTGTTATACACTTTCTTGTGTGCATGAATAGCAAATTCAATTTCATTTTATAATTTATATTGTCAGTTTTTAAATTTGTTTTAGCATCCTGTATGCTACTTCAGTAAAATATTTAAAATGATATACTTTTTTTTTAGAATTCAAATGATTATTTTAATCATTTTTGAAGTTTGAGTTAAGCTTTCATGCAAGTTTAAGCAGGGTAAAACTATTCAGTAATAGATAATGCCAACATGTTTAGAAACTGGGCCAGTTTGGGTTGCTTTACTTGGTATTAAAGCAGTGATAATTTGCTACAGTTTCAGTTCATTTCAACCATATGCAATTCCAGATTGGTTGCACATTAATTTTTCATTGCAATAACATTATTAATAATATTTATTAATAAATAATTATTGGTAATACTAAGTGACTTCTGGTTAGTTGCAAATTCAAGTAACTAAAAATATTAAAATTAGGCATTTATATGCTACTATATTTGGAAATAAACTCAGCTATGTAACTTGTACAACTTGATATTCCCACTTTCATTTTAATGTGATTGTTGACACAAACCCTATTTTACTAAATATGAAAAATGTCAATTTTTGAAAAGTATTCCTAAATATTTGGTGATTTTGCATCTTAGGTTATGAATGTGGGAATTGGGATTTTTGAATGCAAGTGAGTAATTCAACCTCTAACGAGTCACTCACAGATTATTAGCTGTATTCTGCATTCTTACATATCTGATTTTTTTCTGTAATTCTTCAAATAAAAGTAAGGGAGTGCCTGTTACAAAATATGTTTCTTTACTATGGGATTACAGATAAAAATTAGTATATAGATAAACTCAATATTAAACACAAGTAGATTTTATTATTTTTGCTTAGTATGCCTAAAATGAATGTATTACCTCATCCCAGGTAATTTCTTTCTTAATAAAGCCTGTACTTTGGGCCTGAGATTTGATCTATGTTGTCCTCATAAACATGTCTGGCATTACCCACATAAAATATAAACCAAATTAAATTTGTCAGGCATTGTGGTGAGTTGAATCACTCTGGGGTCTGCATCCCTTAGGCAATGCCAAAGAGGCAAAAAATTGACAAGACACATCTATTCATTCATTTTATCAACAATTATTTATTAAGAACTTTTATATGTCATTTGCTGTTTTTGCTGCTAGAGACAAAGCATAATCTAAGCAAAGTTCCTGTGCTAATTGACCCCACCTTCTATGATTAAATGTTGACTTACTTTAAATGTACAGAACTTGCTAGTGCTTTTTTTTGGAGGCACTACGTATTCAGAAAGCTAGCAGAGATTAAATTTTTTACTTGACTAAATATAAAAGATTTGCAAGAATAAAGTTAAATGAGGACAAATTGAGAGAAAATCCTAAGCATCCGTGTGGAATAAAGGATCAATATATAGCCCATGGTACAATCTCTGTTTTTGTCTCATTGCAACTGACTCACTCACTAGAATTGTAACAAAAGTTTTAGGGGGAAAATTAAACTGGCAACTAAAAATGGTACGTAATGTTCTTATTTGTGATGTTCAATATAGACTCATTAAAGTTGTGTTTGTCCTTTCATATTTTTCAACACCATCTTCATCATCTTGTATCATTATCATTGACATTGACATTACCATCATCATCTTAATCGGTATTCTTATTGTAGTCATCAAATGTTATTGAGTGCTCACTATGGTATACAGTACTAGGTGCTATGTGTACAACAGGGAAAGTCCAGCCCCCAATTCATCTCAGTAAATAGCTCTACGAGTCATCTGACTGATCAAAGTAAGCATGGAGTTGGTTAAAACTTCTCCTTGAGATCATACCCTGAATCTAAAATGTCAGAAAATTGTCTCTCTTGTCATCAACATGTATCCTGAATTTGATTCCTTCTGACCTTAACCTATCCCACCTTAGTAGAAGCCACCATCATCTCTCATTGGAACCACTGAAATATCTTCTCTGCTTCCACTCTTGTTCCCTACAGTCTATTCTCCACATAGCAGCTAAAAGGATTTCTTAAATTGTAAATCAGATAAAGACACTGCATTCTGCACTCATCAAAGATATCTCTATCATATTGAATTAGTTTTCTATCTAATTCTGCTAAATAAAAGTATCACAAATTTAGTGGCTTAAAACAACTCAAACTTACTATCTTAATTTCTGGAGTCAGAAATCTAAAATAGTCTCACTAGGCTAAAGTAAATCTGAGGAACTAAGGAAGAATCTGTTTCCTTGCCTTTTCAAGCTTCTATAAACTGCCTGCATTCCTTGGCTCATGGCCTCCTTCCATCTTCAAAGCCAGCAATGGCTTTTCAATTCTTTTTCATGATGCATCACTCTGACACTGAATATTGTGTCTATCTCTTCCACATTTAAGGACCCTTGCAATTAGACTGGGCCCATTCAAATAATCCAGCATAATCTCTTATTTACAGTCAACTGATTAACAGTCTTAATTCCATCTGCAATGTGATCCCCTTTGCCATATAACATAAGACATTCATAGGTTCTGGGGGTTAGAGGGCCATTATTCTACCAAGTACACATATTTACTATAAGTTCACATAACCTTCCCCTGACCACTTTTCCAATCTTCTTTCTTACTGCTCTGCATCTCTCTTAATGCACTTAAGCCATGGAAGGCTTCTTGTGTTCCCTGAACATACAGATGAATTTGAATGGCAGGGCCTTTACACAAGCTTCCCTCCTTTCTTAAGCCCTCTTCTCCCAGATACATGCATCGATCCCTTCTTTGCTTCATGTCATTTGGTCAGTGTATTTGCTTCAAAAAATTCTTCCATGACCAACATACTTAATATAATATAATCTGTCACTCTCTATCATTTTATCTTGTCTTAATTTTTTTATAAAGTACATGTATTAGTACTTGTTTTTATTATTGTCTGTGAACCTCATGAGAATTTAAGCTTCATGAAGGCTGAGACTTAGATGTTTTTATTCACTTTGGTGTTCTCATCATCTAGAATAGTGACTATTAGAGAGAGGGTACCCATATATTTGTTATATAAATTGATGAATGTGTAAAAGCATGTCAAGGTCTATGATAGACATTTAAAATTTGACATTTCATTTAATCCTCTCAATTTTCCAGTGAGGTAGTTTAACATCTGTATTTTATAACCAATTAAACTGTGGTTCATTGAAATTAATTTATCTGAGATTATACAGTTAGCATAACTGGCACACCTCCTCATTTATATCTTACTCCATATTCCATACTGTTCCACAGCAAAGTCTATACTGTTCCTCTATGCTCCCCTGCTATACAAAGAACTGAATAATGTTGATCTGTGTCTTAAAGTGTTTACAATCTCATTGGAGATATATGATATTTGAGGGCATATATTATGATATATAAAAATTCAGAGAATGGAAGAAATAACACAGTACCTGCTACATAGCATTTTACCATAAATATTTGTTGAAAAAAGTTAAGTTCTTTAGGAATTCAGAGAGGTGCAAAAGGAATTGAAAAGTGGACCCATCTGAGGCATCTTCATATAAGAGGTGGATTTGAACAGCACTAGAAGGAAGCATGCATTTTACCACACTGCTCTCACTTCAGGATCTTCTGATGATATCATTAGCAGGTGAATTTGTGTATGTTGAATTTTTCTGAGATAGAACCGAGTCCTTGGCTATGTCAATTTTAGGATAATTAGTGTCATAGTTCTCCACCCTAGCTTCACATTGAAATCACTTGGGGAACTTTACAAATGCTGCCATTTGCCTGTCTCCACCAGTGATTCAGATTTAATTGGCATTAGAATCTTTAAATTCTCCCCTGGTGGTTCTGATGTGTTGAGAACCACGGCCATACTATGCATGCAGGTGAGAATACAGGATGAAGGCAGGGTGGCATCCCATGCACAGAAATGCTTCGGTTTTCCAAATTAATGGTTGTTTTAAACTGTACTTTGTTGAAGAAAGAACATTTAGTAAGAAGCATTGTGCTGTCTTCAATCTAATTTGTATGTAACAAATGTATAAATAATAAAATCCTTACATATGCTACAAATCAGGGTTATGGCAAACACATATCTTTCCACTATTAAGCAATACAAATTAATGTGAACTTATTTAACTGGAATGATCTTTCCATGCCCTTAAAATAAGGCATGACTTAATTCAAAATTATTCATCTGCATAAGTCCTCAGAAACCGTATAGTCCTCTTGTTTTCCCTGGGTAGAAGTTGAGATATCAGTGTATAAGTCTGAACAAGTATTGCATAAAATCTTGTATCATTTTACTTCTATCACTTATTATCAGAGAGAGTGATTCTTCCAAAATCCTTGTATATGAAATATAGGAAATGCAAACTGTTTTAGTCTCCTTGGCTGCTCAAAAAAAAATGTCATGCAATGGATTGGCTTTAACAATGGGAATTCTTTTAGCTTACAGTTTTGAGGATAAGGGAAAAGTCCAAATCAAGTCCAAATCAAGGAGATGCTTTCTTCCTGAAGACTGGCATTCTGGGGCTGGCTGCTGGGGATCCTTGGTCCTGGGCTCCTCTGTCAAACAGCAGTGCACATGGCAACCTCTCCGGGACTCTCCCTTCTCTTCCCAATTCCCTCAACCTTCAGATTCTTGCTTCCTGTGGCTTTCATTCTCTCAGTCTGAATTTCAGTCTTATAAAGTACTCCAGTAATAGAATTAAGAGCCATCCTGATGGAGATGAGTCACACCATAACTGAGGTAACCTCATTAAAAAAGCCTATTTTACGATTAGTTTACACCCACAGGAATTGATTAAGTTTAATAAGACGATCTCCTGAGGAACATACAGTTCCAAACCACCACATTCCACCCTCTTGGCCCCCAAAAGATAAATTCTTTTTACATAAAAAATGTTTTTTTTTCCATTTTAATATCCCTCAAACTATAAGTTATTTCAGAAACAATGCTAAGTACAAATCTCATCAAAATCAAAATCTGTTATGAGTGTGGTGTGTCCTAGGGCACAATTGCCCTGTCTGTAGACCTGTGAAACCTAGAGAACAAGTTATCTGCTTCCAACATACAAGGCAGGGACAGGCATAGGAGAAACATTCCATTGGAAACATGGAAGGAAAACTTGGATCATGGGTTCCAAACAAGTCCAAAATCCAGCAAGGAAAAATCCTTGGATTGCAAAGTCTGAGGGTCACCTATGGATCAATGTTCTGTCTTCTGGGCCTGATGGAGTAGTAGCCCCACTCCTTCTAAGTGCCTGTGCAGCAGCCTTGCTATCCCCAAACACTGGATGAAGGCCTCCACCCTCTCCAAGCATAGGGGTGGTGGCCAGGCTCTCCATGAACCTTGCAGCCCAGGCCCCACTATCTCTAAGCATTGTGGTGATGGACAGCTCACTGCAGTACAGGGTCACAGCCATGCCCCCTCCAAGCACTGGAATGGCTGCCAGGACACAGGTCCCCACCATCTCTGAGCATTGTGGTGGCAGCTCTCTTCCTGAAATGCCCACCCCCTCCAAGTGCTAGGCAGACTCACCTTTTCCACACACATGGGTTGGCCCTCTCTCTTGGTTCAAGGAGATCTCTTCTGTCCAAAACTTGGCTCCCATGGTGCTGCCCTTGAAGTCATTCTTCCTTCAATTTGTCCCTTCTCTGTCCTTTTTAGTCCAAGCCTGCATTGGTTCCACTCATATAAATTTTGGAAAAACTCACTGGCTTTGCATGTACTTCACAGGCAAAGCTGTCAGACAAAGGACACTCCATAGATCCTTCCTGCCTAATTTCATTTCCAATCTTGACTTCCACTGAAATGGCTGACTGGTTCCATGCCATGTTTAACCCTCATGTGGAGCCCTATTCTCCAGGGACTTGCTTTCAGGAAGTTCAGGGAAGTCCCTGACAGAGCCACTTCTGGACCTAGTCTCAGAGCACACATCTGAATAGGCTCAGAATTTTCCAAGCCATCAGTTTCTGGTTTCTTTGCATTCAGGTGTTCAGTTCTCAGCTTATACTTTCCCTCTAGCATTACACTATAAACTAAAAGGAAATATGAAGCTGCACCTTCCACACCTAGCTTGGAACTCTCCTCAGCTAAATATCCAAGTTCATCATTTGTAAGTTCTGCCTTCCATCTGACATTAGAACTCAATTTTTTTCAAGTCTACTGCCACTTTAGAACAAGGATCATCTTTCTTCCAATTTCCAACACAACATTTATCATTTCTTTCTAAGGCATCACTGAAACTAACTTTAAAGTCCATATTTCTACAAACATTCTGTTCATGATGAATTAGGTATTCTTTAAAACAATACAAACAGCTTTCACTCATTTTTGATGCCTCACAATTCTTTCTGCCTCTATCCATCACCCAATTCCAAAGCCATTTCCACATTTTTTGAATTTACAATAGCAATACCCCTGTCTTCTGGTACCAGAATCTGTTTTAGTTTCCTGGACTGCTCAAGCAAATATCATGAAATGCCTTAAACAATGGAAACTCTTTCAGCTCAGTTTTGAGGATAAAGGAAAAGTTGAAATCAAGATGCTTTCTTCCTGAAAACCAGCATTCTGGGAATGGCTACTGGCAATCCTTGGTCCTGGGCTCCTCTGTCACATGGCAGAGCACATGGCAGCCTGTTCCAGATTCTGTTGACCTTCAGCTTCTTGCTTCCCATGACTTTCTCTCTGTCTGAATTTCATTCTGCTTGTAAAGGTCTCCATTAATAGGGTTAAGACCCATCCTCATTGAGGTGGGTCACAACTTAACTGAGCTAATCTCATCAAAATGTCCTCCTTAAAATGGATTCACACCCACAGGAATGGATTAAGTTTAAGAACATATTTTTCTGAGTTCAAAACCACCACATAAACTTTTTAAACTAACACTCTCTTTCTAAAATAATAATTTTCCTTTAAAGTCAGGTACACTGAGTGACGGAATAAGTTAACTTTATTTTAACTTGATTGTATTTAAACAATTGAAACACTGATATAATTGTTCTTTTACCAGCCAATCAATGAATATAAGTATCTAAGGAAAAAAGATGCAAAATAAAACTGTTTTATCAAATACAGTAGACTGGAGGCTATATAAAAGAAAGTATAAACTCCTTATGGAATATAATTGAATATCTGAATCTAGTCAGCATTTAGACCAAAGAGCAACAGCTCTACAATAGTATAAATTCCTATGTTTACACCACCTGCAAAATTTAATAGTAAAGCAATTCTTAAATCAGTGATTTACTTAAGATATATTTTGTCCTTTTCAATTTGTAAGGTTTGCTCTTCCAATTGTATATATAATTCTCTGTTCTTTATATAACTGCTCAAGTGAGTGATCTGCAATGTCAGTGAAAGGGTCTGTGTTGAAGGGGAATCACAATTGAATGCATAATCAAAAACCATGAATAAAAATTTCATTGCAAAAGAAGACCAAAGAAAGACAGAGCAAAGACATGAGAAATTTCAGGACTTCTTACAAGCACAGCTTCTCTGTGCACTTTTCAGTTTAATTTTCTGTAATTGTCTTATCTTAAGCAGCAAAGTATCACACATAACATTTTTTTACTGAAAAAGCCGGAAGGGAATTATGATTGAAATTATCAGCTAAAATTTGAAATCAAATACTAATAGCCATGACTGAAAAGTGAGAAACAGTGAGGAAAAAAGCAGAGCTGTAGATTAGAGGGGTGGGGCAGGGGGAGGGGGAGGGGGCGGTGTACAACTAATCAGTTAGCAAGAAAGTAGAGTACTTGGTTGCTATAGTAAAGAGGAAAAAAAAAATGGACATTTTGAGATCAATTCAGCAGGTGCAGAAGCCAGGCAATGCCTTGGAGCAGCTGCTTTTTGCATGTCATTGGGGATTGATGTCGACTTCACAAACACACCTTAGAGAGAGATTGGGCCACATGAATGAGTATTTTGCCCCTTGTTCATTCTTTTGCTTCTTTTCTCCTATTGCCTCTTTAAGTCATAAGCAAACTACTTATGGCTGCATTTCAGGCTGTGCTGTTTACTTCTGTATTACTCACTTGTGCCCTTCCGGGTACTTGGTTTACTTACGAAAAAGAATGGCTGTAGTATTATTCTGAAAATAATAAAAAAAAAAAGATTCTAACATTGTCTTTGTTTTTTGGATCTCACTTTCCCACAAAGAATGGTAATTTTTTTCCATTGGATGTTCATTTCCAAGTTCAATTATTCTTGAGAATAACCTAAAACCATAATAAAGCATCTAAGGGATTTTTAAGCACTGATATGGAGGTAAAATTAGCATATTTTGAAACTTTTTTTACTTTTCCTTCCCTTTCTTTTCTCCATCATTTCTTTCTTTTACTCTATTGTTACTCTTCTCTTTTCATTCATTTCTTTCTTTCTTTATGAATTCCTGCTCTCCCAACCATTTCTAGTGCTTTGTTTAATCACAGGGATGAAACAGATTGGGGTCACAGGAAAAATGACTGGCCCTTGGATATGGGAGAGGGGATGGCCAGGGAACTGATATGGTGAGCCCTGGTAGTCTGTGTCCTCCTTCTGAGTATCCCTTCCCTGCTGGAAACACAGGGCACGTTGAAAAGTGCTGACTTGAATTTTCTAACAATTTAAGAGGAAGGTTATTGTTTACTGTGAGATAGTTCTGATAGAATAGAAAGGATAGAAAATGTATAAAAGCATTATGATAAGGAAAGTTTTCATTTATAAATAGCAATTTAAATAATTATACTCTATTTTAGAAGAAAATATGTTCTTTTCCTTTTATTTCCTTGGTAACAACATTAAACCCAAATACTAAAGGCTAAATTTAACATTTCCTTGTAAGAAGCATAGATGCAATTATTTCCTAAAATTACTATTGATTACATAAAATCATTTTATAAAAGGTCATTTAAAATTGGTTATACTCATTATTCAGAAGCCTATTATTCTGATTTGAATTGAAATGAACATTTCTTACTACAGCATATACAGAATGACATATTGTGAATTATTAAAATCTCATTTTTTTTCAAGAAATATTAGAAAATAAACACTGCTTTACTTGAAAAGAATTTTTAAAAATGTGTATAAAATGAAATAGAATCATGGTCCCAAAGTTTTCAAGTAATTTTTAATCACAGACATTTGAAACTTTCTGTAGGAAATGTGTCAGAAATTACTAATTATCAAGAGAAAATCCATTTTGTGCTTTATTTTTAGTAACAACAACAGTATGTTTATAGAGGTTGTCATTTTCTCAGCTATGAAAAACCTTCATATTTGGCCTTCCTTTGAAAAATGTTTTGTAAGGCCATTGGCTGAGTCTTTGAGGAAGAGTGTTTAATGAGTTGGAAGATTCCTTTTGCATTTTCTGTCTCTTATTCTTCTTGCATTTAGTTAGGATTAGTGATCTGTACACCAGGACTGATCTTGTTGAGCAGCAGGCAATCTGAAGTACTAAAGATGGGAGCAGACAGATGGAAGGATCCTGGCACCTACTGATGACATTGACATTCTGTTGAGACACAGAACCAACCTTTGGCTAATTTCTTAAAACCTTAAATCATATTTTCTTTAAGGCTGTTTTATTTCAGGTCCATTTCCCCATTCATTTCTGATAGAAAACATTTCAATTCCAACTACCATTCTAAGTACCTATGTTCCATTTGTGTCCCTAGGGACAGATGTTCAGTAATCTCTACCATTTATGACGTACTGATGACTCTCTCCTATTCCTGCACTTACCAAAAAGACCTTATCGGGATTTCATATAGTTAATGTGGGTAACAGATTGTGAAAATCCCAGGGATGGGGGAGTGGGGCTATGGGAGTTAGGGAGAGTCTTGGTATGTATTGAACTGAACTTGAAGTTAAAATATACACTAATGAATAGAATGTTTAACATACAAATAATCATATTAAGACTAATACATTTGTTTAAAGCTTTCAAGTGCTGTTTATCTGGATAAACTATTTTTCTTTAATTTTTTGTTTTTATTTTTTTGTGTTGAGTAAATTATTTTTCAATAAATATTTTAATGTTCTTTATTGTTCATGGTAATTTTTTATCTAAAAGTTTGATGTTTCTCTACTTTTTTTCCTTAAATTTCTTAAAGGAAATATCATATTATTCTCTAACTGTTGTAAAATGTTCCTTTTAGGAGCGAGTGCATATTTATGGGCTAGACCTTGATGTTTGTAAGTTGTACAGACAAGAAAAATATAAACAATGAGACTGATATGATAAATATATATATATATGTGTATGTATATAAATATATTTGACAACAATTACTTCAGGGGTAGCCATCTTTTAGGCTCCTATTTTCATGTATCTTTGAGATTATCGTATCTAGAAGCTTGTAAAAATCAGTTGAAATTATTCTATTTTTAAGATATATTATAGGTCTCTCAGATTAAAACAAAGGCTATATATCAAAATACTCAGTTAAAACATAATATTCAAATATGTCTAGTTTGGATGATAAAACTTTCTAGTTCTACACATCTTTATTCATAAATCCCCTGGAACACTTTCAACTATTCAATTACATTATCAGTGAATCTTGCTTTAAACACCTTCAAGATCAAGAAACTCTCTACCTGTGTCTCATTCATAGGGACCCAAAACTAATGAAAGTTTCATCAGGGAAACTGTCTGCTCATTAGCAGCCTTAGTACTGCTTTCTAGAGGCTACAGAAATATATGCTTCTCCGTTCAGCTGATATAACACCCAATATCTGATGATACTATGTGTTCCTCTTTAAATCACTCCCGTAGAACATATTTTCAAATTTCACCACCATCTATTACAGCTATTGTTGTTAATTACAATAATAATAAATAAGTTGTTTATGAGGAAATGAGCATATTTTATATAAATGTATATAGAGGTATATAGGAGTAAATTTACTCAATGAATAATACTGCTTTTCAAATTCTTCATATAGATAACAAGGAATAAACAGAGCAAATATGACACAATTTCAATAATTGTTCACTCTAAGTGATGGCCATATGGGGTTTTATTAAACTATTCCAATTTTTAATACATAAGAAAAAAATAGGTTTCTTTTTATGTAAACAATGAGAGTGCATTGGAAAGAAGGAGTTCCAAGAAGCAACAGGTCATTCAAGATATAATAAAATTTCTTAAATCAACAAATAATTTAAAATTATCATACACCATAATTTTGGTGCTCCAAAATTTTAACATATTTCTTATTATATAGGTTGAAAATGACATGCAATACTGTAGACGTGGTCTGCCCAGTAAAGTGGGCCTTACCTGTGATGTGATACTATTAGTTTCCTTGTCTTCTACACTGTGTTCCTATTAAAGGATCCTAAATCCATCATAGCAGATTTTTTTCTTCCTTTTTAATTTTTATTGGAATTGTTCAGATACCATACCATTATTCAAAGATCCAAAGTGTACAATCAGTTGCCCCTGGTTCCCTCATACAGCTGTGCATCCATCACCACACTTAATTTTTGTTCAATTTTTAGAGCCTTTTCATTAATCCAGACAAGAAATAAGTGAAAGATGAAAAAAAAGAAAAAAAAACAGAAAAGGAAACTCGAATCCTCCCATATCTCTAACCAACCCCATTCAATTGTTGACTCGTAGTGTTGGTATAGTACATTTGTTACTGTTTAGGTAAGAATGTTGAAATACTACTAACTGTAGTACATAGTTTGCAATAGGTATATATTTCTTCCCTATATGCCCCTCTATTATTAACTTCTAATTGTATTGTCATACATTTGTTCTGGTTCATGGACGAGATTTCTAATATTTGTATAGTTAATCATGGACATTGCCCACCATAGGATTCAGTTTTGTTTTTTGTTTTTTTTTTATGTTTTTTTGTTTTTTTTGTTTTTTTTGTTTTTTTTTCATTTTTATTGAGATTGTTCAGATACCATACAATTATCCAAAGATCCAAAGTGTACAATCACTTGCCCCTGGGTACCCTCATACAGCTGTGCATCCATCACTACACTTAATTTTTGTTCAATTTTTAGAAACTTTTCATTACTCCAGACAAGAAATAAAGTGAAAGATGATAAAAGAAAAAAAGAAAAGGAAACTCTAATCCTCCCCTATCCCTAACCAACCCCCCTCAATTGTTGACTCCTAGTATTGATATAGTACGTTTGTTACTGTTTATGAAAAAATGTTGAAATACTACTAACTGTAGTATATAGTTTGTAATAGGTATATAGTTTGTAATAGGTATATAGTTCTTTCCTATATGCCCCTCTATTATTAACTTCTAATTGTATTGTCATACATTTGTTCTGGTTCATGAAGTGATTTCTAGTATTTGTACAGTTGATCATGGACATTGCCCACCATAGGATTCAGTTTTATACATTCCCATCTTTTGACCTCCAACTTTCCTTCTGGTGACATATATGACTCTGAGCTACCCCTTTCCACCTCATTCACACACCATTCGGCACTGTTAGTTATTCTCACGTCTTGCTACCAACACTCCTGTTCATTTCCAAACATTTAAGTTCATCCTAATTGAACATTCTGCTCATACTAAGCAACCACTCCCCATTCTTAAGCCTCGTCCTATATCCTGGTACCTTATATTTCATGTCTATGAGTTTACATATTGTAATTAGTTCCTATCAGTGAGACCCTCCAATAATTGTCCTAATGTGTCTGGCTTATTTCACTCAGTATATTGCCCTCGACGTTTTGTCATCAACCCATTTTTTTTAATATGGTTTTGTTCACTCACCATACATTCCATCCCAAGTAAATAATCGATGGTTTTCTGCATGGTCATACATTTATGTGTTCACCACCTTCACCACTATCTATATAAGAGCATCTACATTTCTTCCACAAGGCAGGAGGGAGAGTCAAAGAAGGTAGAGAGGCAAAAGAAAGAGGAAAAAAAAAATGACAGCTAGGAAGCAGCAAAAGAAAAAATAACCTTAAATCAAAGTAGAATAAAGAATCAGACAATACCACCAATGTCAAGTGTCTAACATGACTCTCCTATCCCTGCCTCTTATCTGCATTCACCTTGGTATATCACCTTTGTTACATTAAAGGAAGCATAATACAATGATTCTATTAGTTACAGTCTCTAGTTTATGATGATTGCATCCCTCCCCCAATGCCTCCCCATTTTTAACACCTTGCAAGGTTGACATTTGCTTGTTCTCCCTCGTAAAAGAACATATTTGTATGTAATGGATTGCTTTTCTCTTGCTGCTTTCAGGATTCTCTCTTTGTCTTTGACATTTGATAATCTGATTATTAAGTGTCTTGGCGTAGGCCTATTCATATCTCTTCTGTTTGGAGTACGCTGCGCTTCTTGGAGCTGTAATTTTATGTCTTTCATAAGAGATGGGAAATTTTCATTAATTATTTCCTCTATTATTGCTTCTGCCCCCTTTCCCTTCTCTTCTCCTTCTGGGACACCAATGATACGTACATTATTTATTGTACTTTGTTTCATCCTTGAGTTCCCGGAGACGTTGCTCATATTTTTTCATTCTTTTCTCCATCTGCTCCTTTGCGTGTAGGCTTTCAGGTGTTTTGTTCTCCAGTTCCTGAGTGTTTTCTTCTGCCTCTTGAGATCTGCTGTTGTATGTTTCCATTGTGTCTTTCATCTCTTGTGTTGTGCCTTTCATTTCCATAGATTCTACTAGTAGGTTTTTTGAACTTTCGATTTCTGCTGTATACATGTCCAGTGCTTCCTTTATAGCCTCTATCTCTTTTGCAATATCTTCTCTAAACTTTTTTATTTGATTTAGCATTAGTTGTTTAAATTCCTGTATCTCAGTTGAAGTGTACGTTTGTTCCTTTGACTGGGCCATAATTTTGTTTTTCTTAGTGTAGGTTGTAATTTTCTGTTGTCTAGGCATGGTTTCCTTGGTTATCCAAATCAGGTTTTCCCAGACCAGAACAGGCTCAGGTCCCAGAGGGAAGAAATATTCAGTATCTGGTTTCCCTGTGGGTGTGTCTTAGAAAATTGCTCCACCCTTTGCTGCTTCAGGTCACTGTGCTTTTCTGCCCAGCATGTGACGCCTGTTAGCCTATAATTCTTGACTGGTGTGAGGAGGTATGGCCGTGTTCCCCCAGGCTTTGGGGTCTGGTTCTGAATGGAAAGGGCCCCACCCCTTTCCTCCTAGAGAAGACAGAGCCCCCAGGTGGAGGACATTAGCATTTCAATGGTCTTGCTCTCTGCTTGTGCTGTCTCCGCCCTTCCCCGAGTCACAGCCCTGGAAACTTAAAATGACTGGGGCTTTCTCCACTGAGCCAAAAAAGAAACAGATATTCCCCTTCAGACCCAGTCAAGGTGACCCTCCAGCTCTCCCAGGTCAGTCGTCACCCAAAGCCTCTGTCTGTTTTTTGGGGATGCGTACCTGTATTGAGCAGTTCACATTCGCTACTTAAAACCCCAGTTGGAGCTCAGCTGAGCTATATTCACTTGCTGGGAGAGAGCTTCTCTCTGGCACCACGAGGCTCCGCAGCTCGGGCTATGGGGGAGGGGGTCTCCCGACCTGGTTCCGCAGGTTTTACTTACAAATTTTATGCTGTATTCTCGGGCATTCCTCCCAATTCAGGTTGGTGTATGATGAGTGGATGGTCTCGTTTGTTCCCCCGCAGTTATTCTGGATTATTTACTAGTTGTTTCTGGTTTTTTGTAGTTGTTCCAGGGGGACTACTTAGCTTCCACTCCTCTCTATGCCGCCATCTTGCCCCTCAGTCAGGATTCAGTTTTATACATTCCCATCTTTTGACCTCCCACTTTCCTTCTGGTGACATATATGACTCTGAGCTTCCCCTTTCTACCTCTTTCACGCACCATTTGGCGCTGTTAGTTATTCTCACATCTTGCTACGTACACCTCTGTTCATTTCCAAACATTTAAGTTCGTCCTAGTTGAACATTCTGCTCATACTAAGCAACTGTTCCCCATTCTTAAGCCTTGTCCTATATCTTGGTACCTTATATTTCATGTCTATGTGTTTACATATTGTAATTAGTTCCTATCAGTGAGACCCTGCAATATTTGTCCTTGGGTGTCTGGCTCATGTCACTCAGTATATTGCCCTAGGGGTTTTGTTGTCAACCCATTTTTTTTTTTTTTTCCTTTTAAGATGGTTTTGTTCACACACCATACATTCCATCCTAAGTAAACAATTCATGGTTCCCTGTATGGTCACATATTTATGTGTTCACCACCTTCACCACTATCTATATAAGGGCATCTCCATTTCTTCCACAAGGCAGGAGGGAGAGTCAAAGAAGGTAGATAGGCAAAAGAAAGAGGAAAAAAAAATGACAGCTAGGAAGCAGCAAAAGGAAAAATAACCTTAAATCAAAGTAAAGAGTCAGACAACACCACCAATGTCAAGTGTCTAACATGCCTTCCCTATCCCCACCTCTTATCTGCATTTACCTTGGTATATCACCTTTGCTACATTAAAGGAAGCATAATACGATGATTCTGTTAGTTAAAGTCTCTAGTTTACATTGATTGCATCCCTCCCCCAATGCCTCCCCATTTTTAACACCTTGCAAGGTTGACATTTGCTTGTTCTCCCTTGTTAAAGGACACATTTGTACATTTTATCACAATTGTTGAACACTCTAGATTTCACCAAGTTACACAGTCTCAGTCTTTATCTTTCCTCCTTTCTTCTGGTGTCTCACATGCTCCCAACCTTCCTCTCTCAACTGTATTCATAGTTAACTTTGTTCAGTGTACTTACATTGCTGTGCTACCATCTCCCAAAATTGTGTTCCAAACCACGCACTCCTGTCTTCTATCACTCTGTAGTGCTCCCTTTAGTATTTCCTGTAGGGCAGGTGTCTTGTTCACAAAGTCTCTCATTGTCTGTCAGAAAATATTTTGAGCTCTCCCTCATATTTGAAGGACAGCTTTGCTGGATATAGGATTCTTGGTTGGCGGTTTTTCTCTTTTGGTATCTTAAATATATCACACCACTTCCTTCTTGCCTCCATGGTTTCTGCTGAGAGATCCACACACAGTCTTATTAAGCTTCCTTCGTATGTGATGGATTGCTTTTCTCTTGCTGCTTTCAGGATTCTCTCTTTGTCTTTGACATTTGATAATCTGATTATTAAGTATCTTGGGGTAGGCCCGTTCGTATCTCTTCTGTTTGGAGTACGCTGCACTTCTTGGATCCGTAATTTTATGTCTTTCATAAGAGATGGGAAATTGTCATTTGATTATTTCCTCTATTATTGCCTCTGTCCCTTTTCCCTTCTCTTCTCCTTCTGGGACACCAACGATAAGTACATTCTTGTACTCTGTTTCATCCTTAAGTTCCTGGAAACATTGCTCATATTTTTTTATTCTTTTCTCCATTTGGTCCTTTGCATGTAGGCTTTTAGGTGTTTTGTTCTCCAGTTCCTGAGTATATTCTTCTGCCTCTTGAGATCTGTTGTTGCATGTTTCCATTGTGTCTTTCATCTCTTGTGTTGTGCTTTTCATTTCCATAGATTCTACTAGTTGTCTTTTTGAACTTTCTATTTGTGCCTTATGTATGCCCAGTGTTTTCTTTACAGCCTCTATCTCTTTTGTGAAATCTTCTCTAAACTTTTTGAATTTATTTAGCATTAATTGTTTAAATTCCTGTATCTCAGTTGAAGTATATGTTTGTCCCTTTGACTGGGCCATAACTTCATTTTTCTTAGTGTAGGTTATAGTTTTCTGTTGTTTAGGCATCTAACCTCCCAGGCCACCCCAATCAGGTTTTCCCAGATGAGAACAGGCTCAGGTCACAGAAGAAGAAAATATTCAGTATCCAGTTTCCCTGATGGCTTTTCCTAGAGGATTGACACACCTGTGCTTTTCTGCCCAGCAGGTGCACCTGTCAGCCTGTCACCAGCTGGTGTAAGAGGGTGTGGCCTGTGGCTCTCCTCCCTCAGGCTTTGGGGTCTGATTCCCGAAAAGCAGGCAGTAGAGCTGGGCCCCTCCCTTTCCTCTTGGGAAGCTATGCCCCCTCCAGAGACGTCATCTGCATATCAATATGTTCTTTGTTTCAAAACACTCTGCTGATCAAAGTGTTTTGATTTTAAAATGGCTGAGGCTTTCTTTACTGCAAAGCGCTGCAGGCTGAAAATGGCTGAGGTTTTCTCCACAGAGAAAGAAAGGGACAGAAAGCTCCCAGATTCACCAGTCAGCCAGAGATAGCACCTGATCCTCTGGGATCCCTGTCCTGAGACAGATATATCCCCCAACTCTCCCAAGGTCAGTTGTCAGCAAAAGCCTCTGTCTGCTTGTTGGGGATTCACTGTTTGTATTGAGCAGTTAATATTAAAACCCCAGTTGGGGCTGGGCTGAGGTCCACTCGCTTGTTTGGAGAGTGCTGCTCTCTAGCACCGTGAGGCTTCCGTGAGGGAGGGGCTCTCGGCTCTCAGCGCTGGTAAGCAGTTTTTACTTACAGATTTTGTGCTGTGATCTTGGGCATTCCTCCCAATTCAGGTTGGTTGATGATGAGTGGTCAGTCACGTTTGTCTCCCTGCAGTTATTCAAGGTTATTTACTAGTTTTTTGGTCATTTATGAATTGTTCCCGGGGGACCAACAGTCTTCCACACCTCTCTATGCCACCATCTTAGCTCCTCCTCCATCATAGCAGATTTTAACACATTCATCATGGCAGTAATTTGCATGAAACTGTAATCAATTGCTTTCTATAATACATAGTTGTATACATATGTGTATAATATACATATGCCATATGCTGCTAGACTTCCACTTTCAATTTCTACCCAGAACATTTAGTTACATAATTATGCTGTCCTTTTGCAGGTAAAATGATTATCTCTAAATCCAATACATTATTCTTTTTGCTACAGTCACTGTTCCATCTTGTTAGGATTATTTTGCATCCTAATGCTTTCATCAAAATATTTTGCTGTTGTTCTTGGCTTCTCTAGCTCTGAAAATGTGGTATATATGACTTCTATTGTTTCATCCAAGTTTTAGAGGTGAAGGTATAAAGTGTAATAACTTCCTCCATATGGACCACACTCCCCGTTGTCTAGTTTATGGATGGATGAGTAGAAAAATGGGGGAAGGAAAGAAACAAACAAACAAACATACAAACAAAGGCACCCAGTGTTCTTGTTTACTTTATTTGCTCTTTTTCACTTTAATTTTTATTCTTGTTATTTTTGTGTGTATGGTAATGAAGGTGTCATGGATTGATTTTGGTGATGAATGCACAACTATGTAATGGTACTGTGAACAATTGAATGTATGCTTTGTTTTGTATGACTGCGTGGTATGTGAATATATCTCAATAAAATGAATTTTTAAAAAAAGCGTAATAAATTCCTAATTAATGTATTGAATAACTATTACAAACAGGGCCATTTATAAAAAAATTAAAATAACAAGATCACTGAGAGAAAAAGATCTGGGACATGCCAAAAAAAAAACATCTAATAATAGGTTAGTATTGACAATGAGTTATCTAATAATAAGCTATTAAACAATGATTGTTTATTAAGCATTACATCTTTAAAATATGATGATTTCAGTCATAAACAAGTATAAAAAACACCCAAGCACTTACCACACACCTTATACAATATCATGTTACCAATATATTGGAAGTTCCTATTCAATCCTTTTGTTTCTGTTTCCCACCCTCTCCACCAAATTCGTTTTATATAATTTCCATGAATTTATTCATAGGTTTACCACACAACTATGTATCTCTAAACAAACTACTCATATATATTAATTTTCATGTTTGAACATTTATGTTTTACTATAATCTATATATACTCCTGAAGCTTGCTTTGCATACATTTCTATTAAAATATTTCTTACACAAATGCAAATATTTAACATCAATTGTCCCCCTCCACCAAAGCTGGTCTACTACTGTTGAGCAACTCATCTACCTGCAACAAAGGTCAAGGCTGAGCCATGATCCTTTAAGGAGACCAACAAATGGCAAGTTGATAGCATGCCATACCTTCCACTCTGGAAATAGCAATGTTTCATCCCGACTGTTTTAGCAAATATTCCAGTTATAATTTGGCACCTTTGGTACAAAGTGTTTTACCCAGCATTCTATCAGAGGGCTCACTGCAGTGTCATCTACTAGGATGGGATCCTACATAACATTTACTCAGACTAAGGGAGCTACCTAATGGGAAATGAGGTGCTGCAGTGGATGCAATACCATGATCCCAGCACATTCTGTAGCATCCAGAAATTGTCATCCTGAAAGAACATTGGGATGGTCTCTTAAAAACGAAGCAGGCACACCAGTTTGGAAACACCCTGTGAGGATGGTACATCATCTTTCACAAAGCCATATATTCCTTAAATCAGTGGACATTGCATGGTTCTTTAGCCCTGCTCACAGGAAGTGTGTCACTCCCAGTGATCCACTTGGGAAATTGAAGTTTCCACAATTTTTGTCCCTGAAAACTTAAACATTTTGCTTCTCAGAAAATGAACACATCTAGCAAGGAACATATTAAAATTCCCACTAATATTAAAGCTATGACTGTTGCCTGAACATTTTGGGCTCCTTTTGCCAGTAGATCAGCAGACACAAAAAGTTATTCTGGCAGGGGTGATTGACCCTAATTATCATGAGATGATAGAACTGCTAGTGCATAGTGGGTACAGGTCAAATATGCTTAACACCCGTGTGGTCCAAGCCACATCTCTTGGGACATCCTTGCTCAGCTTTAAGTAAATAAACAATTTCAGCAATCTTGGCCTGATAAGATCACGAAATACAGAGTCTCACTGCTGAAGGTCTGTGTCATCTCAACAGACAAGAACTTTAGACCAGCTCAAGCTACAGGCATCAGGAAAATCAGGAATAATTGGTAGAATTGATATCATTATGACCTTGATATCATTTATACAGCACTGGGGTAGGGGCTGTAGTATATTCCACTAAATCACAATTTTTCTAAATATTGTGATGTCCCAAAATCCTAGAGAAACTGTGCCTAGATGGAGCAAACAGGATGAAAAGAGAGAGAATCCATCTTGAGTAAGGGAAGGATGGATTATAGCGGACAGATATTTAGTAGTCTGGTGCCTCTTCCTCAGTCTGCTGTGTTAACTCAGAGCTGCCCCATCTCCACAGAATTGCCCTTACCCCAGTAGAACCCTCCTCACTTAGTAATTACTCATTCCTAAGGGGCAGTCCACAACACCTCTGATCCCAGGGTGTTACCACCCTTGCTTTGGAAACCAAAGAACACCTTGGGAAGACACAGACAAATCACACAACAGTTTATTTAGGGAAGTTTGCCTACAGGGGAGTGGTCCCAGGCTGCAGCTGGACCCCAAGTAGCACTCCGCTATTCATGTGGGGATATGCAGTAGTATATATAAGAAGAGAACAACAAAGGCACAATCCAGGGCTATAATAAATCACAAGATTTGGGTACATGCATAATGTTTCTTAACATACTTTCCTACGGTCTTTGCACAGAGACCCTTATCTGTGTGGTCACAAGACTGGGTTTCGACCAGTATATTCAGCCCCATGAACTGGTCATGTTCTATGTACCCAACACTCTCCTTACATAGAAGATTGATGAAGGGGAATGGGAATGAAGGGGAAAATAAGTCATAACAAGCAAGGGAAGCAAGTTTTGCACAAATGAAACTATTTACCTTGCAGCAGCCACTTGACTGCCTGACTCATGAGCATAAAAGTCAGGCCCCTTTGTCTTAAGAGGAAACTAAGTATGGTTGGACTCAGGTTCCAAATCCCCAAGGGATCTGGTTGAAGCTTAGATTTCTTCCTTTGCCCTACCCTGCTTCTTATCCTGTCCTCCTATGTCTACTCCCTCATAAATCACTTCCACAGGAATCCACATCTCAGATCCTGCTTCTAGGGAACCCATCCAAAGACATAGGTTATGTAACATCTTCACCTTTTCTAGTTACCTATACATTAAAGTGGTAGTAACAATGTATATCCTCAGCAAAATTTCTATGTTTTTGAGTTGGACCACATCCTCATCAACACTGAGTGTTCTCAAACTTTTTATCATTTCTATGGGTGCCATGATAGAAGCATTTACTTTAAATTCAGAAAGGAAGTAAAAATGACCAATGTCACAGATTTGATTTAAAAAAAAAAAACATTATTACTGAACATTCTAGTCGGCACCTTCAGCAAAGAAAATATAAAATCATAATGTTTGAAAAGAAAAAAAATGAAAACAATCATTGTAAATTTAGAAAAAGGATAATGGAAACAATCATTGTTTGGAACACAAGAAAATCTATTAGATTATAAAAGTAAAATAAGATAGTTCAGGGTTGTGGGGATATATTATCTACATATTAAGTTCATTTCTATGCACCAACAACAAATATTTTAAAAATGAAATAAATTAAACACAAGAACTAAACTGGCAAAGGCTCAGTTCTCAGAAGCAGGGGAGTTACACGAGGGATCTGAAGGAATACATGGGAGAAGACTCATTTTCCAGGCAGGTGAAATATCATGGGCAAGGTCCTGCTGTGTCTGGAGCAGTGTAAATGCAACCTCGAGTCAGGGATTCATGGCAGTTCTTTTCACAGTTACACACCCAAAATGGAAAACACACAATCCTGATTTTCTTCCTAGCTGCTATCTAATTAACCCCTCTATCTTCTTTCTCTCGCTCTCTTTTTCTATTTTTCTATTTCCTCCTAAGCACTTTGTCCTAAGGTTACTTTCCTATTCTTACATTTTCTATATTATGACTATATGATTCCCCTCAGTCAACTTCTTTCCAATAAATCTACTGACCACATCCTTTATCTCAAATCTAATATTTAAATTAGGTGGACTTATGTACTGTTAAGCAACTCTAACCTTTAAATTATACAGAATGATGCATTGTCAGGCATCTAGTCCTTGAAATTCCTGCTTCAATTTCTATCATAGAGTGGTTTGCTCATTCTCCTGCTGCTCAGTAAAAGGTTCAAGATGATTATAGGGAACTAGATCTGGGCAGCTCCATCGCTCTGTGAGTTATTGACCTTGTTTCTCTGAGTTCTGGTCCTCCCTCTGCCGTGCATATCGACCACTAATTCAGCGATTTATCTTAGCCAGATGCTGGGCTAAACTTGCACTCTCTCCTGCCTAATATGATCTTTAACTTCAACTCCAAAAGTGACCTTTACCACTACACCATTTCTCCTCTTGGATCAGTTTTCAATATTTGTTGAACAAACACATGAGTATTATCTGCAGTACCTAACTCTTTAATTCAGTCAGTTGATGTCATTCAATTTATAACCTATTGCTTTCTTCCTAATATTCTCCTCTGGACAAAATTTTACCCAATTATTTAATTTATTAAATTCAAACACCTCTCTCTAGCTTTCATAAACTAGTGTAATATATTTTTATTATACTTAAGCAATGTTATTTCCCCGTAGTCCTCAAAAGATACTGTGGGCTTCAGTTAGATCCATTTTCACCAATGACATAACCAGGACTTTATTCATTCTATTCACCTTCTCTGTTTTGAATTATCCACCAAACACCTTGCCCTTCCAAAAAGAGTTTTCTGATTAGTAAAAGCCACACATTTTCCTTATCTCAAGTATATGACATTTAAAACCATCATCTAATAATTTATTTCAATTATTTTATGTCATTATTCTTCTATTACTATCTAATCTCTTTTTAAGTAATATATAAATATATTTAAGTAAATATATATATACATATGTATGCTACTTTTGCACACCCTCACAACCCTAGAAATGCTGTCTGCATGCTACAATGAATGGAATATACCTAAATATCTACAGTTTAAAGTGTTCCAGTTGTTCTGCATCCTCTCCCATACTTGATATTATCATTCTTTTAATTTTAGGCCTTGTAAATCATATCTCACTTTAGCTTTAATTTGCTTTTCTCTGATGATTAATTATGTTGGTCATCTTTTCATGTGCTTGCTGACAATTCCTATATCTCGTGTGTGTGTGTGTGTGTGTGTGTGTGTGTGTGTGTGTGTGTGTGTGCGCGCGCACGCAAAGAGAGAGAGAGAAAGAGAGATGGAGGGGGAGAGGTAGAGGGATGGAGGGAGAGACAGGGAGAGATACAGAGAGAGAGAGAAAAGGGAAAATATCCAAGTCTTTTGTTCATATTTCAAATTAGGTTGTCATCTCATAATTGAGTTTTAGCAGTTGTTTACACGGTCCCTTGCCATTTCATTTCTTAATGGTTTTAACTATCATTTCAGTGATGAAATGTTTTAATTTTGAAAAATTCCAGTTTACCTAAATTTTCTTTTTTTTCTTCCTTTTTGTGTTACAGTTAATAAATCTTCATCTAACCCAAGTTGCAAAGATTTTCTCCTATGATTTATTGTAGAAATTTCAAAATTTTGATCTTTACATTTAGATTTATGACTCATTTTGGGTTATTTTTGAAAGTGGTATGAGAGAAAGATCACACCTTTATTAAAAGGGTTAATTTTTCCCTATGAATTTCTAGGATCATGTGTTGAAATGTCTTTGCTTTTCCCACTGAAACTTGGAATCCCTGTTAAAAAATAATTGACCATATTTGTATGGATCAATTTCTGGACTCTATTCTGTTCCATTGATTTCATCTCTATCACCAATACTAACCACCTTGACCACCGCAGCTTTAAAGTAAGTCTTGTAATCAGTTATTGTAAACCCTTCAACTTTGTTCTTTAATTTGCTTTACCTATTCCAGGTCATGTTCATTGCCCATATATTTTATAATCAGCCTAAAAATGTTGCAAAACACTGCTGGAATATGACTGATGTTTCCTTAACAACACTGAGTCTTTGAATGCCATTTTTAGTGGAATTGTACCACTTTGGAAATCTGACAGTTTCTTAAGATGTTAAATATAAACCTACCATATAACCTAACCATTCCTTTCCTTGGGTTAATACCCAAGAGAAATGAAAGCATGTGTACAGAAAGTCTAGTAGATAAATATTTGTAAAACCTTTATTCACAATATACCAAACTAGAAACAAGCCAAATATCTCTCAACATTCAAATGGGTACACAAAATGAGGTATTTCCATACCCTGTAATAAAAATGATTGAACTACTGATACATGTAACATAGGTAACTCTCAAAAACATTATACAGAGGAAAGAAGCTGGATTCAAAAGAGTAAATACTGTTTGAGTACATTTGTGTAAAATTCTAGAAAATGCAAAAAATGCAATATGCAAAAAGCGTATTGGCTGTTGCCATTGACAAGGGGTTGAGGGAGGGATGGAAAACAAAATGACATAAGGATGCTTTCAAGGGTGATGGAAATGTTCTGAATCTTGAAATGAAAACTTTTAAATGGGTTCAGTTTACTCTACGTAAATTGACTCATAATGAAATTGATACATAATGTAAAAATTACAGACAACTTTAACCATCAAAAGATTGCACTATTTAAGAAAATTGATAAAGAAGGAAAGTTATCTTTATAATAGTCATCGACACTGCATTGTGAGCTAAGTAATTATTTTTTTAAATATGAGAAGGAAAAAAACAGCATCTGTGTTGCTAAAACAACTCTTATGCCTGATATAACTAACTCTACTGTGTGTTATATTAGATTATGTGTTTCTAATGACTATTTCTTTACTAAATTTGCCTTAATGTGTTTTTTCCTTTTTTGTTCTTCCCTTAAGTTTTGCATATAGAATTAAAAGGAATAATCTAGCAATATTGAAACCTCATATTAACAGATATAGAATGGTTATTCTAATACCTCTTTTGTGAACCAGATCCTTAAAAAGGAATCTGGTTCTGGAAAGAAAATGTAATGAATTATGCCTATCAGGGCAAGGTATTATAATATTGTGGTTTAGGAGTATATGCTTTGATATTAAACAGTTCTGCTCATACATTCTTTGTCTATATCTTATTATCTTCATGACCTTGACAAATAATATATCTCCTCTGAGCTTCAGTTTCTTTTAATCTGTCAAATAAGGTTAATCATTTCTATTTCATACAACAGTTATGCAGATTGAATTGAATGAAATGCTTTATATGAAGCTTATCACATGTCTCTGCACACACAAAATATTTCATGAACTGGAGTTTTCATTACAGTAAAATGTTGACAATTGGTTTGGATTTACCAATACTTTAAAAGCAAAACAAACAAACAAAAAATATGGAATGAACAACAGTAGGAGACAAGTGCCCCTGAAGACTACCACCAAAAACAAACATTGCAAGTTTACCAGAAAAGCAACACAAATTTTGCTCAGAAAAGCTTAACTTTCAATAAAAATCCTCAAAGCCTCATGTGGCTCTCTTAAAACTGAGGTAGCTGGATATCAGGCTGAGATGGCAGCTGGTAAAATAAGATGTAATCTCCTGAAAAGTTTTGCTTTATATTCACAATGTGGAGTTAAAGGAATAAAGGAATATTTGGTTAGTAGGATAATTATTGGAACCCATTATGATTGTGGAATAATGTGGGTAGCATATATGAAAGTATATTCTAATCATTTGTGTGTATACATGTTCAAAACTCCTGTAATTAATAACAGAAAACATGGTAGAATAATATGCTTGTTTTAAGAGACTCTCAGAAGCCAATTTGAACCCAGAATCTTTATCTGAAATGGATTTCTATACCCCTTGAAATTAGCCTAACACTAATTACGGTTCTATTATCTTACTAGTAAAAACAAATAGACTCTCAATTTGATTTATAGGCAATGTAATAATCACCTATGACCTCCAGTTTTCTAGGCTATTGTAATGAAGGTTTGTTGAGTTTAGAAGTTTCTAGAACAGAAAGAAAAGGTTGAGGAGGTATTAGCTTGCCTGGATTATAAATCATTATACTCTTGCTACAGAAATAATTCTTCAGGGCTTTGTAGTAAAAATGCACTTAGTTTGTGTCTCTTATTCACTTTATTATTATTATTATTATTGTTATTGTTATTAAAATCTGTTTTTGTGGAGTGAAGTAAAGCAGTTTTGATCTGTTGACATTGACTGGTTAGACTATTGTAGTTTCCTCTACAAGTCTTTGTTTTGCAAATAGTGGTTAACTAAGTAACTACCAGGTTATACTTATTTGAAATTGCTAAAGGAGCTACAATTTACTATAGAAAATGAAAGAAGTTTTTTTTTAATCTTCCTTCAGCATATTTGTCTAATATATCAGAGTTTGAAATTTTTTCTATTCATACCCTAAAGATAAATGTGCTATGTATTCATAAAACCACTTAGTCAGTTGGAAAAATATATAAGATTTAGTAAAAACATCACTCATCTTGAATGTGAAACTCATTATTAAGTATAAGTTTTGTTTTTTTTTTTAAACTGAATTTGCTCTTTCTCTGACGAAATTGACTGGATAGTGTTTAATATCATAAGCACTGTCATTGTTTTATTTGTGTTTCTTCCATATATTTCCATATATTTTTCTGGTTGTACATTTTATAAAAAGGTAAGTACTCTGGCACAAACATTTTCAAAAACTTCTTTGTATTGATATGTGAAAATATTTACCTTTTTATATTTTTGACAATTTAAGGGGAAACATGAATATCAGTGTAGTTTTTCTGTGCTGAGAAAGAAATAAGATAAGGTTCCCTTTTATGATTTCTAATCAAGGAGTTTTATTATTTGGGAAGTTAAGATTAAAACATCCTTGGAGATAGTTGTCAGAACGGAAATTTCTCTTTGAAATAATGTTATTAATAGCAAATATCCATTGATTGCTTTTAAGAGGCCAGGAACTATCTAAGCACTTTACATGTATATCTTAAGTTCCATTGCAACCCTATTAGAAAATAAGATTAAAGCAGAGAGAGAGAGAGAGAGAAAGAGAGAGGGAGAGAGGAAAAGAGAGAGAGAGATGGAGAGAATATTTAAATAACTTGCCCAAGGTCACAGAGCTACTAAATAGATGGCAAAGTAAGAATTCAAACTCATTCATTCTGCCACCGGAGCTTGAGCACCTGATCACTGATCTTTACTACCTCCCAAGAGAAAAACAAATGAAAAGCGATGATATATTATTAATAATACTGATGGAGCATGGAAATTATTTTCCCATAATTTGGCATTGGATCTATCCTTAAAGTGATAAAAGTAACTAAAATAGCCTACGTTTCATTGTGGAAAATTAAACCACATGATATCAAAAAGATACTTCACTGAGAGGAAGATATGAAACACTCCCTTGACATTTGTAGTATCATTTGACAACTTAAAAATAACCATTTTTAAAGAATTCAAAAATATATATATATATATAAATTAGTAAAAATGAGCATACACTGATACAATATTTCTGCAGTATCATATATGAAGTAAAAAATAAGACTAACCCTTTTTGCACATAATCTTGATGCATGTTTTACTTTATCATTTTAATCCACATTTATAATGCTATTTTCCTGCATTTAGAAATCCAAATATTGAATAATCTTATGCACTCATTAATAAAGGGATTTTGAAGTTGAGTCTTTTGGTGCCACCTTCTGGCATGAATTATTGTATAAAATATTTCAAATTATAGCAAAGTTTCTAATGGGTGACTGAGTTAAATCTTGGGGTTTTATGTCTGTTCAGTATAAGAATTCTCTTTTAAGTGACTTTATCTGCACTAAGGAAAATATGGAGAAGAAAAATGTGAAACTGACTTTAACTCTATAAAAGGTTAGATTCAGACGCCAATGAAAATTCAGTACAGTAGTAGCTGCAGAAAGAAAGCAGAAAAAGAAAAGGAAAAGAAACAAAGAAATAAAAAAAAATTAATGGGAACGAGTACTAAGTAGTGACATTAAAAAATTCTTTATGATTCTTTCACTATTTTTATTAGCTAGTTGTTGTCAATGACCTTAAAAATGCTATTGTTTCTAAACAACAAAATACAAGGCTCTACAACTTTAATTACCCCTTGAATTAATTGCATTTCATCCAATATTTTGGTTTTAATTACTCATGACACTCTACTCAGGTTATTCATGTTTGATTAGTATATTATTTATTGTACAAACCTTAATATTAGTCTATCTTTATTTACCACACATATGTCTGATAAAAATAGAAAACAATTCTGGAGGGAAAGATAAGGTTAGAAGATTTTACCTGATGATGGTAACCTATTTTTCTGGGAAACCATCAATACCCGGTAGTATTATACCTAGAAATTACAAACCACATAAATGGGCCCAATAAATGAACCCTTGGATTATGATGACCTTTTCATAATGCAAATTTACAGTGAATTTAACAATTCACTAGAAGAACAAGATGGGAACTTTAGAACTTAAGCAAAGTTTTTAGGTTATTTTTATTATCAGTTATTGTTATTATTAGCAATAATGGTATTAGTACATCTATTCAAGTACACTGGTGTTATAAATTTGAAAAGATACTAAAAAAGCTTTTAGTTCTGCTGTTTAAAATTAGGAACACTACCCACTCCTAATTCTCTACATATGCTTGTTTTCCTTTGGCCAACTATTTTCCTCTATAAGGTCTATATACTTGTTTCCCTTTTAGTGTTTTGTTAAGAAATTAAACAAAATGTCTTCTGTTAATGTATACTGCAGGCAATGTAAAAATATCAAAATACCCTAATTTTTTTTTTTTAATGTATGAACAGGGTGACAGGAAGAGGTCCAGTCTTTCATAAGACAATTTCTAGAAGGGAAATACTTAATTTTGATTCATATTTTTGAAATAATTATTAATCTAACAATCAAGATTTATCTAATTCCTCTGAGATATTTCAGGATTGTTGACAACCTCTCTCTCTTTCTGTTTCTCTCTTTGTTTGTGATTCTGAGGTTTTATAATATAAAAATAAATATATACATTCATATAGTCTAGAAGATTTAGTCTGATAATTTCAGGACAGAATTCAAGAAAACATATATAAAGGGGAACTTGACCTTATTATACTTCTAAATTGATCAAATAATTTTGGTACATTGTACTTTAATAAATATTTTGTCATTACTGGACTTTTAATATTTATATAATTAGATAAAATTATGAGATTATATAAAGAGAAGAAATATATTTATTTGGTATCTACTGTATGAATATGTAGTGCAGCAAAATGGTTGAGAGGTAGGATTTTGTAGTCAGACGACCAATATTCCAATCAATGGTCAAGATTTTTACCAATTCTTAGCTCTGTGAAATTTTTCAAGTTGTTTAACCATTTAATTTTGTTCCTTCATCTGCAAATTTGAAAAAAAAATTTTACCTGAATCATTGTACCCTAGGAGACAATGCATATTTATGTTCAACTTTTTGGTAGAATGCTTCTAGTGTTTTTAACTTCAATTGAATATATATTTTATACTTAGAATTTATGCTGTCATCATTTTTTTTTCTTTCTAGTCTAAATTTTGTCGTTGATTTCTTAGTCAATATGAAAACTGGCTTTTTTACCTAAAAAATCTAGGGCATCTAATTTATACATAATTGGTTAAGAAAGCAAAGGGACATATGCATACCAAGTTTGAAAAAATATATTTTTAATAGCTAAATTTTAAACTGTATCTATTCAAGCAGCAGATTCCCTTTCAAGACACCCCCAAATATCTATTTAAAGTATGCTATCTAAAAATTAGCTATTTGCAAAAATTCCATATTAAAGTCCCATGGAAGAAATTTGTTCACTCTTTGCTCTCTTTTCAGCACTGGTTCATTTATACTGTACTCAGTTGGTATTCTCATCTTTCATAAAAATGACAACCACATACTATTCAAGCCAATAAATATGACCACATGATAATCACAGTTTGCTGTTTTTGCCAGGTATGACTGAATGCTGCTGAAATGTTAAAGTCATTGACATATTGAACTGAACTGAAATGTGGGCTTTATCATACCCCAATTTAAAGCAAATAGTAGAGCAAAATATTGATAATCCAAAATTTCTGTAAATTATTTTGGAACTTAACTCTTCATAAACTTCATGTGCTCTAAGAAAGAATTTTGAAGTACCACAATAGCATGACGTTGTTTTTTCTTCAATAATAAGCGGTTTAGTCCTCAAACAATTTTCATATCATTCAGAATTCTCCCTGATTTGACTTCTTTTGATGACATTATTTAATTACATAAAATACTGAGAAGTTGTTTTGAGTAACTAATTAATATAAGAAAGGCATTTCACAAGAGTTTTCTGGAACAAACTTCTTGAGTGACCTTGAGAAGTTCTTTAACTTCTTGGGGGGTTTTTCTTTCTGTGTGAAATAGGGGTTTTGGAGTCAATAACTCTTTCAATTTTGTCAGTCCTGACATTCTCTGCACATATGCTTCTGCCAGTCAGAATATAAATGCAATGGAATACTTTATTGTATTAATTTCTTTGGTTTCAGTAGCTAGAGGAGAATCTCAGGATTAATAAATGAGTACAACAGACAAGTTTTTCTGCATTGTAGGTGTATCCTTTGCCTCAAGATTATACTAATGCTTTCCGTTTTGTTTTGTTTTCATGTATCAGAGTCCAGAAGAGAAGTTGATGGCATCCTGAAGATGATTTTCATTCAAATGTTTATGTGAGAGTTTTGGCCCGACAGGAGTTCCTCAGATATACAAAGGAGAAAGAAACAAAATGCTGGTATTTTGAGTCAGAATGAAGAATTTGCCAAAGATGGTGAGAGATGAGATCTGAAAGTGAGGAAAGTTTCCATGATTGGCAGGGAAATGTTCAGTTGCAGAAACTGTGGTAGATTAGTGTACTTGGTGTATGTGTGCATGTGTATGTGTGGTGTGTGTGTGTGTGTGTGTGTGTGTGTGTGTGTGTATGTGGATGAAGTGCACCCTAATGGGACTAGAGGGAAAACAAGACTTATTTCCCACAACGTCAATGCTAATACAAAGGAGTAGTGCTGCCAGCCTTTAAATGCCTAAGAAGAGGGTGGGTAGTGGTAATACCAGGAGTGGAACCATCACAGATATAAGTAGCAATAATAAAAGATAAAAGAGCCCTTTCTTAAGTCCTTTGTAGTGGTTAAGGCCTCCAGTGTTGTTTTGTATCTACAGGAAGGAGAAATGATTTTCCTAAGGACTTATTTTCAGAACTCCATTAGGCTTGTAATTGGTAGCTCAGAGTTAGATTTACATTTGATTCTAAAAATTCCTCACTTGTCTATGGAGTAAGAATATTCCAGATCATTTTGCTAAAGGTTGCTTTGAACCGTGTTTCACCTTCAAATGTTTGAAGAGAAAAGGCACTTTCTTTCATCATTCTTCTTTTTTCCTGTCTCAATGACTGCTATATATCCTTTCCTTTTCTTTTTTGATTGATTAAATATTAAGAATGTAATATTATTATAGTTGGTAACTGGAGTAGTTTAAAGCTGTTATGTGCCCCAGAAAGAATCATGTTCTTTTAATCCATTCCTGTGGGTGCAGACCTATTGTGGGTGGGACCCTTTGATTAGGTTATTTCAGTGGACGCATGTTCCAGTTGTATCTTCATCCTCTTACTGGAGTCCTTTATAAGAGGATAAAAGACAGAAAAAGCCCAAAGAATCTCAGAGAGAAAAAGATAGAAGCTGAGAAAAGAAGACAGATGGAGAAGCCGGAAGCTGAAAGCAATGAAACCTGGGAGCAAAGGACCAGCAGACACCGGCCATGTGCCTTCTCATGTGACACAGGAGTCCTGGATGCCAGCAGCCTTTCTTCAGAGTCCAGGTATCATACTTTTAATGCCTTGAATTTTGAACGTACTTAGAACTGTAAATTGTAAGTTAATAAAATCCCCATTGTGAAAGCCAAGCCATTTCTGGTATTTTGCATTCCAGCAGCTTTAGCAAACCAAAACAGTAACATGTAAGAATTAAAAGGTAGAGATTCATTGTTTTTTTCTTCTATAAATTTTTATACTTCTAATGGATTTACTTAGTGCTGTTTCAAGGATTTTATTTACCAGGACAATGCCCCTCATTTGTAAAGGATGAAAAGTAGATAGCTATAAGACCAGAATATGATTTCAGGACAGGGTAGAAATTAGGCAATTAATTAAGTCTTTTTAAATTATTGCTTTTCTTTTTATTATCATTAATATTTCTATCATTTAACAGGTTGTATCTGCAAGAGATGGTTTAGGAGTGGTTATTTATACATAGGTATGCATTTTCAAAGATAATCAATGGAGCTATATAATTCTGCAACAGTATATAAATAATTGGAAAAGAAATATTAAAATTAATTTTAAAATTTTTATGGTTTCAAACTGAGCCGGCATGAATTGTCCCTCCCTCACTCCAAACACAAATAATTTATGGATAAGGTAAAAATAAAAATAAAAACATAGCTGATTTTTAAAGAAAAAATATAAAATTTTCCGGGTAATAGAAATGGAGACAGAACTTAAAGCCAGTGAATTAAGCAAGATCTGAAAACACTGTTCCAATGGTAGGTGAACATATAATTCATCATTGAAACCAGGACAATTTTGAGAGGTAAATGAAAGCTATTATTACTTATTCTGTGACAACAAGATTAAACTAGGATCAATGTGGACAAACCAAGGCACGTGGTTACACTCTATATGGGGAATAAAAGCCAAACATAAGACTTAGGGACTCATCAGAATGTTTTACTTCCTCATATGAACACATAAATCCCTCTAAATCCAGAAGCTAGAACCACAGCATTCAAAGAAAGGGAGATATTTCAAATATCCAAGAAAATTAGAATTATGAGAACTAGATATGCAATAATTAATCTGCAATGAACTAAGAAATAATGTTTAAAACAATCAAGCAAATGTGATTTCAAAAGCATAGAATCCAAAAGTGTAGAATATCAATATGATGGAGGTGAGGTAGGTTAAAAATTGCATTTCTAGAATTTAAAGAAAGCAGATTTAGTGAAGTTAAAATAAAAATCAGTGGGCTGTTTTAACATAATATTGTAACCGTAACCAAAAGATTTGTTTAATGGTTTGATAGAGCATACAAACAACCCACAATGCAGCCCACTGATTTAAAAAATATATAAAATATAAAAGTGACATTCAGAAAAATAGATATATTGATAAGAAGGTATGTCTAATAGAAATTCTAAGAGGAAAAAAGGTAGCACATTAGGTACAGGCATACTGACTGATGATGGCTTAAGCATAGAATTACAGAAAGCTAAAAAATATGCCTTGCACTAGGAGGAGCAAACTTAGCATCTAAAGGATAAATAACACAAAATCCATAGCAAGACATGGATTTTTCTAATGGATTTTCTTAGTGCTGTTTTTAAGGATTTTATTTATCAGGACAATGCCCCTCATTTGCAAAGGACATAAAGTAGATTACTGTAAGATCAGAATATTGTATAATTTTGGGAGGGGGTAGAAATTAAGCAATTAATTTAATTCAAACTATGTAACTTAAGAACAGAAAGAATGGTTCAAAAACTTATGGACAAAAAATATTGTTTCACTAAAGTGGAACAATAATTTAAAAGCAACAGATTTTTTCTTTAGAAAAAGTAAAGGCCAGAGTACAAAGAGCTGAGGAAAAACAATAGGGGTCCTAAAATCTACATGTACGTAGATAGACAATCACTTAAGAGTTAGGAAAACAGACAAAGGAATATTCAGATGAAAACAAGAAATTTATGAACTATTTCTGAAATAACACTTAAGATACGCACTTCAGTATAAATTAAATTTAATTTCAGTACAAGGACCAGTTTGCAAGAAACAATGGTGAAGGAAGAAATGTTCACACATGTTAGAATAAAAACTCAATTCCAAAGTAATGATAATAAAGGTAGGAAAAAGGAAAAAGAAAAGGAGATCATGAAATTTAGGGCGTAGGGAGGGTCTGTATTTTGGAAATATTACAACATAGAAGGATTTGCTGATCTTGCCTATATCTCTCAGGAAGCTACCCATGTCATCATAATGTATCTTCCCAGCAAAGGGCCTGGTTTCTAATTCCTCTAGTCAAATTAAAATCATGTAAAACAGTGCAAATAGTATTTATGTTTGTTTAGAGATTTTATATATATATGTGTGTGTGTGTGTGTGTGTGTATGTGTGTATATATATAATCTACAAAGGACTCAAAAGTCTTTTGGAAGAAAGTTTCTTCTGAATATCTGAAGATATGAAAACTGAAAATTATCGTAAGGATTATTTTAAATATTAATGATTTGATTGTAAAAATTCTTAATGTATTAATTATTTCTGTGAGGTGAACACTCATGCTATTTAAAAAATAGTCCATTTTACTTCTTTTCTTTGGGGATAAATGTGCATATCCATTACCACTGACCATGTACAGCACCTATTCATTTGTTATTGACCATATGGATATCTTTTGTAAAGTGTCAGTCCCTATTTTTTTCCCACTTCTCTATTGGGTTATCTTTTTTTTTCCTCATTGATTTGTAAAGGCTTTTATATGTTTAGGATACAAATACATTTGGTTGTATATTTACAATATTGTCTTCTGATTGTGTTTATTTTTCTTCTCTTAATGGTATTTTTAGTAAACAATCTCCTAAGTTTATTGTGGTACATTTTCTCAATTTTTTTTTAAGGTCAGTGTCTTTTGTGTCATGTTTAATAAAGAATTTCCCTCATCCAAGGTCATGGACATGCTCTACTATATTATCTTATGGAAGTTCATTATTTGCTCTTTTACTTGTAGATTTAAGTATCATGTGGTATTGATTTTGTGCATGGTGCAAGGAGATGGAAAGTTGTTGTTGCTGTCATTTAATATTGGCACCCAAATAACCCAGAAACAGTCTGGCATTTTCCCTGTAGTTCTGTATTGCCAAGTATGTAATAAAACAAGTGTAGTGCTTAGTTTTGGTTCCCCTCTGATTTTTATCAGTACAGTGTTATGTTACTGTAGTTTTGTAAGTATAGATATATGATCCACTGAGGCCTCCAACTTCTATTTCCTTTATTTTTTCTTGGCTAATCTTGACCCCTTACATTTCCATATACATGAGCCATCTCAATTTGTCCAAAAGTTGCTGATATTTGACCTGCATTGAATTGAATCAATAACACAGTTCAGAGATAACTGACACCTTTGCAATAATGAATCTTCCAATTCATGAAAATCCATTTATATAGCTTTGCTTCAATAGTAATTTGTGTTTTCTGTGTAAGGGTCATGCTCATGTGATGCTTTGAAACTATTTTAAATGATACCATGTATAAAGTTGATTTTTGAACATGTTTTTATCTTTGGTGAAATTCCTTAATGTGCTTAGTAATTTTAATGGTTTTGTAGATCCTATTTTGTTCCACTTACACAATCATGCCATCAGAATATAATGTTAGTTTTATTTATTCTTGTGCAGACTTTATCTTACTATGCTTTTTTCTCACCTTATTATTTACTCTATCTAGGACCTCCAGTCTAGGGCCAAAGTTTTCCTAGGACCAATGTAGGACCAAAGATATTCACATTTCATTTGCCTCATGATGTTTGCTACTGTTTTTTCTTGTTTTTATTGTTTTGATGATTTTTTTTTATATAATAAGTGGATTTCCAGGACTTTGTACATATAGTATGCAATTCCCAATTAGCATCCTAATTTATTATCTATTTCCTACATGTCTATAAAAATTGTCTTTGTTCTAACATTCTCTAGAAACCTCTAGTCTAAGTTAATACACCTATTAGTATACAGGCAACCGTTACTCCAATCCTTGCAGTGTTTACATTTGTTAGCTGTGTGTCTGATAAAATGATCAAGTAATTACTAAGCAGCAGAGTAGTGGTAAATGCTGTCTTTCTACATTTCCATAGATTTAGCTGTTGAAGGGACAATGAGCTACAATGAGTTTAGACAGTTTATTATACATGGCACAGCAGGCAGCATTAGCTTCAGGTTTGTATAGGTTTTCCCTGTGGGATTAAAATTGGGGGGCATGAGGTAATTAGAAAATAAATGTCTAAATTTTCCCTGGTTGTAAAAATGCTAAAATAGACTGAGAAACACTGGTTTAAATAATTTTCTTAGACTTTAGTGTACAAACCTTACTTAAAAGTTGATGACCTTTAAAGTGATCTTACTATATAGTTGATAACCTAGAACATGATTTTAGCACGTATCTTTCCTTAGTAAGGAAAATATCATGAAGTAATGGGAATTAAATGGATTTCTCACTTAAACAGGCATTAGAAATTTAGGTGATTTCTGACAAAAGTGAAGCTATGTCCTCAATGCACATCATAAAAACATGAAATTCCAGAAGAAACAAGGGATTAAAGGCTTAGGCCTTTGCAGGCTTAAGTTTTGGGCAAATGAGTGAGTAGAAAAGAGAAAAAGACAGTCAAAGCCATCACACACACAAAAAAATCTACAGACCTACATCTCTTATGAATATAGATGCAAAAATTCTCAACAATATACTAGCAAATGACTCCAGTGCCATATTAGAAGGATTAAACACCATAAGTAGGGTTTATCTCGTACATGCAAGTGTGATTCCACATATGAAAATCAATGTAATACTCATATTAATAGAATGAAGGGGGAAAAAAACACATGATCAGCACTATAGATGCAAAAAAAGCACTTGACAAATACAACATCCTTTCATGATAAAACAATCAATAAACTGATCAGGGTCATGTATGAGAAACCCACAGCTAACATAATACCAAATGGTAAAAGACTAAGAGTTTTTTCCCTGAAATTGGGAACAAGACAATCATGTTTGCTCTCATCACTTTTATTAAATATTGTACAGGAAATTTTAGCCAGAGAAATAGGACAAGTAAAAAAACAAAAGGCATCCAAATTGGAAAAGAGGAAGTAAAATTATTATTTCAGAGATGACATGACTATACATATATATATATATATATATATACACACACACACACACATATATGTATATCAATACACAAAAATCTATTAGTGCTAATAAATTCAGTAAATCTGCAGGATAAAGGATCAACACATAGAAATTAGTTGTATTTATGCACTATCAACAAATAATAAAAAATGATAAAATTATTCTATTTACAATACTGTACAAAATAATAAAATGTAGGGGAATAAATTTAACAAGGGAGGTACCATATTTTTTCTCTGACACCTACAAAACATTTTTAAAATAAGTAAAGAAGATAAGTAAAGAAGGCCTAAATAAATGGAAGGACATGGACTGAAAGGCTTAATATTGTTAAGACAGCAATACTACCTAATGTGATCTAGAGAGTCAATGAAATCCCTATAAAAATTCCAATTGCCTTTTTGGGGAACAGGACAAATGGATCTCAAATTCATGTGAAATTGCAGAGGACCATTGTTTTAGTCTTCCTTGGTTATTCAAGCAAATACCATGCAATGGTTGGCTTAAACAATAGACATTTATTGGTTCATGGTTTTGAGGATAAGGAAAAAGTTCAAATCAAGGCCTCACCAAAGCAATGTTCTTCCCAAAGATTGGCATTCTGGGGCTGGCTACTGGTGATCTATGGTCCTGGGTTCCTCTGCCAAATAGCAATGCACACAATGGCCCCTCCCTTCTCTTCTGGATTCCATTGATGTTCAGCTTCTGGTTGCTCCCTCTGTGACTTTCTTTCTGTGTCTGAATTTTATTCTATTATAAAGGACTCCAGTAACAGGATTAAGACCCATCCTGACTGAGTTGGGCCACACTTTAACTGAGGTAACCTAATCAAAAGGTCCTACTTACAATTTGTTCATGCCCAAAGAATGAATTAAGTTTAAGAACAAGTTTTTCTGGGGTACATAGCTACAAACCATCATAACCATCTTATGGATTGAATTGTGTCTGTCAAAATAACATGCTGGAGTCTTATTCCCTAGGACCCCAGATTTGATATTGTTGGGAAATAGTATCACTGCAAATAGAATTAGTTAGGTTAAATGAGATCATACTAGATTATGGTGGAACATTAATCCAATATGATTGATGTCCTTATAAGAAGAGGAGCAGAGACACAGGCACAGGAAGGAGAATGCCATGAAAATACAGAGACAGAATTGGATTTATGCATCTACAAGCCAAAGAAGGCCAAAGAGCTAAGAAAAAGTCATGGAACCAGAAGCTAGGAGAATGTCATGGCAGAGATTCTTCCCTAAAGACTTAAGAGGGAGTGTGGAGTTGGCAACATCTTGATTTCATGCCACTAGCCTCCAGAACTTTGAGACAATAAATTTCTATTATTTTAAGCCATTGATATTATCATACTTTTTACAGCAATCCCAAGAATTTATACAGATATTGAATAGTCAAAACAATCTTGAAAAATAAGAACAAGTTTGAAAGACTCACATTTCCTGATTTTAAAACTTACCATAAAGCTACACTAATCAAAAGAGTGTGGTAAAGATATAAGATAGACATATAAAATAAGGGGATAGAGTTGAATCTTCAGAAATAAAATCATGCATGTTCAGTCCATTGATTTTCAACAAGGGTGCCAAGACATATCAACATGGAAGGTATTCGCTTTTCTACAAGTGGTACTGAAACTACTGGATAACCATTTGCATAAGAATGAAGTTGGACCTCCTTACCTCACACCATAAGTGACCCAACTAAAAATAAATTAAAGACCTAAATTTAGTAGGTAAATCTATAAGACTCTTAGGAGAAAGCATAGAGGTAAATCTTCATGATTTTGGATTTGACAATGGATTCTTAGATAAGGTACCCAAAGCACAAGCAACAAAAGAAAAGAATAGATAAATTGGAATTTAACGTATTTTTAAAAAATTATGCATAGACATCAGAAAAAAGTGAAAAGACACCACTTAAAATGGGAGAAAGTATTTGCAAATCATATGTCCTATATCCAGGATACAGAATAAATGAAGAACTCTTAAAACTCAGCAACAAACAACCAACCAACCTAATTTAAAAATGGACAAAGGCCTTGTATAAACATTTCACCAGAGAAGGCATACAAATAGCAGTAAGCACATGAAAAAAACGCTCAACATCATTAGTCATTAGGGAATTACAAATCAAAGCTGAACAGAGATACCACTTCAAACATACCAGGATGGTTATAACTAAAACAACAGAAAATGACAATATTTGGCAAAGATATGGAGATTTTGGAACACTCATACATTGTTGGTGAGAATGTAAAATTGTTCTGTTTCCTTGAAAAATAGTTGGCAATTGCTCTAAAAGTAAACATAGAATGACCATTCCTGGGCATAAACCCAAGAGAATTGAAAACAGGTATTCAAACAAAAATGTGTACAGAAATCTTTCTAATAGCCAAATTAAAAAAAAAAAAAAAAAAAAAAAAAAAAGAAAAAAAGAAATAGCCCAAATGTCCATCAACAGAAAAATGGATAAAGAAAATGTGTTATATCCATTTAATGAAATATTATTTATCCATAAGAAGAGTGAAGTAACGACACATGTACAGCATGGCTGAACTTTGAAAACATTACACTAAGTGAAAGAAACCAGACACAAAAAGCTCCATATTTTATCATTCTATCTAAATGAAATGCCCAGAATAGGCAAATCCTTAGAGATAAAAAGTAGATAAGTGTTTTCCAGTACTGGGGCTGAAGGTCAGGGTAGAGAGTGAAAGTGTAATGGGTTTGGGGTTTCTTTTTGAGATGAAGAAAACATTTTTGAATTAGATAATGGTGATGTTTGAACAATATTGAAAATGTACTGAAGGACACTGAACTGTATACTTTAAAATGGTTAAAATGATGAATTTTGTTTTATAAATTTTGCCTAAATAAAAAGTACACTCAAATACTAAAGTATTATCCCTATTCCCCATTTGTTCATTATGCTAAGTGTGTCAAATTCGAGATATGAGAGCTCCAAAACACATTTGAAAGTATTTTATGTGAAAATACATGCAACATTTAGTAAAAATATTTTTTAATTAAAGGCAATATTTTGGTCAAGTAAAAGGGAATGTACATATTGAATATGTGCAGTTTATCTTATTGCTTGTATTTTACGTATTGTTCAGTATGAGTTGTTCAACCATGTAGACATTAACAAGAATGCCCCATATTATGTAAATCGATCTAGGTATATAAATTATGACACTTTGAACAATAAATTCAGTGATATCAACTTCAGTTTAAGAGCAAATTGTACATTAAATAGGTTATTTTTTTCTACAGCAAACTTCTTGAAAAGATGACTTGTACTGTATGATTATATTAGAATGAATTCCAATACTGTTTTGAAATAGATTTGTGTGTTACTGAAAATAATGAGAAACAATGTTTTCAACACCTCATTTATATCGATGCTTCTTTTATGGCTTCACTAAAAGCATGTTAATTGTACAGAACGTATTTTCATTGGGAGAGTTTACTGTTCTGCTATATATGACTAATGTTATTTCCATCTCAGTTTAAACAAGCAACTAAAAAATATCTTTACTTTAATGAAATACTGGGAACTAGCTAACATTTTTCTGAATGCTATTATGAAACCATTATTTTTAAATTTTATTTACTGGAAATTTATAGATTTTCATTGGTCTCAAATATTTTAAACAAATAATTTCATATTAGCATTTTATACTAACATTAAGTAGAACATTATAATGACTCTATAACACCATGGAAATTATGATTCTACAATATAATATTCTGCTTATAGCTGATAATTTGATTTCTAAGAACATTTCATTAAAAAGAACAACTTGTTCATAGGTTGGCTTCACCTTTGAAGAACATGCAACCCAAAGACAGTGTTTTAGCAAGGATCTAATATACATTATTTTGTACAATAAAAATATCTAATTTTTTCTTTCTGATACATTATTTTGTGAAAATTTTCTTTAGACGTTCCCTCAAAATAATTTTCAAATGAAGATATGTTTTTCTCATTTTAACTTCAGAAAAGTTTACTTACTTAAAATAAGCTTCTCTCTGAACCTCTGCACTTCTCTACACTCACTGTCTTCATGAGGGTTTTTATCCAGGCAATATCAATCTTGTCAATGGCCATTAAACATATTTTTCTTATAGCAACTAAACTCTATGATTCACTTACTTTACTGACATGTAGAAGTAGCTTTGATGAGAGTATTACTCATAATTCCAGTCATATTTAATCATTCAATTTCAAAAATATAGCAATATTTTCTCTTGCATTACTGTTTACTCTGATGTTATTGTAAAGTTCATGGTTTTAAATATATGGTACATTATATTTCAGTAGGAATTTTATAATTCATTCATAATATCATCATTCAAATAAGGTTATTTTCTGAGATTACACATTAGAAGAAAAAGTACTCTGGGAATTCCCAAAACATATGCAATATAATGTCCAAAATTTAAAAAAAAAAACAAAACTAGAATTTATGAACTAGTTTAGCTTCTGAAAAATAGTATTAAAAATATATGGCTTCAGTGACCAGGGAAAGAATGAAATATACATCAAAACCATACTAGCTATTAGTGCAATTGATACATTCAATCATCTACTACAGAGTCTGGCACTTATCTCTATAGGAATACTTATTTTTATCAATCAAGAATACTAAACAGGAAAGACTTTTCTTCAATCTCACTAAGAGCAGTCATGTCTTTATAGTGTGAAACCTACTATAAAACATGTCTTTGGATATCAAATCTCCACACTTAACAGAGTTGAAAATGCTAGCTCAAATTAGTTTGTAAGATAGAAAATAGCTGTAAATGATCTTGACTGAGTTTCAAAAGATTTCACCAGATTAGAAAAACTTACTGTGTCTTAATTCAACATTTATGATTCTTCTTAAAATTTATGGTGAAAAAAGTTTACATTTCATCCAAAGCTTCATCAGAGGTGAGCTTCAAATGAGAAGTTATACATGTTAATTGTAGATTAAATGATATTCCATAAAAAATAAAAATTGAGAGAGTACTTTAAAAACTAAAGGCTGGCAAATGTTATCCCAAATAAATAGAAATCTAAAATTTAATAAAAACATATCATTTTCATGGAATATTATTTTAACAAAGTTTTAACTTATTTTCTTGAATCACTATGTAATCCATAATTAGTACTTTTTATTTCTTTTTTCACAAAAAAAGCATTGCAAACATACAGCATCATATACAAATACTTTTTGTAATCTGCAATAAGGAAACAAATTGCCACTTTTATGATGTTGGAAAATCCTACAGAAAATCTCATTTACTTATAGCATTTGGACATTGATCAGTGAAATTATATAAAATAAATATATTAAAATTAAAAATAGAATGCCTATCATCCAGAATCCAGATTCTGGTTTCAAATTGTGAAGTACAGCTTTTAGTAAGTTTACTATCACTCTTACCTTCAAACTGGTGTATCGATTTACATTTGACAAAATGGTGACAATTTATATAAATCTCTTTTTGAACCACATATCAAAAAACATTGGGATGTTCTAACTAAGTTAATATGAACAAAGATAAACAAATAATTGATCTGTTGAAAAATGAGTAAGTTCTAGAGACTAAGTGTTCCTGAAACATATAGGAAAATGTTCCACAAATTTTTTTTTATTCACATATTCACAGAAAGGACTGAGGAAATGATGTGGTCCAAGTCCTGAAGAGGAGATAAACCCAAGACCTAGAAAAGCTATATGGCTGGTCTTAGGTCATATCTCCTAGATAGCAACAAAAATGGACAAGAGGCCACATTGTCTAACTCAACATTTTATGTGTACAATTTAATTTTAAATTATAAATATAACATATATTAATTACAGAAAGCATTAATAGTTAAAACTCTATAAATAAATCCTCCCATAATACACTTAGCCGTACCGGGGTCCTGGATATTCCTCAACACACTAGGCAGGCTCCCCGCACAGGCTTTGGTTCTTGTTAACCTTTATGTTCTGAACACTCTCCCCCAGAGTAAATCTCAAGATTTGATCTCACACTTCATATCTCACCTTGTCAAATGTTCCTTATTCACACTGTTCTTTCCTGACCACCCAGTACTGTCCAGTCACTCTCCCTGTATCATGCTTCTTTTTTTCTTTTTTATTGCTCTTTTTGTAACTTGATGTATTACATCAAGTTGTGTTTTTTTTTTTTTCTGTCTCCCTCACTATATTTTAACCTCCACTTAATTAATTACTGCATACAAGGAATAAGTCCTCTGTCAATATTGGTAGAACAAATGCATATACATCACCAAATGGCCCTCCTCCTGCATCCAGTGGAAACTTTAAATGTGTTTTCTTCCCCTTTTCGCTGGGTAGCATGTACAGAGTACATAAAAGAATACAGAGATCATAAAAGAATCCTACACCTGAAACAGCAAGGGGAGGGAGCAATTTCCATAACCAAAGACAGGGGAGAATGCATGGGTAGAGCACTCTGACAGGAACTGAGACCTTAGTCCACAGATACAGCTGGCTCCTGGCCACCCTGAATGGAGACCAAGAAATAAACTCTGGCCTTGCTCCCCTCCTTGCTTCCAATGTCCTGCTGATGCTCATAAAGCCATAAGCTGTATGAAGCTGATGAGTAAGGGAGTCCACTGGCATAGTTCATGTATGTGGGCCTCCCATACAGGTCAGGGCACAAAGGAGAGGGGGAATAGACCTGGAGAGCAAATGGAAGAAACCCAACAAACCCAACAAAACAGTATTCTCAAAAACCTCTGTGTTCATTTCTTATCTATTAAGAATTATATGGTGATATTTCCATGTGTTAAAGACTCCTCATTTGTAAAATGGGTGTAGTAAAAGTAATTTCCTTATAGCATTTACACAAGAATAAAATGAGTTCATTCATTTTGAATTTTTAGTGAGTGCATACATGTAGTTAATGCTCAATAAACACCAACTATTACTATTTTTATTTTATTTTCTCCAATTTCTAAGTATTTAAATAATAATGAACAGTATGCTAAATCTTAGAGTGACAATTTTTCATATTAACTTGACAAACTGCATAAAATGGTACATTTTATGTTATATATGTCTGAATTGCTATATTGAAAGTTGGTAACAATTTTTATTCTCACAACAATTGAGGGAGTCTCTCACCACTGACATCAGAAGAGCATTCATATTATTTTCATTGTTGTTAGTTTAAGAGAGAAAAATTATATCAAATCATTTTTACTTTAAGTATCCTATCCCACTTTACATGTTTAGTAGACAAATTTTGAAAATATACATGATGGAGAAAATGTTATTGAAAATCAAGACTTTTTTTGTCTGCCTTCTTAGTTGGAGTTTTAATTTTTGTGAGTGGAGAAAATGATCTTAATTTTCTCTTCTCTTCAGATACTCTGATGGGTTAGCATGAAAAGAAAGAGTGAAATTTCAAAGACTTTTTCATGTTTACCATGCTACAAACTTCCGGAATCTGAAATAGAAAGTTCTTGTTTATCAGGTCACTCAAATTGTTTAATTATTGATGAACTTTTTGGGTTGAAAGATAGAAGGGAAATTCACTAAAGTTTGGGATCTGTATTTTATTGCCTTCTAATGGGAGCAGAATTGAGATTTAGGAGGAATTTGAAAGGAGAGATACTAGTAAAAGAAGGAGTGAGACTGAAATAATAGATGAAAGTCAAAACAAACATGGAAAACAGTGGATCATGTGATTTAATGTTCTGATTTCTAGCATCATAGATTAAATTTTCTTGTCTTAGAAATCCATATAGATAAAATTATCTTGTATGTGTACTTCTGTGTCTGGCTTCAATAATTTAGCAAAATATTTCTGAGGTTCATCCATATTGTTGCAGGTAACAGTCAACAGTCATGTATTCCTTTTTATTACTCAGTAATAATCACATAGTATGAATACACTATAGTTTAGTGAATATCCTGTTGATGGTCACCTGAACTATTTCCAGTTTGGGCTAAAATATGTAAAACTTCTATGAATATCTTTGTAGAAAGCTTTTATGGAGTGTATTTTATTCCTTTGAATTGAGGAATGCATATTTAAAATTTTAACAAATTGCAACCCACTTCCAGGTGAGGGAGCCTTCCTGGTGACATGGGACATGGATCCCAGGAATGAGCCTGACCCTGGCATTGAGGGATTGAGAGTACCTTTTTGAACAAAAGGGTAAAAAGAAAGGCAACAAAATAAGTTACAGTGGCTAAGAGATTTCAAATAAAATCAACAGTCTGTCCTGGGGGTTATTCCTATGAAAGCTTCAGCTAGATATGCCAAACAGTATGACAAGCCCAAATCAGCTGTAGTCCCCAAAACCTTAAAGAACACCTGGTCTCTATCTGGGACTTATAATGGTTTCACTCACTAAGTTTTTTTCAGAAACTTAAATACTCCAGAGTGTTCCCATGCCAGGTAAGTCCCAAAACCCAGAGGGAACAGCCTCTTCAAGAACATCAATCAGTTGCATCCCCTTTTCCTATAATGTTGACACCCCTTTTCAACATGAACAAGTTAGGGTGGTCACTGCCTAGACATCCATGAAGATTGGGCAAATGATTAGACAAGAGGAAGGGATAGCAACAGACAAGATAGATTTTAAAAAAAGCATTATGAATATTGAATATATATATATATATTTTTAATTGGTTGCTAGGTTATTACAATAGCTAGAAGGAAAGAATTGACATGGTGGAACTGTAACCCATAACATTCTTTGAAATTTGCTCTCTAACTGCTTGTTAAATAGCACTTTGAAAGTCATCACTTTTATCTATATATGTTATATTCCACAATAAAAAAATGAAAAAAAATAATGTTTTGTAACTAAAATTTTAAAGTAAACATGCTAAATATAGTTAGAAGAAAAGTAAGGCAAGCATTATACTGAACAGTGGATTCTCTGGTGTGCATTTTATTTTTATCTTAGTGGTGTAATTGGAAGGAGAACATAATGACTTCTGAAAACTGAAATAATGAAGGATTCTAAATAGCTTTACTGGAGATACAATGTTTTTAAGTCTATACCAGAACCTTGTATAACAGTTCTTAGGCTTGAAGAATAGTTGTGGCAAAATCCAAATAATTAATGTCTTATTAAAAAATACAAATGACAAAATTTCTCACTGAAGGTTTTTTAGTTGGCAAATAGACAAGCAGCCTAAGCCATAAAAGTTTATTTAACTGAAGTTTCATAAACTTATTTTCAGGGGCTCTATAACCCCATCCCTAAAATAATAAGATACTTGGAATCAAACCTCTTGTGTTTTCAATCCAAATCAGTTAGAAATTCTGGTTTGAGATGTCATGGCTTCCATTTCTCAGATATGAGTGTTTGTGAGCATGTCAGTCTATAGAACCTGCTGCCGTTTTTGTTTTTGTTTTTGTCTCCTTTGTAATTTTGTATACAGATCAAGACAATATCAGGGTGACAGTTGAATGAACCTAAATTCTCAGTCTTGTCTGTTCACCAAAAATGTATACTGCCTTTTTTAATAATTATTGAACTGTGATGATTGTTAGGAACATTTTTACGCTATGTATGTATTTTTAATTAAAGCAAGTGCCTTGATGATATTCCACATAAAATCATGCTTAACTCTTCTGGGATGAGGACGAGTTATTAATAAATGACCCCTTATTGGGAAGAGTGGAGGGAAGAAGTTGGTTAATAGCAAATCTTTTTCTTCTGAAAGGATGTGTTTGTGATGTTTATTATATAAGATCCTATATATGTGTTGAAATCTAGAGCTTTCTTTTGTCTTCTAATAAAATGTGACTATAGTCTTTTTTAAAAAAATGGCTATATTAAAATGTAACAAAAAAAGCTGTTCATTAACATATCATTAAGTGCATGGAAATGCAAGTTATTGAGTGCAAACAGTATTTCTAATACACATATTCAAGAAAGTGTTAATACAGAAAATACATAAATATTCCAAATCAATAAAAATGTAAATAAGACACAGTAGAAAAATGAACAAAAGACCTAATAAAAACATGACAAGTGAACAGATACCTGATAAAAAAATGAAATCCAAATAGCCAGGAAACATGAAATTATCATTGAAATCCACATTAAAACCACAATGTGAAATTATTACATGCTATTGGGAGAACTAAAATGGAAAAGTCAGAAGGTATCTAGTGGCAATGAGAACATGAACAACCAGAACTCTTACAGATTGCCAGATTATACAACCTTTATGGAAAATTTTTGGGTGATATACGTGAAATCTGACATTCTAAAGCCAAAATGTGGTATCTCAATACATATGCTAAATAAAATGCAGACGTGTTCACGAAGTCATGTATAGTAATGTTCTTAGTAACACTATTGTGGTAGGCACAGTAATGGCTCCCAAAGTTGCCCATGTCCTTACCCCAGGAAACTGTGGTTGTGTTATATTACACGGCAAAAGGTATTATGTAGATGTAATTAAGTAAAGGACCTTAAAATAGGAAGAATATCCTGGATCATCCAATTAGGCCCACTTCAACCACGTAAGTCCCTAAAAGCAGAGAACTTTCTCCAGCTGAAAGAGGAGATGAGGCATGAGTGAAAGTTAAAGAGATTCAAAGCATGGAAAGGACTTGATGTTTCCTTGTTGGTTTTGAAGTTAGACAGGGCAACGTAATAAGGAATGTAGGTGGCCATAAGGAAATGAAACAGGCTCCCAGCTGATAGCTGGCAAGGAAAGGAGGTCTTCAGAACTATCACCTAAAGGAACTGAATTCTGCCAATGAACTGAATGAGCCTGAAAGCAGATTCTTCTCCAGAGCCTCCAGGTAAGAACCCAGGCCAGCCAATGCCTTGAATTCAGTTTTGCAAGACCCAGAGCAGAGGAACACACCAAATTCACCTGGATTTCTGACTTATAGAACTGCTAAATAATAAATTCGTGTGTTTCGAGCTAGTAAGCTTGTAGCATTTTGTTACAGCAATAAGAAAAAACTAGTATATTTATTCCTTAAAGTCTCAGAAACAGCTCTTTATCTAAAGTAGAATGAGCAAACATACTGAAGCAGTGCAATAATATAAAATAATGAGAAGAAACTAAATGCAAATTTATACAAAAGAATGATAAATCTCACAATCAAAATGTTGAGTAAAAGAAGTCAGAGCTACTGTGCTTTAAAACTTCAACTTCCATGTGAGACCAAGGGAAGAGATGTTTATTTGGTGCAGGAGCTGTATTTTCTAGACAATACAACTTCTACAGTCAGTTTGTTCAAACACCACAATTACATGGAACTTCAAATAGGAAGTGATATATGGTAGGTTTATATAGGTTAGAGTGAAATAGCAACACATCCCAAAGTAATTTGGGCAGAGAATAAAAACATATATGCAGGGACCGCCTGAGGAGCTGGGGGAAAATGTGGATGCGTTGGACGTTCTCACCTGGATTGTTGCTGATGTTCTCACAAACACTGAAGACTGACGGTTTGGTATGCCGAGCCCTCTATCTTGGGGCTTGCCCTTATGACACTCGTTACAGCAAAGGAGAGACTAAACCTGCTTATAATTCTGCCTAAGAGTCTTGCCCTGAGTACCTCTTTGTTGCTCAGTTGTGGCCTTCTCTCTTTAGCTAAGCCAACTAGGCAGGTGAATTCACTGCCCTCCCCCCTTCGTGGGACCTGACTCCCAGGGGTGTAAATCTTCCTGGCAACACAGGATACGACTCCCAGGGATGAGCCTGGACCCTGCATTGTTGGATTGAGAACATCATCTTGACCAAAAGGGAGATACAAAGTGAAACAAAATAAAGTTTCACTGGATGAGAGATTTCACCGGCTGAGAGTCGAGAGGTCATTCTGGTGGACATTCTTATGCATTATATAAATAACCCATTTTAAGTTTTAATGTATTGGAATAGCTAGAAGTAAATACCTGAAACTACCAAACTCCAACTCAGTGGCCTTGACTCTTGAAGATGATTGTATAACCATGTAGCTTACAATGAGTGACAGTGTGACTGTGAAAGCCTTGTGGATCACACTCCCCTTGTCTAGTGCATGGATGGATGAGTAGAAAAATGGGGACAAAACCTAAATGAAAAATAGGGTGGGGAGGATGATTTGGGTGTTCTTTTTTACTTTTATTTTTTATTCTTATTCTTTCTTGTGCAAGGAAAATGTTCAAAAATAGATTGGGGTGATGAATGCATAACTATATGATGGTACTGTGAACAGTTGATTGTACACCAGGGATGATTGCATGGTAAGTGAATATATCTAAATAAAACTGAATTTAATTAAAAAAAAAAAAAGAAGTCAGAGCTAAAGAGTACCTCCTCTATGATTTCATGCCACTGCTTCTAGATATCTGGATATTGTGAAGACTTGGACTGGGATCCTGAATGGAAGGATGCATAAGGGTTCTGGGTTTGGGTGATCCTATTTCTTTTATGTATTGCTGGTTACAAATTTTTGTTCCTTTCAGAAAATTTATCAATTTGAACACTAATTATTTTCCTCATAAAACACTGGGGAAAAGTAAAGTATCATATATTGAGAATTCTTAAATAATAGAACTGAAATACATAAGACATTGTAATATTCATACAATGACATCAACAGAGCAATGATTAAAACAGCAATTTTATATTCATACACATATGATTACATGATTTATGGCAAAGTGAACCCTGTGTTGCATTAGAGAAATTATCATGTTTTCACTAAGTGGTGGTGCTGGTTTAATTGGATATCCATATTAAAAAAATGAATTTTGAGCCCAGTCTCACACTATGTACAAAAAATCAGTTCCAGGTGGACTATAGATCTATAAAGCAGGGAAGAAATGATAAAATCTTTATAGTAAAACCTATTTGGGGCAGGAAATACTTACTAAACAGGACAAAATGTACTAAACATGAAAGAAAAACAAAATAATTTGGAGCATATTGAAATTAAGAATTTCCATTAATCAGAAAAAAGAAACCTTAAGGAGTGAAAATATAATTTTCACACAGGGAAAATATTTTTGCAATATGTATCAGGGAAAAAGCTATATATACACACACTCCAGAAAAATTAATAAAAAGCCAGTTAACCCAATAGAAAACTGCGCAGAACACTTGATAAGACAGGATAGAAGAGATCTAAGTGGCCAAAACAGAAAAGTTGTTAAATGTTATTAGTTTTCAGGGAAATGCAAATTAAAACCATTGTGTGAAACTATTATGCATCTTACACATCACCAGAATGCAAAATTAAAAACAAAAACAGAAAATAACAGGTGTTACTGAGGCTGTGAAGCAATTTGAACTTTCATACAGTGCTAATGGGAAAACTGTATGTCTTTATATACTAAAACAGATCATTACATAATCTAGCAATTTCACCTACATTTATGTTTATAATTAGTTTTCACTTTCCTTGGGTTTTTGTCTGGCAGGTTTGTGTTGAATCCTGTATTCATCCATGTGAATTTTTCTTGTTTAATAATGAATACACTTAGGTTTATAACTTTGTTTAAGAATACAGATTTGGCTGTTTTTCAGTTATCTACTGATAACTGTATATTCAAGCTGACAAAAACTGAGTATAGTATGCCTCCCCAGTAGTTGTATTTCCTTCATTTTTCCATATATTTTAAACAATTTTCCATAGTATATTTTATTGTTTTCATATTAAATGCCTAATTCAGACTGCTTTATTTTCAGTTTAGAATATATCTTTTCAAACTACTCAAGTTGATGTTTATAATCTCTTTAAAAATACTTTTATATTAAGGTTGTGTCGCTTACTTCATTATTGTTTGTACTGGTCAGATAAATACCCTGTCCATCTTTTTATCCTTTGAATTTTCATGTCATTTTGTTTTATTTAAGCAGCATCTGTTTCTAATTTGAAATAAAAGAAATTCTGGGTATGTGAATATCTTCAGGTAATAACATTATCAATATGTAATTGTAAATACTTTAGATTTAGAGTTTATGGATATTCAGGCCCTACATTTCTAAAAAAGCTATTTATACAATTTATTTTGGCTTATTTTAAAAGCTGAAGAAGTAATTTTTATGATAATGACAATTGCATCTCCAAATAGTATGAATGCAGTTAAAAGTAACTTTTGAAACAGTTTTTAAGATTCTCATTATGTCTTGCACTATCAGTGATATTGGTTTTAAGGAATGAAAATCCATTTAAAATCTAATTTCATTAAAATACAAAATATTCTCTCTGTAGCTGGAGAAAATAGATCTTCTGAGCCTATGATACAGAGTATTTCATTTCTAAGCACCTGTTCTCATTCATTAATATGCTTCTCGTATCAATTTTAAATTAAATGTAAGCTAATTTTGTGGTGCAATATAATGATATTTATTCTTTCTAACTTATTGAGTGATTAATCTTTTCATAATTGTTAGAAGAATTCTTTTCATTCCTGCACTTTATTCTACATGTTATATGCATTCTTTAACTCTGCTAAAACAGTTTTTATTTTCCCCTATGGTTTTTAATTCTCTTGTAGTAATATTAGAGGGAAGAAGAAAGAGCAGAAATCATATAACCCATCACATCTACATTATTATCAAACAGAAAAGTTTATTTGTTTACGGCCAGAGCCAAACTTTCCTTTTTGTAGTGCAGTTTTATTTCAACTACAACTTTTTGCCTAAGGAAGCCTAGAAAAATGTTTAACATGAAAGAGCTTCATATTTTGATGTCTTTATTTGGAAAAAGTAATTCCCAGAATACAAAATCATATGCTGAGGAAAATATAAAAATATTTAAATCTCTGAAAATAATTTGTTTTCATATTTAATTTATCTCTTCCTTTTCTCCTTATTCCCCTCAAACCTCTTTTCTGACATAGAATAAACATTGAGATGTATTTACTTACTTACCTTATAGCTAAGTAATACCTTATAGAGACACTATTTAAAATATCTCTGATGCAGAAGAGGCTGAAGGAATTAACTTCCCCTGGACGTGCAGCTGGGGTCATGCCACATTCCTCGCACTGAGTAATTGAGTGTGGCTTAGGCAAATGCAACTATGTTGGATTTGCTGAGTTTGTCTTTGCAGCCTAAGAAGTGAAAATGCTAGAGAATGATGCATTTATGTTTAGAAAAAAATATCTATTGATTTTAATAGAATGAATGTCCATCTCTTTATAATCAATCTAGTTAATCGTGTTATATAAATATTCTATAACCACTGATACGTTTAATATCCCTATTACTATTTTGGATTTGTCAGTTTCTCCATGTATTTCTTTCAGTATTTGATTACATATTGTGAAGCAATATTATTAGATGCTAAAAATTTCTGACTATCATGTTTATTTTTAATAGATTCTTTTTATTAATCTATATGAAACTTTTCTATTTATCTCTTTATTATATTCTTCTTCAATTCATTTTTGGCATAAATATTTTTGCATCTAGCTTCTCTTTGGTTTTATAATTTTTCTTTATTGTTTTAGTCCTTGATTCCTGGTAACATAATATAAATATTCTTTATTTCTATTTTTTAGTTAATGTCTATATCAGCCAAAAAATTTAGAATTTCTTTATATATTTATTTGCCTTCATTCATTTTTCACCCCTAAAACACAAACCTCTTGAGTGATTTGGAAACCAGGTTGTATATTTTACATCACAGTATTATACAGTACAAAATATGACAGTTTTACTCTTTCTACCCCAATTTTCCTCCAGTAACCCCCCTCTTCAGGGTTTGGCTATTAACAATTTTGACTGTATTCTTCTTTTCTCTATATATTTATACATTTTATATTAAGATATGCATGTGTTAATTTCTACATAAACACATTTTGATGTGCTTATTTTAATTTTAATTTAATTTAATTTGATTTGCTTCACACAAGCATAATTTTTCCACATGAATTATTCTTAGACATATTTTTGTACATAAAAGTCCTTCGGCAATATTTCTATATAAATAAATATAGGAGGTATTCATCATTTTGATAGGCAACATCATATTTGGTTGTTAAGGGAATATTAATTTATTAATTGCTCCTCTGTTGAAGGATATTTAGAGGGATCCACTCCTCACTGTTACTAATAGTGGTGAAAAACACTTGGTCATTTGTGCTTTGGAGCACATCAATGCACGTCTCTAAGATAGTTCCTAAAATGTGGTCCTGTTGATTCAAAAAATAGGAAAATTTTACAGCTTGTTAAATACTTCCAAATCATCCTAAAGAAACAGCTTTACTAATTTATACTCTGACAAACCATTTACGAGTGTGCCATTTTCCATATTCTTGTAATTATTTTTCTTTTTAATATTTCTTGGGAGGATTCTTTTAAATTGCTATATAATTTTGAATTTTCTTTCTTACCAGTGAGAATGAAGATATTTTCCTTTACTGCTCAAATTTCTACTTCTGTCATTCATTTTCACATATACAGCAAAAATTTATTATGAATTATTAGACTTTTTAATATTAATTTCTTAGCATTCTTATTGTGAATATTAACACTTTGCTAAATATCTTGGTTGGTTACTTGTGTAAAAATTTGTGTATGTTATTTCTGCTGTTCAGAAGTATTTAATTATAAGTACAAATTTCATAAATCTTTCTCTTTATGCTTTTGATGTCCATGACTTATTTTATAATATTTGCCTAAAGTCATAAATATATTAGCTTAGATTTTACAGTAATACTTTAGAAAATTTTTAAGAGTACTTTTCTGTGATTTTTTAACAAAATTGTCTCAGCACTATTATTTGCATTATCTCTTTATTCTCCACTGATCTGAAAAGCCACCATTGTCATACAACAAAATCCTTCATGTACATGAGAAAATTTCTGTATTCTCTATTTGATACAATTGGTATATTTCTCTAATCCTGTGCAAATGTATTCTGCTGTCTTTTCTGCAATCTTCTTTTTGCAAATTGACTTGTCTTTTTTCATCTGACATTTATTCGTTAATATTCATTTTGGAATATGCTTGTCATGGTATCCAAATAATGCTGTTGAAACTGCTACAGGGATTTATTTTTGATTATCTACATTAATTAGAAAAGAATCAAAGTGATTGTTGCATTTTTCTAGCTGTGAGCAGATTTCTCTTCATTAGAAATTTTCATGTCATTAAACATGAACATATTAAATATTTCTTTTTAAGATTATTCTGAGGCAGTTTAATGTTTACATTTCTATCATAAGATAATTTTATTCCATTATATTTTTTTACAAGAGCAATATACAAAATCAACTGTATTTCTAGACACTAGCAATGAACAATCCAAAAATGAAATCAAGAGAAAATCCCATTTACAATAGCATCAAAAAGAATAAGTTTAACCAAGAAGGTATAAAACTTGTATGTTGAACTAACTTAAAGACCTAAATAAATGGAAGATATCCCATGCTCATAGATCTGAAGGCTTATTGTTAAGATTACGATACTCCCCAAATTGATCTACAGATTCAAAGCAATCCCCATCAAAATCCCAGCTGCTTTTTTTTTTTTTTTTTTTCAGAAATGGACTAGCTGATCCTAAAATTGACATGGAAATTCAAGGAACCCAGTATAACCAAAATGATCTTGAAAAAGAACAAAGATGGTAGACTGACACTCTCTGAATCTGGAACCTACTACAAGCTGCAGTAATCAAGCCTATATGGTACTAGCACAAGGATAGACACCCAGACAAAAGAAATCGAGTCCAGAAATAAACCCAGGCATTTATGGTAAAATGATTTTTGATTAAGTGTGACAAGACAATTAAATGGAGGAAAGAACAGCCTTTTCAACAAATGGTGCTGGAACAACTGGATAGCCACATGCAAAAGAATGAGGTTGGATCCCCACCTCGCACCACACACAAAAACCAACCCAAAATGGATCGAAGTCCTCAATGCCAGAGCCGAAACTATAAAACTCTTAGAAAAATAATGGGTGTAAACTTTGTGGCTCTGGGTTAGACAACAGTTTCTTAGATATGACATCAAAAGCACAAACGACAAAAGTAGATAAATTGGACTTCACCAAAGATTTAAAACATTTGTGCTTGAAAAGACACTATTGAAAAAGTGAAAAGACAGAATGGGAGAAAATATTTCCAAATCATATAAAGCTCTAGTATCCAGAATATATTAAAAAAAAAAAACATCTTACAACTCAAAGACAAATAATCCAATTTAAAATGGGCTAGGGATTTGAATAGCTGTTTCCCAAAGAAGTTCTACAAATAGCCACGAGCACATGAAAAGTTACTCAATATCATTAGTCATTAGGAAAATGCAACTCAAAAGCACAATGAGGTGGTACCTCTGAAATTAAAAAGACAAATGTTGACATGGATGTGGAGAAATTGGAACCCTCCTGCTGCTGGTGGGAATGTGACACGGTGCAGCCGCGGAGGAAAACACTGGCAGTTCCTCAAAAGGTTAAATGAAGAGCTACCAGATGACCCAGCAATTCCACTACTAGGTATACACCAAAGAGATCTGAAACCTATGTCTCGTGTCACTGCTTTCCGACCTTCCGGGCATATACCGAGAAGTGCAATCGCTGGATCAAACAGTAACTCTATACCTAGTTTTCTAAGGAACTGCCAGACTGACTTCCAGAGTGGCTGAACCATTATACAGTCCCATTAACAATGAATAAGTGTTCCAATTTCTCCACATCCCCTCCAGCATTTGTAGTTTCCTGTTCGTTTAATGGCAGCCATTCTAATTGGTGTGAGACGGTATCTCATTGAGGTCTTAATTCGCATCTCTCCAATAGCTAGTGAAGCTGAACACTTGTTCATGTGTTTTTGGCCATTTGTATTTCCTCTTCAGAGAAGTGTCTTTTCATATCTTTTGCCCATTTTATAATTGGGCTGTCTGAACTATCGTCATTGAGTTGTAGGATTTCTTTACATACGCAAGGTATCAGTCTTTTGTCAGATACATGGTTTCCAAAAATTTTTTCCCATTGAGTTGGTTGCCTCTTTACCTTTTTGAGAAATTCCTTTGAGGTGCAGAAACTTCTAAGCTTGAGGAGTTCCCAATTATCTATTTTTTCTTTTGTTGCCTGTGCTTTGGGTGTAAAGTCTAGGAAGTGGCCGTCTAATACAAGGTCTTGAAGATGTTTTCCTACATTATCTTCTAGGAGTTTTATGGTACTTTCTTTTATATTGAGATCTTCAATCCATTTTGAGTTAATTCCTGTGCAGGGTGTGAGGCAGGGGTCCTCCCTCATTCCCCTGGATATAGATATCTAACTCTCCCAGCCCCATCCATTGAAAAGACCATTATGACCCAGTTCAGTGACTTTGGGGGCCTTATCAAAGATCAGTCAGCCATAGATCTGGGGGTCTATCTCCGAATTCTCAATTCGATTCAATTGATCTATATGTCTATCTTTGTGCCAGTACCATGCTGCCTTGACAACTGTGGCTTTATAATAAGCCTCAAAATCAGGGAGTGTAAGTCCTCCCACTTTGTTTTTCTTTTTCAGAGTGTCTTTAGCAATTCGAGGCATCTTCTCTTTCCAAATAAATTTGATAACTAGCTTTTCCAAGTCTGCAAAGTAAGTTGTTGGAATTTTGATTGGGATTGCACCAAATCTGTAGATGAGTCTGGGTAGAAGTGACATCTTAATGACATTTAGCCTTCCTGTCCATGAATATGGAATATTTTTCCATCTTTTAAGGTCCCCTTCTATTTCTTTTAGTAGAGTTATGTAGTTTTCTTTGCATAGGTCTTTTATATGTTTGGTTAAGTTTATTCCTAGGTACTTGATTTTTTTAGTTGCTATTGAAAATGGTATCTTTTTCCTGAGTGTCTCTTCAGTTTGTTCATTTCTAGCATACACAAACATTACTAACTTATGTGCATTACTCTTGTATCCCGCTACTTTGCTAAATTTCTTTATTAGCTCTAGTAGCTGTATCGTCAATTTCTCAGGGTTTTCCAGATATAAGATCATATCATCTGCAAACAGTGACAGTTTTACTTCTTCCTTTCCAATTTGGATGCCTTTTATTTCTTTGTCTTGCTGGATTGCCCTGGCTAGCACTTCCAGCACAATGTTGAATAACAGTGGTGACAGCGGGCATCCTTGTCTTGTTCCTGATCTTAGGGGGAAGGCTTTCAGTCTCTCACCATTGAGTACTATGCTGGTTGTGGGTTTTTCATATATGCTCTTTATCATATTGAGGAAGTTTCCTTCAATTCCTACCTTTTGAAGTGTTTTTATCAAAAAGGGATGTTGGATTTTGTCAAATGCTTTTTCAGCATCTATTGAGATGATCAATTGATTTTTCCCTTTTGATTTGTTAATGTGTTATAATACATTGATTGATTTTCTTATGTTGAACCATCCTTGCATGCCTAGAATGAACCCCACTGGGTTATGGTGTATGATTTTTTTAATGTGTCTTTGAATTTGATTTGCAAGTATTTTGTTGAGGATTTTTGCATCTGTATTCATTAGGGAGATAGGCCAGTAGTTTTCCTTTTTTGTAGCATCTTTCCTGGTTTTGGTATTAGATTGATGTTAGCTTCATAAAAAGAGTTAGGTAGTGTTCCATTTTCTTCAATGTTTTCAAAGACTTTAAGTAAGATTGGTGTCAGTTCTTTCTGGAAAGTTTGGTAGAATTCCCCTGTGAAGCCATCTGGCCCTGGGCATTTATTTGTGGGAAGCTTTTTGATGACTGATTGGATCTCTTTGCTTGTGATTGGTAGGTTGAGGTCTTCTGTTTCTTCTCTGGTCACTGTAGGTTGTTCATATGTTTCCAGGAAATTGTCCATTTCCTCTACATTGTTCAGTTTGTTGGCATACAGTTGTCCATAGTATCCTCTTATAATTTTTTTAATTTCTTCGGGATCTGCAGTAATGTCACCTTTCTCATTCATTATTTTGTTTATATGGGTCTTCTCTCTTTTTGATTTTCTCAGTCTAGCCAGGGGCTTGTCAATCTTGTTGATCTTCTCAAAGAACCAACTTTTCGTGTTATTTATCCTCTCTATTGTTTTTTTTTGTTCTCTATGTCAGTTATTTCTGCTTTAATCCTTGTTATTTCTTTTCTTCTACTTGGTTTAGGATTGGTTTGCTGTTCATTTTCTAGCTTCTTCAGTTGATCCATTAGTTCTTTGATTTTGGCTCTTTCTTCCTTTTTAATATGTGCATTTATTGCTATAAATTTCCCCCTCAGTACCGCTTTTGCTGCATCCCATAGGTTTTGGTATGTTGTGTTCTCATTTTCATTCGTCTCTATATATTCAGTAATTTCTCTTGCTATTTCTTCTTTAACCCACTGGTTGTTTAGGAGTGTGTTGTTTAATCTCCAGGTATTTGTGAATTTTCCAAGTCTCTGATGGTTATTGACTTCTAATTGTATTCCATTGTGGTCAGAGAATGTGCTTTGAATAATTTCAATCTTTTTAAATTTATTGAGCCTTGGTTTATGTCCCAGCAGATGATCTATTCTGGAGAAAGTCCCATGAGCACTAGAGAAGAATGTGTATCCTGGTGATTTTGGATGTAATGTTCTATATATGTCTGTTAAATCCAATTCATTTATCAGATTGTTTAGGTTTTCAATTTCCTTATTGGTCTTCTGTCTGGTTGATCTATCTATAGGAGAGAGTGATGTGTTGAAGTCTCCCACAATTATTGTGGAAACATCAATTGCTTCCTTTAGTTTTGCCAGTGTTTGTCTCATGTATTTTGTGGCACCTTGATTGGGTGCATAAACTTTTATGATTGTTATTTTTTCTTGTTGAATTGCCCCTTTTATTAGTTTGTAGTGGCCTTCTTTGTCTCACAAAACATCCTTGCATTTAAAGTCTATTTTATCTGAGATTAATATTGCTACACCTGCTTTCTTTTGGCTGTAGCTTGCATGAAATATTTTTTTCCATCCTTTCACTTTCAATTTCTTTGTGTCCCTGTGTCTAAGATGAGTCTTTTGTATGCAACTTATTGATGGTTCATTTTTTTTTTTTTTGATCCATTCTGTGAATCTATATCTTTTAATTGGTGAGTTTAATCCATTTACATTCAATGTTATAACGGTGAAGGCATTTCTTGAATCAGCCATCTTTTCCTTTGGTTTATGTTTGTAATATATATTTTTCCCTCTCTCTATTAATATCCTTTAATGTACCCACACTGAATCTCAGTACTGAACCTTTCTCCATGTCTCTCTCTCCTTTCTTTGTTTCTCTGTCTGTAGGGCTTCCTTTAGTATCTCCAGTAGGGCAGGTCCCTTTTTTTAGCAAATTCTCTCAGCATTTGTTTGTCTGTGAAAAATTTAAGCTCTCCCTCAAATTTGAAGGAGAGCTTTGCTGGATAAAGTATTCTCAGTTGGAAACTTTCCTCACTCAGAATTTTAAATATATCACGCCACTGCCTTCTCGCCTCCATGGTGGCTGCTGATTAGTCAGTACTTAGTCTTATGCTGTTTCCTTTGTATGTGGTGAATTGCTTTTCTCTTGCTGCTTTCAGAACTTGCTCCTTCTCTTCTGTATTTGACAGTGTGATCAGAATATGTCTCAGAGTGGGTTTATTTGGATTTATTCTATTTGGAGTTCGCTGGGGATTTATGATTTGTGTCTTTATGGTGTTTAGACGATTTGGGAAGGTTTCCCCAACAATTTCTTTGAATACTCTTCCTAGACCTTTATCCTTTTCTTCCCCTTCTGGGACACTAATGAGTCTTATATTTGGTTGTTTTATATTATCTATCATATCCCTGAGGTCCATTTTGATTTTTTCAATTTTTTTCCCACTCTTTCTTTTGTGTTTTCATTTTCCGTTCTGTCATCTTCCAGTTCACTGATTCATTGTTCAACTTCCTCTAGTCTTGTACTATGAGGATCCAGAATCTTTTTAATTTCGTCAACAGTTTCTTTAACTTCCATAAGATCATGTATTTTTTTTACTTAGTCTTGCAATGTCTTCTTTATGCTCTTCTAGGGTCTTCTTGATGTCCTTTATATCCTGTTCCATGCTCTTCTTGATGTCCTTTATATCCCATGCCATGGTCTCTTCGTTCATCTTTAGTTCTTTGATTAGTTGCTCTAGGTACTGTATCTCCTCTGATCTTTTGATTTGGGTGCTTTTCCCTGGGTTATCCATATCGTCTGGTTTTTTTTTTTTGCTTTAAAATTTTCTGTTGTTTTTGGCCTCTTGGCATTTGCTTAACTCGATAGGGTTCTTTTAGGACTTGTAGACCAATTCAAATCCTTATCTCTAATTTGTCTGATCTACAGTTTTGTGTAGTACACTTTCTCTAACTAACCAGCAGGTGGCATTGATGAGCCACCTATTCCCCTCAAGTCAGTTCTCCCCTGCTTTGCCTTTGTGGTGATTGGGGGAGTGAGTCTTGTGGTCAATTGGTGTACCAAGCTTGTGTGTGTAGTTGGTATTGCCTACCCTGTATATGGGGCGTGTGTCTGGGCGGTCAGGGAGGGGCAGCAGCTCTAACAATCAAATCTCCCTGGTGTTCCTGGAGTTTTAAAGCTGCTGCAATAGTCTAATCTTTCAGTTCAGTACTGCCACAGTTTGTCTCTGCCGCTGAGCCACAAGTCCTTGGTATGGCCCCTGAGACTTGCAAGTGGGTCCATCTTCCAGGCTGTGCACCCCCTGGTCCTCTGTTGAGGGATGACTGTGCTATGTCACAGGTGAGTGCCGTCCCCCCAGGGTGGTTCTGGGCTACAGGGCTGTGTAGGGAGGCTCCCAGTCTGCTGGGCGGACGCCCCCCTTTTCTTGAGAAGTTGTGGTGTTTAGTGAACTTTCTCAGCTACTGGATTGTTGCTTTTTGTCTCAGAGCTCTCTTAGTTCTGCTCTTGTCTTGACCTGCCCAAATTGCAAGTCTTTGAGCCTTTCTGTATTGGGCTTTTTAGAGTAACTTTTTTAGAAAGAGAAAAAAAAGGCGGGGGGCCCTCCTCACAGATCTAATGGGTTATTGAAATGCCAAGAGACAAAGCAATTAGGGACTTTAAGGAAAAGTCCAGGGGTCAGAGAGATCAGTTTTTGTTCGGGATTTGCATATGAGCCTCAGTGCCTGAGCTCTGCCCTTCCCCTTTCTGTGTTCACCAGAACTCCAAAAAGCCTCAGCTTTTCTTTTTGGGCTTTTCTTGCTGTTTCTTGCTATTCCTATCCCCTCTCTGCTGGGCTGGCTGCTCCTGGATTCTCTGGTGTCTGGTCTCATTCTATTTATGGTTGGAGTTTGGATCAGGAGAATGAGTTTCCGATAAGAGCTGCCACTGCAGTTCCCCCTTCTTCTTCCCAGTGCTGATGGCCCCTCCTCCCATGGGACTGAGCCTGGCAGGGAGGGGCACGGGTCCCCGGCCGCAAAAACTTACAGATTTTGCTGATCTCAGCTGTTCGACGTGTTCATGGGTGTTGTGTGAAGCATGCCCAAAGTCAAATTGCTCTGCGGTGTCCAGTCCATGCAGTTCCTGTCTTTTACCTACTTTCCTGGAGGAGTAACTAAAACATACACCTCACCAATCCGCCATCTTGCGTATTCCATTATATTTTAGTATTGTTATTGTTTATGTAGAACACAGCATTGATTTTTGTAGGTTGAGCTTGCACCAAGTTGTTTAGATTAACTAAAATAATAATGATGTATAAAGAACAAGCATAACATACCAGCAGCATAGGGTAATACAACTTTATTTAAGTCATGAGTCTGTAGGTTGCCCACAGGTCAGCTGACCTAGACTGGATTCAGTTGAGGCTCTGCCTGCTGATAAGGCCACATATCTGTGGCTGGCTGGCAATTAGCTGATATAGACTTGGCTTGGCTGGGGATATCTCTTCTCCAGGGGTCTCTCGTCCTCATCCATCCACAACTGGGCTAGCCCCAGGCATGTTCTTCTGGTGGATAAGGGAGAGGTGCAGGAGAGTAAGCCCCATAATACAAATGCTATTCAAGCCTCTGCCTGAATCAACACTGATAATGTTACATTGGCTAAAGGAAGTCACATGGCTGAAACCAAAGTCAACGGTAGGATAATAGACTTCATCTCTTTAGTATGAAGAACTGCAAAGCTAAATGGAAAAGGATGTGAATAGAGGGATGGTGAAGTTTTAAGGTTATTATGTTTATACGTATATGACACATAGATTTTTTAGCTTGTTTAGGTCATGTTTTTCAATTTTTGGTTTTGAATTTTCTTGGTAGATAAATCTGTACTTACTGAGATTTTTTTTTTACATTACACTACCCTATATTTATACTTCTTTTTTTTTCATAGTATATTCTTTTTTTCATGGGACTTTCACAGAATAATTGAAGAATGGCATGAGAGTGGGCTTACTGTTTTTGTTCTGATTTTAATTTAATTGCTTGTAAGACTCCACAATTGATTGCTTGATTGAGTACCCATAACATGCAGGTATATATTCTATATACTGTAGATACATTGATGACCAAAATATATCAAAAAACACCTTTCTTTGAAAGAGGTATAAATGCAGTGAACACATTTCAGAAAACATATTTCAGATGGTGACAAGTAATATCAAGTAAAATAAATCAATGTCATGAATGTGGGGAATGCAGGACTTAGGTAGCAAGGACTAATATTTTATATAGGGATCAGGAATGGCCTCTCTGATAAGGTGACACCTGAATTTAGCTGAGACCTGAGTCTGATTTAGGAGGGAGTCAGTGTGGATATCTGGAGGGAAGAATGTTTCTGGCAGTATCAAAAAAAATACCCTGAGATATTTTTTGAGTGAGATCAAGCAGGCCAGTGAGGCCGAAGTGGAAGGAACTAGGAAGAAGCAGTAGAACCTGAGGGCAGGGAGAGAGCCAGAGATGAGAAAAGCAGGCTTTTTATGCAACTGGAGGCACTTTGGCCTTTATTCCAACAGATACAGGATGTCACTAGAGGGTTCTGAGCAGAGCAGGAATGTAGCCTAAATTATTATCAAGGTCATCCTAGCTGCTGTACGGAGAATTAAGTATTTCAGACTAAGATGGAAGCAGAATAACTTGCACCAGGGTGGTTGTGATGTTGATAGTGAGTTGTCACATAATTTTTGAAGGTAGAAACAGTATGATTTGTTGATGGATTAGCTGTGTTATAGGAAAGAAAGCAGCCCCAAATCAGAAACTGAAAGAATGGTCAAATATCTAAGATTCTTGACCAACTCTTTCTAAAACAGGTATTTATTTTACTATATACCTTTTCTAAAGCAGAGGGAAGTCAAGAGAGAGATTCCTAACTGATTTCATCAAAGATAGAAAAAATGAATACATACAAAAATAAGAACTTACTGTGAAAGCAGGTGCAACATTTCTTAATGTAGTAACATTAATAGAATCTGTCTGTTTCTTGAAAAAATAAGCATTCATTTAAATAATACTGCTTTATTAAAAATTTAGAAAATTAAAAAAAATAACCATATTCTTTTTAAAGATTGCAGAAGAAAATGTATATTTTATTTTACTACAGATTGAATAAGTTTTGGTAAAGTTTAACTGACACTCTTAACACTGTAGCTAGATGGGAATAAAATAATTTTGCTGGAAGTTGATAAAAGATATAGGCCTGAAAACCACAAAAAAATTAATGCTGAACTATTAGAATATTCCACTAAGGTGAGCAAAGATTAAGTATGCACATAATCAGATAAAAATGTTATAGTGCATTTGAAATTCTAGCTACTTGCAAAAAAAATAAATAAAATTCACCCATATTAGAAAGTGAAAAAAAATTAATATCTTCAAAATTATAAGCAATTGACTTTGACTATATAATGATGTGAATTAATTAATAGAAAAATAATTATTGTAAGATTTCGTTAGGATGAACTGAATCAAGTTCCCAATATGGTAGCTTTCTTTTCATTAGTACTAACAGGATACCTCATGGAATAAACTTTCTCCTTCACTTTATTCAGAGAAACAATGAGTTATTCCTAAAATTAAATGTGTGAGACATATATGGAGAAAATCATAAGGCATATTAAAGGGAATAAATGAAATCTTATATAAACAGAGACCTCATTTTCTTGTGAGAGAAAAATAAATTGTCAGATCAATGGACACATATCATGTACCTTACTCGTTATAAATCTGCACTACTCTAGAAAAGCATCTGCAATTTGGGCTACTACTTGCATTAGTTTAAAGAAGACTAATGTCCTCCAGCAGTCATCTAGCTGTTGTTGAGACAGACTAGTAAGTTAAGTGGAGGTAAGGGAGGGAAAAGCACACCTGAATCTTTAGTCTTTAAGAGTGGCTCTCTACCTCAGCCATCTCCAAATATGATATGGCTTCACCTTACTATCTTACTGGGAGAGTGGGAGGTCATTTCGGAGGCTGGTGGTTGGGGGGTTCTGCCAACTACCAGGTACGTCCATTCTAATTATTTATGCATGGATTGGGGAAAAGACCACCGGGTAGTTCTTGATTCCAGTGGACCCATAATAATCTGAATTTAATACAGAATTCCATTTTTTACCTGGTTCACATATGTCTTGACTCTAAGTGTTTCTATGATTGTGTTTCAAATCCTTGAATATCAACATCATCTTGGACCTGAAAGATATGGGCATTTGCCTTTCCCCAGTGTAAGTTACACACATTAATGACCGTAATTTTCTTTGATAGAAGGATAGGCTTATCATGGTTAAAAATATTTTGTTTCTTTTGCTTCACCTCTTTTTCAGTAAACCCGTGCTGGGAAGTCAATGTTTTTTAGGTGTAAATAATGGCCTAAACTTAGAAACTGAGCAAAGAATCATGACTTTTATTGGGATGGCCACTACCAGCCTTCTGATTGTCCATCTTCAGTTACTTTTAGTTATATGGATTGATCAATACCCTTAAATGGGTAGCTATCTATCTTGCCTCTAAGGGCAACACATTCTGTTATCATTGCCTTAGCTTTCTGAGTTCAGTACTTCTGGCCAACATTCTGACATTTCCAGTCATTACAATAACTTTGCCAGTTGTGTTCTGACAGTTAAGAATCAACACCTGGACTTGAGTATTAGGGGACTCCTTATCTGGATTGCTTTCTGGGTGGTCAGCTCTATAACAGTATTTCCTACTGTCACTTTTGTCCTGTGGATGACAGGCCCCACTGAGCTTTTCAAAGATTACATCACTCCTCTCAGCAGCACATTTCTCATTGCTTTGTTAAACAGAGTGTTCATCAGACCCTGTAGTCACATAGTCCTCTGGTAGGTTTTCCATCCATAGTTTATGTATCATGGTATGCCCTCGCTCTGAGCCTTTAGTTCCCTTCCCTCATGATCTGCTACAGCTATTCTGGTCATTTTACCTAACTTAGTATGAATCTTCACTTTCCTCACAGTTTCTGAGAACCATGCTAGGATTGTGCTGGAAATGTTTTCCAGTCATTACTGGAGTATTAAACCCTATAGAATGGGAACGTATTCCCTTAAAGATAAATTTTCCTTTATCCAACCCTATTTTTGTGTCCTTTTGATTCTATAACCTCAGAATCCAGTCTAGTACATATTCTTACAGTTCCAGCTGTTATGTTATAAAGCTCCTTGGGACATAGTTTCTTTTCTCTAGGAGCAGGCGTTGACTTCCCCAGTGAAGTTAGCTAATGACTTTATCATGGTTCTTATTGGTCCACTGCAGGAGAGGAGTTGAGGGCAGATTCTGAGGGGAGACGTGTGTTGCCTTGCAAGGCAGAGGATTCTGTGTTATCATTAAGCAGGAGGTTGTTGACACTATCCTTTAACAATGTGACGAGTACTACTTCTGCAGCCCAAGAATGCTGAGGGGGCATCTGGGTTGTGTCAAAGCAGATGCCACCATCACACATTTAAGGGTCCCCTGACCTTGGCATAGCAGACTTGCTGTAGCTGAAAATTCAATATTCTCTAAAGTTCTGCTACTCTTATAATTAAGCACTGGGCATAAACTTCAGCTTTCTGCCCTCAGCTGGTTTTAAAGCATATGAGAATTCATATGTTGCCAGAGAGGCTCTCTGGCTTTCCTATTTCAATTTGATTGGTGATTAATCATTCTCAGGCTTCCTTTTTCTATCTCCAACCACAACTGCCCCCAGCAATAGCCATTTAATACATTGTTCTTGTTATTACCATTTCTCCTGTAGTTCTCAAACTCTTGGTACATTGCAGTCATGAGTGCATTTGTTTCCAAGGCTATTTCATCCTATATCACCAGTAATTAAAGTTTTAGCAGTTGAACTGCAGAACTGGAGCTTTCAGAGCTCCACCTACTCACAAGTGATACTGTCCTAATTGACAGCCAACTGGGAGATGATACAGCTTCAAATTCCCATTCTAGACTCAAATTTCCCAGATCACTTCTTGTACCAACTATTGCAGGCTAAGTCTATTGGAAAAAATTTGTATGCAGGATGTTTATTAGAGTAATATGCTTTTGGATTCAACACTGTAGGTAGAGAAGAAAACAATGGAGTAGAGGGACAAGTTGGGTTGTGATACAGTTACAGCAGTGCTCCAGCCAATCTCAAGGGGAGCACTGTACTCTGAATGGCCCTGTAGAATTATCCTAAATTGGGGCAACAGGGCTAAGCACCTTATACTACTGCTGAGCAGTCATTAGAGGTGAACTGCCATGGGAATGGAGGACCATCTTCAGCCAAGGGCAGTCTCCAAATGGTAACTCAGCTACTGTTCTCAGTCACCAACACTCTCAGGAGCTGGAGACAGGAGTGCCTTATTTCTGATTTTATCATATAGGCTTTAAACATAATTTATTTAATGTTTCATCATACATGTTATATATATGATTTGCTTCCACACATTTACATTCTTATGCTTTATACTCCTAAGACATATTCTTTCCTTTTCCTTAAATAACATACACAAAAAAATATGCTAATTTTCTTATACTTCTATTTTTAATGTGAAACAAGATTTTATTTATTTTTGTAAACTCTACAGTGCATGGAATTAACAAACGCATAAGAAGGTAGCTATTTCTACACAACCCAGGGAGTCATTCTTTTCCATTGCCTTACCATAGTCTCTGTTCCGATGAAATGCTTTTTAAATGCTTTGTATTGTTTACTGACTTAAAAATTTCTTCTGTGTTTTTCATTAGATAAGAAGTTGACATTCACCACTTTATTTCCAAAATGCCTTACATGTTCTGCATAGAATGTTTAAATGATATATTTTTTTATATAAAAATTTGCATCTTCTTTTTTCTTGGTATTTTGTTTCCTCTTCTCTCCTAAAAGTTATTAGTTTCATGTCAGAGAGTTTTATATACTAACCCAGCCAAAAAAAAGCAGTCAGATCAAGTCAAGTACTGGCTTTGTGGTTTAAATGTATTAGATAGAACCTCTTCAAAAATTTTATTAAACGGGGAACATTTGAATGCTACTCAAATCGTTTTCTGACCTTATTGGGATTTTCTTTTAAGCTGAGGTGATATCATTTTATAATGTTATCTTATAATTGAATCTCACATCTCAAGCCTCTCACTGCTCCATATAACCAAGTCTCTATTCCTCAGTTGGAGACCTGTTTTTCTGTTTCATTTTAAAAATAGAAAATTGACTGTAACTCTCTTTTCTTCTAACCACTGGATGGACAAAGCTTCAGACATTTGCAACTATCTTTTCTCTTGTTACAACAATAAAGTATCTTTCTTCTTATCAAAGGGAAATTTCTCCTCAAGTATTCCAGCTTTAATTTCTACCATCTTAGGAAATATGTATCAATTGGTATCTTGTTTCTATCCTACTACTTAAAACTCCTCCCTCAATATAATCATTGCTGTAAGCATACAAGTAAGATTTAGATACTCCCATCTTTAAAAACAACATCATCAACAACACACACACACACACACACACACACACACACACACACATAAGCAAGCAAACAAATGAACTTGTTTTGTTTTGATAACGTTGCCAGAATGCAACATACCAGAAATGGGTTGGCTTTTACAATGGGGATTTATTAGTTTACAAATTTACAGTAATAAGGCCATGAAAATATCCCAATTAAGGCATCAACAGAACTAAACCTTCTCTGAAGAAAGGAATCCGGGGTTCCTCTATCACATGGGTAAGCACATGGTCAGCATCTGCTGATCCTGCTCTCCAAGGTTTTGTTGCTTTCAGGTTCTGGCTCTTTTAGTGTCTGTGGATCCTTTCTTGCTTCTCCCTGGGCTTTTCTTTTCAAGCTCTCTGGGTGTTTCTCTCCCTGAGCTCTCTCAGCTCTTTCTGTCCTTCAGCTTCTCATAAAAGACTCTTGTAAAGGATTAAGACCCACCATGAATTGGGTGGGTCACATCTCAGTTGACACAATCTAATCAAAATATGCCACCCACAATAGGTCTGGACCCACAGAATGGATTAAAACAACATGGCATTTTCTGAGATACATAACAGCTTCAAACCAGCACAGAACTGTATTTCTTGACCCTAGTGTTCCCTAAAGCTACTGATCCCTGCTCACCTTCACTTCAAAGAATGATGTACACATTATTTCTCATTTCCTTATGTCCCATTCATTCCTCAACTTACTGCAATGTGCCCTCCCCTTCCCACCAGTTTTTAAAAACTATGCATTATAAATTCAAAAATTATTTGATATATATTGCCAAATGCAATAGATTCTTTTTTGTTATTTACCTTATATTTCATTAGCCATCAACTTATTTAGCAATTGCCTTTTTAAAATAAACATTCTGTTATATTCCTTGGCAACACACTATCCTAACCCCCCCCAAACACATACACACACTTAGCCCCTCTTTTTCACTCTTTTGCTAGCTTGTCCATCTTCATAATATATTATATGTTTAAGAGATTCGTGTTTCAGTCCAAAAGAAAACAAAATAGCAAAAGAAAAATAAAACAAACAATAAATAATAACATAAGAAAACAAAAAATAGTTTCAGAGCAAAAATGAAATGACTGATAAAACAATAATAGCTGCTTATCAAGCACCTATTATGTTCCAGGTAGCTTTATGTGGATAATCCTATTTGAAATTCACAAGAACTTTGTTAAGCAGGCACTTTCATCATGCGGATTTGGAAATGATAATGAAACTAAGGCCAGACTGTGACTGCTTCAAGGTCATGCAGTTCTTTCTTTTATCATTCAATGTCCTTTCCCTGTGATCTCAACCACTCCTATAGCTTTAAATGGCAGCACCAGTTTATGACTCCCCAAATTTATTTCTTCTGCCTAGATTTCTCTATTAAGCTTGATATGTTAATACAGGTTCCTCTTTTACATGGTCATTCAGTGAATCATAGGCATCTCTGAATGCACAATTCCAAATCTAAGCTTTCATTTTACTTCCCACACTCCTGCCCTCTCTCTTGAGTATTCTATGTCTAGGTAGATAGTGGAGTTACTCTAACTCGAAACACTGGTGTTCATCTCTTATACCTACCTATCATATCAATAATATATATTTCACCAAGTGATAATTGATCTACCCCATCTATCTAGGATTCAGCTAAAATTTGGCACCTCAAATGCCAACATCATGATTGAAACCACAACTATCATTCACCCAGATTACTGCCACAGCTTCTTTATTCCATGCTTGCTTTATCTCCAATCCATTCCAACATATCCAAGCCCCAAGAAGAAAGTCCTTTATAAAAAGAAAATAAAGCTATGCCACTTTCCTGCTAATCAATTTTCAATGTGCTTAAATATATATATATATATATATATATATATATATATATATATATATATATATATATATATCAGAATCCGACCACAAAAAATTGCATTATTATCTTTTTCCTGCCTATACTTCTGCAAAATTATTTTGCCTCAAGGACTTTACATGTGCTATTTCTTCTGCCTAGAATCTCCTTAAACTAAAATGTACTTGGTTACTTCTAATGTTTATTATTTCAGCTTAATTCCAATTTCTCCTTCAAAATGTTTCCTAACTCCTACTCATATCCTCTCCCTCCGTTTATATTAAGACCCTCCTCTTATTCTTCCTTATAACATTCCATCATTTAAGGTCATAGTTAAGCATATTGTTTAATTATCTGTATATACATATTTATCTGTTTCATTGTTGTGCTAGATTTGCCTTCAAGATGGTAAATGTATAGTGGAATTTATTTTTAATAGGAGAAACTGAGTCTTAAGCTATCGGGCTCACTTTTCATATCAAAACAAGGAAGCCACTAGATTATAATGCTATTTTATAAAAATTTAGTATTAATTTTTCCTTATGATAAAATTAAAGCATTTTTGTAATAGTCTATTTTTTTTTTCATTTTTATTGAGATTGTTCAGATACCATACAATTATCCAAAGATCCAAAGTATACAATCACTTGCCCCTGGGTAGCCTCATATAGCTGTGCATCCATCACACTTAATTTTTGTTCAATTTTTAGAAACTTTTCATTACTCCAGACAAGAAATAAAGTGAAAGATGAAAAGAGAAAAAAAAGAAAAGGAAACTCTAAACCTCCCCTATCCCTAACCAACCCCCCTCAATTGTTGACTCCTAGTATTGATATAGTACGTTTGTTACTATTTATGAAAAAATGTTGAAATACTAACTGTAGTATATAGTTTGTAATAGGTATATAGTTCTTCCCTATATGCCCCTCTATTATTAACTTCTAATTGTATTGTCATACATTTGTTCTGGTTCATGAAGTGATTTCTAGTATTTGTACAGTTGATCATGGACATTGCCCACCATAGGATTCAGTTTTATACATTCCCATCTTTTGACCTCCAACTTTCCTTCTGGTGACATATATGACTCTGAGCTTCCCCTTTCCACCTCATTCACACACCATTCGGCACTGTTAGTTATTCTCACATCTTGCTACCAACACTCCTGTTCATTTCCAAACATTTAAGTTCATCCTAATTGAACATTCTGCTCATACTAAGCAAGAGCATCTACATTTCTTCCACAAGGCAGGAGGGAGAGTCATAGAAGGTAGAGAGGCAAAAGAAAGAGGAAACAAAAAAATGACAGCCAGGAAGTAGCAAAAGGAAAAATAACCTTAAATCAAAGTAGAATAAAGAATCAGACAATACCACCAATGTCAAGTGTCTAACATGCCTCCCCTATCCCCCCCTCTTATCTGCATTCACCTTGATATATCACCTTTGTTACATTAAAGGAAGCATAATACAATGATTCTATTAGTTACAGTCTCTAGTTTACGCTGATTGCATCCCTCCCCCAGTGCCTCCCCATTTTTAACACCTTGCAAGGTTGACATTTGCTTGTTCTCCCTCGTAAAAGAACATATTTGTACATTTTATCACAATTGTTGAATACTCTAGATTTCACCAAATTACACAGTCCCAGTCGTTATCTTTCCTCCTTTCTTGTGGTGTCTCACATGCTCCCCATCTTCCTCTCTCAACCGTATTCATAGTTACCTTTTTTCAGTGTACTTACATTGTTGTGCTACATCTCCCAAAATTGTGTTCCAAACCACACACTCCTGTCTTCTATCACCCTGTAGTGCTCCCTTTAGTATTTCCTGTAGGGCAGGTGTCTTGTTCACAAAGACTCTCATTGTTTGTTTGTCAGAAAATATTTTGAGCTCTCCCTCATATTTGAAGGACACTTTTGCTGGATACAGGATTCTTGGTTGGTGGTTTTTCTCTTTCAGTATCTTAAATATATCACACCACTTCCTTCTTGCCTCCATGCTTTCTGCTGAGAGATCCGCACATAGTCTTATTAAGCTTCCTTTGTATGTAATGGATTGCTTTTGTCTTGCTGCTTTCAGGATTCTCTCTTTGTCTTTGACATTTGATAATCTGATTATTAAGTGTCTTGGCATAGGCCTATTCATATCTCTTCTGTTTGGAGTACGCTGCGCTTCTTGGATCTGTAATTTTATGTCTTTCATAAGAGATGGGAAATTTTCATTAATTATTTCCTCTGTTATTGCTTCTGCCCCCTTTCCCTTCTCTTCTCCTTCTGGGACACCAATGATACGTACATTATTGTACTTTGTTTCATCCTTGAGTTCCCGGAGACGTTGCTCATATTTTTTCATTCTTTTCTCCATCTGCTCCTTTGCGTGTAGGCTTTCAGATGTTTTGTTCTCCAGTTCCTGAGTGTTTTCTTCTGCCTCTTGACATCTGCTGTTGTATGTTTCCATTGTGTCTTTCATCTCTTGTGTTGTGCCTTTCATTTCCATAGATTCTACTAGTAGGTTTTTTGAACTTTTGATTTCTGCTGTATACACGTCCAGTGCTTCCTTTACAGCCTCTATCTCTTTTGCAATATCTCCTCTAAACTTTTTGAATTGATTTAGCATTAGTTGTTTAAATTCCTGTATCTCAGTTGAAGTGTACGTTTGTTCCTTTGACTGGGCCATAACTTTGTTTTTCTTAGTGTAGGTTGTAATTTTCTGTTGTCTAGGCATGGTTTCCTTGGTTATCCAAATCAGGTTTTCCCAGACCAGAACAGACTCAGGTCCCAGAAGGAAGAAATATTCAGTATCTGGTTTCCCTGTGGGTGTGTCTTAGAAAATTGCTCCACCCTTTGATGCCTCGGGTCACTGTGCTTTTCTGCCCAGTAGGTGACGCCTGTTAGCCTATAATTCTTGACTGGTGTGAGGAGGTATGGCCGTGTTCCCCCAGGCTCTGGGGTCTGGTTCTGAATGGAAAGGGCCCCACCTCTTTCCTCCTAGAGAAGACAGACCCCTCAGGTGGAGGTCATTAGCATTTCAATGGTCTCACTCTCTGCTTGTGGTGTCTCCACCCTTCCCAGAGTCACAACCCTGGAAACTGAAAATGACTGGGGCTTTCTCCACTGAGCCAAAAAAGAAACAGATAGTCCCCTTCAGACCCAGTCCAAGGTAACCCTCCGGCTCTCCCAGGTCAGTCATCACCCAAACCCTCTGTCTGTTTTTTGGGGCTGCGTACCGTGTAGTGAGCAGTTCACACTCGCTACTTAAAACCCCAGTTGGAGCTCAGCTGAGCTGTATTCGCTTGCTGGGAGAGAGCTTCTCTGTGGCACCACATGGCTCTGCAGCTCGGGCTATGGGGGAGGGGGTCTCCTGATCTTGTTCCGCAGGTTTTACTTACAGATTTTATGCTGTGTTCTCGGGCATTCCTCCCAATTCAGGTTGGTGTATGATGAATGGATGGTCTCGTTTGTCCCCCTGCAGTTATTCTGGATTATTTACTAGTTGTTTCTGGTTTTTTGTAGTTGTTCCAGGGGGACTACTTAGCTTCCACTCCTCTCTATGCCGCCATCTTAATAATAGTCTATTTTTAATATAGTTTTCAAAAAAATCTTATTTCTGGCACAGTGATTATGGGCCAGAATATATATATATACATATATATCCTTCTATCATACCAGTTTATTAGGAATAAGTAGCAAGTACCCAGCAGCATTAATCATTAATCACTATGAAAGCTTTTAAAAAAACTTAAAAGCATTAAGTTTGCCATATTGCCCCCAAACTTGAGATAATATAAAATCAAATGAGATAAATTCTCAGTGTCTATTATTATCATTCTATATAGTAATCTCCCAAATCAGTCCTGTGATCTAGGGACACAGGAAAATAGCTGCAGTTAAGTTTTTGTTTTTTTAAAGTACTCATTAGAATACAAAGGCATAGTAAGTATCATAGCCTGCCACCATTCCTTGTCATCTTAAAGGACTTAGACCTAATTCCTCACACATTCTATTTTTAATAATGCACTTTTTATATTTTGATGCAACTGTTCTCAAGATGTTATCATATGAATATAAATTTGTAGTCAAAAGAAATATAATAGTAAATCTGTTTTTATAGATATATTTATTAATCTTTGCCTTTAATCATCATGCTGTGATAACTAGAAAAATACTTAGATTCCTTAAAAAAATTACATTAAAATAGAGCTTTAACTACAAGTTGAACATATTTTTATAGGCTTGGTCTTGTCTGAGTCTTATTGAAAACTATTTCTATGCCCTTTCAAACCTGAGACTGCATGAGCCAGAAAGCTGGGAAATCAAAACTCTGTTTTGGTGTCCGCATAAACATATGATGGACAAAACAGCAAAGGGATTAGTCCATGCCTTGTTGAGAGATGAAACCCAAAATTCTCAGTCATTCATCATTTTGAAGTCCAGTTATAAAATCAAATAAATGAGCTACTTTTATTTCATGAAAATTACTTGCTTTTACTATCTAGTGCTGTTAAGAAAGAAAAGCTGCCAAAATGCCAAACAAATGCTATAACATATCCTGCCCGAATCTGTTTTTTTAATTCTTTGGTGTGCACAGTTTTTATTCACAGTATGCTATCAGCCAAACAGAGGAAGATTATAAGTGTGTACTTGGCTTAATGCTATCTGTTCAAACATCTGGCTTTGTGATTTCGTCTTTAAAATATAAAAACTTTTTTTTTCCCATTTTCTTTTTCTTTGACTAGAAGGTCAATATAAATAAAATCCCTTCATGATGTTAAATCACATAATTTTAGTCTTAGGGTCTAATGAAATATTTAAAAATTACAAAATGTTTTCTGGAAAATAAAAGGTGATGGTATTTAACAATACCTTATTAGATTAACTTAGGAAAACAGCAGCAGTAGAAATTAGGAAAAAAAAAAAAACTAGACAAAATAAGAGATAAGTTTACTTTTCCACTAAAGCTATTACTATCTGGAATACAAAGATAAGTAGCATAAGGTTAAATCTCAGAAGAAAAATGAAAGAACAAGCAAAATGCACAGCCCCCTGTTGTCTTATTTTGAAGGTTATTTTTCTTTAGTAATAATGTCTCCTTTAATGTCACACTCATTCAATTGACTTTATGCAATCCAAATATCATTTGATAGTCTCACTTTTTCATAAATATTTGAAGAGTTTTCTTTTGAGAGAGCAGGTGAATAATCACTATTTTCCTGACAGCAGTTATTAGTCAATGTATAATTTTTGACAGAGAGTAATTTCTGTTGAGCAATTTTAAGATTTCTTGACCAATAATGTGAAAGCATATGGTTAGTTTAAACACATTATTAGCTGTCTTTTAACATGAATGCTCTCATTCATTTATTTTGTAATGTTAAATATTTCAAGCTTATGGACAGGAAAAAAATAAAGAAATGGGTGGTGTGTTTGGCAGGATGTCATGATTTCTGTATTCAATACTAATCTAGCCCACACCTTGCTGCTTCTTTGAACAGGCTACTTAACTTTTGGAGCCATATTTTACTAATTTCCAGGGTGCAATTTTTTTTTATTTCTAAGGGAATCTCCATACTCTAATTTTATGTTTCTAAGAGGGGTCTGATGCAAAAGACAAATTAGTAAATACTCTGAAAACCATATAAATATTTTCATTTGCATTTTAAAAGTGTTCTGAAACTAAATATATTTAAAGCAATTCAAATGAGACCAGTCTTCTGGGAAAACATTGCTCTGCTTTGATATCTAAGCCATTGACTTTATTCTGTTATCATAGCATCCCAAGGCTTTCCATCATGGCTTGCAGGCACGGTACAGATTTTATTATACATACACACACACACACACACACACACACACACACACACACTATGGCATTGACTTTATTTTTGTTTAAAAAAATCTTTCCATCAGTTTGTTAAAATAAAAACTTCCGTTCCATTTAATTTGTCCTTTTGCATCTAATTTTATATGTTACATCTACACCAATTTCTATTTCTTTTTGTTTTTATTTAGTGGACAACTTTTTATATATTTTAAACTCTTTGTCATTTAGTTATGTTTCTTGAACCATTCCAATAGCATGCCATTGGGATTTGTTTCTTGATCTGGAACTAGATTTCAAAAACACCCCCTTTTCAAAGTTTGTATATACCTTTTTTTTTTCCAGTTTAATGACTATTGTATTCAGTTTTGTCATTTATTTATGGTTTATTTTTTATTCTCTTTCATTTTTTACCATTATTTTGATGAACTATGTAAACTATTTAGGCGTCAATTAATTTTACAATGATATTCATAGATTCTTAACTTTCTTGAAATTTAACCATAATTGACATTAACATTTTCAGCCACACAGTTTTCAGAGACATTCTTAAAAACATATTCAACCTACAACTGAAGTTACCTTAACAGATGAAATAATTTCTGTTTCTTCCTGTTGTGGCATGGATAATTTGTTATGGTTCTAATTCATCTGAGTTTATAATTCTCTCCATTAAAAATTTTGATTATCATTTAATAATAAAATGTGGGGTATGCTTGTGTTCTATAAACCACTGGCAGAAAATGTTAACCACAGCTAATGTTTTGAAGGTTTCATTGCTTCATTAGCTTAGCACCAAGGATTATAGCTGCAAAAATAAGCTCAATGAATAAAACTTGTATGAACTCTTTTAGTCTTCATTTCTTCAGAGTTACTTCCATTGTTGTCATACTATGGCCAGAGTCAGAAGGCATGTAGCTTTCCTTGATGTACCAGTGAAGCTTATTTTGACATCTTTAAATTAAATTAGGCTTAAAAATAAATATTACTGGTTTCATTTGCCATATTTAGCTAAAATAGTTAAAATATGAAAAAATCAGATAAAGATAAAAACTAAAATCGTCATAAAACATTGTTAAAATTTTATTAATGTTTACAATGTGGGGTTACAATTAACAAAGCAATCTTTAAATAACGAATGTCATACAGGCCCTACTGTATATTATATGAACTCTGCTGGTGCTATATTCATTGAACCAAAATGAATGCATAACTTTTCAAATAAGATGGACCCACTGATAATGTTGGGTGTATCAGTGATGTCAAAATTCTATAAAATTTCCTAAGAATTTCTTTTTGATTTCTGTTCTTTTCTAGCTCTGGATGAATAATAAGGAGTTTGGTAACAAACACAGGTTTGCAGGTCACATTTTTGGTAGCAATGTTTTAATCATCATGATATCTCAAAAACATAACCCTCAACCAAGAAATTTATATTAAGATCACAGAAGTGGGACTATGGACTAATATTCAAGAATTCAGAAGTATTTTAATGTGCTCCATCACCTGGAAACAGCTGACCTGGTAAAATGGCAAATGGTCTATTATAAAGGCAGTAGTCAAAAAATTTCCTGAAAGATTAGAGTTCTTTTACAACATGCACCATGTGACTTTAATAATGTGAACATATGATTTATCGTACAAACCAGGGTATAATTCATAGGGAAAGGGAGACTATTTAATATGATGTTAGAACAAAGTTGTAAACAGGCATTGCCTGTGACTAATTGGGCTGTATAATCTTTCTGAACTTAAACCCATACCTGTTATTTGGGATGATATCCCCCACAATCAGTAGGCACAGACCTGGAACACACAGTTGAGCTTATGAGTGGGTAACAATGGCCCTGCTTGCTGTCATATCTAAGAAATCACTTATGAAATTTTTGCATTCCATTTCTGTGACCTTGAGCTCATTATTTTAGGTGTCCCAGTAACCAATGCTTGTGAACCCATCCATGGGTCTGTTAAATTGAAAGCTAAGAATGTTCACTTGACATTCAAGGATTCCATGTGACTCAACCAACAGATAGAGGGGGAACTTATGTACAGGCCAAGATGATTGATCCTGATCATGGAGGGGAAAACAGGGTTGCTATTAAACAAGAAGAGTAAAGAACAACTATATCTTAAAGTGAAAAGATTTATTGATGTGCCTCCTATTCCTCCCATGCCCAATAATAATGATCAGTGGGAAAATGTGGCAACCTAATAAGGACAAGAATACAGAGGACTTGTGCCCCATGAGAACAAAGATTTGTGTCAAGTTAACCTTCCTCATAAAAAAATTTCTAACCAGCTGAAGTACCTATAGAAGGTAAGGGGAACATGGAATGAATGGTGTCAGAAGAATAAAGCTATGCTTTGTCTGATTAGTTGTTTCCTCTGCTTTGTTACCTTATATGTGTGGAGACAGTTGCCACATGGTACATTGTGGAGACAAAGGTTCAGGCACAACAGAGACTTTCAGCAAATGACTGTTTTCTTACTTACATAGAACAAAGGTCCAAAGGAGCAGGGGAAGAGGTTGCTTTGTGCTAGTGCCCCAGATGGCCAACTGCTTGGGTCAGGGTTGTGGGTAGCAGCTCCACACACCCCACTTCATATCAGAGATTAAGCTAATGAGCAGAGCATTCATCAAGCAACCTTTGTGCCTTACAAACAGCTGAGTCTGGTTGAGATTTTACATCTCCCCAAGCTGCTTGCAGTCTCTTGCTAAATGGAAACATACTGAACACCTGCGCACAAACAAACAAAAATGGAAACTTACCAAACACATGCATCCAAATTAAGAAGGGGGGCAGAAAAAGGGGGTAGGCAAGGACTGGGAGATGGCCACCTGAGTGTGTCCATGACTTGCCCAGCAATATGAAGACAATTGTTCATAGATAACATTTTAGTTACAGGTGAAAATTTGGTTAAATTGACATCCCTACATAGTTATGTGGTATCTGATGGAATTTTGCGTGCCTTTGTGTTGTAGATATGACTCTTTCATCTAGATAAAGCTTAAGAGTAGATATTAATGGAAAAATAGGTGTAGGTTATTCCCTATCTGTCCCTCCAGATACACTCTTCAACCTGCTCTATCATGCTATTAGCATTGAACAAATCAGTTCTTACCTTGTGGAGGTAACAGTTTTATTTTATTCATTGTCTTTTCAGTATTCCCCTGGATGAAATCTCGTAGACAAATCTAGAGTATATGTTTTCTCTCTTTTTTTCTCTGCACCTTCCCTTCTTTTTATTTGCTGTTTTTACACCTTTGATATGAGAGTTGTAGGTGCAGGGGGTTAATGAAGGACAGGGAAGGTTTTCATATGATTGATTTGATTGATTTGATGTAATTGGGTGATATGGCAATCTACATATGACAGGTGCAAAATTTTCTTGCTCTTTCCCTTATGTAATATTCATGTGGATTCTCTAGAGAATTCCACAACTGGAGAGTTCTCTTTGTTAGTGAACAGTGCCACTGATGGCCTTTCTCTCCATAGTCCCCTGGATGGTCCCTCTGTGTACCCTTTCCCCTGGACACATAACTGTTAGACAGAGATGTCCCAGTATAATTCCTTTATGCAATGCCCACAGGACACTTACAGGTATTGTTACCTAGTCAATTTCTGCAGGTGCCAAGTCTCCATGTTTTTCTCCCAAGCAGTACCAGCTCTAGATATCTCACCTCTGACTTCCACAGATGCAGTCAGACATCCCTTGGACTAGAGTGGGCCATTGCAAGCTCTCCCAATAATCTCATGTAGCCCTTCAATTATCTTGAGATGGGAGCATTCCCTCTCGTCCTCCATGGGGAAAGGTAGAAGAAAGAGAGAAAATACAAATCAAACTAACAGCCCTTTTTTACATCTACTAGTAAAACTTTCCTTGAACACACTGAATAATTTTGTTCAATCCCTCAGTAAATTCTTTACTTTTTCTGAGGTGTGAAGGTGCTGATATGATATGCCCAAGTGCACCCTTTAATATCTGTTTAGCATATACTGCAGAGGTGATCCTTTCCTTGGATTTTGGGTTTAAGGCTACTTGAATCTAATTTGTTTGCAGCTTAAGGACCACAGCCAAATTCAAGAAAACCAGAGTCTCCTTTTAACTTCCTGTACATGTTAAAAATACTATAAAGCAAAAATTCTGTAGAAAGCGTTTTTTAAAAGTACATCATTTTGCATCGCAAATACAGGTTTTTAATTTTGGAGGTTATGATAATGTATGTTTTTTATCTTTATTTTGCATTTCACTTTTTGCACCTTCCTCCCCAATTCTCATACAAGCACTTTGACTTTCAGTACTCATTTTTCCTGGGAACAGATGTGACCAAAATGTATTTTTATGTAAAATATTTTTAAAATGCCTATTGATTTCCAGAAACTTCAACAATGTTGAAAGAGTCTAGGCACAGACTAAATATTTGATAGAGATTTGGAAGTTATAATAAGGAATCAGTGGAGAGTTTGACATCCTCTAAAGACTGGAAAATATTCTTTCTGGATAAAGGCAAAAGAAGGGGCAAATGATGAGAACACTAGGTCTCAGAGAAGAGCCTGTGCCCTATGGCTTGAAAGACAGAGAAGACCTATGCTCTCCTTTCTGTGCTCAGCAAGACTAAAAGGTAAACATAATTTACAAAGTTGCTTTATAAATCTGGTAATTCAGAGCTGTAGAATGCTTCTTAGAGATATTCTTATCTCAGAATGACCCAAAAGTAGCAGAATGATTCTCCACTGACATATGATGAGTGCAGAGAGCAGCTGGAGTCAAGTGTCTTCTGGGACAGAAGTAGAGAACATGTTTATAACATTTGCAAATTGAGAACAAATGGACAGAATGGCAGAATTCAGAAGATTAGTTGACATATTTAGAGAAAAGATATGAGGACCACATATGCTTTACACTAATTGGTCATAGTATTTCCAACCAGAATTTTCACTCAAACATTGAAAATGGAGATGTGTAGCAGATTAACTTTTTCTTCTCTTGATGGAAAGGTGATTCCAATTAAAAATTAGCCTGAATTATAAAAAATAAATATAAATTCTGATATATATCAAAGTTAGAACAAAAATTTGGCCCGTGAGTATGTGTGTAAATATATATCAAATAAATAAAACTACTTGGAAAATAATATTCACATGTCACAAAAAGTTATCTGGTTATATAATCAGGATTTGTGGTGAATAAATTGAAATTTCATATGTTATAATAGGTAGTAGAGTTAACATTACAAAAATAATTTGATTCTAATTTATAATAGGCAAACCATGTATCTGTGTTCCTTCATATCACAGAGTATTTTCTAAAATGTGATGTTTTCCATTATCACTTTGAGTTAAAGTTCACAGCATGCAATGACTTAGGTGTTATAAATTGCTCAATTCTGCAAACATTATGTGTCACTATATGCCTTATTTTCATAAAAATCAATTATCAATAAGTTTAGAAATGCTTAAATTATAATGTACATACAAAAAAGCTAAGCTCAGAAATATTTAAGTCCAATGACTTGCAAGCCTGTCCCTCATGGGAGAAAAAAAAAATAATGGAAGGAAGTTAAATGATGGAATATTAAACAATTCATTTTAAAAAGCTATGGCTAATTTGCCTCTACATGTAATTTGTACACTGTGTATATCTACTGCTAACACTGATGGTTCATCCTCCTTTCCTCTCTAATTGCAAAACTGTCAGGCTCCTTACTTTGGCAAGCGGTGCCCTGTTACAATGGCTGCACAAAAAATCAGTGCTGATGAGAAAACGTGTGCCAGAAACTGTAAGCAATTAAGTTCTGCATTGATCTCTGGAATTCATCCAAACTTTTCAAAACTGTAAAGAGCCTTGCCATACTGTCACTCAATGAATATATTTCCAAGTAGGCTGTCTGATAGTTTCAGTATGAAAAGGTGAGATTGAATATAATATTAAGTTATTTGGCTCCTATTTTATTATATCATGTGCAATGCATACTTCCATTAGGGAAAGACATTTATTAAAAAAACAAACAAATGAATATTACTAGTGCTTGTTAAAAAAAATTTTGGAACAGAAAAATAATGTTAATCTCAACATGGAATCAAAATGAACCATGGCCATGAACAAAATTCTTGGGATCATCCTTCCTTGACACTTTAGTTTATCTCATACCTCATATCCAATTTGTCTGAGCATAATAATGTATTTCATATCTTAATATAGTCAATACCTAAACACCTCTCACCATTTTACTGCTATTGCTCTGCTCCCTTCACCTATATCTCACTCCTGAACTATATTTAAACTTGCCTTTTCCATGTAATAATCAGAGTCATTTTTTTTTTTTTTTTTTTTTTTAGGCAAAGATAATATCCTGCCACCCCTCTCTCCTACTCAGAACCCTACTATAAGTGTGATGGCTTCCCTGTACATCCTAAATGAAAATGGTCCTGGATCTCTCTGCAATATTTTTCCTATTTTCCTCCTCACCTACTCGGTCCCACGCCAAACGGTTGTTTATTTTTCCATGACATACAAAGTAAGCTAGTGCCCCAGTTCCTTTGCACTCATGTTCTTTCAACCTGGACCATTCTTCCCCTACATATTGCTAACTTCCTCTCTGTACTTTTAAATGTCCTCTGATGCATATTGAGGACTCCCCAACCACCCATCTAAAATACCACCATCCCACTTCTCTCTCTCTTCTGGTTTGCTTTTGTCATTTTTATATCTTCCCAACAAATATTTATTTAAATATTGATTAATGATATGTTAATTTGTTACTGGCACTAGAATATAATCTCCATGAGGCCAGGAAATCTCTCAGTTCAGCTTGTGAATTTACCCAGTGCCTAGAACAGTACCTGGTACATAGTATAAGGTCATTTGTTGAAATGAATGCACAAATCACTCAAAAAGGAAATGTATTGATTTGTTTGAAATTTTTTTAAAAAACCTGTATTTTGCAAAGGCATATATCTAATTCTGCAGCATTTATCAAGGGAGATATTCAACAATAATATTTTGTAGGGAAGTTTAATTAGTTGCCTTTAAATTATCAGTTCAATTTGTATGTTCCCCTTTAAGTGTTTTCAAGCAGAACACAATTACCTTCCACAGACTATCACCAAGTGCTCCACCCTGCCTGCCCTTAGTGTTCCTGAGAAGGTTCAGGTTTCTCTTTTTCTAAAATTCCCTTTCAAAACTTACTTTTTTTCTGGTTATCTTCATATACTCATTTCTTGTAGTCGGTTGTCATATGAGACAAGATCTGATAAACAAGTGTCAATAAAAGTAAGATTGTTATTTTGTACCTACTATGTGCTCAACTGTATATGATCTTCTCTGCCTGCCTAGACTTTTCATCTACCTGCTGGGTCTCATGTATTCTGTATGCTTTCTTCCATGTCTTACCTTGGCTTTTTCCTATTTTGGCTCTGTTTCTCACCACTGAAAATATTAAGTCACATGTTTTCCCATGTTTTGTTAGGGATAAAATAGATTGGGAGTGTTGAAATTTAGGGTGAGGTATCTGACCCTAAATCAAGCCATTCATTCTCACTGCTCTCCATAGGTAATATATTGAATGCACTGGTTTATGTGTCTTATGCCTGCATAATAATTAATAGCAATGCTTTTGTCTGTCAAAAAGATGATAGGCTTTATGGCAAACTTATGAGAGGAAATGGTTAGCACAGCCAGTCTAAAAGCTCAAACCTTGCATATCTCCAGAGAACTACGAATAAACACATGGAAAAGTGGTTCTTGTGATGTTCCATATGTTGCTGATTGATGTTGTTGTATGTTTGGAGAAATGGGCATGTTGTACCAGTTCATCAGGATTGTTTAGAAAGATTTATGACATAGATCTTGTATCTGTACTGGGGTCCTGCATTTCAGTCATCATGGCTGGTAACATAACAGGAATGTGCACCATGGTCAGCTCTCCACTGAAACCTTGGGTCTTGACAGTCAATGGGCTTTCCTGGGAAGCGATATCTCTCACGGGTTCCCGTAGGGTGCTCTTCAAGAGAAAGCCCATCCTGTGTGACACTGTGGGTTAAAACCTTGTGAATCTGTTTCTGATCTTTCAGACTTTGCTTGATATGTATCTTTTTCTTGTTACTTTTACTCTGAATTCATTCTCGTAATAAACTTTAGCTATATATATAACCTGATCTTGAGTCCTGTGAGACCTGGCAAATCGCTGAGTTGTAGGACTCCTGAAAAACCCTAGTAAGGTGGGACCTAGTCACTTTATCATAGATAACAAATTACCATGGTTAAAATTTTAAGTAATTTGCAAAATTATCTGAAGGTCAGGTGATGTGCCCAGAAAGCTTTTTGTTGTAACTTTTCTTTCAAAAGTCAACTGATTTCTAAGTAGAGTTATTCTATAATTTATGAAGTAATCTTTAGTTTAAACATCAACTGAATAGGCCTATCTAATGTAACCCATAGCAACTTTCTATGTTTAAAAATTTTTGTCTAATAAAATGTCTGGCTGTGAATTCAGGATTATTCAGCTCCACAGATCAGAACTTTTCTGAGTTTCTGGCCCGGATATCTAACTGCCTACTCAATATTTGTACGTGGCTGTCTCAAAGATATATCAAATTCAAACATTGAGATCAAGCCTAAATGTTAAACTGGGCAAATATTTTATCTCCAGTTTATCCTGAGACTCTATTAAAATAGCAGAATGAGAAATCTGTCGTCAACCATAATCCACTATGAGAAAGAGAATGGGACATGATAAGAAATAATCAAACAATTTCAAAAATTTCTAGAAGATATTAACTGAAGCGTAACTGTAGAAAAAGAGGCTATAATATTAGTAAAGAGGGATGAAGCTGAAACAAATCTGCAGAAACATAGAACCATATCAGACACAGAGAGAGGTGAAAATGGAGAATAACAAGTGAAGGCATAAAACACAAGGATAGGTTAAAGTTTAATAGTCTACAGATGATACATTTATAGACTATATGTATACAAACCTTGGTCGTATCTAGCCCCTTCCTCATCCTCAAATATTGAATTTCCAGTTATCTGGTATCAGACTAAAGAGACAGAAAAAAGCAAAAACAATAACCTGGAGTTACTGTCTTACCCAGTTCCTGACTTTTCTTAGTTGTTTCAATTGTTGTTTGTTGAATATTTTTGGCATATCCTGACATGTGGGAAAATGAGAATGTAATTTCCCGCTCACTCATCTAAAATTGAAAATTAAACAAGCCCTGCACATATGCACACAATACCTAGTCAGCATTTCTTTTGCTTCTTAAACATGAATTGAAAATCAAGTATTATTACACACTCATAGAAAGCTTGTGCACTGCCACCCGTGGTGCTAATGGGCTCATATTGTCAAACAAACACACTTTAATTCTACATTTATTCAATTTACTTAAGAACAAAAGATTGAAAATATAGCATGAACATCATCTTTACGTCATCAGGAGATCTACATATGCCACTTCCTTGTTCTCCCTCAGCCTCACCCACATTGGATGTGTACCACTGCTGGCAGACAAAGCTAAAGCACACTGTCCAAAGTCTTCAGGACATCTCACCCTCCAGGCCCAAGGGGTTTTCAACGAAACAAAACATCCTTCTGTAATTATTTTAACCCTGTGGTTCCCAGGGAATATGCTGAAAGGAAGGAAGGCCAGACACAAAGTCAGCCCAATTGGCATCTTAACCCCAATTCACAGCCTTATAGACATAGACTCCTATAGAGATGTGCCCCTATAGACATAGACCCATAAAGAGACAGAGTCAGACAGAGAGAGAGGGAGGGAGAGATTAGTAAGTGTCAGAATATCAGAATTAATTTGGAAGACAACTTTGCAAATCTAATTTATTTTATAAGAAAGAATTGAGAAGATATTTCATTCATAATACAAGAAGAGGATAAAAATATATAAATTCAGAACACTAAAAGTAAGAAACAGCATTTGAAATTTGCAAATATTATTGTCATGGTAAATTTTTCATTAAAGGGTTTCCCAGACAAAACTGAGAAAACTTTACCTGAAAACAGTCACAGAAAAATGAGCAAAAATATAAGGAATATTGAACACCAATCTAGAAAGTTAAAAAAAAAAAAAAAAAAACTGAAGGGGAGTGGTTAACAAAGAAATAATCAAGGGAATTTTCTAGACCACAGAGGAAATGTGAACTTTCCAAATTGAATGGTTCTATGAACTGCTGAACAAGGTTAATGAAAAAAAATCACATTGCAATTATGGTTGTGAAATGTTAAAGAACCAGTTCTGTGGTATGACATGTTCATACAGAAGCAAGAAGATGAGGTCCCTGAACAAGACACATTCAAGATTCAAATAATACCACTGAAATTATGAAACAGAATTAGGATATGCTAAGCATTCAGATTTAAAAAATAATAATAATAAAACAGAGAGCATATGATTCCAGAAAAAAAATAACATGATATAATATAATACAATATAATATAATATAAAACATAATATATAAATTCCAGATAAAATGTAATATCATGGTTCAGAAAAAATATATAATGCAATTATAATATGATGAAGTAACTTATTCATATACAAATTGAAGTCATTTGCCTTTAGGAAGAGAAATGAATTAGAAACTAAGAAATAGAATAAAAATAGTTAATATTACAATGATAATAATATTCTTTTATCAATTGTAAGAACTATACCACATGAATGCAAGGTGTTAATAATAGATGAGAGTACATGGTAACTCTGCATTTTCTGCATGATTTTTCTGTAGATTTACAATTTCCTAATAAAAAAAATGAAAATGTAAAAAAGAATAAAGAGATAAATAGAATGAAGAATATTCTAGAAACTATAATGTATCTGGAGAAGTTATGTTTCTAATTCATGTGAGAAAGAAACAAAGATGATCAGATATTCCAAGAAGAACAAGAAATTTTGCATTAAGTACACAACCTAACTAAATTAAAATATGTTATGATTTTGAAAAATTACTAATGGCATAAGAGTGGAGATTTCTTGTGCCATGAGCAGAAGGGTAATGCCATTGAAATCCGAAGAGGAATTTTAATCAAAGCAATGGTGTGAGTTAGTAATCTATTGCTGTGTGACAAATTACCATCAACCTTCTGGCTTAAAACCACACACATTTATTATCTCAGTTTCTGTGGATCAGGAGATTCTCACATGGCTTAAATGTGTCTTCTGCTTAGACTCTGCAAATCTGCAATTAGGGTGTTGGCTGAGCTGCACTCCCATCTGGATGCTTGATAGGGAAAGAATATACTTCCAGGATCACTCACGTTATTGGCAGAATTCATTTCCTTGCATTTGTAAGAGTGAGGGTCCTGGCTTCTAGCTGGTTATTGGCTAGAGGTTGCTCTCAGATTCTAAAGGCATCATTCATATCACAGAGGCCACCCACAGTTCCTCGCCATGTTCATTTACTTCAGCAAGAACTCACATTACCAAAAGAAAGTTGGCAAAGCTATATTAATATCAGGCAAAGCATAAATCAGAAAAGGAAAAGTGTAAGGGATATAAAGGAGCATAATGAGAAAGGAGTCAACTTTCCAAGAAGACATAAAAATCATTAATGTGTATGCACTTAACATAAGAGCATGAAAATATGTAAGGCAGACACTGATAGAATTGCAAGGAGAAATAGGCAAATTCACTACTTGGGGACTTCAACATCCCTCTTACAATACTGACAGATCAAGCAGACAGAAAATCATCAAGAATAGAGTTGAACTGAGCAGCATCAATAATCAACAGGATCAATAATTGAACTGTTTTTTGTTTCATTTGACAGCAGCAAAATGCCTCTCAAACTCAGAAGGAACATTCACCAAGATTGATTACATCCTGAGCCCTAAAACACAACTTAACAAATTTAATAGGATAAAAAAGTAGTAGGGTAATATATGTAAAAAATCCATCTAATGTAAACTATGGTTTATAGTTAATAGTCCTATTTTTATATTCTTTCATCAATTGTAACAAAAGTATCACACTAATACAAAGTGTCCACAATAAGGGGGATATATGGGAATGCTGTGCTTTTTATATAACTTTTCTGTGAATCTGCAACTTCTCTAATTTAAAAAATATATAAAAATTAAGAACAAAATATATTATGCTAAGTGAGAGAAACCAGACACAAAGTACTACATATTGTAAGTAGGGATAGGGAAGGACAGAGGGATTAAGAGGTGACTGCTAAGGGATATGGAGCTTTTCTTTTAGGAGTAATAAAAATGCTCTAAAAATGATTGTGGTGATGAATGCATGACTCTGTGATTATACTAAAAGCCAATAAAACTGCTTTAAAAATCATATACACGTATAAATATCAGATCACAATGGAATTAAACTAGAACTAGATTCAGAAAGATAGTTCAAAAATTCCCCAATATTTGAAGATTGAACAATACACTTCTACATCAGAAGTTAAGGCATAAAATGTACATTTCCTACTTGGAATGATGGAAATGATGTAATGGATGGCGGTGATGGTAACACAACATTGTGAACGCAGTTCTGAATGTGATTAAAAGGGGAAATGTTACAATGCATATATGGTAACAGGTTAATAAAATTAAAAAACAAAACAAAACAAAACATGGAAGTACACAAAACAAACCATGAACCCTAAGTTAAACCATAGAGTATAGTTAATAGTGAAATTATAAAAATGTGCTACCATCAATTATAACAAATGTTCCACACCAATGCAAGTAGTTAATAAAAGGGTGTTATATGGGAAGCCTGTATTTAACACATTATTGTTCTGTAAACCCACAACTTCTTTAATAAAGAAACAAACTCAAAATATAAAGAACAAATGAGTCAAAGATTCTCAAATTAAAATATTTTGTATTAAGTGAAAATGAAAATAAAACATCCACATTTGTGGATTTGTGGGGTGAAGCAAAAGCAGAACTTGGAGGGAAATATAATGCATTGAATACATATATTAAAAAGAAGATATAAAATTGATAATTTAAGTTTCTTCCTTTAAGAATGAGATATAAAAGCAATATGAATCTGAAGCAAGTAGAAGAAATTCAATAATAATTATACTATATATCAATGAAATTGAAAGGAAGAAAACAATAGAGAAAATCAGCAAATACAAAAATGATTTTTTGTAAAGACCAATAAAATCAATAAAACACTAGCCTTTCTGACAAAGAAAAAAATAAGACAAATTATTAAGTTCATAAATGAAAGAGCAGCCATCTCTACTGATCTCTTGGACATTAAAAAGATAATTAAGGAATATTATAAACAACTCTATGCCTACAAATTTGATAACATTTGAAATGGACCAATTCCTTGAATGACACGAACTACCAAACTCATACATGGAAAAATTGATAATATGAATAGGCCTATATCTATCAAAGAAAGTGAATAAATAATTTACAATCTAAAAAAAAAAAGAGAGAGAGAGAAGGCAATAGACCAGATGGTTCCACTGATTAATTTTATCAAATACATAAGGAAGAAATTATACCATGTTCCAGTTTGCTAGAGCTGCTGTTATGCCAGATACCAGAAATGGACTGGCTTTTATAAAGGGAGTTTATTTGTTTACAAATTTACAAACCTGAGGCCATAAAAGTGTCCCAACTAAGGCGTCAATAAGAGGATACCTTCACTGAAGAAAGGCCGATGGTGTGTGGAACACCTGTCAGCCGGGAAAGCACATGACTGGCATCTGCTGGTCCTTTGCTCCTGGGTTGTATTGCTGCTTATCTGTCAGCTTCTGTGCATTCTTTGTTCTTTCTCCCAGGGCATTTCTCTCTAAGCATCTGGGGATCCTCTCTTAGCTTCTCCAGGGCAAACTCTGGGCTTCATCTCTTAACTTAGCATCTCCAAATGTCCTTATGTCTGCATGTCTAATTGTTGGCAAGCATTTGGGTTGGCTCTTGAGTTCTCTTAAGTAATCCAGTGAGCCAATAAAGACCCACCCTGAGTGGGCAGGGTCCACACCTCCATGGAAATAATTTAATCAAAGATATCACCCAAAATTGGGTGAGTCACATCTCCATGGAAACACTCAATCAAGAACACTCACTGAACTAGGAATAGAGTGCCTTCTTCAAAATTGATATAGAAAATCTACAATAAACCTACAGCTAACCTAATATGTAATATTGATAAGCTAGATATTTTCCCGTTAAGGCAAGGATATTGCCTCTCCCCATTCCTATTCAACATCTCACTGGAAGTCCTCACAAATTCAGTGAGACATGAAGAGCAAACAACATATAAAGATTCTGAAGGAATAAATGAAACTGCCTTTGTACATAGATGGCATGAGTGTATATGTAGAAAATTCCAAAGAATTATCCAAAAAACTGGAGGAAAAAGGATGGTGGGAAGATGATGGAATAGGAAGCTCTAGGAATAAGTCCCTCCACCAGAATAACTATTGAACTGTCAGAAACTATCTGAATGAAATATTTTGAACTCCAGAGACTAGTAGATCACTATGCATCCTCCAGGAAAGAGATGAAGAAGAGGCTTGTAAATTGTGGTAAACACTGGTGAATTTCACTTTTCATGCTTTAGCTACCATCCTCAATACCCATGCCTCATATGGGATTGAGGCAGCAGTGAGGTCCTCAATCTCAGATCCTGGTGCAGCTTGCTGTGTCAGGGTGGGATATAAAGATCTAGTTCCTCCATATCTGAGGGTGTATGTTATGATCACTGATTACTAATTTTTGTCAGTTGCTTCAGATCGCTGAGGGTCTGCTTCTGAGGTTGGCCATTGTTCCAGCTTGCTTCAAGCTTAAGACAGAAGAGGATTCTTAAAGGCAGTACCCTTCCTCAAAACTAAGGAAAACAATTAAAGGGCTGCATAACCTGTGCATGTGCCAGACTAAGAAAACACAGCTTCAAAACCCACAGGAGAAGTGTCTGGTACACTTGCTGATCCCTTTCTCAGCCCCTCCCCAGCACAATGTGGAGCCAGCTCCCATTGTGGGTCCCTGGTCTTGTTCTGGCTGGGAGAGACTGACCTAAGAATCTTTCTTGGGCTCATAACCCCACCCCAGAATTTGCCTTCCAAGCAAAAGCAGTTTGGCAAAGCTAAAGCAGTGTAAGAAACAATTAAATCAAACAGACTGGGACAAAGACTAACCTGCTTTAAGTCCCTCTATAGAGCACTTTGGGGACAAAGTCTATTTCATAGGGTGTAAAGGGGGTATTCAAATTGCAATAAATCAAGGAATTCCTAAAGTCACTAGGAAGCACATGCCTAGGACAAGCCACCAACTCAGAAAAGATAGAGAGGACTCTGGGCTTTGAATTTGCCTTGGGTTTTATTTCTTGATTGGAGAGCTAAACTCTGAAGGAGAATACTGGCTAATGCAAAGCCAATTTACAAATACAGTGAAAGGTGGGTTTTGCATTGGTTTGTTTGGTCTTGTTAACCACTGTCACTTAAGGAAATCTCTGTCGTAACAGCTGCTGGTTAACTCATACTCACAGGTTAGTGACTAAATCACAGAGTTAAAATGTTAAAATATCAAAGTGTACAGTCTGCAACAAAAGATTACAAGAAAGACAAAGAAACAGGAAATGATTGCCCATCCAAAGGAGGCGGAAAAATATACAGAAAATATTGGAGAAAGAGACACGACTGTGGACATACCAGAAAAAACATTTTTTTAAAAATGATCCCCAAGATGCTCAAAGAGATGAAGGAAAACAAGAGAAAGAAATACAGGGTACAAAGAAAACAATGAGTGAACAATATGACAATCTCAATATATAGACAGACATTTTTAAAAGGAACCAAACTGAACTATTGAAGTTGAAGAAGACAATGACTGAAATAAAAAATTCCCTGGAGGGTTTCAACAGCAGATTGGAGCTGGCAGAAGAAACAATGAGTGAATTTAAAGATGAGACAATTGAAATGAATCAGGGTGAAGAATAGAAAGAATAAAAAATCAGAAAATGCAAAAATAAAATAGCCTAAGAGACCTGTGGGTCAACCTCAAGTATACCAATGTATAAATCATGGGAGTCCCAGAAGGAGAAGAAAAAGAAAAAGGTGCAGAAGTAATATTCAAACAGATAATGACAGAACACTTTGCAAACTTGGCAAAAGTCATGAATATAAACATCCAAATCTCAGTGAACATCAAACAAGGTAAACTTGAAGAGAAATAAGCCCAGACACATAGTAATCAAACTGTTGAATGCAAAAGAAAAGGACAGAGTCCTGAAAGCTGCAAGAGAAAAGCAGCATTGTATGTACAAGGGAATCCAAATAAGATTAAGTGCTGATTTCTCATCAGAAACCATGGAGGCAAGAAGGCAGTGGGATAAAATATTTAAATGATGAGAGAACAATGTCCAACCAAGAATTTTATTCCTGGTGAGAATGTCTTTCAAAAATGAGGAAACAATTAAGACATCGCCAGACAGACAAAAACTGAGGGGTTTTCTCACCACTTTACCTACCCTACAAACATTGCTAAAGAGGGTTATTCAGCCTGAAAATAAATGATATTAGACAATTGGATTGAAGCAACAGAAAGAAATAACGACCTCTGTTAAAGTTAATCATATTGGTAAATGTAAATGCCAGTATTATTGTTTTGTTATTTCTTGGTATGTGATTTCACTTTTTAATTCTTACGGGTCAAAAAATGCAAACACATAAATGGTAATGATAAATCTATACTTTGGGAAATACAAAGATATAAAGATTTAATTTTCAACAAGTACAACAGAAAAGTGTGGATACAGAGGTATATAGGAGCAGGGTAGGCATATGCTATTGAAGTTAAATTGAGATCAAATCAAACATGATAGCTATAACTTTAGGATGTTAAATTTAGCCCCATGGTAAGCACAAAGAAATTATATGAAAATCTATGCAGAGAGAAATAAAAAGGGACTCAAAACATTACAATACAAAAAAAAAAAAAAATCAGAGAAAGTGAAAAGTAGGCATTAACAGAAGAACTGAAGGACAGAACATGCATAGGACTTATGAAGACCGTATAGTAAAATGGCAGAATAAAGATTTGCATTTAAGTAGTTACTTTAAATGAAAATGGATTAAACTCTACAGGTAAAAAGGCAGAGATTGGAAGAATGAATAAAAATGCATGACCCAAGTATATGCTGCCTACAAGAGACACACCTTAAATTCAAAGACACAGATAAGCTGGAAGTGAAAGGATCAAAAATATATACCATGCAAACAGTAACCAAAAGAGAGCTGAGGTAGCTATAACAACATCAGATAATGTAAACTTTAATTTTAAAATAGTTTGAAGTGACAAAGAAGGTCACTGTATATTGCTAAATTCAACAAGAAAATCTAGAAAGTGTAAATGTATATGCACTTAAAGGCAGAGCCCCCAAATATATGCAGCACATATTGATAGATTTGAAGGGAGAACTAGATGATTCTACATTACTGCAGGAAGCTTCAATAACTTTCAATAATAGATAGAATATCCAGAGAGAAGATCAGTAAAGAAATGGAAGACTTGAACAATACTATAAACAAACTAGCACTAAAGAATATATATGGAACATTTCTCCCAACAGCAGCAGAATGCACATTCTTCTTAAATGTGCATAGATAATTCTCCAGGATAGACCATATGTTAGGTCACAAAATAAGGCACAATAAATTTTTAAATAATTTTAAATAAATTTCAAAAATCAGACTGTGTATCTTCTGTGAGCACAATGGAAAGAAGCTAGTAATCAATAACAGAAAGAAATCTGAAAATTCACAAATATATGGAAAGTAAACAATGCACTCTTAAACAACCAGTGGATCAAAGAAGAAAACACAAGGGAAATTAGGGAATATCTTGAGATGAATGAAAATGAAAAATTCCCAAATTTATGGGAGGCAGCAAAGGCAGTGCTGAGAGAGAAATTTATAGCTCCGTAAGCTTACATTAAATAGAAGAAGAAACTCAAATCAGGGACATAACCTCAAATGAGAGAAACTAGAAAAGGAAGGGCAAACTAAACCTAAAGCAAACAGAATAAAGGGAATAACAAATGTTAAAGCAAAAAGAAATGAAATAGAGAATTTAAAAAAAAAATGGTTCTTTGAAAAATCAATAAAATAGTCAACACTTATCTGTATTGACCATAGCATAGTAATGCTTTCACACTTTCCAGTATTCCCAACTCTTCCAACTACCTTAGCAGTTATGCATGTTCTTGTGTGTGTCTTGTAATCTTTTTGCATGTGCCTTGTTATTTTGCATGTGCCTTTTTATCTTTTCCCAAGGCTAACTTCACAGGAAGTTATGCCCAGAGGGACAAACATTAAGAAACAGTTAACTTTGTCTGCAATTATGCACACATAAAAACCCGCCTTCTCCTCTGGTCAGCATGGACCATCGTAACAAGGAATTGCTGTCTCACCTCCTGCTGCCAAGAACTAGGAGACGATGTAAGCACCCAATGAATGCTCCACTGTACTCACCAAGCTGGACTTGCCTGGGTCGTTCTTTGGTCTGCTGTACCCCTCATAATTCAATGGAAGGCTGTCCTATTACACAGCCCCTCACCTTACTTTAAACACTGACAAAGAGAGAGGAAGTATATAACTAAACTCAGAAATAAAAGGGGATATTAATACCAAACCCATGGAAATAAAAAGGATTATAAGAGGATACTATGAAAAACTGTATAACAACACATTAATAACCTCAATGAAATGATAGAATTCTTTGAAATGCACAAACTGCCTATTCAGGAAGAAATAGATTTCACAGACCAATAATAAGTAAAGAGATTGAATCAGTCACCAAAAATCTCCCAACAAAGAAAAGCCCAGGACCAAATGTGACTTTTGGTCCTGGTGACTTACCAAATATTCTGAGACAAATTAACACCAATCCTCTTCAAACTCTTCCAAAAAAACTGAAGGATTGAAGGGGGAACACTCTCTAACCCATCCTATGAGGTCAGAACCATCCAAATACTAAAGCCAGATAAAGATACCAAAGAAAAGAACATTTCAGACCAATATCCAATATGAACATAGACGCAAATTTCCTCAACACAATACTAGCAACCCAAATCCAATAGTTTACTATTAAAAGAATTATATACCATGACCTAGCAGTACTTGCCCAAGTCATGCAAAGGTGGTTCAACATAAGGACATCAATAACGCAATACACTATATTAACAGAACGAAGGAATAAAAACCACATGATCATCATCTCTATTGATGCAGAAAAGGTATTTGACAAAATCCAGTATGCATTCTTAATTAAAACTCTTAGAAAATTGGTAAAAGAAGGAAACTTCTTCACATGGTAAAAGCCATATATTTAAAAACTCACCATTAACATCATACTCAATGGTGAAAGACTTAAACTTTCTTTCCCAGATCAGGAGATAAACAAGGATTTCCATTGTCACCACTGGTAACCAACACTGTACTGGAAGTTCTAGCTAGAGTAATTAGGTAAGAAAAAGAAATAAAAGACATTTAAGTTGGAAAGGGAGAAGTAAAACTTTCCCTATTTGCTGATGACATGATCCCATATATAGAAAATCCTGAAAGTCCACAACAAAGCTACTAGAGCTAATAAATGAATTAACCAAAGTGATAGGATACAAGATTAAAATGCAAAATATGAGTGGTGTCTTTATACATTAGTAATGAACAATCTGAATTAGAAATCAAGAGAAAAATTTTATTTACAATAGCAACTAAAAGAATAAAATGTCTAGGAACAAATTTAACTAAGTATATAAAGGGTTTATACATAGAAAACTACAAAACATTGCTAAAAGAGATCAAAGAAGACTTAAATAAATGGCTGAACATTCCATGTTCATGGATTGGAAGAGTAAATATTGTTAAAATGTCAATTCTAGTAAAAGGAATTTACATATTCATCACAATGGCAACCAAAATTTGGAAGGCTTCTTTGTGTGTATGGGAAAGCCAATCATCAAATTTATATAGAAGGGTAAAGGGCCCTGAATAGCCAAAAACATTTTGAAAGTAGAATGGAACACTTCCACTCCCTGATATTAAAACTTATTAAATGCTACTGTTAAAAAAAAAAAAAAACAAAAACAGATATAAGACCAATGGAATCAAATTGACAGTTCAGAAATAAACCTTTATCACCAATTAATCTTTGAGAATGGTGGCAAGTCCACTCAATTAGGAAAGAATGTACTTCAACAAATGGAGCTGGGTAACCATTTTGGATATTGATATCCAAAAAATGATGGGGGACTCCTGCCTCACATCATAGGCAAAAGTTAAGTCAACATGGGTCAAAGACCTAAATATAAGAATTGAAGGAATTTTATACATGATTTTTCTGTATACCCACAACTTCTCTAATAAAAAAAATACTAACAATTAAAATGAAAAGAAAAAAAAAAGCATAACCCTGGAGTCATTACTGTGGGGTATTTTTCCTTCTTCAAGGGACATGATGAAAACTGTATCACAGCCTAGATCTCATAGTTCCCATGTAATCAAACTATGTTCAGTTTATTTGCTCAAGAATGTTACGCTGAGTTCAGTGTTTTTAGGAAGTGTTGCATCTAAATAAAGAAAATTTTTAAAGGTTAAAAAATATATAATGAAATGCCATTTCATATCCACTAGAATGGCTATAATAAATAAATGGAAAATAACAAATTTGGGAGACGATGTGGTTAAATAGGAATGCTTGTTCACTGATAGCAAGATTGTAAAATGGCTCAGCCACTGTGGAAAACGGCAGTTCCCTAAAGATAGTTAAGTTTAGAATTTGCATATAACATGGCAATCCCACTACTAGATATATACCCCAAATCATTGAAAGCAGGGAATTGAACAGATACTTGCACATAGATATTATAGCAGCATTATTCTCAAATGCCAAAAGATGGCACCAACTCGAATGTCCATGAACAAATGATGTGGATAAACAAAATGTGATATATACATGCAATGAAATACTATTCAGCATAGAAAGCTATGAAGTTCTGACACATGCGATAACGTAGATGAACCTTGACAACATCCTGTTGAGTGAAATAAGCCAGACACAAAATGACAAATATTATATGATCACTGGTATGAAATGATTAGCATAAGTAAATTTATAGTGTCAGAAACTAGAATACAGTTTACCATTGGCTGGGGTGGAGGTAGGGATTGAGAGTTAATGTTTGATTTGTACAGAATTACTGTTTGGGATGACGGAAAATTTTTGGTAATGGATGGTGATGATGGTAGTACGATATTATGAATGTAATTAACAGCACTGAATTATATATTTGAGCAGATTAAAAGAAGATATTTTAGGTTGTACATATGTTACCAGAATAAAAATTAAAGAAAAAATAAACAACAAAGAACTTTAGAACCCAATCAGTGAACTTTATTTTAAAGTATGGACTATAGAGATAGTACACTTTTAATAATATTCTTTCATTGACAGTAAAGAAGTTACTAGGCTAATGCAATGTTAATAAATTGTGAGGGGGTGATATTATGGGAATTCTGTATTTTCTGCATGTTTTTACTGTAAACCTACAACTTATCTAAAAAATATGTTTCAAAAAAAGAATATTCTTGGGCTAATCATGCTTAACCTAAGGGACACTCTCTAAAACTACATCAAAGATTACTTTTAAAAGAAGTCTTTGATCATTGGGTAAAAGTATACGTTAACACTTATATGGGGATATGCATGGATTCTATATATTATTAAATTTATATATAGATATAGATTTATATATCAATTTTATATGCGCAAATTCTTATGTAGGAAGAGATACAAATTCAGCACTATTATTGAACTTTTAAAATTACCTAAGTGTTTACTTGTCTAATTTCTGGAGGATGGATCAAATGTGTAACATAGTACAATTATAGGTGTGAATTCCTCATACAACTATAATTTTTATATGTATGTATTGCATATATATGTACATATATATAAATCTCCTTTATTGCACCTATGAAAAATCAGCATTGTACCTATTCTAGCATTTAATGATTATTAATGATTGTGTATTTCTGCCTCCTCAAAATGCTCTTGCAACTTTACCATCTTATCGGTTCCCTTGTTAATGACCAACAAAACTTGTTTCTTTGTTTGATATTGGCCCCATGTTCATTCAATATTTTTATGAGAGTCTTGTTTTCAACATTTGCAAAACTATTCTTTTACATAATGAGTCAAACTATTGTAATCCAAGATCCCTTATAGGTTTACTTGTGTCTGGTGTGTCATCACCATTACTTTCATTTATATATAACCTACTTGTTGCTTTAATTTAAATGTCTCTTTTCAACATTATAAATTCACCTAAATTATTTATTCCAACCTGGATTAAACTTTTTTTTTAAATTAGAGTATTTAACAACCTTATATTTCTCATGGTACCACATATATAGGTTCTTAAATTCTCTTCTCCCTTTTTTTTTTTCCTTGTATGGTCTTTATTTGCTTTCAAATTTTCTTTATTTTTCAAAAGTTGTGCATTTGTTTGTATTCTACTAGGATTACTTTAATTGTTAACTATATATATTTTCTTATAATCAAGGACTAATCATAATTTTAAGATACCATCCCCATAAAAGGAAGAATCCCTCAATTAGAATGGAATCCATTTTGTAAGTGAGAATATCTTTCAATTTTCTTTAATATTTAAAATTGTGTTTGGCCTATTGTACGAGTCTTTGATGAACAAATTTTCTTGGAGGCAAATCTTTAGAAATTACTCCATGGATTTCTTATAGTTTACAATAATTTGTCTCATGCCAAATGGTTTCTTATACTGTATATGTATTTGTTTTGTTTTGTTTTATTCTATTAATGAACAGTAGCTTTCTTTAAAAATGTTATTTTCTGGTAGAGAAAACAGAGCAACGAAAGAAAAATTATAAAACTCTGAGAAGATATGAAAAATGAATTGACACTAATGATCCCACCGACCAAAGCTTCTACTACAATAATTTTGATGTGTTTTCTTCCCATATATGCTTTCTAGAATAGAAACACACAGATAAAAACAATCAAGACAAATTACATCATGTCATATTAATAGCTTCATGTATTTTATATGAATGTAATATCATGGTTATTTTCTAAAATCATAATATATATTATAAAATATAATTTAAATGTTTGTGTTATTTTAAGCAATGAAAATCTAATGACTGATTTAAACATTTTAATAACTTTATATGTATCATTTTATTGAATACCTACCACTTTATATTATTCTTTATACCTTTTCTTGAGTGTTGTCATCGTTTACATTCTTAGAATTTAAATAACTGGTTAAAATGCTATGAAACTATTTAACTCTCAATGTTATTTAGCTAATTTTCGCTACTTAGAAATTATGCCAGCATGTATACCAAGCCCTAAGATATGTTATTTTCTATTTCACTGAGACAATACAAGGGATGCACATTATATTTTTGAATTAAAACATGTATAGGCTGGCATGGTATTTAGTACTCTTTAGTTCGCATATCTTTTTCACTAAGATGTAGTTTCAGTGTTTACTGGCTTTTTATATGGTTTATATTTTAAATTAGTTTGCCCATATTTTTCTATTTGTTTGAATTGTCACACCAGTTAATCAGTAATCTTTAAACATCAATACTATTAACCCATTTTATATCATATATGTTGTATATAACTTAATAAACTTATTTAATTTTTCTGTATCTCAGTTTTCTTATCTATACTAGTGAGGAAAATAACAACTACCTTTTAGGGCTTCTGGAAGGATTAAATATATTAGTGTATTTAGACCGTAACAAATTGAGAATTTTATTGCCACTGGATAATGTTATTAAGTAAAATGGGATAGTACCCATTTTTTAGGATCATTGAAAAAATGCATTTGTATTGTGTGTGTGTGTGTGTGTGTGTGTGTGTGTGATGTTTAAATGAATGTAAGGACACTAAAGGAAGTGTATTTATCTTTAGCTATATGGGTAGTTTTGCTGCTTTCAAAATGTATTTTAACTTTACTCATTCATAAGTTTAGCTTTATTAAATTCCTTTCATTTCAGTCTGTTTTCTTATTGCTTCATCCCCTTGTCTCCTTAAGAGAAGGCTTCAGTCTTAGAGTTTATATTTTCTAATCCTTAGCAATCCTTTGCAGTTTTGTGATTTCATTTTCTGGACCATGTTCCTAAACATTTTTTTTTCTGTTTATTTTTTTCTCTCAATTCACCTCAAACAATGAGAGGTCTTCTAGATTCAGCATTTGTCACCAAAATATTGAATGGGTTATTCCTCTGTTTGCTCCAGTTTGAGATGAATCATCATGGAATCCTTCTCCCAGTCCCTGTAGGGGAGATTAATTTGATGTATAGAGTTATCAGCTTAATTCTGAACATCTCCCATACCTCCATTTAGTGCGGGTCTACTAAATGAGATCAGACTTTCTCACTTGCGCCTGTCGTTATTACCTTGGGCTAAGATAGGAAATTGTCCAATTTCTAAATAGTATTTTTATCAGGCCTCTTCTTGTGTTTGCCCTGACTAAATTTGCTTTGCTCAAAACTAAGATATACACCTCCTTCTTGTAGGGTCATTACTGTGTATGTTTGTTGGAGCCTAGAGGACAAAGTCTACAGAAGCCTTAAATCCTTTGTTATCCTTGTGGCGTAACATTTGTAAAAATATGTTTTTTTCAGGTTAATGGACATTTCTGGCTAGGGAAGCTGTTAGCTAGGATCTAAACATAATATCCTTGTCAAATTAAAAACAAATCCAGACTTCTTAAGTAGAGGCTTTATTCAAAACTATTAGTGCAAAGTGGGGAAGTGGTTATTGCAATAGAACGAAGGGACCGGTCTACAAGTGTATTACAACTTTGGCAAATGGTTTTTCCTTTTTTAGAAAGGAAATAACTGGATATAAGAAAGTGGGATTAAAAGTTGATGTGATCAGGTAGTATGTATGAGAATATTTTACAGAGGCAACCTATTTTCTGAGAGGTGCCCTTAAAGTTCAGGAGTTTGGAGGCAGGAGAGAAGCTTAACCTAAGTTTGGTTAAAAAACAATGTGTTCCAACTGATCAGCAGGGAAAAGCAGTTCAGCTAATCATTTATGAGACAAAGAATGGGAAATTGAAGGGTGTGTGTCTGGCCCTGTCATTGGTAAATGAGAGGGCATTCACGAGTGTTATAAGTCATATTGGAAAGGTTGGTCCTTTGCTCCTGCAAAGCCATTTTCCAGAACACAAATAGTGGGGTGATTTCTTAAATTTCACTGTTTCCAGAAACACTGGACTTGGATGAAGTTAAATATTGTCATCCTCTAAATGTCCTGAATCTTACAATTGCTATTGAATTTCCTCCCAGTGATTGCCAGAATCTTGCTAAACTCTCTAATGACTGCCATGATTCCATACAACCAGGTTCTTCAAGTGATGTAAAAGTACGCCGAAATTAAAAAATGATGCAAACATATTGTTACATCCCTAGGTCCACTTCTAAAGTGTATGAACCTATGAATAGGGTAAAAATTTGATTTCTTTTTATTTGGGTGAGTTTTGAAGATCTCAAGTTGCCTCCAAGAAAATTGCCTCAAAAACTGGCATTTCCCAAATACTGGCATCTGGGATAATCATTAGCAACATAATATGTTATCATCGTATGGCAGCCTCAGAAACCCAGTAACACACTATATGTTACATAATTCCTCAAGGCAAATGCAACTTTCATTCCAGTATGCTGCCTCATTATTTTAATAGTGATTTAAGCAGTATATATTTGAGAAAATGTCATGGGTTCTGAAGAAGATACACATGAGTTTGAGTCCTGATTCTGGCTTTTCTAGATCAATGAAATTGAATGCATAGATTAACATTCCTGAAGTGTGAAATTGGACATAAAGATTAACATTCTTGGGCATCAGTTGTTTGGTTTTCTAATACATAAAATGAGGATCAAATTGTATGCTTCTTAATGTGATTATAAGGTATGTGAAGATCAAAAAAACATAATGCATTTTAAGTGATGGGCACATAAAAATAGGAAACACTATAAATAGAAATTTTTCTATTCCACTTATGGTATGTGAAGTCCAGAGATTAAAAAATGGTGACAATCACTCAGATAAGAGCTCTTAGCTTGTATAGTAGTATATGGTTTGAAGAAGAATTTCATACCCATTTTAAATTTGATGTTCATTAACAAAATCTATTGTGAATATTTTTGATGATTGTTTTTAATCCATATTTTACAGTAAATAACATGTAAAGTTAAAAAGTAAAATGACTTTTCTAAGTCATAATGTGTAAGTGGTAGAGATAAGATTTTTTTAGTGCAGGCACTTCTTATTACTAGATCAGTGTTCATTTGCTATGAAGAAAAGCTGTTTCATTTTATCTATTACTTAGTAATTGATACAAGTCAATTTTGGAGTTTATGGAGAAAAATGAATACAGCAAGTAACTTAATAGCAATAAGAATCATTACAGTATATTTACATTATGAGAGCACCACTAAGCCCAGTGCTTACATTCATCATCTTAAATAATTTTGGGGATAGATCAGTGATTGCCATACTGAAAATTGTATTTACTGAAATATATTAAAATGAGCTGTGATCTTATTAAGCAACAGTTCCCTGGTTTTGTGTTCTAAAAAATAAAATTATGTTTGAAGGGCATATTTTGTTATTTCCCAGCCTTCTTAAAATCCCAAACTATTAATTTTCAAATTGGTATGATAGTAGAAAGAATAACTATTTTTAATTTTCTAGAATTGGTTACATCAATAATGTATTATTTTCTATGCAAATATTTGGCATTTTTATTTCTTTTAGAGTATTTCAGAATAGTGACATTGTTAAATAATAGACCTTAAAACTATAGAGGCTAGTTACTCTTAAATAAAAATAGAATTTTATTATGATCTTCCTTGTTATTCATTTTGTCATTTTAGAAGGAAAAATTTACATCATTACATAATGCATGTACCTTTTATAATTTTATTTATATATTTAAGCTGACTTTTCTACTTTAAAATTATAGTAATCATTAAGTTATAACTTTACTTCCTCATGCTATCTGATAGAGATTTTCCACATGGAATACTGAACAGTTTGACAGTGACTACTTACTTAACTTGCAGCATCAAGGAGAACTTAAGAACATTTTGTAAAACTTTCGTATAATCAGTTATGCCTCAAAAATATGCACTGCCTAGCATATTGCATTTTTATAACATGCTGTTTGGAATGAGGCTGAGTATTGGATATGCGTTTTTGCATAGGATTTTTTAAATGATTATGTAACAAACAAATACATTTCTCAATTTTTTTTGTGGGTGAGACACAGATACTTGAAGCAGGTGCCAGCAGTCTCAGCCAACTGCTCGTCAAGGGGAGGCCACAGCTATTTAGAATCATAGCATCGTCTTAATATTCCCAGATACTGTAATGAGTTTTCACTCTAATTAAATGTGCAACTTTCAGAGATCATTGGGTGCCAGATTGCTGTGACTGGCAACAAGATTTCATTGTTCAGACTCAGATTTTATATCACCTAAGCACACCCATTTTTAGTACGTTCATTATAGATGAAATTAGATTTTACTTCAATTAAATAACATGTAAACTATTAAAAACCCAAGTACACAATTTAAATCATCAAGGGAACAAATACAAACAAAGCAGAGGAAATAAAATAGCAAAAAGCTGGAAAACAGATGGAAGAAATGAAGAGTCATCAAAGTTCAGTGTTAAAATTTCATGCTGGAGTATCAAAATACTTATGGGAATGACACCATGGTGTGGCAGCATGTTACTTCCATCTCTAGGTGGTGATTCATTAACACCAAACTTATTTTTGTTTTTACTTTAGCAAGATTAAATGATGAAATTTGCATTTTTTGGTAACTGAGGTAAAAGTCACATTTCCAAAGTGTCTTTCTAAAGCAGCAGGAAAATCCACACATCTAAGCATATAAATAACTAAAATATATCCTATAATTTAAAAATTTTAGGTTGTTTCATACATATTATCCATTTTAAATTGTACTTGGCTGGTCTGTATTAAAAATAATTCATCAATTGTTTACTAATACTGCATTAATATTGCATTATAGCCAAGTAGGAACATATTCTGCAAAAGGAAACTACGGAGAAAATTTAAAATGCTATGCAATGGACATTGTATTTCCATATTTCTGCCCAAATGACAAGTGCATTTTTAGCTTGTCTCCTAATCAGGAGGGTATACTTGGAAAGTAGGATCAAACATTCCCCATTGCCTCAGAGTGCTCCAAAAGAACAGGGAAGCATATTGGTCATGAAGGCACAGTGTTAGTTTAGGAAACAAAGCTGCTGAGCAATCCATAGAATGAAAGCCATTCCTGGGTTATAATGTAATGGGCTGTCGGGCTTTTCTGAATGTGTTAGAGGTAGCAATGTTTTAGGAAGGCAGTTTAAAAAGACTATTTAAAGTGATCTTTTATCTACCACATCAACAGAAGCTGAGAAGTTTTTGTTTGTTTGTTTTTTAATATATATATAAATAAAAATAAGAGCTCCAATTTGAGAATATCACATCCAAATGCCAGGGTCAAAATAAAATAGTCTGATACTCTGAGGAGGATCAGCAAAAAACAATCTAGGTTGAAAAAGAACAGAAGGAAATTGATTTTTTGACAAGAGAAATTGATTATGTAAGAGCCCCATTATATGGCATTGTAGTTTGTTTTAAGTAATTATATGCCTCTATAATAACATTTGTTTACTTTTATGTCATTGTATGCACTCAGTACTCTAAAGTAATCATTTTTATGATCTTTACAAGATTTTATCTCATTTATTGGTGGAACACAATGATACTCTCTGTCCATATATCTCTGGTATTAATTCTCACCTAATTCTGTTGAAGCAGTGTCTTTTAACATAATAATCCTTGAAAGGCACAGATTACAAAATATCACATATTTGCCTTTTAGGAGCTTCATTCTGAAGAAACGAGAAAACAAAAGATGATTTCTAAGGAGGGATGTCATGATCCACCATTACCCGCTTGTAGAGGGAGAGAGAATGGTCTTTTAGAATTTGACCAGAGGTGGTAAGAAGATAGGGGAGTTAATTCTCTCAGATTTATGAGGATATAGGTGGGAAGAAAAGATTAATGAAGGATAAAAGGAGAGCAGGAGAGAAGGAACTTTCATCTGTTCATCTAAAGTTGAATCCTGAATATGTTCAAGATTGCCTTGGGTTCTTTCTGGTAATCAATTCCTTATTTAGGGTAAGCGTTGGCTAACATTCCCAACTATATTTTAAAGGATTCATAGTACAAACTAGTGCCTCTTATTCTCTTCCTTTTCCTCCTCCTCCTTCTTAGAATATTATATCAGGTAATCAGAATCTGTGAAAGAATAGATTTATATTCAGATTTAATTCTCACTGAATATATATAAGTGAGAAAGTTCAAAATACTAAGGATAAAAACTGCTGCCTGTTGAGGTAGATTCAATATCTACTAAGTTTCAGACACTGTTTTTTGTATTTGTTATTTCATTTAATGTTTAAAACTTCCCCAGGAGTAGGTATTATATTGCCAATTTTATTAAGTTGGAAAGTTGCTCAGAGCTATCTAAATTCATACAACTGGAAAGCAGAAGATGTGGAATGGAACAAAGTCCTTTCTGTTACCACATACACACACACACACACACACACACACACACACACACACACACACACACACACACACAAATCAGATTCAGGCACTGCCTCTCTCCTACTGGAGTTTAGAGCATTTTTTAAAAAATTAAATATATGTATTTCTTAAGTAGCATCATCATAGAATATTATGTTGGTCAGTACAATACGAACCAAAAACCATGAATCTGCTCCTTTTGAATTCCTGAATATTTTCCGTTTTTAAATGTCCTGAATTAAGTACCTTGAAATTTTAACCATTTCTTATATGTCCCTCTTTTCTTGATCCTCTTTTTCCTCAGCTCTTGTTACCTACCTCCCTTTTCTGGATTTCCTCCCACCTCCCCAGTCCTTCTTTCTCTTTGTTATTTTTTGCTGCTGAACTTTACAAAATCATTCTTAAAAATCTGTTCTTAGCCTGTTATCTTTACAGGTCATATGGTTTACCAATTCCAGGCAATTCAAAATCCAGGTACTTGTCCTCCTCTCCCACTTTTATTCTAATGAGCCCAATGTCTTTTGCCAGCCGTCACTCAAATTTCAGTTTCATGTTCATCCAAAATTCTTTCATCCATTCAGCAAGCTTTTACTGAGGTACAATTTTGGTCTGACATATTTCTAGGCTCTGTGAAAACAGTAGTAAGTACAATAGATCAAGCATCTACTCTCAAGAAGTTTGGATGTCTCTCTCTCTGGCTAAGCCAACTTGAAAGGTGAAATCACTGCCCTCCCCCCTACGTGGGATCAGACACCCAGGGAAGTGAATCTCCCTGGCAACGTGGAATATGACTCCCAGGGAGGAATGTAGACCTGGCACCGTGGGACGGAGAACATCTTCTTGACCAAAAGGGGGATGTGAAAGGAAATGAAATAAGCTTCAGTGGCAGAGAGATTCCAAAAGGAGCCGAGAGGTCACTCTGGTGGGCACTCTTATGCACACTTTAGACAACCCTTTTTAGGTTCTAAAGAATTGGGGTAGCTGGTGGTGGATGCCTGGAACTGTCAGGCTACAGCCCAGAACCCATGAATCTCGAAGACAGTTGTATAAAAATGTAGCTTATGAGGGGTGACAATGGGATTGGGAAAGCCATAAGGACCAAACACCACTTTGTCTAGTTTATGGATGGATGTGTAGAAAAGTAGGGGAGGGAAACAGACAGACAAAGGTACCCAGTGTTCTTTTTTACTTCAATTGCTCTTTTTCACTCTAATTATTATTCTTGTTATTTTTGTGTGTGTGCTAATGAAGGTGTCAGGGATTGATTTAGGTGATGAATGTACAACTATGTAATGGTACTGTAAACAATCGAAAGTACAATTTGTTTTGTATGACTGCGTGGTATGTGAATATATCTCAATAAAATTTTTTAAAAAAAAAAAAAAAAAAAAAAAAAGAGTAAATGATAAAAGAAAAAAAAAAAAAAAGAAGTTTGGATGTCCTATTGATATCCTAACATCACTATGCCCCAAATCAGACTCTGTCATTTCCACTAATGAATATTTCTTTAATATAATCTATCTCAGTGACTAACTCACCATTAATTCAGTCTTACGTTAGAGTGCTGTAGTCAGTATATCTCTTAATTTATACATTATATCATGTCAATAAATGCTGCAGGTTCTTAACAAGTCTATTTTCTTCCTTCCTACTCCTAAAGCTTTAGCTCAGACTCTCATCACTCCTTGTGTGGATTAATCAGAAAGTCTCTTAACTGCTTTCCCCACCTCTCAGCTGCCTCCTGTGTAATCTATTCTCTAAACTAATTCTAGAATGACCTTTCTAAAGGGCACATTTGATCAGAACACTCCCCTACAAAAAAGCTCTTAGTGCCTTTCTAAAGCTTTCAGTATAAAGTTCAAACAGCTTAGCATACAGAACCTTGCCTCATTTTTCTCTTTTTAGATTAATTTTCTCATTATATACAGTCTTATATGCAATCCTTACATGCAGTCTTCACAATGCACTGAATAATGCTGTTTCTGTAAATTAGTTCACTCTATGTTCCTTGGTTCATGCGTTGTTTACTTTAAGAAGCTTTCTCTGCACCCATCTCTATGAATTAGACACCTCTCTAACATGCTTCCTTTTGCATCCAGTGCATCAATAAAATCACTTTTGCATTGCATTTTAACCTATTTACTTGAATATCATAATATCTGAATTACAGTCTGTTGAGTTTATTTGGGTTTACTTATATTTCCAAAGCCTATCAGACTACCAGAACTAATAGGAACACTCAGCAAAAGCTTAATAGGGAAAAGTAAGGAATAAATACATGGTCTAGGTGGTCTGGAGTTAGTTAAAGGTTTTATGGAGGAGTGCAAACAACTTGGCATTGAAGTATGTATACTATTTGAATTGAGAAGTATTTGGTGAGTGCGATAGAAACTAAAATGGGGGGTCTGGTAGCTTGAAACTGTTATGTATCCCAGAAAAGGCAATGTTTGTTTAATCCTTTCCAGTGGGTGCAGGAATACTGTGGGTGGGACCTTTTGATTAGTTTATTTTAATTGAGATGTGACCAGCCTATTCTGGGTGGGTCTTGATCTTCTTCCTGGAGTCCTATATGTGAGGATGAAACACATAGAGATTAAGAGATGAAATTAAGAGAACTAAAGGAAAAAGCCTCAGAGAAGCTGAGAGACAAGGTCACACCTGGTGAAGCTAAGAGACACAGAAGCTAAAAGGGAGAAACATGCAGCCAGAAGCTGGTAGCAACTAAACCTGAGTGAGAAGGGCCAGCAGACACCAGTCATGTGCCTCCCCATGTGACACAGGTGTCCCATATACCGGCATCCGGTCTTCAGAGAAGGTATTGTCCTATTTATGCCTTAATTTTGAAACATTCACAATCTTAGAATTGTAACTTATAAACGAATAAATCCCCATTTTAAAAAGCTATTCCATTTCTTGTAAATTGTGTTCCAGCAGCTCTACCAAACCCAAACAGGGGCTTTCTATTTATCCTGCCTAGTTATGCCCCACTGCTGTATTTTATGAATCAGATATGAGGCAGATCTTGAATTCTGACTCTCTGGGACTTCCATTTTATTTTGTGGCCTCTGTCTGTTTTGTGGTTTATAACTCTAGCTTGCTTACCAGAGGCTTTTGGTTTGTATTTTCTAGTATATGTATTTTCAGACTTTTTACATATGTGAACTAGGTTTCCTCTCCAGTGTTGTTTCATCTCTTTCTCTTCTTACCTATATGGCTAGGGGAAGAGCCTATGAATCTGGGAGCTAGAAGTAAAGGGACATTTCTATACAATCATTCAGTAATCAAAATTTCTTGGATACAATAGGCACTGTGTTGAGGATGGCTGGACCCAATTCCTGGGTATCCAGATCAGAATTTAAAGGAAATATGCATGTATCTCACACCAGACCATGTGAACTCTACTTAGGTACTTATATGCTATTACAGATACTTTCATTTTTATAAGGCTTAAAATTAAAATAACAGGATTTTTCTGTATTATTTGTATTATGGAATGCATAAACATTTAATTTTTAATCTATGATTTTTAAGACATAATACGCTAGATTTAATATATTGTTTGGAAAAATCATAACAGTCTAACTTAAGTATATTATTTGGTCAGACTATAAGCATACGTAAGTTACAGAGTTTCTTATGACCAGTCAGTACTATTGAAAGTTAAATTGTAAATATCTATATTGCCTACCTTAAGGAACACCTGTACATTACATTTTCTGTAGCCTTTAAATTTGCCACAAATAGTTATTCTGTAAACTCTAACAAACACTTTCATTGCTCAACTTTAAAAATTCATGTGCAAATTCCAGTTAGATTTTATTTATAAAATTAATTACATAAATTACCAAACAGTGAGCAAAAAGAGTAGAAAATCTCTCTCTATATATATTTAAGATATATTTAGATAGTTATAATTAAGTATGCGTATATGTTTAAGTAAGTATGTTATGAAGTAATGCTAGACATTAACTAGAAAATATTAAAGTGAATTTCTCATTTTAAAATATATTTAACACCACTATTCTATTGAAATTCCTAAAAGCAATGCCACCTCACAAACCCAGATTTTATATGAAACACTATGGCCAAGATTATAGTCATGAATACCATCTTCTGCTAAAAAGAATGAAGGATCATTAGAGACATGTCTGGTTCCATATCCTGTTCAGGCTAGACACAAAGTTTTCTGGGAAATCTTGCTACTTCCACCCAAAAAATTTGTTTCCTATAGTCTCAGGTTTTATTAACAGAACATGAGAGGCAGTTTAAAAACTATCACAAGCCAAATTGTGATAGTTTGCATGTAAAAACACTAATAATACAAATACAAATTAGATAATTTGTCAAAAATAAACTATGATAAGTTTAATATAAAATCAAATTATTTCCTGTTTCACATAAATAGCACTATTTTTGTGAAAGAAAAAAAATTCAGGTTTAAAATGTATTTATAATATGGTTCATAGCAAATTCACAAGTATTGATATAATTGCTAGCAATAGGAGGCTTCAAATAGTTTCAGACTCTTATCCTTAACTCATTACTATAGTCAAGGATGAACACTGACAAATTTCATGGTAAATTGTAAAATTAGTAAAATGTTACAAATCATTAATTGGTTCAATTTAGAACTCCCTTCAGAAATGCAATATGCTTTTAAGAAGCCAGGAAGCAGTGCTACAGACTGGAGTCAAGAAGGGAAAATCTCCTAAAGTTAGCTACAAAGCCCATAATAAAATCTCCCTGCTGAATTCTATTTCAAAATGCCAGAGCCAAATTCTGCATTCATTGTTCCTATTGGAAATGTATCTATTTTGTTCTTCCATTGGCATACAAAGCTGCTCACCATCAACTTTCTAAGTGTTTTCTAATGTATCTTGACTCTGATATTCTCTCATTAATGAGGAATGAGATGAACCATCTCATGAATAAAGTTAAAAATTTTTAAAGTACAGTTATCTTGTTAGCAAATTTTTTTTGTTTAAAACAAAGAAAAAGAAAAAAGACCTTTTGAGGTCAAAACAAAAATTAATAGCAATTCTTCTTAAAATGACTGAACACAATTCAATTTTAAGTTTTACAATTTTCCCCAGAGAGAAGTAGATTTGACCAGGTAAAACAAAATTGACTGACTAGAATTAAGTACTATATTGATTATCCTTGTCTGATTCCTGTTATTTTTTTGTTTTCAGAATCAAAGGTAATAAAGACAAGTTTTTCTTAATAGCTGATAAATATAAATATTTATATTTAATGTCTTTTTTATGCTTAGACTTTTCTCTATCATTTAGATTCAAGACGTTATCATGATTGAAGTATTTTTGCCTGAAATTTTGTCTATGACAATAAGTAAAACAACTCATGAATACTAGATATGGTACCACAGGTAAATAAAAAAGTAATTCCTTAGATCCACTTACAGAAGTCTTTATTGTTGTAAGGACTGTGGTCTTACAAAATCTATGGCTCTTGATTTTGCTTTAGCTAGTAAAGAAAAAGCATACAGCTCTAATAGTACAGAATTGAACAATATATTCCTGGCATTCTGGAACTTATGCATGACTTTAATAGAATTGCCAGAAAGAAAGACAGAGCTAGTAGTTATTGTCTTTTATTAGTAATTTATTAGGAAATCTAGAAATGTCAATAATAGAAGGCATCATCGTGGGTCAAACTGACACTTTGATACTTTATTGGCAGCAGTATTGCTTATAAAATTATTTTTCAACTGTACCATTAGAAAGAAACAATACTTACCCTATCAATGTGTTAGATGAAGAAAGCACAATATGAATTTAAAAGAGAACTGGAAAAGTTTTGAAAGAATAAGAAATAACAAGTTTTCTCTAGGTTCAAGTTTAGGGTGAGAAAGTGCCAAAAAAGGCAGCATTTGGTGAATGGAGACAAAGTTATTTTTCATATTCTTCATCTACTAGGGTATCATTAGCCATTAAGACACATAATTGACCATTTTCATTAGTATTTAAGTGCCTACACTTGAAATTCATTCACACATGGTGATAAGGAAAAATGCACTTGCATTGGCAATCAAATAATGAGCAGTATATTGTAAATGTCATTAAAAAAAACAAAAAAACAAAACCTTTTATAGCTTACCTGTGTCAGTTTGGTGATATTACATCCCCCAGAAAATGCCATGTTCTTTGATGCAATCTTCTGGGGGCAGATGTATCAGTGTTCATTAGATTGGAATTCTTTGAATGAGTGTTTCCATGGAGATGCGAATCAATCAACTGTGAGTGAAATGTTTGATTGGACAATTTCCATGAGGTATTACATAGCCCATTCAGGGTGGGTATTGATTAGATCACTGGAGTTCTATAAAGGAATTCATAGATAGAAGGACCTCAGAGCAACTGAGAGTTACATTTTGAAGAGGAGCTGCAGCTAAGAGAGGAGAATACGCCCCAAGAGCAACATTTTGGAGAATGCCATTTTGAAATGCAAACCTAGGAGCAAGCAGACACCAGCCACATGCCTTCCTAGCTAACAGAAATTTTCTGGACACCAATGGCCATCCTTCTGTGAAGGTACCCTATTGTTGGTGCCTTACCTTGGACACTCTATGGCCTTAAGACTGTAACTTTGTAGCCAAATAAATCCCCTTTATAAAAGCCAATCCATTTCTGGTATTTTGCATTTTGGCAGCATTAGCAAACTGAAACATTGCCTAAATAGACAACAAACACGGGAAGGACCACCAAACCCTGTATAAAGTATTCCAAGTGTTTAAACAACCAAACATATAAAAATATTTATATATCATATGTCCCTGTCATGAGAATGAGGTGGTATTGTGGGGAAATTGCATAATAAAAGATGCGTTAGTCTTACAATATTTCTGAAGTCATTCCAATATTTATACATGTTAAATATTCTATATCAAAAACTACCCTAGAAGAAACATATTATTGCTTGCATTTTATAGATGGGACATAGAAATGTTAGGTAGATTGCACAGTGCCACACAGCATGTGAACAGCAGAATTTCAATAGAATAGTGGTGTTAAATATATTTTAAATGAGAAATTCACTTTAATATTTTCTAGTTAATGTCTAGCATTACTTCATAACATACTTAAACATATATGCATACTTAATTATAACTATCTAAATATATCTTAAATATATATAGAGAGAGATTTTCTACTCTTTTTGCTCACTGTTTGGTAATTTATGTAATTAATTTTATAAATAAAATCTAACTGGAATTTACACGTGAATTTTTAAAGTTGAGCATTGAAAGTGTTTGTTAGAGTTTACAGAATAACTATTTGTGGCAAATTTAAAGGCTACAGAAAATATAATGTACAGGTGTTCCTTAAGGTAGGCAATATAGATATTTACAATTTAACTTTCAATAGTACTGACTGGTCATAAGAAACTCTGTAACTTAAGTATGCTTATAGTCTGACCAAATAATATACTTAAGTTAGACTGTTATGATTTTTCCAAACAATATATTAAATCTAGCGTATTATGTCTTAAAAATCATAGATTAAAAATTAAATGTTTATGCATTCCATAATACAAATAATACAGAAAAATCCTGTTATTTTAATTTTAAGCCTTATAAAAATGAAAGTATCTGTAATAGCATATAAGTACCTAAATAGAGTTCACGTGGTCTGGTGTGAGATGCATGCATATTTCCTTTAAATTCTGATCTGGATACCCAGGAATTGGGTCCAGCCATCCTCAACACAGTGCCAATTGTATCCAAGAAGTTTTGATTACTGAATCATTGTATAGAAATGTCCTTTTACTTCCTAGTTCATTAGAACAGCCAGAGGGAAATACCAGAAATTACTGAACTGTAACCAAGCTGCCTTGATTTTTGATAATGATGGTATAACTATGTAGCCCTTATCTTGTGATTGTAAAAACCTTGTAACTGGGCCCATTTGTACCCCTAATACTGTTTTTCAATGTTAGAGTCTTATGATCACAAAGACAGCACTTAATGTTTTTTTTTTAATCTTCATTTTATTGAGATATATTCACATATCACACAGTCATACAAAACAAATCGTACATTCGATTGTTCACAGTACCATTACATAGTTGTACATTCATCACCTAAATCAATCCCTGACACCTTCATTAGCACACACACAAAAATAATAAGAATAATAATTAAAGTGAAAAAGAGCAATTGAAGTAAAAAAGAACACTGGGTACCTTTGTCTGTTTGTTTGTTTCCTTCCCCTATTTTTCTACTCATCCATCCATAAACTAGACAAAGGGGAGTGTGGTCCTTATGGTTTTCCCAATCCCATTGTCACCCCTCATAAGCTACATTTTGATACAATTGTCTTCGAGATTCATGGGTTCTGGGTTGTAGTTTGATAGTTTCAGGTATCCACCACCAGCTACCCCAATTCTTTAGAACCTAAAAAGAGTTGTCTAAATTGTGCATAAGTGTGCCCACCAGAGAGACCTCTCGGCTCCTTTTGGAATCTCTCTGCTACTGAAGCTTATTTCATTTCCTATCACATCCCCCTTTTGGTCAAGAAGATGTTCTCCGTCCCACGATGCCAGGTCTACATTCCTCTCCGGGAGTCATATTCCACGTTGCCAGGGAGATTCACTCCCCTGGGTGTCTGATCCCACGTAGAGGGGAGGGCAGTGATTTCACCTTTCAAGTTGGCTTAGTCAGAGAGAGAGGGCCACATCTGAGCAACAAAGAGGCATTCTGGAGGAGGCTCTTAGGCACAACCATAGGGAGGCCTAGCCTCTCCTTTGCAGCAACCGTCTTCCCAAGGGTAAAACTTATGGTAGAGGGCTCAACCCATCCAACCACCAGTCCCCTATGTCTGTGGTCATGTTAGCAACCATCGAGGTGGGGTAGGCGAATACCCCTGCATTCTCCACAGGCTCCTCAAGGGGGCACTACATATTTTTTTCCTTTTTTTCTTCTTTTTTTTTTTTTTTTCTTTTTTTTTTTACCTTTTTTTCCTTTTTAAATCAACTGTATGGAAAAAAATTTAAAAAAAAAAGAAAACAAAAAAGAAAAACATACATTAAAGAACATTTCAAAGAGACCATAACAAGGGAGTAAGAAAAAGACAACTAATCTAAGACAACTGCTTTACTTCCAACCTGTTCCTACTTTACCCCAAGAAAGTTACATAATATAGCAACATTTCTGTGAACTTGTTCCTACTATATCCATCAGAAATTAACAGACCATAGTCATTCCTGGGCATCCCCAGAACGTTAAATAGCTTATCTGTTCTCCTTGGATTATTGTTCCCCTTTCCTTAATTGCTCTCTACTGTTAGTTCCCCTACATTCTACATTATAACCCATTTGTTTTACATTTTTCAAAGTTCACATTAGTGGTAGCATATAATATTTCTCTTTCTGTGCCTGGCTTATTTCGCTCAGCATTATGTCTTCAAGTTTCATCCATGTTGTCATATGTTTCACGAGGTCATTCCTTCCTACTGCCATGTAGCATTCCCTCATGTGTATATACCACATTTTATTTATCCACTCATCTGTTGAAGGACATTTGGGTTGTTTCCATCTCTTGGCAATTGTGAATAATGCTGCTATGAACATTGGCGTGCAGATATCTGTTCGTGTCACTGCTTTCCAATCTTCCGGGTATATACCGAGAAGTGCAATTGCTGGGTCGAATGGTAACTTTATTTCTAGTTTTCTAAGGAACTGCCAGACTGACTTCCAGAGTGGCTGAACCATTATACAGTCCCACCAACAATGAATAAGAGTTCCAATTTCTCCACATCCCCTCCAGCATTTGTAGTTTCCTGTTTGTTTAATGGCAGCCATTCTAACCGGTGTTAGATGGTATCTCATTGTGGTCTTAATTTGCATCTCTCTAATAGCTAGTGAAGCTGAACATTTTTTCATGTGTTTCTTGGCCATTTGTATTTCCTCTTCAGAGAACTGTCTTTTCATATCTTTTGCCCATTTTATAATTGGGCTGTCTGTACTATTGTCATTGAGTTGTAGGATTTCTTTGTATATGCAAGATATCAGTCTTTTGTCAGATACATGGTTTCCAAAAATTTTTTCCAATTGAGTTGGCTGCCTCTTTACCTTTTTGAGAAATTCCTTTGAGGTGCAGAAACTTCTAAGCTTCAAGAGTTCCCATTTATCTACTTTTTCTTTTGTTGCTTGTGCTTTGGGTGTAAAGTCTAGGAAGTGGCTGCCTAATACAAGGTCTTGAAGATGTTTTCCTACAGTATCTTCTAGGAGTTTTATGGTACTTTCTTTTATATTGAGATCTTTCGTCCATTTTGAGTTAATTTTTGTGTAGGGTGTGAGGTAGGGGTCCTCTTTCATTCTTTTGGATATGGATATCCAACTCTCCCAGCTCCATTTGTTGAATAGACCATTATGACCCAGTTCAGTGACTTTGGGGGCCTTATCAAAGATCAGTTGGCCATAGAGCTGAGGGTCTATCTCTGAATTCTCAATTCAATTCCATTGATCTATATGTCTATCTTTGTGCCAGTACCATGCTGTTTTGACAACTGTGGCTTTATAATAAGCTTCAAAGTCAGGGAATGTAAGTCCTCCCACTTCGTTTTTCCTTTTTAGAGTGTCTTTAGCAATTCGAGGCATCTTCCCTTTCCAAATAAATTTGATAACTAGCTTTTCCAAGTCTGCAAAGTAGGTTGTTGGAATTTTGATTGGGATTGCATTGAATCTGTAGATGAGTTTGGGTAGAATTGACATCTTAGTGACATTTAGCCTTCCTATCCATGAACATGGAATATTTTGCCATTTTTAAGGTCCACTTCTATTTCTTTTAGTAGAGTTATGTAGTTTTCTTTGTATAGGTCTTTTACATCTTTGGTTAAGTTTATTCCTAGGTACTTGATTTTTTTAGTTGCTATTGAAAATGGTATCTTTTTCTTGAGTGTCTCTTCAGTTAGTTCATTTCTAGCATATAGAAACATTACTGACTTATGTGCATTAATCTTGTATCCCGCTACTTTGCTAAATTTGTTTATTAGCTCTAGTAGCTGTATCGTCGATTTCTCAGGGTTTTCCAGATATAAGATCATATCATCTGCAAACAATGACAGTTTTACTTCTTCTTTTCCAATTTGGATGCCTTTTATTTCTTTGTCTTGCCGGATTGCCCTGGCTAGCACTTCCAGCACAATGTTGAATAACAGTGGTGACAGCGGGCACCCTTGTCTTATTCCTGATCTTAGAGGGAAGGCTTTCAGTCTCTCACCATTGAGTACTATGCTGGCTGTGGGTTTTTCATATATGCTCTTTATCATATTGAGGAAGTTTCCTTCAATTCCTACCTTTAGAAGTGTTTTTATCAAAAACAGATGTTGGATTTTGTCAAATGCTTTTTCAGCAACTATTGAGATGATCATTTGATTTTTCCCTTTTGAATTTTTAATGTGCTGGAATACATTGATTGATTTTCTTATGTTGAACCATCCTTGCATGCCTGGAATGAACCCCACTTGGTCATGGTGTATGATTTTTTTAATGTGTCTTTGGATTCAATTTGCAAGTATTTTGTTGAGGATTTTTGCATCTATATTCATTAGGGAGATTGGCCGGTACTTTTCCTTTTTTGTAGCATCTTTGACTGCTTTTGGTATTAGATTGATGTTAGCTTCATAAAATGAGTTAGGTAGTGTTCCATTTTCTTCAATGTTTTGAAAGAGTTTGAGTAAGATTGGTGTCAGTTCTTTCTGGAAAGTTTGGTAGAATTCCCCTGTGAAGCCATCTGGCCCTGGGCATTTATTTGTGGGAAGATTTTTGATGACTGATTGGATCTCTTTGCTTGTGATGGGTTGGTTGAGGTCTTCTATTTCTTCTCTGTTCAGTCTAGGTTGTTCATATGTTCTCAGGAAATTGTCCATTTCCTCTACATTATCCAGTTTGTTGCCATAGAGTTGTTCATAGTATTCTCTTATAATTTTTTTAATTTCTTCAGGATCTGCAGTTATGTCACCTTTTTCATTCATTATTTTGTTTATATGGGTCTTCTCTCTTTTTGATTTTGTCAGTCTAGCTAGGGGCTTGTCAATCTTGTTGATCTTCTCAAAGAACCAACTTTTGGTGATATTTATCCTCTCTATTGTTTTTTTGTTCTCTATGTCATTTATTTCTGCTTTAATCTTTGTTATTTCTTTTCTTCTACTTGGTTTAGGATTGGTTTGCTGTTCATTTTCTAGCTTCTTCAGTTGATCCATTAGTTCTTTGATTTTGGCTCTTTCTTCCTTTTTAATATATGTGTTTAGTGCTATAAATTTCCCCCTCAGCACTGCTTTTGCTGCATCCCATAGCTTTTGGTATGTTGTGTAATCATTTTCATTCGTCTCTATATATTTAGCAATTTCTCTTGCTATTTCTTCTTTAACCCACTGATTGTTTAGGAGTGTGTTGTTTAACCTCCAGGTACTTGCAAATTTTCTAAGTCTCTGATGGTTATTGACTTCTAATTGTATTCCATTGTGGTCAGAGAATGTGCTTTGAATAATTTCAATCTTTTTAAATTTACTGAGGCTTTTTTTATGTCCCAGCATATGATCTATTCTGGAGAAAGTTCCGTGAGCACTAGAAAAGTATGTGTATCCTGGTGATTTGGGATGTAATGTCCTGTAGATGTCTGTTAAATCTAATTCATTTATCAGATTGTTTAGGTTTTCAGTTTCCTTATTGGTCCTCTGTCTGGTTGATCTATCTATAGGAGAGAGTGATGTGTTGAAGTCTCCCACAATTATTGTGGAAACATCAATTGCTTCCTTTAGTTTTGCCAGTGTTTCTCTCATGTGTTTTGGGGCACCTTGATTGGGTGCATAGACATTTACAATTGTTATTTCTTCTTGTTGAATTGCCCCTTTTATTAGTCTGTTGTGGCCTTCTTTGTCTCTCAAAACATCCCTGCATTTAAAGTCTATTTTATCTGAGATTAATATTGCTACACCCGCTTTCTTTTGGCTGCAGCTTGCATGAAATATTTTTTTCCATCCTTTCACTTTCAATTTCTTTGTGTCCCTGTGTCTAAGATGAGTCTCTTGTATGCAACATATTGATGGTTCATTTTTTTTGATCCATTCTGCAAATCTATATCTTTTAATTGGTGAGTTTAATCCATTTACATTCAACATTATAACCGTGAAGGCATTTCTTGAATCAGCCATCTTATCCTTTGGTTTATGTTTGTCATATATATTTTTCCCCTCTCTCTATTAATATCCTTTATTGTACCCATACCGAATCTCTTTAGTACTGAACCTTTCTCCAAGTCTCTCTGTCCTTTCTTTGTTTCTCTGTCTGTAGGGCTCCTTTAGTATCTCCAGTAGGGCAGCTCTCTTGTTAGCAAATTCTCTCAGCATTTGTTTGTCTGTGAAAAATTTAAGTTCTCCCTCAAATTTGAAGGAGAGCTTTGCTGATAAAGTATTCTTGGTTGGAAATTTTTCTCACTCAGAATTTTAAATATATCACGCCACTGCCTTCTTGCCTCCATGGTGGCTGCTGAGTAGTCACTACTTAGTCTTATGCTGTTTCCTTTGTATGTGGTGAATTGCTTTTCTCTTGCTGCTTTCAGAACTTGCTCCTTCTCTTCCGTGTTTGACAGTGTGATCAGAATATGTCTCGGAGTGGGTTTATTTAGATTTATTCTATTTGAAGTTCGCTGAGCATTTATGATTTGTGTATTTATGTTGTTTAGAAGATTTGGGAACTTTTCCCCAACAATTTCTTTGAATACTCTTCCTAGACCTTTACCCTTTTCTTCCCCTTCTGGAACACCAATGAGTCTTATATTAGGACGTTTTATATTATCTATCATATCCCTGAGGTCCGTTTCGATTTTTTCAATTTTTCTCCCCATTCTTTCTTTTATGCTTTCATTTTCCATTCTGTCATCTTCCAGGTCACTGATTCGTTGTTCAATTTCCTCTAGTCTTGTACTATGAGTGTCCAGAATCTTTTTAATTTGGTCAACAGTTTCTTTAATTTCCATAAGATCATCTATTTTTTTATTGAGTCTTGTAATGTCTTCTTTATGCTCTTCTAGGGTCTTCTTGATATCCTTTGTATTCTGTACTATGGTCTCATTGTTCATCTTTAGTTCTTTGAGTAGCTGCTCTAGGTGCTGTGTCTCCTCTGATCTTTTGATTTGGGTGCTTGGGCTTGGGTTATCCATATCGTCTGGTTTTTTCATATGCTTTATAATTTTCTGTTGTTTTTGGCCTCTTGGCATTTGCTGAACTTGATAGGGTTCTTTTAGGATTTGTAGACCAATTGAAGTCCTTATCTCTAATTTAGCAGATCTACAGCTTCGTAGAGTACACTTTCTCTAACTAACCAGCAGGTGGCATCCACGAGCCAGCTGTTCTCCACAAGCCAGTTCTCCCCTGCTTTGCCTTTGTGGTGAGTGGGGGAGTGAGTCTTGTGGGGTCCAATTGGTGTACCAAGGTTGCGTGTGTAGTTGGTGTTGCCTGCCCTGTATATGGGGCGTGTTTCTGGGCAGTCAGGGAGTGGGGGTGGCTCTAACAATCAAGTCTCCCTGGTGATCCTGGAATTTTAAAGCTGCTGCAATTGTCTAATCCTTCAGTTCAGTCCTGCCACAGTTTTTCTCTGCCACTGACCCACAAGTCCTTGGTTTTGGTGTATGGCTCCTGAGACTTGCAAGTGGGTCCCTCTTCCAGGCCATGCACCCCCTGTTCCTCTGTTGAGGAATGACTGTGCTATGTCACAAGTGAATGCCGTCCCCCCAGGGCGGTTCTGGGCTGCTGGGCTGTGTAGGGAGGCTCCCAGTCTGCTGAAATGATGGCTGAATGGGGCTTTGTTAATTCAAACTGCTCCACCTTCCCAACTCTGGGACAATCAGCTGAGGTTGCAGGGAAGGCTAATGTCCATGCCCAGTTTTGTGGTGTGTGCCTGTTATTTGAAGCACTTCTGTCACACTGGGTTGTCTGGGGCAGCTCTGGGCTATGGGGCTGGCGATGGGCAGGAGTGTTTCCTGTCCACCAGGATGATGGCTGTGAGCGGACACCCCCCTTTTCTTGGGAAGTTGTGGTGTTTAGTGAAATTTCTCAGCCACTGGATTATTGCCTTTTGTCTCAGAGCTCTCTTAGTTCTGCTCTTGTCTTGACCTGCCCAAATTGCAAGTCTTTGAAGCTTTCTGTATAGGGCTTCTTAGAGTAATGGTTTTAGAAAAAGGAAAAAGGATTAAAAAAAAAAAAAGGGCCCTCCTCACAGATCTAATGGGTTATTGAAATGCTAAGAGACAGCAATTAGGGCCATTAAGGAAAGGTCCACAGGACAGAGAGATCAGCCTTTCTTCGGTATTTGCATATGAGCCTCAGGGCCTGAGCTCTGCCCTTCCCCTTTCTATGTTCACCAGAACTCCAAAAATCCTCCGCTTTTATTTTGGAGTTTTTCATGCTGTTTTTTTCTATGTCTGTCTCCTCTCTGCTGGGCTGGCTGCTCTCAGATTCTCTGGTGTCTGGTCTCAGTCTATCTATGGTTGGAGTTTGGATCAGTAGAATGAGTTTCTGATAAGGGCTGCCACTTCAGTTCTCCCTTCTCCTTCCCAGAGCTGACAGCCCCTCCTCCCACGGGACTGAGACTGGCAGGGAGGGGCGCGGGTCCCCTGGCCGCAAAAACTTACAGATTTCGCTGATCTCAGCAGTTCCACATTTTCATGAGTGTTGTATGAAGTATGCCCAAAGTCAGATTGCTCTGTGATGTCCAGTCCATGCAGTTCCTGGGTTTCTACGTACTTTCCTGGAGGAGTAACTAAAACATACAGCTCACCAGTCCGCCATCTTGCCCTGCCTTTTCCCTAATGTTTATTGATGAAAGAACTTGAGTCAGCCCTGAATGAACCCATCCCAATTCCTAAACTATCTTGCTACACAAAGCTGGATCTAACCAAAACTGATCCTCCACCTATTGTGTTGCTATCCAAGACAGCCTTAACCACTTGGCCTATAACCTATAAGGGACCTTTTTATTCCATTATAATACTAAAAATCACACCCACATTCATATTAAGGCCACCTTTTTCTTACATATGTTCTGTGCATGTAATCTGTGCATGCTAAAGAATTACATCATCTCTTAGTCATCTCCAGCCATTGTACTCATTATCCTAAAACTTGCCCATCTTTTGATACTACAAAACTATTAGAATTATTGACAGTTTTGGCAGACAGAGTTTTAGGCTAATAGGCCATCTGCTCTCCTTTCTCACAGTTAGCAATGAACTCTTTCTCTCTTTAAAACCTCATTGTCTCAGGAACTCATCATTTGAATTCATCAGGCTAAGAACTCCCACCATCACCCTCCACTTTTGATCCCATCACTATTGCCTTAGAAGTGGTCTTAACCTACCTGTGATAACTAAGCAGGACTGCTATTATTTAAAACATTTTACAAAATGAATGAGAAAATTACGTACAGAAACATACTTTTGAAGTTGTACTTAATTTTTTAACTCTTTAATTTTCATGAGCCAAAATTATAGACTGTGTTTTTTATATGAATATCTACAACCTGCTGGGGAAAGTAATTGAAAATATAATCTCTTGCCAAACCAGAAATCTTCTCCAAAAATTACAAGAAAGAAAACAGTTTTATTACTGAATAAGCATCAAACCAAAGCGCCATGACTGTTCTAGTTTGCTAATGCTGCTGGAAAGCAAAACACCAGAGATGGATTGGCTTTTATAAAAAGGGATTCATTTGGTTACACAGTTACAATCTTAAGGCCATAAAGTGTCCAAGGTAACACATCAGCAATCGGGTACCTTCACTTAAGGATGGCCAATGGTGTCCAGAAAACCTCTGTTAGCTGGGAAGGCACGTGGCTGATGTCTGCTCCGAAGTTCTGGTTTCAAAATGGCTTTCTCCCAGGACGTTCCTCTCTAAGCTGCAGTTCCTCAAAAATTTCACTCTTAGTTGCACTTGGGGTATTTGTCCTCTCTTAGCTTCTCCAGAACAACAGTCTTCTTTCAACAGCCATCTTCAAACTGTCTCTCATCTGCAGCTCCTGTGCTTTCTTCAAAGTGTCCCTCTTGGCTGTGGCTCCTCCTCAAAATGTCACTCTCAGCTGCACTGAGTTCCTTCTGTTTGTCAGGTCATTTATGTGGCTCCACTGATCAAGGCCCACCCTGAATGGGTGGGGCCACGCCTCCATGGAAATTATCTCATCAGAGTTATCACCTACAGTTGGGTGGGGCTCATTTCCATGCAAACAACCTAATCCAAATGTTCCAACTTAATCCCCACTAATATGTCTGCCCCACAAGATTGCATCAAAGAATATGGCTTTTTCTGGGTGACATAATACATTCAAACCAGCACAATGACTCTCACAGGCAACCCACTAAAGGGATTGCAATGAATGAAAGAAATGTCAGTCTTTCATACAGCCAGTCTGCTCCATTACATACTGTTACATTCTGTTAATTGTCTTTACCAAAAGGAAAAATAAAACTTCTCCTATCTTCTCAATAAGCAGGAAGTTGCATCTTGGACCAAAAACTCCCAAAGAGATAGACAAGCCCTACCCTTCTTGATGTTCACATTTCAAAGAGATTACTCCAAGGAAGACTAATTTGTGATGCAAAACAGGCAAGACACTCTGAGCTTTAGGAAAAATAAAAAAGATTCACATACCTTTTAAAAAGATAAAGAAAACATTTACGGTTTCAGGTTTTATAAGGAAATACTAAAGAGAAAGGATGAAGAGGACATTCTCTTTCCCTTTTGATAAAGAAGAGATTTTAGTTTTTTTTAGATTTGTATTTATTCTTACAAAAGGCATACACATATGCACACATTAATGTTATTATGTTAACTTTTATTACTGTCCACTTTATACTGAATCATTTCTCAGAGGTGTTCATAGGTAAGTGTATATTGTTCATGACCACAGTATTAATAATATAAAAACTCAATGATCAAGTAGCAATTTCAGAATATAAATTAAAGTTAATATCAAAGTACTAGCAATTTTGCTGATATTGAAATTTATTATAAATATCATATGTCAAAAATTAAATAGAAAGCTTAAAACTTTAATTAGAACAATTTCTTTGGTTTCATATGGTTTCAACATCATCTGAATTTTACAAGAAGCAATTTATGGAAGACTAGTAATTTTAAATAAAACATAACCTAGTTGTAAAGTCATATTTACATTTGCAGAGTCTGGAATTTCAGTTTAAGTAATGGCAAATGATATGATTTGCAGAAGTAGGGATCAGAAATTGACAATGTTGAGTTTTACCTGATCATGAGTTTTAACATGACCCTGGAAAACAGAATAGGTTAAGAAATCCCCCACCTATTGTGTTACTATCCAAGACAGCCTTAACCACCTGGCCTCAACAGTAAAGTCAAGAGATAACATCTTGTAATTGACACATCCCTTTGCTTGACCTCCCCCAACTCCCTTCAAATACTCTTCCATTAACTCATCCCAGTTCTTAAAAATCCTCCTGCCCTCTACTTCAGAAGAGATGAGTCTTGTCTCTCTTCCCTGTTGTGGTAGCCTTCTAATCTCTATCTTCTTCCATCTCTATCACAACAGCCTTCTGGTCTCTCTTTTCTCTACTGAATTTAACTTTGAATAAATTTATCCTCCCTTATTTATCACTGGTGCAACTTTTTCTTTTCACAAAATTTGGGAAAAAGAAATTGTTACTGCCAATTTAGCAATTAAGAAAACTACAAATATCTGCTTGAGAGGATATGTTATGCTTGTAACCAATTCATACACTAGTAATCCACTATCACCATGGAGATAAAACAACATTAAAGTATCTTTAAAACACGAGGATAAAAATCAACTTTTCACCAAATGTTATAAAATCATTTAATTAAAAATTATTCATGGGAGAATCAAAATAAGATGGTGGCACAGAGAGGAATGGAAGTTAGTTAGACCCCCTGGAACAGCTAATAAACAGCCAGGAACAAATAGAAAATAATCTGGGGGGAGAAATGTGACCGTCCACTCATCATACACCAACCTGAATTGGGAGGAATGCCCAAGACTGCAGCATAAAATCTGTAAGTAAAAACTGTGGACCCAAGCTGGGAGCCCCCTTCCCCCCACAGCTTGAACTGCAAAGCCTTATGGTGCTAGAGAGCAGTACTCTTCCAAACTGCAAAGCCTCACTGTGCTAGAGCAGCACTCTCCAAATAAGCAAACATAGCTCAGCTGAGCTCCAACTGGGGTTTTAATTAGCACACATGGACTGCTCAATAACAGCTGTGGATCCCCAACAAGCAGACAGAGGCTTTTGGTGATGGCTGACCTTGGAAAGCTGGAGGACCTCTCTGGGAGGAAGAGGGAGCCCAGAGGACTGGATTCTCTCTCTGGTCAATGGCTGAAACTGATGGGGGCCACAGACTGACCCTGAAGGGGGTCTTTCTGTCCCTTTTTCAGCTCAGTGGAGAAACCCTCAGCCATTCTCAATTCCCAGCACTCAGACCCAGACAAGGGTGGAGATAGCAGAGTCAGAGACAATTCAAATGCAAATGACCTCTCCTCAGAGGGTATATCTTCCCTAAGAGGAAAGAGGCTGTGCCAAGCTCTACTACCTACCTTCCATTCAGAACCAGACCCCAGAGCCTGGGGAAAAACAGTCATGCACCACACCTCCTTACACCAGTCTGGAGCTACAGGCTGACAGGTGCCAACTGCTGGGACATAATGGAGACATACAACAGCAAATCTCAAGAGGCAGAGGAAAACACTCAGGAGCTGGGGAACAAGGCACCTGAAAACCTACACAAAAAAAGAACAGATAGAGAAAAGAATGGAACAAATATGAGAAATGTCTCTGGGAAATTAAGAACAGAATGAAATGCAGGGATGTATGCGTTATTGGTATCACAAAAGGAGAAGAGAAGAGAAAAGGGGCAGAAGCAATAGTAGAGGAAATAATCAATGAAAATTTCCCATCTCTTATGAAAGACATAAAATTACAGAGCTAAGAAGCTCAGCATACCCTAAACAGAATAGATCTGAATAGGCCTAGCCAAGACACTTAATAATCAGATTATCAAACCTCAAAGATAAAAAGAGAATCCTAAAAGCAGCAGGAGAAAAGCAATCCATCTCATACAAAGGAAGGCTGATAAGACTATGTGCAAATTTCTCAATAGAAGCCATGGAGGCAAGAAGGAAATGGGGTGATGTATTTAAGATACTTAAAGAGAAGAACCACCAAACAAGAATCCTATATCTGGCAAAACTATCCTTCAAACATGACGGAGAGCTTAAAATACTTTCTGATAGCCAATGACAGAGTTTGTGAACAAGATACCTGCTCTACAGGAAACACTAAAGGGAGCACTACACACAGAAAGGAAAAGACAGGAGTAAGAGGTTTCAAACACAGTTTTTGGAGATAGCAGCACAGCAACGTAAGTACACTGAACAAAGATGACTGTGAGCATGGTTGCAGGAGGAAGGTTAGGGGCATATGAGACACCAGAATGAAAGAGGAAAGATTAAAACTGGGACCATATAACTCAGTGAAACCTAGGGTGTTCAATGATTGTGACAAAAGGTACAAATATGGTTTTACATGAGGTAGAACAAATTGCAAGGTGTTAAAAATAGGGTGGATTGGAGGAAAATACAATCAATGCAAATTAGAGAGTACAGTTAACAGAAACATTATATTATGCTTCTTTTAATATAACATAGGCAATATACCAAAGCTAAATGCATATGTGGAGGGGGGACATAGGGGAAAGGTATGGGACTCTTGGCATTGGTGATGTTGTCTGACTCTTTATTCTACTTTAGTTTAATGCTGTCTTTCCTTTTGTTGCTTCCTAGCTGTCATGTTCTGTTTTGTTTTTTTTTTCTTTTTTTCCTCTCTTCCTTTTTTTTTCTTTTTCTCCTGTCTCCCTACCTTCTTTGACTCTGCCTTCTCCTTTGTGGAAGAAATGCAGATGTCTTTATACAGATAGTGGTGATGGCCATGAATACATAACTATGTGACTACACAGGGAACCGTTGATTGTTTACTTAAGACAGAATGTATGGTGTGTGAACAAAACCATCTCAAAAAAAAATGGGTTGATAAAGAAAACTTAGGGACACTATATTGAGTGATATAAGACAGACACATAAGGACAAATATTGCAGGGTCTCACTGATATGAACTAATTATATGTAAACTCATAGACATGAAATGTAAGTTATCAGGATACAGAATGAGGCTAAAGAATGGGGAGTGGTTGCTTATTATGAGCAGAATGTTCAACTAGGGTGAACTTAAACATTTTGAAAGGGACAGAGGTGATGGTAGCATGTTGTGAGAATAACTAACAGTGCTAAATGGTGTGTGAAAGTGGTGGAAAGATTAAGCTCTGAGTCACATATGTCACCAGAAGGAAAGATAGGAATGTATAAAGCACTGAATCTTGTGGTGGACAATGTTCATGATTAGCTGTGCAAATATTAGAAATCTCTCTCATGAACTAGAACAAATGTATGACATTATAACTAGAAGTTAATAATAGAGGGGCACGTAGGAAAAAATATATATGTATTGCAAACTATATACTACAGTTAGTAATATTTTACCATTCTTTCACCAACAGTAACAAATGTACTATACCAATACTATGAATCAATAATGGAGAGGGTGTGGTTAGGGGTATGGGAGGATTTGAGTTTCCTTTTTTCGTGTCTTTATTTCTTTTCTGGAGTAATGAAAATGTTATAAAAAATGAAAAAAATTTAGCTGTGGTGATGGATGCACAGCTGTATGATGGCACCATGGGCAAGTGATTGTACACTTTGGATCTTGGGATAATTGTATGGTATGTGAACAATCTCAATTAAAAAATGAAAAAATTAATATTTTAGTAGAAAATAAGTGGAACTTTGCTAGAAAAAAAAAATATTCATGTATAAATGAATGCCAAGTGAATATTCTTCAAAGTCAGCTTTTTAAAATTTGTCACTTCAAAAGGAAAACTCTTTGATTCTTATTTAATATTTTTAGAATTGAAATCAAATACTTTATTAGTAGTTGTATAACCTGAAAATATAGCTTTTACTAAAAGATGAGTATGGATAAATGAGATTTTTCTTATTACTTGTATAGTCTATGTGTATGTGTTCATGTGCATGGGTGTTCCTTTTGTGCATTTGTTTATTTTGTCCTTATGTTGATTACTGATATTCTTAGAATATCTTTTTCCTGAATTTTGGATAAATTTGGTTTTACATTATGGATTTTGAGACTGCTAAAACAAAACTATTGTTTCCTTCCTCCCTAATTCTTTTGTATTTTAAAAATTTTAAAAAGAAAGGTTGGTTTTTATACAGGAAAGATATTTTAATTTATCATTTTTTTAAAAATTGAGTATAAGATTTAAGTCATTTTTTACATAATCATATTTACATGAATTCAATTGGAAGAACTTATAATTTTCTTTCAAAATTTCTAAGCATGCAAAAAATAATTAGCTAAATGAGATGTAGTTATTTAAAATTCAAAAAAACCTTCCTCATATTGAGTTTCATTAAAATAAAAACAGCAACTTTATTTTTTAAAATGAAAATTATCATACTTAGATCTATCAAGTTGCTTCAAAAAATTTTGGTACACATAAAAGTAGTTAGAATTCACTGCTCAAACTATATTTTAATTTTTTTATAGTCGTTTTATTGAGATATATTCACATACCATGCAGTCATACAAAACAAATTGTACATTCGATTGTCACAGTGTATTACATAGTTGTGCAATCATCACCAAAATCAATCCCTGACACCTTCATTACCACACACACAAAAATATCAAGAATAATAATTAAAGTGAAAAAGAGCAATTAAAGTAAAGAAGAACAATGGGTGCCTTTGTTTGTTTGTTTCCTTCCCCTATTTTTCTACTCATCCACCCATAAACTAGACAAAGGGGAGTGTGGTCCTTATGGCTTTCCCAATCCCATTGTCACCCCTCATAAGCTACATTTTTCTACAATCTTCTTCAATATTCATGTGTTCTGGGTTGTAGTTTGATAGTTTCAGGTATCTACCGCCAGCTACCCCAATTCATTAGAACCTAAAAAGGGTTGCCTATATTGTGTGTAGCAGTGCCCACCAGAGTGACCTCTCAGCTCATTTTGGAATCTCTCTGCCACTGAAGCTTATTTCATTTCCTTTCATTTCCCCCTTTTGGTCAAGAAGATGTTCTCCATCCCATGATGCCAGGTCTACATTCCTCCCTGGGAGTCATATTCCATGTTGCCAGGGAGATTCAATCCCCAGGGTATCTGATCCCATGTAGGGGGGAGGGCAGTGATTTCACCTGCCAAGTTGGCTTAGCTAGAGAGAGAGGGCCACATCTGAGCAACAAAGAGGCATTCGGGAGGAGGCTCTTAGGCACAGTTATAGGGAGGCCTAGCCTCTCCTTTGCAGCAACAGTCTTCCCAAGGGCAAGTCCTGTGGTAGAAGACTCAGCCCATGAAACCACCAGTCCCCCATGTCTGTGAGCACATTAGCAACCATCGAGGTGGGGCAGGCCAATACCCCTGCATTCTCCACCAGCTCCTCAAGGGGGCTTTGCATATTTTTTCCTTGTTTTTTTTTTAATTAACTTCTTTTTTAATCAAATAAAAAATTAAAAAAATATATACAATAAAAGAACTTTTCAAACAGACCATAACAAGGGAGTAAGAAAGAGACAACTAACCTAAGATAACTACTTTACTTCCAGCATGTTCCTACTCTACCCCAAGAAAGTTACCTAATATAGCAACATTTCTGTGAACTTGTTCGTACTATACCCATCAGAAATTAACAGACCATAGTCATTCCTGGGCATTCCCAGAACATTAAATTTACCCACAATAGCTTATCTGTTCTTATTGGATTATCGTTCCCCCTTCCTTAATTGCTCTCTATTGCTAGTTCCCTTACATTCTACATTATAAACCATTTGTTTTACATTTTTCAAAGTTCACATTAGTGGTAGCATATAATATTTCTCTTTTTGTGCCTGACTAATTTCGCTCAGCATTATGTCTTCAAGGTTCATCCATGTTGTCATATGTTTCACGACATCGTTCCTTCTTACTGCCGTATAGTATTCCGTCATGTGTATATACCACATTTTATTCATCCACTAATCTCTTGAAGGACATTTAGGTTGTTTCCATCTCTTGGCAATTGTGAATAATGCTGCTATGAACATTGGTGTGCAGATATCTGTTTGTGTCATGTTTGTGTCAGCTTTCTGATCTTCCGGGTATATACTGAGAAGTGCAATCGCTGGATTGAAGGGTAACTCTATATCTAGTTATCTAAGGTATATTTTAATTTAAATTACATATCACACATTACAATTTTGTATTATTTTTGAATTTTAAAAAAAATTGTCTTTTGTTCCTATCAACTAAAAGACATTTACACAAACACCATGAAACTCACTTCACTGAGTTGTCCTCAATTGTTTATTTTGATGACACATGCAAGTAAACATGTTCACACTTACATGTGAAAGAGTATACTGAAAGATATTGAGCTGAAATGAAACTAAATGCTCTTCAATGAAATCATATTTCCTCTTTACTTAGCTCTTTGGAAGCACACTGTTCTAGTTTGCTAATGCTGCAGAATGCAAAACACCAGAGATGGATAGGCTTTTATAAAACGGGGGTTTATTTCACTACACAGTTACAGTCTTAAGGCCACAAAATGTCCAAGGTAACACATCAGCAATCGGGTACCTTCACCAGAGGATGGCCAATGGCGTCCGGAAAACCTTGGCTAGCTAGGAAGGCAGCCGGCATCTGCTCCAAAGCTCCGACCTCAAAATGGCTTTCTCCCAGGACGTTCCTCTCTAGCAAGCTTATTCCTCTTCAAAACATCACTCCCAGCTGCACTCAGTTCCCCCACCCCGAGTCAGCTCATTTATATAGCTCCACCGATCAAGGCCCACCCTGAATGGGCGGGGCCACGCCTCCATGGGAACATCTCATCAGAATCATTACCCACAGCTGGGTGGGGCACATTTCAAGCAAATCCAACCAGCACAAGAACTTCTGCCCCACAAAACTACAAAGATAATGGCATTTGGGGGACACAATACATTCAAACCAGCACATTCCACCCCCTGGACCCCAAAATGACATTATCTTTCCAAATACAAAGTACATCCATCCCACAAAAACATCACAGAAACTTACATCATCTCAGTAACAATAGTTCAGCACAAAATCCCATCAAAATCAATTATAGGCATGGCCAGTCCTAAGGCATAATTTTTCTTTAACTGTGGATCTGTGAACTTAGAACAAATTATGTGCTTCCAATATACAAAGGAGGGACATTCATAGGATAAACATTTCCATTGCCATAAGGAGAAACAGTAAGGAAAACAGGGTTAACAGGAGCAAAACAGTTCCTAAAACCCACAGGACAAACTCCATTAGATTTCAAAGTCTGAGAGTCATTAACAGAACAATGTTGAATCCTTGGGGCTTGAGAGAGCGGGAGCCTAACCCTTCCCAAGGGCCTTTGTGGCAGCCCTTTCCTCTCCAAATGCTTGGGTGAGTGCTCCAACATTTCCACACATTGGGGAGACCACCTTCTCGGCCCCACCCTCCTCAAACATCGGGGCAGCTCCCGGATTCCCTTCCATCTCCGGGGCACACGCTGTTGCTTCAGAACAGTGTGGTGGCAGCCAGGCTCTCCCCAATTCCCTGGGAATGTGCTCCGTCCTCTTTGGGACCTGAGCTGGCAAAACTCTTCCAGAGCATTGAGGCAGAAAACCCGCCCTCGACCTCCAGGGCAAACTCACCCTTTCCATGCATGTGGGCTGCTCTGCTCTCCCAGCCCAAGACCTCCTGACTCCAGACCTCAACCTCCATGGCTCTGTCTTTGAAGAGATTTTTCCTTTAATTTTTTCCTTGTCTGTCTCCTCCAGTCCAGACTGGTAATGGCTCTGTCTATAAAGATCTCGCAAAAATTCTGTTGGCTTTGCATGAAGCACACAGGGGTCAAAGCCATTAGACAATAGGACTTTCCACAAATCCTTTCTGGATAACTTCTTTTCCAATCTTGGCTTTTACTGAAATGGCGGTTGCGTTGCATGTTTGGTTACATCCTCACGTTGGGCTGTAGCTTCTTGGATTCCACCCACTGGAAGCCTGTAATTTTCCAAATCATTAACTTCTGGTTCCTTTGAACCCAAGAGTTCAGTTCTAAGTTTATCTCTCTCTGCTCACATTTTACTATAAGCTGCAAGAAGAAGCCAGGATACATCCTCCACACATAGTCTGGAGATCTCCTCAGCTAAGTATTCCAGGTTGTCACTTTCAAATTCTTCCTTCCATCTGACACCAGGACTCAATTTTGCCAAATTCTCTGCCACTTTAAAACAAGGATCGCCTTTCTTCCAGTTCACAACAACACATTCATCATTTCTGTTCAAGACCTCATCAGAAGTAGCTTTAGAGTCCATATTTCCACAATCTTTAAAGCAGTTTTGGCCTTTTCTATCAAGCTCCTCACAATTCTTCCAGAAACTCCCCATTATCCATTTAAAAAGCCATTCCAACATGTTTGGTATTTGCAAACTCAGCAGCAAAAGCACCCCACTCCTCTGGTACCAAAATCTGTCATAGTTTGCTAATGCTGCAGAATGCAAAACACCAGAGATGGATAGGCTTTTATAAAATGGGGGTTTATTTCACTACACAGTTACAGTCTTAAGGCTACAAAACGTCCAAGGTAACACATCAGCAATCAGGTACCTTCACCGGAGGATGGCCAATGGCGTCTGGAAAACCTCTGCTAGCTAGGAAGGCAGCCGGCATCTGCTCCAAAGCTCCAGCCTCAAAATGGCTGTCTCCCAGGACGTTCCTCTCTAGCAAGCTTGCTCCTCTTCAAAACATTACTCTCAGCTGCATTCAGTCTCCTCCCCCCCCGAGTCAGCTCATTTATATAGCTCCACAGATGAAGGCCCACCCTGAATCGGTGGGACCACGCCTCCATGGGAACATCTCATCAGAATCATTACCCACAGCCGGGTGGGGCACATTCCAAGCAAATCCAAGCAGCACAAAAACTTCTGCCCCACAAAACTACAAAGATATTGGCATTTGGGGGACACAATACATTCAAACTGGCACACACACATTAGGTACAAGGCAGAAAAATCTTGAAGTTTTTCACCACGTTGACCTTTGAATTACTTCATCAAATGGGGAAGTGTACAATATAATGGAGTTGTTAGATTATATTATTGTAACCAATTGTTTGTCCTCATTCCTTGTGAAAGGGTTATACTTCCCTGATCAATTGACACAGGCCTGGATCTGTGATTAGTTTTGGCCAATGGAATATGTTCTGGTTTGCTAAAGCTGACGTTAAGCAAAATACCAGAAATAGATGGACTTTCATAGAGGGGGCTTATTTTGTTACAAATTTACAGTTCTGAGGCCATAAATGTATCCAAATTAAGGCATCAGCAAGATGTTACCTTCACTGAAGAATGGTTGATGGTGCCGGGAACACCTCTGTCAGCTGGGAAGACACATAGCTAGTGTCTGCTGTTCTTTTGCTCCCAGGTTGCATTTCAAAATAGCTTTCTCCAAAATGTGTCTGTGGCTCTCTTAGTTTCCTCAGCTCCTGTTCATCTAAGTGTCAGGGTCCTCTCTTAGCTTTTACAGGGCAAACTCTGGGCTAGCATCTCCAAGCATCTCCAAGCATTTCCAAATGTCAGTATCAGTGTCAGCTCTTCGCTTCTCTTCAAAATGTCCCTCTCAACTGCTCTGTGCTCTTTGTCTGTGAGCTCTTTTATAGAACTCCACTGATTAAATTAAGACCCACCCTGAATGGGTGGAGTCCATATCTCCATGGAAATAATTCAGTCAAACATTTCACCCACAGTTGAGTCACATCTCCATGGAAACACTCAATCAAAAGATTCCAGTGTAATCAACACTAATACATCTGCCCCCACAAAAATGCATTAGAAAATATGGCTTGTTCCGAGGGACATATCAAAACTGGCACAGCATTCAAGCTCATGGTCCCACTATCTTCCCCATGGCTAGGAGATCATCATGTCTCAAGAGGGGCTGCTCCTTCAGCCTTGGTCTTGGAGAGGAGTCTGTGAACAGGGGCATAGAAAACCAGTGAAGTATAGGTGATACAATAAGAAACATGTTTTTGTTGCCTTAAGAATTGAGATCTAGGAGGTCTGTTACCACTGCAGCATAACCCAAAGCAAGCTAGCTGATACTGAAATGAATAGAGTTTTAAGTAATAATAATGACTACTAAATTAAAATATCTATCATAGGCTTTACAGCCAGATGGTGCAAGACAAGGACTCAGTTTTTGGAGGCTAGAAAGATAGTGTCAAGTGTTATACTGAGTTAAAAAAAAATGGTAAGAAGTTTATCTGTGGGCACTTATAATTTAAACAGGTTTATAGTTTAAGCAAAAAGCTTGAAAACAGAATGCTTCTAACATGTCTTAGTTGGTATTGTCTGCATTGTATAAGGTATCATAATAAACAGATGAAATCAGAAAAGAAAATGGTAATTTTGCAATCAGGGATGAAATAGAATAGAGAGAATCCAGAAATTCTGGGTTTGGATAGCTGAAGCTTCCAACCAGTAAAAGATAAAATTGAGAAACACTTTGAATAGCAGATGGCAATTAAATAGTACTCTCTTTGATAAAATTTCTGAATTGATTATGTTGGCTAACAGTAAATTCAGCTGGAAAACATGGATCAGGTAAAACAAGATAGTTTCTCATCCACATAATTTCAAAAATATCTGCAATTATATCTAGATTTTTAAAAGAGCCATACCACATAAAATATTACAGATAAAGGTTTTGGCACAAATACTTGGCAAAGTTCTCAGTTATTTATACCAACAAAATAGACAACTGCGTGAACTTTAAATACTATGACTGTTTGAAATTTAAAAGTGATCTTTGGACCTCCAAATTTCTAAGGGGAAGAAGCAGGTTGAAAAAGCTGCAAAAACCTCAGGGACAGCGTATTATAATATATCATCTTCTACCACCTTTTTGTATCCAAGACTGGAGGAATTAAAATTGAAGGATAATCCTAAAGCCAGAGTCAAGAGCCATGGAAGATAGTGGACTGGGATTATACTCCCAGAAGGGAGAACTTGGACTTACTTTTTCTCTTTTCAATTATCAGTGTTTGGTGTGGTTATTATTTCTTATAATTTTATATTCAGTGTATCTGGCACATAAAACTTGTCTTTTTGTTTCATAGGTCTCCTGGACAAGACACACTATTTCTAGATCTAGCAAAAAAAAACAAAAACAAAAACAAAAACAAAAACTATCATGATATTCTGGATTTTTAGTCTGATGTTTTAAGTGGAATGGATTGTTGACTGCCTTGGAAAATATTATAGGGAATGATGTAAATGCTTGTGACCTAGAATGCAGATTGAAATAGATTGGATCATTGTTTCAAATTATTTATTACCCTACTTCTGAGGAGTTGGGCTTCCATGAATAATGTAACTTTTAAGGCTACAAAAGTCATTTATATGGTTCCTTAGTCTCTTGATAACTCTTCCATGAGAGGTAGATGTTTAAAATAAGAATTGTCAATTTGGTATTGTTTCTAAAAAAAGGAAGGTTAGGAACAGAGCCACAGGCAGCTTGTGAAAGATGTGATGTGGAACAAGAGTGAGAAATAAATAGTTGTTATTTTAAAGAGCCATAAGACTGTTGGAGTCCTTTGTTACCCATAGCATAACTTAGCAAAAGCTTGTGTAGCGACTTCTCATATGCACTCCCACCCAACACCAACCCCACTTTTTGAGATATTCAAGATTTATTTTGTAAATATATTCTACATTTTAAAGGTACATTTATGGAGTTTATTAGATGATTATTTTTCCTTAATGTCAAAGTTGATTAACATACAATACTTATTTTTGCTTCAAAGGTACAGAATTGAATAAAATGTTAAATTCATAAGTCAAAGCAGCCATTTCATAAGAAAAAAATTGAAAAAAATTTTCATGGTATGAGAGATGTCTGCACCTAAACACAAAGGAATATATTAATCATTACTTTGTATGAAGTTATTTAATGCCTTAGGTTATATATACCAAAATATTTATTCTTTCAAATGACAGCATCCATCTAATATATAGGAAGCAATGAAATCCAAATCACATAAATTACTTCTGAATAGAATATGTATAAGAATATGCAAAACTTAACTCATAATTATTTTATAATAAAAACATTTTAGAGATTTTCTAACACCAAGTAATATTTCAATGACATTTTTTTCCCTTCTAGCTGTTGGTTTTGAATGAGATTAAGAGAGAAACCTATAGTTCAGAAGCTCATGTATCAAACTTCATTCATTTCTTGATCTTGACCTTTCTCATTAATTTTTTAGTGATATTTAATCTAAAGATAACTTACTTTGAAAAGCAGTAAAGTATTGGGAAATTCTAAGCAATATTAAAGCTGACAGGATTCATCAATATTGTTCTAAACATAATGATGGTAGACTGGAAACTTTTCTTAAATTGACAGATTAATTAGACCACAACAAGCCTCTACATAAGGTGTTTCTCCCAAATGCCTTTACAAAAGGTGTATAAAATTTAATATTGTGATATGAAGTATGTATATAAAATGTATTGGGCAGTCTTTGCAAATCTACCATTCCTATAAGTTATTGCAATGATTTTGTTGTTCAGAATGGGTAGCTATCAAATGGAAAGTTTGCTTGCAGTCAATTTCCAAATCTGCCTTAAATCTCTCCTCCCCACCCACAAACTCACAGAAATAAAGAGAAACAAGCAAAAACTTTGTCAACTTTGTCAAAAAGTGACACAAATTTGAATTAATATCTTTAAAAATAATCAGTGGATACTCTTTAAACTTTATTCTGCTAAGTTATATGTGGTTCTAAGGAATTGAATGTCTGGTTTGGTTTAAACCAGCCAGGCTTTCATCAAGAATCAATGTTAGTCAATATTCACAAACACACGTGATGGCAGTGAATATTGGGAGGTAACCCAACAAAACTTGGGTTCTGAAAATTGAAAGAGATGAAGAATCAATATTAGACAATATAAGCCAATGCTTCCCTCTCTCTTTTTACACAGGTACATTAGGTAAAATCTTCTGGATATTATTTAAACTTACCCAATAGGTATAAAATTTCTTGCCTTTCATTTCTATCTTTTTACATATTAAAAACAAAGTGGTTGAAGTTTAATAGTTTTTCTCTATTTAGTTTCTAACTGCTGATATAAACTAAACAGGATTTTTCTTTTCTTTAGGAAATTATTCATCCTGTTTGAGAGTATCTTAGGTAGTTTAATCAGACAGAAAAATAAGAATAAAAACACATTTATTTTAAAAGGGGGTGAAAAAGACAAATTAATTTTATTATTTAAGCCATTTTTAATTAGATTTTCTATTATTTTCAGTTGAAATCTGTTCTAGTTTGCTAATGCTGTGGAATGCAAAACACCAGAGATGGATTGGCTTTTATAAAAAGGGGGTTTATTTGGCTATACAGTTACAGTCTTAAGGCAATAAAGTGTCCAAGGTAACACATCAGTAATCAGGTACCTTCACTGGAGGATGGCAAATGACGTCCGGAAAACCTCTGTTAGCTGGGAAGGCACGTGGCTGGTGTCTGCTCCAAAGTTCTGTTTTCAAAATGGCTTTCTCCCAGGACGTTCCTCTCTAGCAAGCTTGCTCCTCTTCAAAATGTCACTCACAGCTGCACTCCATTCAGTCTCTTTGAGTCAGCATGTTTTATATGGCTCCACTGATCAAGGCCCACCCTGAATGGGTGGGGTCGTGCCTCCATGGGAGTATCCCACCAAAGTCACCACCCACAGCTGGGTGGGGCACATTCCAAGCAAATCTAACCAGCACCAAAATGTTTGTCCCACAAGACCACAAAGGTAATGGCATTTGGGGGACACAATACATTCAAACCAGCACATTCCACCCCCTGGACCCCAAAATGACATTATCTTTTCAAATACAAAATACATTCATTTCATCACAATATCACAAAAATTTAAATCATTTCAGTAACAAAAGTTAAGTACAAAATCCCATCAAAAACAATTTAGGTGTGGCCAGTCCTAAGGCATAATTCCCCTCTAGCTGTGGATCTGTGAACTTAGAACAAGTTATGTGCTTCCAATATACAAAGGAGGAACATTCATAGGATAAACATTTCCATTGCCATAAGGAGAAACAGTAAGGAAAACAGGGTTAACAGAAGCAAAACAGTTCCTAAAACCTGCAGGACAAACTCCATTAGATTTCAAAGTCTGAGAGTCATTAACAGAACAATGTTGAATCCTTGGGGCTTGAGAGAGCGGGAGCCTAACTCTTCCCAAGGGCCTTTGTGGCAGCCCTTTCCTCTCCAAATGCTTGGATGAGTGCTCCAACATATTCACACATTGGGGAGACCACCTTCTTGGCCCCACCCTCCTCAAACATCGGGGCAGCTCCCGGATTCCCTTCCATCTCCGGGGCACACGCTCAACCCCTTCAGAACAGTGTGGTGGCAGCCAGGCTCTCTCCAATTCCCTGGGAATGTGCTCCACCCTCTTTGGGAACTCAGGTGGCAAAACTCTTCCACAGCATCGAGGCAGAAGGCCCGCCCTCGACCTCCAGGGCAAACTCACCCTTTCCATGCATGTGGGCTGCTCTGCTCTCCCAGCCCAAGACCTCCTGACTCCAGACCTCAACCTCCATGGCTCTGTCTTTGAAGAGATTTTTCCTCTAATTTTTTCCTTGTCTGTCTCCTCCAGTCCAGACCGGCAATGGCTCTGTCTATAAAGATCTCGCAAAAATTCTGTTGGCTTTGCATGAAGCACACAGGGGTCAAAGCCATTAGACAATAGGACTTTCCACAAATCCTTTCTGGATAATCCCATCTCCAATCTTGGCTTGTACTGAAATGGTGGCAGGGTTCCATGTTTGGTTACATCCTCACATTGGGCTGTAGCTTCTGGGATTCCACCCACTGGAAGCCTGTAATTTTCCAAGCCATCAGCTTCTTGTTTCTTTGAACCCAAGAGTTCAGTTCTAAGTTTATCTCTCTCTGCTCGCATTTTACTATAAGCTGCAAGAAGAAGCCAGGGTACATCCTCCACATGTAGTCTGGAGATCTCCGCAGCTAAGTATTCCAGATTGTCACTTTCAAATTCTTCCTTCCATCTGACACCAGGACTCAATTTTGCTAAATTCTCTGCCACTTTAAAACAAGGATCACCTTTCTTCCAGTTTGCAACAACACATTCATCATTTCTGCTCAAGTCCTTATCAGAAGTATCTTTAGAGTCCATATTTCCATAAACAGTCTCTTCAAAGCAGTTTAGGCCTTTTCTAAAAAGCTCCTCACAATTATTCCAGAATCTTCCCCTTATCCATTTAAAAAGCCGTTCCAACATGTTTGGTATTTGCAAACTCAGCAGCAAAAGCACCCCACTTCTCTGGTACCAAAATCTGTTCTAGTTTGCTAATGCTGCAGAATGCAAAACACCAGAGATGGATTGGCTTTTATAAAAAGGGGTTTATTTGGCTATACAGTTACAGTCTTAAGGCCATAAAATGCCCAAGGTAACACATCAGTAATCAGGTACCTTCACTGGAGGATGGCAAATGGCATCTGGAAAACCTCTGTCAGCTGGGAAGGCACGTGGCTGGCGTCTGCTCCAAAGTTCTGGTTTCAAAATGGCTTTCTCCCAGGACGTTCCTCTCTAGCAAGCTTGCTCCTCTTCAAAACGTCACTCACAGCTGCACTCCATTCAGCCTCTTTGAGTCAGCATGTTTTATATGGCTCCACTGATCAAGGCCCACCCTGAATGGGTGGGGTCGTGCCTCCATGGGAGTATCCCACCAAAGTCACCACCCACAGCTGGGTGGAGCACATTCCAAGCAAATCTAACCAGCACCAAATCATCTGTCCCACAAGACCGCAAAGATAATGGCATTTGGGGGACACAATACATTCAAACCAGCACAAAATCATTCTTAGATAATTGGTTTGCTCATTTTAGAAGAAAGGACTACACATTTTGAACAAGAAGCCAAAACCACCTACTTCTCTATTTGCCAATACTTGGACAATTACAATAATAAAAAAAATATAGAAATTCTCTGCTGTCAAAATATGAGGCTTCTTAACAATAAAAGAAAAGTGGCTTGAAAATTGAGAAAGTGATTAGAAAATGAGGCAACTTTTAACATCTTTGGAAATGGGGAAAGGCATTATGCAAAAGGCTGGTGATCCATGTTAAAGTGGGAGATGGTTTAGATAGGAGATACTTGAATGTGTTTCATTATAAATGAGAAGGTGCCACAGAAAAAGAAGGAATTGAAAATACCAGACAGAAAAGGAATAATCTATAGAGTGGGAACCCTCAGTAGATGATGGTGAAATTAACCTTAACTTGGAGCAGAGGCAGCACGTAATTAATAGTAAAAGTCAGAAAGCAGGAGACCATGATGATATGCAAATATATTTAAAGTTGTGTGGCAAGAACTTGAGACTTTTTCTCAAATGGTTTAATTGTTCTCTGAATTATGAAGCAGGTTCCCCTGCTGATAATCACAACATTGCTATGAGACGGAAAGGGGTATTATTTGACCTAAAATTTTATGTTTTCTATGGAAATAAAGAAGAGATAGGCAGCACTCCGTTACTCTCTTCCCTTGGATTTCTCAGGAATTATGATCATTTTTTTAATATTAAAGATATGAAATGATAAAAAATGTATTTATATACATAATATTCAGATAAACAAAATGGGGGCTATAAAATTACATTTTATATACTTAGTTTAATATCAATGATCTTGCAATAATAACAAATATCAACAAAAAAAACAGAGAAGTCATGTAATTCTATAGACTGGTAATGTGGTAGGATGAATTATGTACCCAGGTAAAAACGTATTCTTAATCTTACTCCATTCCTGTGGTTGTGAACCTTAAATTGTAACCAACTGAGTCAGGTTGGACTTTAATCCAGATTACAGGAGTCCTTCATAAACAGAATGAAATTCAAACATAGAAAGAAAAAGTCATGGGAAGAGCAAGAAGCTAGAAGTCAATGGAACCCCGAAGAGAAAACAGAAGACACTGCCATGTGTATTGCCGTGTGATGAAAACCCAAGGGCCTAAGTAAGGATCACCAGAAGTCACCACAAAATGCCACAGTCTTCCAGGGAGAAGCCATCACCTTGTTGAGGCCTTGATTTTTTTCACTTCTCCCAGCCTCAAAACCATTGTATGGTATTTGTTTTAGCAGAAGACAAACTAAGACCAACACTAAAAGAAAAATTCAGAAGAAATAAAAAACACAGTTTGCATATGTATTGCAGGTTGAAATAGGTCTCAAAAATAGGCATGCTTCTGTTACACAATCCTCCAATTTATCAGCCTTCCGAAGGAAAGTGTATTTTTCAAACTTGTCTATCAGTTCACAGAGGTTTAGTAGCATATAAGAGAACCCACCCCCCACCCCCCCAAATAATATAGAATTAAATAATATGACAGTTTCTCTCTCTCTTCAAAAACAATAAAGGAGCCAAAACTTACATAGTGTAGTTCTCGAATGATGACTCTATAAAACCATCAAAGCACAAGACTCCTTCTGGCTTACTGTACCTTTGCCATTATTACTAGGTTTTGTCCTTAATCTTATTCTAGATGGTTGCAATAGCATTAGTTATCCTATCATTTCATGAAGAAAACAGAAGTTATAGTTTTCCTTTATTTATGTTGAGATTACCATTACTATGCTGAGTTGCCAGTATTGTTCAAAACTTGGCTATGTGGCTACATCACTGTGAGGGAGGCTGAGAGAATTCCTGTGCATGTTTGACATTATTGGGATTCTGTACCTAGAGTAGAAGAACAATATGTTTTAATACTATATATTAAGAGTCTTTGCCTCCTTCTGTGCAGAACTGCTTCTTAGAATTAGACACAAAAATCAGTATCCTCTTCCTTCATATTCTCCCTGAGAAAACCTGCCATAGTATATTACTCAGGTTTGCTTGGGAGGAATAAATGATAGTGAGCCATTATTACATTATTCTATATATTTCTACCTTTTACATTTTTCTCTGAGTGTTCTTTTAGTATAAGTTCAAGAGTTAGTTTATTGTTATTTGTAAATATTTAACACTTTTTATTATGCCTTTCTTGTAATAAAGAGAAGTAATTAGTTTCAATGACTTTTTACAAAATATTAACTATTGAGCTTCAGTTCCTTATTTAGCTTGATATTGCAGTTAGAATAATTGTGATTTTTCTTGAAAAGATATAGAAAGGATGAAGACAAATGTCACAATTCTTGCATAATTATATTTTAAAAGAATGATCATATAATGAATTATCACTGAAAAGTGGATCCAATGTTTCTATGTATATGTGTTAGGAGGAAGATATGAACATGACAAATATTTTTTTGGATGTGCTGAATTTGAGGTGTAGATAATACATTTATTTGGTAGTGTTCTATAAATATTTAACAATATTTGAAATAGAAAATGGAGGCTCAAAATAAATGAGATTTTTAAAAAGCAGATCACTGCTCTAAATGACTCCAAATCATTTGATCTCTGTAAATTATATCATAGGATACTACGAGAACTTCTGATTGAATATGATGACCTTTTGAGAGATAGGCAAGAAGTTTTAAACTATAAGTACAAGTTAATGAGAATTAAATGAAGTTGTGACTTCTTAAAATGTGGAAAATGAAAAACATAGTTTACAAAACAGCTTAACCCAGGAAAGAATATCAAGTGCACAATTAAAAGCATGGGTCTTTTATCAACAACAACAGGAAAATGATTAGGAAGTTAAATCTTAAAAAGGAAAAATATGTTATTATCAATAAGAACAATAATAATAAGCAGCAATAAGAGTAACTCATTATTTTTGATACAGTCACAGGAGATGTGATTCTCTAGGAGGATATTTGACAAAGCAAATCAAGACAATAATGCCCTGGCTCTATCGCATTAAAATTAGTTGAAATAGCAGCTAAGTGAACTACCTGATGAGTTCTTCTTACAAGTCACTAAATGATGTCAGGCTGAACGGAAATAATATGCCTCTGTACATTTCCATATGCTCTTTCCTAGGTAATGAATTGCAGTTTTCATCTGGCAAATATTCTGTTCACCCTTTGGGAGATCTCAGACATTGGCTTGTCTGTGAATGAAACAGAAATGGTCACAATTATCACAGCATGATATGTATGGCTCTTTAGGAGCACTTACCTCATTGTTTGAGATGTTTATTTATTTTTGGTCATATTCATTCTTGTGACCCCATAGATCCAAGAATCTCGAAGGCAGGGATTTTGAGTTGTTCATCTTTGTCAATGTCTTGAAAAACTACTTTGTTTCCATGCTAAAGAAGTAACATGGAATGAGGATGGTGAAAAGTAACACTGAGTAGCAATATTTTAAGCAAAAAAAATCTTTAAAGGAATTATTAAATCTGTTAAAACAAAATGAAGCACAGCAATTTAAAGCCATATACATTGGATCAGAAAATGCTGAAAGCCTAAGAACTGACAGGAAAAAATTGGACATATATTCCTTAACATAAGTGATTGTGAAAAAATAGAGGATGTTTTATTCCATTTTAATACCCTTATGAACTGACTGCATAAAGAAGCTAGTGCAATTCTATCAGTGCTTTAGAAATATGTCAAGAATGGTTTCTGGAAAAAAATAATTAATTAAAGGATTGTGCTTTGAACTGGTCATACCACATCTATATTTTAATTTTTTATTTGATTTTTGAATTGGTATTACATTGATTTAATAGAAACATAAACAGTGAAAAGATTTCATTGAACCACAGTCTCTCATCTTCTCAATTCTCAAACTCTTCCTTAAGTTTTCTTATGGTTACAGAAGACAATGTGATTTTAGATTATCCCCTTCTACTTTTTTTTCAAGAAAATTGCATATATATACTATATTTACACATTGCTTGTTTGTAATTAAAATATATCTTAGAAATATTTTCATCTTAATACATAAAGTCATCTTTATTATTTTTACCCTTGCGTAATATTCCATTGGCTGATGGATTGGATTTTATCCAATTTTCAATTGATAAACATTTAAGTTATTTATGATTAAAAATGGACTTGTAAAGAACACTTCAGTGAAAATATGTAAATATTTTGCTACACACGTGGTCCAGAAATTGTGTAGGATAGTCTTAGATATTAAGTTGCCAGATCACAGTGCATAGGTTAATTAGCATTTGTATTTTTTAATTAAACTATCAAATTGCCCTCTTAATATCACATACGGTAAATATATTTTTGGTACAATGCATATTCTTTCTATTCAGTAGGACCTTGTTTTATGTGACCAGTATGTTCCAAGACTTTTTGCATGAGTTGGAAATCACACATGACAGCAAATCCCATTGTTTAAATATTTATTAATACAAAATTACTGATCACATGTATTTTATGAATAAGGCAAATAAACACTCCTGTAACAGTAATTAAACAAAATTAATTATAGAAATAATTTTAAACATTTTAATTCTCTCTCATGCTTTATTTATTTATTTTTGGTTATCAATAAAATACCTGAATTTGCATGTGTTGAGTACATGTAAAAATAGGCTCCTGCTGTATTTTTCTATTACGTTATTGGTCTGTTTCTTGTAGATTTCTAGAAGCTTCTAGCTTTTAGTTGCCAGTATGTTTTTCCAGGTTGCTATTAATTTGTGATTTTGCTTATGGCATTGCTTCTTGGCCAGTCTAAAAATTTTGGCTAATTTTTAGTTGATACTGTGTGTATTTTCAATCTCTTAATCTCCTTCCAGATTTTCACATAGTTTATTAAGACTTTCTTTAATTAAAGCAATCCATGTTTTTTCCCTAACATTTTTGTTTGTTTGCTTGTTTCTATTTAGATATTTCCTCTATTTGAAATAAATCTTTTATGGTTGAGCTATTATTCCAGTTATATTTACTCAATAATCCCTCTATTCTCATTGTTTTTAAGATGTTACTTTTGGCTAAGATAGTTAGTGATCACTAGATATTCCAAATGCTTCCCTGTATTTTGTTATCAACTTTGAAATTTGTCTGGGGCCAGGTAATTTCTTACGTCTAAAAAATAGTAAGCAGTTGTACTAGGTATCATGTATGAGAAGAACGCGGTTGAAAGCTGATACACCTTTCCCATCCTTCTTTCTCCCTTCACATTCAACTCAAATGCCACATTCCAGAAGTTTCAGTACCAAGATGGCAGTGTCTCTATCCATCTATATAACTGAGTAAGTATGACAATTATTTCACCAACCCATGCCACACAAGGAAAATGAACAAGAGAAAAATCAATCACTGAAGTTTGGATGTTAATAACAGTGACATAGTCTCTCTTAACTGGGATAATAAGCCATATTCATCATATACTAAAATATCATGTATATTTAGTCTCATGTCTGAACTTCCAGATATTCCATTGGTCTGTTTGTGAGGAGAAACATACAAATATTACTCTGAAGCCCTTTGTCATCTCCTTTTTCATAGCTTATCAGAAAATATTTGGCATGTTATGAGTTAACTCAAAGTAGGAATAGGTTGGTAGGTATAGAATTCTAGAGTCTCCTTCTTTCTCTAAAGACTACATTCTCAATCAGGAAGCTAGATTTTGGAAACTTGTTATTTTTTAAAAATTTCCTTTTGCATAACAAGAGATTTTTAAATTTTATTTTAATATTTGGCCAAACTGATGGTATTTGGTGCCCAAAAGTCTGTGAAAGCATATTCTTTCTAATGAAAATGCTGCATTTGAGTTTCAAGGCTATGATGACTGATATAAATCTTGACTATCTTAACTATTCATATTAATTTGGATTTCTAATTTTACATAAGTGTATAAAAAATATGATGTGACCAAGGTTGGAATGCTTTACATTCATGACAAAAATTCATAGTTTTGTAAAGCCAATATTTTTCAAAATATACTTATCTAACAAATACATCTATGGACTACTTATACTTGTCCTCTTAATTTATAAATAAAAGCAACTTTGAAACAATCTGAACATTTCTAAATTTCAGCTTAGAGTAATTGTTTTTAATTGCTTTTCATTGGGAAACCATGGAGAACTTGGTAAAACTTAGGTCACATTTTGCAGAAAAAATAAAATCTCAGCAAACACTGCATAATATTTCATACAATTCACAGATATTATCAAACTTATAAAAACCTCACTTTCCTCATCTGCAAAATGGGGATAGCCATATATAATCCTGTAATGACACTGAGAAGTCTCTGGAACAAAGTATACTGTTTGAAAGAATATAATTATATCTACTTCAAAGATAGAACTTAATATCAAATAATACTAAAACTTTTGGAACAGTCTCTGGGATATAAAAGTAAATTATTATTACTGTTATTTACATTAAATAATAAAATTGACAAGCAGTGTACTCGGACTGAGAATACAGTTTTAGGATAAGCACCAATATAATATAACTTCTAAGTTCTTCTTAAAGTTTTTAAATGTAATGAATACCCATTATTTAAAAATATATACTAATGGGTTGAAAGACCAAAGAATGTCAAATCTCTTTTTGTTACTCTAGGTTTTAGTTATGTTCAATGAAGTTTCAAGAATAAAATATTGTGGAATTAAATATTAGCATATAGATTCACTCATTGCATTGTTCAGACATCTGTTTTCAACACCATCGGTATTATCCATTACTATCATTTAAACCCAAACAAGAGACCGATCTTCTTAGCTTTGAAGGAATACGTAGGCTAGACAGTGGTTTGGAGGTAATAAAAAAAAGACTCATCACTTGTTCAAGAACTCATAGTTGAGAATCACCAGTGTAAAGCTTAGTGTCAAAACAGTAATACATTGTTTTGTATAACCTAGACTTGATTTCAAAGATGACTTTGCTTGCAATACTTCAGGCATTTTAATCCTATTTATTAGTATAAAATATATGCATTTTATATACTATATAGTACATAAAATATAAAAGAATATAGAATATCTACCTTTTGTACATTTCAATTATTTATACATGATATAAATTATAGAGTATCTGGTCCTACATCTTGCATCACTTTTCATGAATAACAAATAATGACAGTAAGTGCTATAATTGTATTGATTAGCCCTACTGCATCTTCACCTGTCTGTAAAATTCTTCTAAGAGCCAGTTTAAATTTAAAAAAAAAATCTTATGCTTCCTGTTTTGAAATTCTTTCCAGGGAATAATTGTATATCATCAATATACTTTAATGTATATATACAAATCAAAAGTTATTTGTATGACCCAATCTCCTCCAATATATCTGCAATATCTATGAGTTATATGAAAACTCATTTTAACAATATACTAATCTAATTTTCTCCATGCTTAAATAAACATATGCCATATGCATACTAATAGAATATACACACATATGGAAGATTTTACCTTCTTTTGCTGTGCAAAATGTTATATCATCCACTTTTTTGTTATAAATTTTTCATTCATCAATAACTCATCTCCAAATCAATAAACACTGCCCTATATGTTTTTGTACAGACCTCAAAATAGCCACTTATTAGTTTATGATGAAAATGTAATTGTCAGAAGTTCTGTGCTTACTTTTAGTGGAAACTATGGAAGAAGGCAAATCATAATCAGAAATCACTTTATTAACATACCACAATAAATAGCATTCAAACAAACCAAAATAATCAAAAGTTTATGTTCTGTGAATTTTTTCTTATGAGTCATACGATCACAATAATTTGTTACTACAAATTGTTACTATTCCCTAAATGGTATAGGAACAAAAGAGATTTATAAGACCGAAATATTAAGTGGTCACAGTTCTGATGGCCTGATTTATCCTCTGTAGAGTCAATTGCTATATGGTACATCGTGGGAATACAGGCTCAGATGTAATCGACATTCTCAACAAATGACCACTTTATTGCTTACATAGCACAAAGGGTCCTAAAGAGCAGGGGAAGAGGTACTGTCATGGTTGGTCTCCCAGTCAGAGTCAGTGGATGGTGGCCCTGCATGCCCAGCTTCACGTTGGAGATGAGGGACATCCATACTGATGAGGAATGTGCATTTATATATCCTAAGGGGAGGGATCCCTGCCACTGCACGAAAAGCATGTATCAAGTAACATCTGTGCAGAGTTCCTGCCCTAAGCAAACAGCTGGAGCTGCTTGTTCCCAGTTTCAGGTTCAAGGTATGCTCAGGCCATTCCATTAGACCTAGTTCCTCCCTTGGGCTATGAAATGGAAACATTTCAAAACATCTTCATGCAAACAAGCAAGAAGGGAAAAGGGTGGTAGGTGAGCGCTGGGAGATGGCTGTTGAACATGTCTATGACTTCCCCAGCAGCCTCCATGCAATAGAAATATTGAGCTTGCCAAGGGAACTGTTGTTTTAACCCACAGGAAATCATTTTCTTCCAAGAAATAGGCCATAAATATTCAAGTTTTGATGGTTTCAGTTGCCCTGTGTTCCCTGATAGTGCACAGATGGACAGTGTCCATGCTTGCTGATTTCGTGATTACTATTCTTGGATCCCATGACTTTCAAAACATATTTATCATACATTTATTTCTGGGATGCATTAATTCACTCACTCAGATTCTAGTCAAAACTTGATGGCCTTGGAGCCATTCATTTTTTTTTTCCCTTTGACATATCTGGTCAGATGTATTATTCCCTGTTGATTTTACAGTTCTACAGTTTAAACCTTTGAAGATATCTCACTTTTTTTCCAGGTTCTTGGGCACTCCCCCTAAGAGTTGAAGGGCCCATTTATGGTACTGTCTAGCTGCATAGGCCATCCTCATTTGTACACTATGTGCTGCTGGCATCTAAACTTGATGGCATAAAATAGTTTCTTCCTGAGCATTGACTACTGACAGAAAATGGACTTTGTCTTTGTGTAAAATAATATGTCATTTGCTAGTGATTCTTTGTTTGTTGAAAGCAATCTAAGTTGGCTTTCTTCAGTTGTGGCTGTTGTTAAGCAAGTTGGTTTTATTTCTGTTCTAAGATATCCTCTTGCCCTTCAGCACTTGTCTGTATATATTGGAGGAGATTGGGTCATGCAAATGACTTTTGATTTGTATATATATCCATATATCTTGATACGTGCTTTTTGAAACATTCATTTCATATCCATTTTCTTTTGAACAATTTATCATCTAACATATTATATCAGTATTAGCAGCTCTTAATATCATTTTCCAATTGCCTGGCATACATTATGAATGAAACATTGTCTTAGTTACAGAGACCTTCTGCCTCTGTATTTGACTTTATGAGATGCTCTTTAAAGATGCAGCAAATAGTGTGACAATTGAAATTTTTCATCAAATGTTTCCTTTTTGTATCTGTTTGCAAGTAGCTAATAAGAGACTAAATAGCCATTCAAGAAGCTGACGTGTAGTTCTGGTGGACTTCCTGAACTTTTGAATATTTAATTCTATGGCCTTCCACAAAAAATCACGAACACCAGAGAATTTAAATCTTGAACAATTTTCTGATAATAGTAATTTGGGGAATTTAGAGGAGCTTATCTACATTGAACCCAATATAAATGTAAATCAAATTCATTTACTAGAACCCAGATCAAGTTACCTGACTATAAAGGTATAAAAGGTAAAGTGACATCAGACCTAATGGGCTTCCTGAACTGAAGTGGTCTAAACTCTTTCATTCTTATCTGTTTTTACCATTTACTTTCCACATACGAAGGGATTATGCAATGGCAAGTCATGCTTGATATTTACAAGTCCTCCACTATGTTGTTGTCATGCATTCTGTTTTGTTAGATGTCTATATTTTTTCTTAAATCTAAGTAAACTTGGTCCTGGATAAATCCTCTGGTGTCCCTACATTTGACAGTCAATCCAAATTTTAGTCCACTGTTGCTGTTCAAACAGTAGATATTGCAACTAATGTTCAGCTATAACTTCTATGATCACTAGTGCTTTGTACTATTTTTCTTTCTTATATTCTGAAGCTGCTGTACTCCTTTACCTGCCATCACATTGACCCTAGAAAGAAGGAGAATGAAAGAGACAGCTACTTCAGTCAGATCTGAGCTAGTTTCCGTGCCCAATTTTTCCTTGTCCTTCAGAAGAGAGTCCTTTCAGATCCCCATGGATAGAGGACTCCCTAGGTTTCAACTTATAATGAGTGAAAACATACAGTAGTGTGTATATAACATAATGCATTCAAACACCTACACATCTCCAACAACTAGTATTCGCTTTGTTCCTAGTGCATTTATTTTACACTATTATAAACAATGTTGTGATAAACAATGTTTATTAATGTCATTAGTAGCTGGTGGTTTCACTTTGAAAGAATAGTCAGAAATGCATGAATTCAGTTGTTTAATTGAATGGTATATGAACTAACAATGCACCTTAGATATTTGTTGCTAACCTAAAGAAAAACCATTGAGTTTTGTATACATGTAGTGTATTGGGGCAGATACTAAAATCTGTTAATAAATATTTAGTTTTTATAATGTCTCTTGCAAATTCTAAGTATGCACTCACACCACAAACAAAAAAAAAATGTTTTCCTTATTGTGTAATGTCAACAAGAACCTACAAGATAGTGTTGAATGGAAATCATGATGATAATCATGCTTTTTGATCACTGATTTCAACTATTTTGACATTAAAAATGATAATGTATTTTTGGTTTTGCTTATGTTGCTTTCATTGTATTTAGTGATAATGGTGATTCAATTTTATCAAATGATTTTGATCATGAAAAGAATTGTGTTGATAAATTTCACATATTATATAATTTTACAATGTTGTAATAAGACTTGAATGGTCACCATACTTTTCCTTTGATAATACTGGACTCAATCCTATTTATAACATTTGTCAAAGTTGTGTTTTTCTTGTATTCTGTAATCAGTCAGGTTTCTAAAAATGATCCATATTAAATGATAAGATATGTTTTAAATAATATTTGGTTTTATGTTATTTAAAGATTAGCATTATATTATATTCAGCTGAGAAATCAACTGGACCTGGTGAATTATTATTATTTTTTAATAGTGACCATTACTTTGTCCAATCTTTTCTCTGGTATTGTGTCATTCAAAGTTTTTATTCACAATTGGCTTAATTTTAAAAACTACATTTTGTTAGAAAATAATTCATTTCCTGTGGGTTTTCAAATTTGTTGTAATGAATTTAAACTTATTATCTTTTCAGTCTTTGATTTTCCACTGATTTTTAGTTATTCTCTCTCTCTCTCTCTGTCATTTTGTTTAAAAGCTGGTTGCATATATTTTTAATGTAATTTTATTGAGATTTATTCACACACCAAAAAATATCTGAAGTATACAATCACTGGCTCACAAACAGTTCTGCAAACATCATGTGATCAATTTTAGAACATTTTTGTTATTCCAGAAAAGAAATAAAAATAAAAGAGAAAACCCAAATCCTCCCATAGCCCTTACTGGTGGGTGAGGAGGGCATCCCCGTGGTGGGGTGGCTCAGCAAGGAGTGTTAGGTCCTGAACAGGTGGAGGAGGGCGTCTACATGGAGAAGGGAATATTGGTGTTGAATTTTATTAAATACTTTTTCAGTATCTAGGTAATCATATGATTTTTCTCTTTTCTCTCTTATTGTGGATAATTGCATTTATTGGCTTATAATTGTTAATACACTTGCAACCCTGGAATGAATTATTGTCTTTCTATATATGTTACAAGAATTTGCCCATATGTTGTTTAGAATTTTTATGTCAATGTTCAGGAGTGAGTAGATCTGAAATTTTCCTTTTACAAAAGTCTTTATCAGGATAAGGTTTCAAATTTGCTTTGTCTTCAAAGATGAGCTATGATGCATTTCCTAGGTTTGTATTCTCTGAAAGTGTTTGTAAAAGGATTATTGTTATTTCTTCTTTTACTATTTTAATAAAGTCACTGGATAAGCCAATTTTTTCCTCTTTAGAAACATTTCAAATAAAATATTCAATATCCTTAATATAACAAAGGATACATAATAGGTAGATGATAACTGAGATTTTCCATTTCTTCTTCTGCCAGATTTGGTTTTATTTTTCAAATAATCTGTAAATTATATCTAAATTTGTTAATTTACTGGCATAAATCTTTTCATTATACACTAATTATCTTCATAATGTCTCTAGATTCCATATGAAGTGCCACACAGCCCTTGTACTTTTTTCAATCATAAATATTAATGATAGCAACTTTTAACTTTGTTGGTTATTTCTTTAAAATATTTGAAGAAAATAACTGAAATCCATACTTCTTGAGATTTCTGGTTTTAACTAATATCATTTTTCTGTTCCAAGATCCTATCTAGGATATCACATCACATTTAGTCAACACTGTCTCCTTAGGCACCTCTTGTTTGGGAGTGTTTCTCAGGGTTTCCTTGTTTTTTATGGCATTGACAGTTTTGAGGAGTACTGCTCAGGCATTTTGTAGCGTGTCCCTCATTTGGCTTTTGTTTGATATATTTCTCATAATTAGACTGGGGTTATGGGTTTGGAGGAGGAAGATTACAGAACTAAAATCCATTATCATCACATCATATCAAGGATATGTAAAATCAAATTAGTCTTAACATAAGATTAATGTTAATCTTATTCAGTTAGCTGAGGTAATATTTGTCACGTTTCTCCACTGAAAATTTATCTTTTTTCTCCTGTGTCATACTGTAATCTTTGGAAGGAAGGTATGATGGACCACCAACACTGAAGGAGAGGGGAGTTAAATTCTACCTCTCTAAGGAAGGAATATCCACAAATTATTTGGGATTTTTCTGTACGAGAAATTTGTCAGTTTTCCCATTTAGTTATTTATTCAATTGTTTTTTATATTTGTACAGACTCAGATATTTATCCTTTTCATTACCCAAAGCTATTTTATTTATTTTATTGCTGATTTTTTTTCCAGATTTTGTCATTGAGAATTCTCAGCTCCAGTATTCCTTTGACATACCCCCATCACTGTGATGTTTTGGGTTGTTTTTATCTTTAGCACTAAGAGATACTCCAAGTTTATCTTGCATATTTCCTGCTAGTTCTAGAGTCAGCCATTTGTCTAAGAGTTCTGGTTCATTTATGGGAGAAGGGTATTGGAAACCAAGATCTGGGTGCTAGCTATGTGTGGTAGATTGAATCAGGGTCCACACAGAGACATATTCAAGACCTAACTCCAGATCTGCATATGTGAGTTCATTTGTGAATGGGGTCTTTGAATTTCCATACTGATGTGGCCAAATTGAAGCAGAGTGAGCCTTATCCCAATATGACTGGAGTCCTTATAACAAAAGAAATTTGAACACAACAGTAGAAGCTGGAGGATCAGACAGAAGGAGACAGGTCAATATGGGATGGAGGTAGAGACTCAGCCACTACCAGAGCCCTACGGACTTCAAAGAAAGCTTGGCCTGCCAGTATTTTGAGTTTGAACTGTAGCTTCAACACTGAAATAATTAATTGCTGGTGTTTATGACAACAAATCTGTGCTATTTTTTAGCAGTCATGTAAAACTAAGATACCCATGCTTATCCCCATGGATGTTTCATTTCTTCTATGCTCTCTCAGCTGACAGAGCAAGGAAATATATGGATTTTTAACAAATATATACAAACCCATGTATATACACATATCTACACATATTTATGTTTGTATCCATCTGTATCTCTATTAAGCTAAGCAGGAGTTCATGTTGATGTTTCCAACTCTAACACATTACTATATAGATCATTTCAGCCTTCTACCTTGCTTACCTGCAACCTCTTACAACAAGAGAAATAAACCTGGCTCCCACCATTCACCTCCATTTATTTAATTATTCATTTATAGTACACATGCTATTGAGTTGTAAGAGGTATTTGTATATTTTGGATATACATCCTTTATCAGGTATTGCAAATATTGTCCCTTATCTGTGGCTATTCTTTTCATTCTCTCTCTCTCTCTCTCTCTTTCTCTTTTGGTAATATTCTGTAATATTTTCTCTTGGTGCTTTCTCTATAAATCAGTCACTCAACAACATTTACATATTAATTCCTGTACAGGTTATTAGTATGGGATATATGACTAGGAAGCCTGAAGAAGAGAATAAAATACCATTAATGCTGATGAATTAACTAATTTTAAAACTTTGTTTTATTTCATAAAAGAATCTACGTTTATGTGAAGCAAACTGGATGTATGTGAAACCTATGGCTTTCTCATAATATCCTAACAATAACAAGTTAGAAAATATAAAAGAGAGCTCGTTGACAATAATATAAAAAAATTAAAAAAAACAGGATTTTTTTTAACTATCATCCATCATTTAGAACAGGGTCATTGTGTCATAGAGTCCTATGTTTTTTTTCTTTTAATTTTTATTCTAGGAATATATATGACCTAAAATTTCCCCTTTTAACATCATTTGCATGTATAATCCAGTGCTGTTAATTACATTCACAATGGTGTGCTGAACCATCACCACCATCCATTATCAAAGCACTTCCATCATTCCAAAGAGGAACCCTGTCCCTATCCCCAACCCAGGGTAACCTATATTCTATATTCTAACTCAGAGTTTGCTTATTCCAATTATTTCACATCAGTGAGATCATACAATAATTGTCCTTTTGTGCCTGGCTTATTTCACTCAATATGATATCTTCAACGTTCTTCCATGTTGTCAGAAGAATCAAAATGCCATCTTTTTAATGCTGAATAGTATTCTATTTGTATGTATATACCATATTTTGTTGGAATTCATCAGTTGATAGAAACTTGGATTGCTTCCATCTTTGGACAATTTTGATTAATGCTGCTATGAACATTGGTGTGCAAATATCTATTCAAGTCCCTGCTTTGAATTCTTCCATCTATATACCTAGTAGTAATATTTCTGGTTCATATGGTAATTCTATATTTAGTTGTCTTAGGAACTGCCAAACTGCCTTCCACAGTGGCTGGTCAATTTTATATTCCCACCAGCAATAAATGAGTGTTCCTATTTCTCCGCAACCTCTCCAGGAATTGTCATTTGTTTTTAAATAGTGGCCATTCTAGTGGTTTTGAAATGGCATCTCATTGTGGTTTTAATTTGCATTTCCCTAATAACTAATGATGTTGAGCATCTTTTCATGTACTTTGCCACTTCTTTCCTTCTGCTTGCTTGGGTTCTTTTTCTGGTTCCTCCAGGTGTGCAGTTATTGTTTGATTTTAGCTCTTTTTTTCTTTTTTAATGTAAGCATTTGGGGCTATAAATTTCCTTCTCAACATTGCTTTGCTGCACCCCATAAGTTTTGATATGTTGTGTTCTCATATCATTCATCTCAGGTATTTATTGATTTCCCTGGTAGTTTCTTCTTTGACTCATTGATTGATTAAAAGTATATTATTTAATTTCTATGCTGTCACTGAGGTCCCAGAAACACTGCTCAATTACTTTCTATTCTTTTCTCTATCTGTTCTTCTGACTGCATGACTTCCATTGTCCTGTCATCTAGTTCACTGATTCTTTCTTCTACCTATTCAAATCTGCTGTTGTATGCTTCTAGTTTATTTTTAATCTCTATTATTGTGACTTTAATCCTCATAATTGCTGTTATGCTTATTTTTATACTTTCAAATTCTTCTTTATGCTCACACATTGTCTTCTTAGCATCCTTCACTTCTATATCCACCATTAGTTTATTTCTATCCATATTTACCTTCATCTCCTTGAATTAATTTAAAAGATTGAATTTCTTTAATTAGTTCTTTCAAATTTTGTGTCTCCTCTTCAGGAGATTTTCTCATCTCTTCTGCTTGTGATTCTTGTCCTAAATATATGGATATATGCCTTTTTTGCATTCTATTTTTTCACCTCCAGGAGAAAGCTTCCTTTCCTCTCTTCTTTCTCTGAGAATCTTGATCTGGTCTGTTTGTTTCTGTGTAGAATATTCTTCTCAGCTCCTATGATTTGTTTAAATTCTCTCCCTTGGTGTCTCCTTTTCATTATAATTTTCAGTCTGGGACTCATCCTATCTTACAGCAGTTCATTTTCACATTTTTTTCTATAAGGATGTTATGCCTCCAGCTTCTTCCCCATTAGGGTACCTAGTCACAGGTAGCAAGATGGGGTCAATCCAGAAAGGTCTATTTTGTGTTTGGCAAGTCCAGCAAACAGACTGGATTGAGAGTGTGTACCTCTTAACAGTTCTGCTACAGTCTCTTTTTTTTCCCTGGGGACAATTTGTATGCATCACTCCTTAGTCATTTCACCATAGATCTATACAGACTTGGGACCGTGTCTGTGGATATGTGTGAGGGTGTAACTTACTTCTGTGGGTGGCTGTATGTTCTTCATCTGTTTCAGCATGGACCTGGGTTAGGCTGACTCTGGCAAATCCCAAACTGCTTGGGACTGAGTGAGTGGGAGGGTTCTGGACTGGCATTTCTGGGATGCAAATTTCCTAGAAGATTTTGGTTTTTTTCTTTTTCTTTGATTCTGCATTTGTGGAGTCCTACTACAGTCCTTATCATTTTCCAAAGATCCAAGAAAGTGGGATTTGCCATTTTTAGATGATTCTTAGGGGAGATTTTCCAGGGGATGTCTTAAGTTGTCCTACTGATGATGTCACTCATCTTCTGCCTCTTCATTCTGTTAACTGTTTTTGGGATACAGATTTTTTTTTTTAATAGTGACCTTTAACTTTTTTCCTTTCATGGATGATGATTTTTGGGTAGTATCTAAAAACTCATTAAACCCATAGTAATGTATATTTTCTCCTATGTTTTCTTCTATAAGTTTTATTGTTTGCATTTTACCCTTATATATATATGATATTATTTGTTTATATTGTTGTGTGAGGGGAAAGATCTATGTCTATGTTCATTTTTTTTTTTTGCATATGGACATCCAGTTACATGTTGTAATATTTTATTTTATTTTTTTTTATCTTTTTAAATTCATTCATTCTACTTTTTTGAGGGGGTGGTAACTTTTGATTGTTTTTATTTTTGTTTTGGATTTAAACCTATACATAATTTCCTTCTAGTCATAGCTTTATTTGCATCTCACAAATGTTAAGTGCTAATTTCATTATTATTAATTGCAACATATTTTCAAAATAATATTGGAATTTTTTTCCACCAGTGTTGTTTTGAATAGATTTGTTTACATGAGTTATATGGCACTTCTGTTTTTACCATATTTTCTATCTGAGCTTTAAAATGGGTTTTGTCTACAAACCTATTTTCCAGGTAACCAATTATTTATTCTATCTATAGACCCACCTCTTTAATTTTAATTATATTCATTACATTTTTCAGACCCAGAATATATCTTTGATTATATTTGTATCAATTTTATTTCCTCAAGAGGAATTTTCCATTTTTCTTCATTTTTTTTGAAATATTATTAAAGCTGCTGAAATGCAATATACCAGAAATGGATTCACTTTAACAATGGGGGTTTATTATTTCAAAAATTTACAAGTCTAAGGCCATAAAAATGCCCCAATTATAGCATCAACAGGATGATACCTTTTCTGAAGAAAGGCCAATGGCATCTTTGGTTCCTCTGTCACATGAAAAGTCACATGGTGACATCTGCTAGTCCTTTTTCTCCTGGGTTCTGGTTACAAAATGGCTTTCTCCAAAATGTCTCTAGGTTTCTGCCGCTCTTAGCTTCCCTTGGCTCTCTGCTTGTTTCTCCTGGGGCATTTGTTTCTAACCATCTCTTTTAGCTTCAGCTACTGTGGGTCCTCCTTCCTTCTCCCAGGGGGAAACTCTGGATTACATATTTTAGCTTCTCTCCAAAATGTCTCTCTCAGCTTCTCTGAGCTCTCTCTCTCTCTTGCTCTCCCTCTCACTCTCTCTCAGCCCTCTGAAAAGACTCCAGTAAAGGATTAAGATCCACCTTGAATGGGCATAGTCACATCTCCATGGAAACAATCTAATCAAAAGGTCCCACCCACAATAGGTCTGCCCCCACAAGACTGGATTACAAGAACATTGTATTTTATGGGCTACATAAAAGATTCAAACCAGTACAATTATAAATGATTTTTTAAATATGTCTAAAAGCACCAGTATATGGATCATACCAGGTTTCTTTGTACAGTTTTTGTTGGTTTTAGATCACTTGAATATGATTATTCATAAATGAATATTTACAGTTCTTCCAGATGATCTCTTACTCCAAAGAAGATTTAATATTCTTCAGTCTGATAGAGAATAGAAAAATTGCCTTTATCTGGAATCTGTTAAAATTTGCCTATTTCTATTTTCCCCTGTTGTTACGACACCACCCTTAAACTTAAAATGCATTCTTCTCAGGTTTAACTGAAGTCCTGGAGATTTTACCAGGTCTGTGTTGCTTGGACCCTTGAATCCCAATTTGTCTCCTTATTATTCTGTTACTGCAAAATATCTGCTGAGTGAAGAGGGGCAAGATGGTGGCATAGAGGGAAGTGGAATCCAGCTAGTCCCCTGGATCAACTAATAAACAACTAGGAAGAACTAGTAAATAATTTGGAATAACTGCTGGGGGACAGCTCTGACTGTCCACACATCACACACCAAACGGGATTGGGATGAATGCCTGAGACCACAGAACAAAATCTGTAAGTAAAAGCTGTGGAACTGCACCAAGAGTCCCTCCCCCATGGCAGTCAGAGCTGCAAAATCTCACTGTGGTAGAAACTAGAAGCACTCTCTCAGTGAAGCTAGCAAATACAGCTCAGCTTAGCTCCAAATGGGGTATTAATTAACAAACATGGACTGCTGAATACAAGCTACAACCCCCCAACAAGGAGATAGAGGCTTTTAGTGATGACTAGCCTTAAAAAAAAGAGACAACTTATCTGACCTGGGAGGGGGCACTCAGAAGATCAGGTGTTACCTCAAGCTGATGAGTGAAACTGGGGGGCCATCTATTGGCTCCAAAAGAGGGCTTTCTGTCCCTTTTTCTCACTCTCACCGTGAGGGGCACAGAACAGAGAAAGCCATAGCCATTTTCAGTTCCCAGTGTTCTGACCCAGACAGAGGAAGAGATAACAGAGTCAAAGAGACAACAATTCAAATGCAGATGAAAACTCCCAAGGGAGTTTATCTTCTCTTAGAGTAGGGAGGAGGGGCTCAGCTTTCCCTTCAGAATCAGACCCCAGAGCCTGGGCAAAAACAGCCAAAACAAAAACTGAAGGGGCCCATTTCTTTACACCTGTTGGGAGCAACAGGCTGACAGGTACCACCTGCTGGTCAGTTTAGGAAAAGCACAGTGACTGGAAGCCTCACAGGAAAGTCTGTCATTCCTCAAAGACACACTCTGAACATAACACCATTCTGAGACCTGAACCCGTTCTGGTCTGGGAAAATCTGACTGGGTTAACTAAGGAAACAAGATGCCTAGACAACAGAAAACTACAATCTATGCTAGGAAAAATGAAGATATGGCCCAGACAAAGGAACAAACTTACACCTCAATCAAGATACAGTTGAGATATTGTTTCAATTTAATGAAACAATCTATTAAAGATTTTCAAAGAAATATACTAAATGAAACAAAAAAACAAATCAATGAGTTCAGGGAGATATAACAAAAGAGACAAAGGCCATAAAGGAAACACAGGTCAAGTATAAGGTAGAAATTGGAAGTTTGAAAAAATGACTGACAAAATCTATGGAAATGAAAGGGACAACAAAAGAGATGAAAAACACAATGGACACATACAACAGCAGATCTCAAGAGGCAGAAAAAAACATTCAGGAACTGGAGAACAAGACACCTGAAATCCTACACACAAAAGAACAGATAGGGAAAAGAATGGAAAAATATGAGCAACATCACAGGGAAATGAAGAATGACATAAATGTGTGTGTCATTGGTGTCCCAGAAGCAGAAGAGAAGAGAAAAGGGGCAGAAGCAATAATAGAGGAAATAATAAATGAAAATTTCCCATCTCTTATGAAAGACATAAAATTTCAGATCCACGAAGCACAGCCTACCCCAAACAGAATAGATCTGAATAGACCTATGCCAACACACTTAATAATCAGATTATCAAACATCCAAGACAAAGAGAGAATCTGGAAGGCAACAAGAGAAAAGCAATCCATCACAAACAAAGGAACCTTGATAAGACTATGTGTGGATTTCTCATTAGAAACCATGGAGGCAAGAAGGAAGTGGGGTGACATATTTAAGACACTGAAAAACTGCCAACCATGAATCCTATATCTGGCAAAACTGTCCTTCAAATGTGAGGGAGAGGAGGCGGGGCAAGATGGCAGACTGGTGAGCTGTATGTTTTAGTTACTCCTCCAGGAAAGTAGGTAAAAAGCCAGGAACTGCGTGGACTGGACACCACAGAGCAATCTGTCTTTGGGCATACTTCATACAACACTCATGAAAACGTGGAACTGCTGAGATCAGCGAAATCTGTAAGTTTTTGCGGCCAGGGGACCCGCGCCCCTCCCTGCCAGGCTCAGTCCCGGGGGAGGAGGGGCTGTCAGCTCCAGGAAGGAGAAGGGAGAATTGCAGTGGCTGCTCTCATCGGAAACTCATTCTACTGATTCAAACTCCAACCATAGATAGACTGAGGCCAGACACCAGAGACTCTGAGAGCAGCCAGCCCAGCAGAGAGGAGACGGGCATAGAAGGAAAACAACACGAGAAGCTCCAAAGTAAAAGCAGAGGATTTTTGGAGTTCTGGTGAACACAGAAAGGGGAAGGGCGGAGATCAGGCCTTGAGGCGCATATGCAAATCCCCAAGCAAGGCTGATCTCTCTGCCCAGGGCACCTTTCCTTAATGGCCCTGGTTGCTTTGTCTATTAGCATTTCAATAACCCATTAGATCTCTGAGGAGGGCCGTTTTTTTTTTTGTTTTTTTTTTTTGTTTTTTTTTTTTTTAATCCTTTTTGCTTTTTCTAAAACAATTACTCTAAGAAGCTCAATACAGAAAGCTTCAAAGAATTGAAATTTGGGCACGTCAAGTCAAGAGCAGAACTAAGAGAGCTCTGAGACAAAAGGCAATAATCCAGTGGCTGAGAAAATTCACTAAACAACACAACTTCCCAAGAAAAGGGGGGTGTCCGCTCACAGCCACCATCCTGGTGGACAGGAAACACTCCTGCCCATCGCCAGCCCCATAGCCCAGAGCTGCCCCAGACAACCCAGTGTGATGGAAGTGCTTCAAATAAAAGGCACACACCACAAAACTGGGCGTGGACATTAGCCTTCCCTGCAACCTCAGCTGAATGTCCCAGAGCTGGGAAGGGGGAGCAGTGTGAATTAACAGAGCCCCATTCAGCCATCATTTGAGCAGACAGGGAGCCTCCCAACACAGCCCAGCAGCCCAGAACTGCCCTGGGGGGACGGCACTCACCTGTGACATAGCACAGTCATCCCTCAACAGAGGACCCGGGGTGCACAGCCTGGAAGAGGGGCCCACTTGCAAGTCTCAGGAGCCATACGCCAATACCAAAGACTTGTGGGTCAGTGGCAGAGACAAACTGTGGCAGGACTGAACTGAAGGATTAGACTATTGCAGTAGCTTTAAAACTCTAGGATCATCAGGGAGATTTGATTGTTAGGGCCACCCCCCCTCCCCGACTGCCCAGAAACACGCCCCACATACAGGGCAGGCAACACCAACTACACACGCAAGCTTGGTACACCAATTGGGCCCCACAAGACTCACTCCCCCACTCACCAAAAAGGCTAAGCAGGGGAGATCTGGCTTGTGGAGAACAGGTGGCTCGTGGACGCCACCTGCTGGTTAGTTAGAGAAAGTGTACTCCACGAAGCTGTAGATCTGATAAATTAGAGATAAGGACTTCAACTGGTCTACAAACCCTAAAAGAACCCTATCAAGGACAGCAAATGCCACGAGGCCAAAAACAACAGAAAATTATAAAGCATATGAAAAAACCAGACGATATGGATAACCCAAGCCCAAGCACCCAAATCAAAAGACCAGAAGAGACACACCTAGAGCAGCTACTCAAAGAACTAAAGATGAACAATGAGACCCTAGTACGGGATATGAAGGAAATCAAGAAGACCCTAGAAGAGCATAAAGAAGACATTGCAAGACTAAATAAAAAAATGGATGATCTTATGGAAATTAAAGAAACTGTTGACCAAATTAAAAAGATTCTGGACACTCATAGTACAAGACTAGAGGAAGTTGAACAACGAATCAGTGACCTGGAAGATGACAGAATGGAAAATGAAAGCATAAAAGAAAGAATGGGGAAAAAAATTGAAAAACTCGAAATGGACCTCAGGGATATGATAGATAATATGAAACGTCCGAATATAAGACTCATTGGTGTCCCAGAAGGGGAAGAAAAGGGTAAAGGTCTAGGAAGAGTATTCAAAGAAATTGTTGGGGAAAACTTCCCAAATCTTCTAAACAACATAAATACACAAATCATAAATGCTCAGCGAACTCCAAATAGAATAAATCCAAAAAAAACCACTCCGAGACATATACTGATCACACTGTCAAACATAGAAGAGAAGGAGCAAGTTCTGAAAGCAGCAAGAGAAAAGCAATTCACCACATACAAAGGAAACAGCATAAGACTAAGTAGTGACTACTCAGCAGCCACCATGGAGGCGAGAAGGCAATGGCACGATATATTTAAAATTCTGAGAGAGAGGAATTTCCAGCCAAGAATACTTTATCCAGCAAAGCTCTCCTTCAAATTTGAGGGAGAGCTTAAATTTTTCACAGACAAAGAAATGCTGAGAGAATTTGCTAACAAGAGACCTGCCCTACTGGAGATACTAAAGGGAGCCCTACAGACAGAGAAACAAAGACAGGACAGAGAGACTTGGAGAAAGGTTCAGTACTAAAGAGATTCGGTATGGGTACAATAAAGGATATTAATAGAGAGAGGGAAAAATATGGCAAACATAATCCAAAGGATAAGATGGCCGATTCAAGAAATGCCTTCACAGTTTTAACGTTGAATGTAAATGGATTAAACTCCCCAATTAAAAGATATAGATTCGCAGAATGGATCAAAAAAAATGAACCATCAATATGTTGCATACAAGAGACTCATCTTAGACACAGGGACACAAAGAAATTGAAAGTGAAAGGATGGAAAAAAAATATTTCATGCAAGCTACAGCCAAAAGAAAGCAGGTGTAGCAATATTAATCTCAGATAAAATAGACTTCAAATGCAGGGATGTCTTGAGAGACAAAGAAGGCCACTACATACTAATAAAAGGGGCAATTCAGCAAGAAGAAATAACAATCGTAAATGTCTATGCACCCAATCAAGGTGCCACAAAATACATGAGAGAAACACTGGCAAAACTAAAGGAAGCAATTGATGTTTCCACAATAATTGTGGGAGACTTCAACACATCACTCTCTCCTATAGATAGATCAACCAGACAGAAGACCAATAAGGAAATTGAAAACCTAAACAATCTGATAAATGAATTAGATTTAACAGACATCTACAGGACATTACATCCCAAATCACCAGGATACACATACTTTTCTAGTGCTCACGGAACTTTCTCCAGAATAGATCATATGCTGGGACATAAAACAAGCCTCAATAAATTTAAAAAGATTGAAATTATTCAAAGCACATTCTCTGACCACAATGGAATACAATTAGAAGTCAATAACCATCAGAGACTTAGAAAATTCACAAATACCTGGAGGTTAAACAACACACTCCTAAACAATCAGTGGGTTAAAGAAGAAATAGCAAGAGAAATTGCTAAATATATAGAGATGAATGAAAATGAGAACACAACATACCAAAACCTATGGGATGCAGCAAAAGCAGTGCTAAGGGGGAAATTTATAGCACTAAACGCATATATTAAAAAGGAAGAAAGAGCCAAAATCAAAAAACTAATGGATCAACTGAAGAAGCTAGAAAATGAACAGCAAACCAATCCTAAACCAAGTAGAAGAAAAGAAATAACAAGGATTAAAGCAGAAATAAATGACATAGAGAACAAAAAAACAATAGAAAGGATAAATATCACCAAAAGTTGGTTCTTTGAGAAGATCAACAAGATTGACAAGCCCCTAGCTAGACTGACAAAATCAAAAAGAGAGAAGACCCATATAAACAAAATAATGAATGAAAAAGGTGACATAACTGCAGATCCTGAAGAAATTAAAAAAATTATAAGAGGATATTATGAACAACTGTATGGCAACAAACTGGACAATGTAGAAGAAATGGACAATTTCCTGGAAACATATGAACAACCTAGACTGACCAGAGAAGAAATAGAAGACCTCAACCAACCCATCACAAGCAAAGAGATCCAATCAGTCATCAAAAATCTTCCCACAAATAAATGCCCAGGGCCAGATGGCTTCACAGGGGAATTCTACCAAACTTTCCAGAAAGAACTGACACCAATCTTACTCAAACTCTTTCAAAACATTGAAAAAAATGGAACACTACCTAACTCATTTTATGAAGCTAACATCAATCTAATACCAAAACCAGGCAAAGATGCTACAAAAAAGGAAAACTACCGGCCAATCTCCCTAATGAATATAGATGCAAAAATCCTCAACAAAATACTTGCAAATCGAATCCAAAGACACATTAAAAAAATCATACACCATGACCAAGTGGGGTTCATTCCAGGCATGCAAGGATGGTTCAACATCAGAAAAACAATCAATGTATTACAACACATTAAAAACTCGAAAGGGAAAAATCAATTGATCATCTCAATAGATGCTGAAAAAGCATTTGACAAAATCCAACATCCCTTTTTGATAAAAACACTTCAAAAGGTAGGAATTGAAGGAAACTTCCTCAACATGATAAAGAGCATATATGAAAAACCCACAGCCAGCATAGTACTCAATGGTGAGAGACTGAAAGCCTTCCCTCTAAGATCAGGAACAAGACAAGGATGCCCGCTGTCACCACTGTTATTCAACATTGTGCTGGAAGTGCTAGCCAGGGCAATCCGGCAAGACAAAGAAATAAAAGGCATCCAAATTGGAAAAGAAGAAGTAAAACTGTCATTGTTTGCAGATGATATGATCTTATATCTAGAAAACCCTGAGAAATCAACGATACACCTACTAGAGCTAATAAACAAATTTAGCAAAGTAGCGGGATACAAGATTAATGCACATAAGTCAGTAATGTTTCTATATGCTAGAAATGAACAAACTGAAGAGACACTCAAGAAAAAGATACCATTTTCAATAGCAACTAAAAAAATCAAGTACCTAGGAATCAACTTAACCAAAGATGTAAAAGACCTATACAAAGAAAACTACATAACTCTACTAAAAGAAATAGAAGGGGACCTTAAAAGATGGAAAAATATTCCATGTTCATGGATAGGAAGGCTAAATGTCATTAAGATGTCAATTCTACCCAAACTCATCTACAGATTCAATGCAATCCCAATCAAAATTCCAACAACCTACTTTGCAGACTTGGAAAAGCTAGTTATCAAATTTATTTGGAAAGGGAAGATGCCTCGAATTGCTAAAGACACTCTAAAAAAGAAAAACGAAGTGGGAGGACTTACACTCCCTGACTTTGAAGCTTATTATAAAGCCACAGTTGCCAAGACAGCATGGTACTGGCACAAAGATAGACATATAGATCAATGGAATCGAATTGAGAATTCAGAGATAGACCCTCAGATCTATGGCCGACTGATCTTTGATAAGGCCCCCAAAGTCACCGAACTGAGCCATAATGGTCTTTTCAACAAATGGGGCTGGGAGAGTTGGATATCCATATCCAAAAGAATGAAAGAGGACCCCTACCTCACCCCCTACACAAAAATTAACTCAAAATGGACCAAAGATCTCAATATAAAAGAAAGTACCATAAAACTCCTAGAAGATAATGTAGGAAAACATCTTCAAGACCTTGTATTAGGAGGCCACTTCCTAGACTTTACACCCAAAGCACAAGCAACAAAAGAGAAAATAGATAAATGGGAACTCCTCAAGCTTAGAAGTTTCTGCACCTCAAAGGAATTTCTCAAAAAGGTAAAGAGGCAGCCAACTCAATGGGAAAAAATTTTTGGAAACCATGTATCTGACAAAAGACTGATATCTTGCATATACAAAGAAATCCTACAACTCAATGACAATAGTACAGACAGCCCAATTATAAAATGGGCAAAAGATATGAAAAGACAGTTCTCTGAAGAGGAAATACAAATGACCAAGAAACACATGAAAAAATGTTCAGCTTCACTAGCTATTAGAGAGATGCAAATTAAGACCACAATGAGATACCATCTAACACCGGTTAGAATGGCTGCCATTAAACAAACAGGAAACTACAAATGCTGGAGGGGATGTGGAGAAATTGGAACTCTTATTCATTGTTGGTGGAACTGTATAATGGTTCAGCCACTCTGGAAGTCAGTCTGGCAGTTCCTTAGAAAACTAGATATAGAGCTACCATTCGATCCAGCGATTGCACTCCTCGGTATATACCCGGAAGATCGGAAAGCAGTGACACGAACAGATATCTGCACGCCAATGTTCATAGCAGCATTATTCACAATTGCCAAGAGATGGAAACAACCCAAATGTCCTTCAACAGATGAGTGGATAAATAAAATGTGGTATATACACCCGATGGAATACTACGCGGCAGTAAGAAGGAACGATCTGGTGAAACATATGACAACATGGATGAACCTTGAGGACATAATGCTGAGCGAAATAAGCCAGGCACAAAAAGAGAAATATTATATGCTACCACTAATGTGAACTTTGAAAAATGTAAAACAAATGGTTTATAATGTAGAATGTAGGGGAACTAGCAGTAGAGAGCAATTAAGGAAGGGGGAACAATAATCCAGGAAGAACAGATAAGCTATTTAACGTTCTGGGGATGCCCAGAAATGACTATGGTCTGTTAATTTCTGATGGTTGTAGTAGGAACAAGTTCACTGAAATGTTGCTATATTATGTAACTTTCTTGGGGTAAAGTAGGAACATGTTGGAAGTTAAGCAGTTATCTTAGGTTAGTTGTCTTTTTCTTACTCCCTTGCTATGGTCTCTTTGAAATGCTCTTTTATTGTATGTTTGTTTTCTTTTTAACTTTTCTTCCATACAGTTGATTTAAAAAAGAAAGGAAAGTTAAAAAAAAAAAAAGAAAAACAAGGAAAAAAAGATGTAGTGCCCCCTTGAGGAGCCTGTGGAGAATGCAGGGGTATTCGCCTACCCCACCTCCATGGTTGCTAACATGACCACAGACATAGGGGACTGGTGGTTTGATGGGTTGAGCCCTCTACCATAAGTTTTACCCTTGGGAAGACGGTTGCTGCAAAGGAGAGGCTAGGCCTCCCTGTATTTGTGCCTAAGAGTCTCCTCCTGAATGCCTCTTTGTTGCTCAGATGTGGCCCTCTCTCTCTGGCTAAGCCAACTTGAAAGATGAAATCACTGCCCTCCCCCCTACGTGGGATCAGACACCCAGGGGAGTGAATCTCCCTGGCAACGTGGAATATGACTCCCAGGGAGGAATGTAGACCTGGCACCGTGGGACGGAGAACATCTTCTTGACCAAAAGGGGGATGTGAAAGGAAATGAAATAAGCTTCAGTGGCAGAGAGATTCCAAAAGGAGCCGAGAGGTCACTCTGGTGGGCACTCTTATGCACACTTTAGACAACCCTTTTTAGGTTCTAAAGAATTGGGGTAGCTGGTGGTGGATACCTGAAACTATCAAACTACAACCCAGAACCCATGAATCTCGAAGACAGTTGTATAAAAATGTAGCTTATGAGGGGTGACAATGGGATTGGGAAAGCCATAAGGACCAAACACCACTTTGTCTAGTTTATGGATGGATGTGTAGAAAAGTAGGGGAAGGAAACAAACAGACAAAGGTACCCAGTGTTCTTTTTTACTTCAATTGCTCTTTTTCACTCTAATTATTATTCTTGTTATTTTTGTGTGTGTGCTAATGAAGGTGTCAGGGATTGATTTAGGTGATGAATGTACAACTATGTAATGGTACTGTAAACAATCGAAAGTACAATTTGTTTTGTATGACTGCGTGGTATGTGAATATATCTCAATAAAATGATGATTAAAAAAAAAAAAAAAAAAAAGAGAAGCTCATCGTATCACTGAAAAAGATTTAAACCACCCAGAAAAAAGCAAAGAAAAAATAAAATTACTCCAAATCGTAAAAAAAAAAAAAAAAAAAATAAATGTGAGGGAGAGTTTAAAATGTTCTCTGACAGACAATGAGAGTATTTGTGAACAAGATACCTGCACTACAGGAAATAGCAAAGGGAGCACTACAGACAGATAGGAAAAGACAAGAGTGAGAGGCTTGGCACATAATTTTGAGTGATGGTAGCACAGCAATGTAAGTATACTGAACAAAGTTTACTGTGAGTATGGTTGAAAGAGGAATATTAGGAGCATGTGGACACCACAATGAAAGAGGAAAGATAAAGACTGGGACTGAAACCTAGAGTGCTCAACAATTGTGATAAAATGTGCAAATATGTTTTTGCATGAGGGAGAATACATGAATGCCAAACTTGCAAGATGTTAAAAATAGGTTGGTATTGGGGAAAAATACAATCAATGAACACTAGAGACTATAGTTAACAGAAACTTTGTGTTATGCTTCCTTTAATGTAACAAAGGCAATATACCAAAGCTAAATGCCTGTAAGAGAGGAACATAAGGGAGGGGTTTGGAACTCTTGGCATTGGTGATGTTGTCTGACTCTTATTCTACTTTAGTTTAATTCTATCTATCCTTTAGTTGCTTTTTAGCTGTCTTGTTTTTTTATGTTTTTTTTTTTTTTGCTTTCTTTTTCTGTTTACTCTCTACCTTCTTTGAATCTTCTTCCTGCTCTGTGGAAGAAATAGAGATGTCCTTATATACATACTGGAGACTGTGATGAATACATAAATATGTAACTATACAGGGAACCATCAATTGGTTACTTAGGATGGAAAGTATGGGGGGTGAACAAAACCGTCTTTAAAAAATGGGTTGATGAAGAAAGCTTGAAGGCACTTCATTGAGTGAAATAAGTCAGACACATAAGGACAAATATTGCATGGTCTCACTGATATGAATTATAATACCTAAACACATAGACATGAAATATAAGTTAACAGGATATAGAATGAGGCTAAAGAATCTGGAGCAGTTGCTTATCATGAGCAGAATGTTCAACTAGGTTGAACCTAAAGTGTTTGGAAGTGAACAGAGGTGACAGTAACACATCATTGTGAGAATAACTAACAGTGCTGAATGGTGTGTGAATGGTAGAAAGAGGAAGCTTAGAGACAAGTAGGTCACCAGAAGGAAAGCTGGAAGTTAAAAGATGGGAATGTATGAAACAATGAATCTTGTGGTGGACAGTGTCCATGATTAACTGTACAAATATTAGAAATCTCTTTCATTTACTAGAACCAGTGTAGGGCACCATAACTAGAAGCTAATAATAGAGGGGTGTATAGGGAATAGTGTACCTATTGCAAACTATGTACTACAGTTAATGGTATTTTAACATTCTTTCATCAACAGAAGCAAATGTACTATACCAATACTATGAGCCAATAATGGAGGTGGGGGGATGGTTAGGGATGGGGAGAAATTGTATTTCTTGTTTTTATTTATTTTCTGGAGTAATGGAAATTTCTAAAAATTGGAAAAAATAATTGTGGTGATGGATGCACAGTTGTATGATGGTACTTTGGGCAATTGATTGTGCACTTTGGATCTTTGGATAATTGCATGGTGTGTGAACAATCTCAATAAAATTAAATGAAAAAAATATATATCTGCTGAGACTTTTTTGGGAGATCCTTAATTTCTTGAAATCTTAGAGTCTAGCCCTACCATCTATAACATGAGTGGTCTTCAAATATTTCTAAGGGAAATTGAGAATTTTATGTTACTCTCACATCTCAGTGATTCCTATTTTGCTTGCACTTGGATCCTTGAATATGATCTGCCATGTTTGTTCTCCAATACTTCAAATGATTGCTTTTATAAATATAAATAATATACAATCTTTTCACTTTTGTTGGAAAGTTAGTCTCACTCCCCATAGGTGGAAATATAGATCCTATGTGAGATTTTAATATTTTTAAGATTGTGTTATGACAAGAACTCAGGAATTCATTGTTCCAGTACTACCAATCAAACATCATAAAAGACTTTACTGCAGTTTAGGGATTTGCAGTGTTCTTTAATTTGATTCTGTTCCTGAATTCAATTTTTTCTTCCCACTATTGCTTCATTTCTCAGTCTCCATTTCTACTAAGTTGCCTTTAGGCCTCAAAATCCTATGTTCTGATTTACTTTATTAATATTCCTTTTTATTTTTGTCTTACCAGAAATCTGTTTCTTTATTCTGCCCTTATTCTAATACAATCACTCTTCTCTCCAAAAAAGTAATAAGTATTTAAAATTTATGACACTCAAATCCATTTAATTATTTATTTAACCAAACATTATTGAATGTCGTTATGTAAAGATTTGTACAAAGCATTGAAAGAGATGATTTGGTAATTAGAAATATTTACAAACCCAAAAGTTATCCAAAGCTTCCTATTCTTATTTGAGAGCAAATAATTCATGACTAACCAGTTTAGTAATGTAGACAAAAAATAAATTGGATAACAAGGTAAGTCAAACCTTTTACTGATATCAGTCTGTGTGAGAAGACTGTCTTCTTGTTATGGGAAACCCATCCATCATTTCAATTGAAATGCTTTTCTTTGAATCTATTTTCAATATTATCACATTTTTTATTACTAAAATTGTATTAACATTTTGAAAGAAATATTTTATAATAAAACCATACAGGGTGTAATTAGTGCCTTTCAGTTTGATTAGAACTAATTTACATTAAATTTAAATTCTTGCTAGAATGTATGGAATAATTTTCTGTAGGGGACCATGAGCTCAGCCTTACCGGAAGTTCTTATTATTATTATTTACACCCATCTGTCTGAGATGACTGGAGGCTGAATTAGAGATCAGAGATCATAAAGATCTTGCATTTATCTAACACACTCATTTTCATGGAGATAGAATTTTATTAATATATTTGGTAGAAATAAATCATTTGATGCTTCATCTGAGTCATGTTCATTTTATATAAGCTTGATGTGTCACAAAAACTAGGAAAACAAGAGGGATAGGTAAAACACAAATATTGTAATAATATAAAGTCTTAAGAGGAAGTCTAAATTTCACACAATTCTAAGCATAAATTAAAATTCAAATATAAATTTTATTTCTAAATACACATAATAGATTGAACTTTTCAAATTTACAAATATTAAATGAAGAAGCACTTCATTTTTGCTTGTTTTCCTACAACTGATTCCCAAATGGGCCATCTGTCATTTATTAAGGACATTTTTTGTAACAGCTTTGCCGAGATTTAATTCATCTACAAGAAATCACATTCTTTAAATATACAATTTAGTGTTTTTTAATATATTCAGAGTTGTGCAATCATCACCACAATCAATTTTAGAATATTTTTATCACCTTAAAAAGAAATGCTATATGATTTGGCTATCACCCTTAAATTTCCCTAAGCTCCCAAGCCCCAAGTAACCATTAATTTACTTTATGTCTCTATAGATTTGCCCATTCCAAACATTTCATATAAATGGGATCACATAATATATGATCTTCTGACATTGGTTTATTTCACCTGGTATAATGTTTTCAAGGTTCATCCATGTTATAACATGCATAAGTACCTTTATATTTATGAACAATTAATATGCCATTGTATGGATGAACCACATTTTATTTATCAACTGATTGGCATTTGGGTTGTTTCTACTTTTTAAATATTATGAATGGTGACATTTATATGCAAAGTTTTGTGTGGACATATGTTTTCCTTATCTTGGATATATACCAAGGACTAGAAATTCTGAATCAAAAGGCATCTCTATATTTAACATTTTTAGGAACTGCGAGACTCTTCTTCACAGTGGCTGCACAATTTTACATACCCACCAGCAGTCTATGAGAGTGCCAATTTCTCCACATCCATGTCAACATTTGATAGCTTCTGACTTTTGTATAGTCATGCTACTGGGTATGAAGTGATATCTAATTGTAGTTTTTAAACTTTTAATTATAGCAACTTATAAACTTAAAATTTCAGTTTAGCCACTTGCAATTATCCAATTCAGTGACTTTAATTACATTCCCTGTATGTGCTACCATCACTGCAATACATTATTGAAACTTTTTGATGACCTCAACAGATATTTGGAATCATTCAGCAATAAATCCCCATCTTGCTAGATTCTTGCTAGAATGTATGAAATGATTTTCTGATTTATTATCCCCATCTCCTCTCCCTAGCCCATAATAATCTACTTTCTATTTCTATGAATTTTCATATTTCACATGAGAGGAAACATATAATATGTGTCCTTTTGTATCTTGCATATATCACTTAATATGATATCTTCAAGGTTCATGCATGTTGTAGTACGTATCAGAACTTCATTCCTTTTTATGGTGGAATAATATTATATATATACACACCACTTTTTGATTACCTACTTATCTGTTGATGGACACTTGGATTACTTCCACCTTGTGGCTCTTGTGCATGGTGTACACATATCTGTTCAAGTCTTGTTTTCAATTCACTGCAGTGAATTGCTGGGTCATAGGTAATTACATTTTCAATTTTTTGAGGAAGCAATAACATCTTTTCCACAGTAGCTGACTGATTTTACATTCCCAACTACAACATACAAGGGTTCCTATTTCTCCACATTCACAATAATATTTGTTATTTTCCATTTTTAAAATAATAGTCATCCTAATGGGTATATCCTATAGTATTTATTTGTATTTCCCTAATGGCTAATGATGTTGAACATTTTTTCGTATGCTTATTGCTCATTTGTAAATCCTCTTTGGAAAAATGTTTGTTCAAATCCTTTGCCCATTATTTAATTAGGCTGTTTGCCTTTTAGTTGAGTTGTACTTCTTTATATGTAATGGATATTAAACCCTCATCATATATATATGACTTACAACTATTTTCTCCCATTGTGTTGGTAGTCTTTTCACTTTCTTGAAAATATTTGATGTACAAATTTTTCAAATTTTGGTGAAGCCCATTTTATCAATGTTTGATTTATTGTTGCTCCTTCTTTTGATGTTATAACTAAGAAATCACTGTCAAATCCAAGTTTTTTGGTTTTTGTTTATTTTGACATGTTTTATTCTAAGATTTTTTTGTTTTGGCTCCTATGTTTATGTCATTGACACATTGATGTTATATCTAAGAAATCACTGTCACATCTAAGTTTTGGATTCTGACTTATGTTTTATTCTAATGTTTTATGTTTTTTGCTCTTACGTTTATGTCCTTGACACACTGAGATAATTTGTTTACATGATGTGAGGTAGGAGTTCCACTGGATTCTTTTGCCTGCGCATATGCTGTTTCCCAATATCATTTGTTAAAGAGATTATTTTTCTGTTTTTAATGTACTTGGCCCCTTGTCAAAAATCAGTTGACCCTAGATGTGTGGACTCATTTCTAAACTCTCAGTTCTAGTACATTGGTCTATAAGTTTATCCTTATGCCAACATCACACTATTTTTATTGCTGTGAAATTGTAGCTAACTTTGAATACAGGAAGTGGGAAATTAATCTAGTACCCTACTAGCTTTCTTTTGGATTTTCTTTTGGTATTTTCCCTATAAAGGCTCATTTTATCTGCAAATAGACATAGTTTTACTTTCTCTTTTCCATTTGGATACATTTTATTTCCTTTACTGTCCTAATCACCATGAATAGACTATCCTTTACAATGTTCAGTGGAAGTTGTGATAGTAGAAATCCTTGTCTTATTCCTGATCTTAGGGGTCAGCATCCAGTCTTTCACAATTAAGTATGACATTAGCTAGGGGTTATGTTTCCTTATAACGGATTAAAGAAGTTCCCTTCTATTTCTAGTTTATTGAATATTTTTAAAATGAAAGGGTATTAATATTTTTTTAATGCTTTCTCCACATCTATTGAAACAATCATGCATTTTAAATTGCTTTTTATATTTCATTCCATTGAAATGGTGTATTACCTTCATTGATTTTCAGTTGTTAAAATAATCCTCACATTCTTGATATAAACCCCACTTGGTCATGGTATAAAATTATTTTTATACATTGCTATTATTTTGTTAAGGATATTTGTGCCTGTATTCATAAGAGATATTGTTCTGTAGTTTTCTTCTGGTGTATTTGTCTGGTTTTTGTATCAGGGTAATACTAACCACATAGTTGGCAAATGCTCAATCTTCTATTTTTAAAATTATTTTGTGAAGATTTTGAATTAATTCTTCTTATATTAAGTAGAATTCTCCAGTGAAGCCCTCTATGGCAGGGCTTTTATGTAGTTAGTTTCTGATTAGTAATTCTGTTTCTTCAGAAAATCAGAACTGATAACATATATGCATTTACATTCACATACATATATATTTACATATTAAGATGTATATTTTTGGAATTAGATCATATGGCTGTAGGGATTGGCAAGTCTGAACCTCATATGGCAGACTACAAGTTGGAAGCTCAATGAAGGTGATGTTGAATTCCATAGGAGTAGCTGCAAGTTGGGAACTATGATGAAGTTGATGATGAATTGAATTCCCCAGTAGAAGCTGGGTGTATGAAGCAGTGATAGAAATTCTTCTTTCTGACCTCTGATATTATCAGTTCTCCTTTTATGGCCTCCAATTGATTGGGTTTGATTGGTATTGATTGGGAATCCAATTGAGATTCCTCTTATTGCTGAAGGCAGTGTCCTTTATTGATTGTAGATGTAATCAGTCATAGATGCATTCAATTGATTAATGATTTAAATCCATGCATACGCTTACAGTAACTATCAATCCAGTGCTTGATGACCAAACAACTGGACCCCATTACCAATCCAAGTATGCACATGAAATTAACCATCACATTACACTCCTTATAACTAGGCATCCATACACAGCTCTGAAAATCATAATTCACTTCTATGTAAAGACAAAAAATAGTCATTCTTTCAACTAACATAATGCAATTGTCCTGTGTACAGCCAGAACTGCATTACCCTTTCCCCAGAAGAGGATAAAACTGCTTGGATGATATTCATCTTATCCTTGATATGCTCTAACTTAAATTATATGACATAAGCTTAGTAGGACATGTTATATGGTAAGGGGATAAGAGAGAGAAGGAAACCACAATATTTGCTATATATATATGTATGTGTGTGTGTATATATACACACACACACATACACACACACACTCACAGAGGGAGAGAGAGAGAGAGAGAGAGAGAGAGACAATATAGTCCTAACAAAACAAGAAATAAATACTCATAACAATTAGTGTCCTTGTTTGTGTACTTGGTCACATAGACACATAGCTTGTATTTCTTCTATGACATATTCCATATTCCCTTCACCCTTAGCAAACACCTCATTTGGTCTTGGTTCTTTGTCTGGGGAGGGTGACCCAAACCTTCATTCCTAAAGGTTCTGAGCCATGACTACTCCAGCTTGGACTGGGTTGCTGTACTTTTCTATTGATTTTAATAACAGGGCATTGCAACAATGAAACAACATAACAGATTTCCTTTATTCTAGGCATACTCTTCTTTAACTTCATTATGTGGTAGCAGCTATATTTCCCCTTTATAATCAAGATCAATCACCCCAGCTTCAACACTAACACCCTTCTTTGTCGACTCAGAGGCAGATTCCTAATCAGGGAAACAATGTGGAGATTTTGCCCATTGCTGAGTATGTCTATTCCAATTATGCATTACAAAACTGGGGAATTAATCACAGCATGGGCTGAGGAACACATGGGACACACTCCGGGAGGAAGCTAAGCTAACATTCCATTGATCACCTGGCCTCCAGAAGCCACTACTCTTTCTGGTGGACCACAGTTATGTTCTGGGCCTCCTGGAATTAATGTCAGTTCAGAGCTAGCATTCAGTAATCTCCCAAATGCCCGATCATTTCCTTTACCCCAATATGCAGTCACCCTTATAAAAAGCCTGTAAGTCCCTTTGGGGAAAACTGTGAGGAAGAGTAACAGTACACATTTTTGGCAATGTAGCAGGGTCCTTCCCCAAGGGACGTGGCCTTCCGTTCATTAAAGGGGTTCTAAGTCTATAACAGTATCAAGTCTGGGGATTGGTTGAGGGGCCTTGATTCTCTATTTTCATGATTCAAGTTAGACTTTTGTTCACTTGACCTAGAACTCTGCTGCTTATACAGATCCAGTAAGAATTCAGTAGACTGTCCATCCATTTTACTTCTAGGTACCTCATGACGAACTAACCAATGCCATAGTTCTCTTTGAGTCAGACTATTCTGATCACTGCTTTGAATCTGCTATCCAGTATGATAGCCCTGCACACCTTGTCTCTGATGATTAAGTGTCACCACTTCTCTCCTACCAACCTGGGATCTAATAATCTCCATTGTATTTAAGGGCACAAGTTCAGTGACAGCTGTTCTCACAGTAATATCTGAGTAACCACAGAGCTCTTCAAGAGTAGATGGAATGAATCTATCAAATTGATCCTCATAGTCACAGTGAAAGGGGTGTACTCTGGACATTCCTGGGGTGAGCAAGAAGGTCTTTTACATGATAAATCCACTCTAACAATCCAGTCTCTATAAGCCTTTTTCTAGCCTCATCTATATTACATAAGGGCAGATCTGACATTTCAGCTTCAGGCAATGTAGGCCACCTTTTGGTCCATGCTTCAGCCAACCACTCAAACAAATTGTTAGAACCCTTTCTAACCACTCAAGCTACAACATTGAATCCAGAATCTTTGTTTACTGGGCCCCTGTGATGGTTTGAATCTATTATGTACCACATAAAATGCTATGTTATTTTAATAAACTCTTGTGGGGGCAAACATATTGTGGGTGGGATTTATGATTACATTATTTCCATGAAGATGTGAACTCACCCATTCAAGGTGTGTTTTAATTAGTTTACTGGAGTCCTTAAGAGAACTCAGGGAGAGAGACAGAGAACTCAGAGCCAACAAAGATATAGATGCTTAGAGATGCTGATAGAAAGATGTTTGGCGATGCTAAGCCAAGAGGTGAAGTCCAGAGTTTGCCCTGGAAAAGCTAAATGAGAAACCACAGATGCTTAAAGAGAAAGGCACTACAATCAGAAGCTGAAAGCAATGAAACCCTGGAGCAAAGGAACAGCAGACACCAGCTACATGCCTTCCCAGCTGACAGCAGTGTTCCAGATGCCATTGGCCTCTCTTCAGTGAAGGTATCCTCTGGTTCATGCCTTAGTATGGATGCTTTTATGGCTTTATAACGGTACATTTGTAATGTATTAATTCCTCTCCATAAAAGCCAATACATTTGTGGTATATTGCATTTCAGCAGCACTAGCAAACCAGAGCAGCCTATATCAATAAATCCAGCCTGATCCAACTGTATATTCCTTCTGCCATTATCTCACAACATTAATATCCATTCCCACACATATTCCTCTGATTTATGTTGTAGAAATTGGAAAAATCATGCAGTTCTTTTATAATATAGTGCACTTAACCTTTTGTCACATTTTATTTCTCTCCTTTCATGGTCTTTTGGGACTTGAGTTTAATTATAGGTATGGAAGTAAAGAAGTGTGGTGGAAGTTGGTCATGAGAGGAATTAGCAGTGTTTTGCAGGCCAACTACTCCCTATTCCATTACAATTTCATCTGATGAAGCAGGGCAAATCTCTTCAGATAGCAGTGTGAGGGCTGTTTCCTCAGGAGAAGCAGTTATAAGGTTATCAGGTATCATAGGGCTATTCTCCTCAGGTGGAGTTGTGATGGCTGATTTGTCTGGGAAAACTGGAAGTGGGGTGATTGATTCCTCAGTAGAGACTGATACAGGCTTATCTGGAAAAGAAGACACAGCAGAATCTGTGGTCTCAATGTTCTCACTATCATTTTTATCAACTCAGATGTCCCCATTCCAATTTTCAGAATCCCATTCCTTCCCAATCATTGCCCTCACCTTAACAAGAGATGATTCCAATTGTGGGAATTCAAATGAGCATGTGTCTAGTTTTCATAAATATCAAGTTTGAGACTAAAAGAAATAAGAGTTTCTTTCAAGTCCTACATAGAAACTTTTATGCCTTCATGTGGTGCTTGAGTTGGAAGTTTGAAGTCCTGCTTCATTCTTTTATTTAACAACTTTAACTGGTTTTAGGAATAACCAGTCAACATCATTCGTAACTTCACAAACTGTTAAAACATCAAATATAATGTCACCCATATCCTAGCCTCTTATAAGCATTTAAGTAGCAGTATCTGGTGGCGATATTTTGTGTATCTGCATTGTCAATTTATTCCGTGGATTATTCATGCCCTCTTGATCAGTGGGAATAGAATCATTTATTTAACCAGATTAGAGCAAAATTTCTCAAAACCTCAGAACCAACAAGCAGCTCAGAAATCTCATTCTTAAGATTATTTTTCTCAAGCACTAGCCAACTCATGGTACCAAAATCTGTATTAGGGTTCTCCAGAGAAACAGAACTGACAGGAAATAGCTAGATAGCTAGTTAGAAATAGATAGAGATATTAAAAGATTTTTAAAAACAGGAATTGGCTCACACAGCTGTGGGGATTTGCAAGTCTGAATTCTGTTGGGCAGTCTGCATATTGGAAACTCAATGAAGGTGATGTTGAATTCCTTAGGAGAAGTTGCAAGTTGGGAACTCTGATGAAGGTGACAATAATTTGTTAAATTCCCCAGGAGAAGCTGGTTGTCTGACCTAGAGATAGGCATTCTACTTTCTGATTGCTGATATCTTCAGTTGTCCCTTTAAAGCCTCCTTAAAAGTTGGGTAAGGTGACCCTTCACATTGCTGAACGGCGTGTCCTTTGTTGACTGTAGATGTAATCAGTCATGGATGCAATCTAACAAATTAATGATGTACATCCATGAATGCCCTTACAGTAACAATCAGACCAGTGCTTGATGACAAAACATCAGGGTACCACAACCTAGTGAATTTGACATGTAAAATTAACCATCACACTTGTTATAGGTCTATTCATTTTTTCCTAGTACCTCTTGAGACAGTTTTGGTAGTTTGTGTTTTTAGGAGTTTGTCAGTTTCATGCAAATTATTCATTTTTTATTGACATAAAATTGTTCATAGTATTCCTTTATCATCTATTTATTTCTATAAGGTCAATAGTAATGTAATGTCCCATTTTACATTTCTGATTCTACTAAGTTGACTATTCTCTCTTCTTTTTCTTGATCAATTTTGCTAAAGTTTGGTGAGGTTTGTTGTTTCTTTGTTTTTTCAAAATCTCAACTTTTGTCATCACTGATTTGGTCTTTCATCTTTCCATTATCTGTTTCAGTAATTTCCACTTATGCTATATTAATTCCTTCCTTCTGCTTGCTTTTTATTTAGTTTTCTCTTCTGTTTCCAGTGTTTTATGTCAGAGTTTTGGTTATATATTTGATATCTTTCTTCTTTTTTCAAATAAGCATTTATAGCTAAACTATAAATTCCTTAATATTGATATGATATGTTATGCCTTCATTTTCATTTATCTCAAAGTTGTTTCTAATTTCTCCTGAGATTTCTTATTTGGCCCATTGGTTATTTAGGAAGTGTTTATTTCCCACATATCTGTGAATTTCCCAAGTGTCTTTCTGATATTGATTTATTATTTCATTCTATGGTTTCAGAAAATATACTTTGTATTATTTCAATCCCCTTGTCTTTACTAAGGTATTTATGCCTAGCTTATGGTCTATCCTAAATAATGTTCTGTATGCCCTCTGGAAGAATTCATATTCTTTTATAGTTGAATGGAGTATTGTATAAATGTGGGAGCTCAGGGCCTAAGGCCCTTCCCAAGGGCCTTGAAGCTTGTCCACATAGCAGCTTGCTTGATGTAGGATAGTAAGGTTTGACCTACTATCTTTGTAGGATCAGGCCTCCAGCACTAAATGTAATTTATAGCTTACCTCCTCCCAGAAAATCCCTGAGATACTAGTATTTACAAGATAACCTATAATCCTCCCCTCTTCCCTGTTGACTACAATCATCCTTCCCTTTGTCACAAGACTCCTGCTTCTCTGCTTATGCTCTTATACCCGTTGGAATGTCTTTGTCCTAACAGTTATAAACACTCCTTGGCACCCCCTGCTTTTGCAGAGTATCTTCACCTTGAGCTCTGAACTTGCTGCCATTCACAGCAGCTCCTGAATTCAGGGCAATTTGACTGACCTCCAACCCTGTAGGTAAGCCCTGAATAAAAACCCATGTCTCAGAATGTGTCCAGTGCTTTCTTTAGTTCTCCAGCTGCAAAAGACACTTGGGCTGTGGGCTGTGACAATAAATTTCTGCTAAATCTTGTTGGTTAATACTGTTTTTTTTTTTTTTTTTTTTGTCTTCTGTTTTCTTGTTGATGTTCTTCCTCATTTTTCTATGAAATATTGAAAGTTGAGTATCAATAGTTGTGTAGCTATTATTATTGAATTACCTATTTCTCCCTTCATTTCTCTGTTATTGCTTCTTGTATTTTGGGGCTCTTTTGTTAGTTACATGTACATGTTTTTAGTGGGTATAACTTCTTGATGAAAGACCATTTTATCAATATAAAGTGCCCTTCTTTTATCTAGTAATTTCTTTGGATTAAAATCTATTTGTCTGATCTTCATATACCCACTCAAGCTTCCTTACAGCTGCTCTTTCCTTGATATATCTTTTTCCATCTTTTTACTTTCAAACTATTTGTATCTTTGAATCTGAAGTATGCCCTGAAGACAGCATATGATTGAATCTTGTTTGTTTATGCAATCTATGAAATTTGATTGCATTGTTTTTTCAATTCAATTTTTAATATACTTATTTATATATTTGGCACTCTATTATGTGTTTTGTATGTGCCACGTTTCTGTTCTTCAATCTTTCCTTACTGTCTCCTTTTGCATTAAATGAATTGTTTTTAGTATAGTATTTTAATTTTGCTTTCACTATAGGTGTTTTCAGATATTTCCTTTGTGGTTGCCTTAGTTCTTACCATATATGTTCTTTTGTTCTTTTTTAATCAGTTTTATTGAGATATATTCACATACTTTACAATCAACCACAGTGTACAATTATGCACAGTACCATCATATAGTTGTGCATTCATCACCAAAAATTTTTTTTGAACATTTTCATTACTCCAAAAAAATAAAAATAAGAATAAAAATACAAATAAAGAAGAAAACCCCAAATATCCAATTCCCACCCCCCCATTATTCATTTAATTATTGTCCCCATTTTTCTACCCATCTGTCCATAAGCTGGATAAAGGGAGTATGAGCCACAAGGGATTCACAATCCCACAATCACACCATATAAGCTAGGTATTTGTACAATCAACTTCAAAGAATCAAGGCTACTGGGTTGCAGTTCAAGTTTCATGTACTTCCTTTTAGCTATTCCAATACACTAAAAACTGAAAAGGGATATCTATATAAGCATAAGAGTAACCTCCAGAATGACCTGTCGACTCCATCTGAAATCTCTTAGCCACTGAAACATTATTTTGTTTCATTTCTCTTCCTCCTTTTGGTCAAGAAGACTTTCTCAATACCATGATGCTGGGTTCAGACTCATCTCTAGGAGTCATGTCCCACATTGCCAGGGAGATTTATGTCTCTGGGAGTCAGCGAGTTTACCTGCCATGTGAGCTTAGGGGGAGAGATGCCACATCTGAGTAACAAAGAGATTCTTTTGAGAAGACTCCTAGGCAAAATTATAAGTAGGCTTAGCCTCTCCTTTGCAGTAACAAGCTTCATAAGGGCAATATTTGTCCTTATGTGTCTGACATTTCACTCAGTATAGTGCCCTCAAGGTTTTTTCATCAACCAATTTTTTTGACAGTTTTGTTCACACATCATACATTCCATCCTAAGTAAACAATAGATGGTTCCCTGTATAGTCACATATTTTTGTATTCACCACCTATATAAGGACATCTGCATTTCTTCCACAAAGAAGGAGGAAGAGTCAAAGAAGGTAGAGAGACAAAAGAAAAAGAAAAAAGAAAGAGAAAGAAAAAAACATGACAACTAGGAAGCAACAAAAGGAAAGATAGCATTAAACTAAAGTAGAATGACGAGTCAGACAAAATTACCAATGCCAAGAGTCCCATATCCATCCCTTATGCCCCTCTTTTTATGCATTTAGCTTTGGTATATTGCCTTTGTTACATTAAAGGAAGTATAATACAATTTATCTCTTAATAATGGTCTCCTGTTTGCATTGATTGTATTTTATCCCTAATACCTCCTTATTTTAACACCTTGCAAGATAGACATTCATTTGTTCTAACTCATGAAAAAAAAATTTGTACATTTTATCACAATTGTTGAACACTCTAGTTTTCACTGAGTTATACAGTCCCAGTCTTTAACTTTATCTTTCTTCTTTTCTTCTGGTGTCCCTCATGCTCCTAATATTCGTCTTTCAAGCATATTCATAGTCATCTTTGTTCAGTGTACTTAGATTGCTATACTACCATCGCCCCAAATTGTGTTCCAAACCTCTTACTCCTATCTTTTCCTTTCTGTCTGTAGTGCTCCCTTAAGCATTTCTTGTAGAGCAGGTATCTTGCTCGCAAGCTCTGTCATTGTCAGAGAATATTTTAAACTCTCACTCATATTTGAAGGACAGCTTTGCAAGATATAGGTTTCCTGGTTGAGGTTTTTGTCTTTCAGTACCTTAAATATATCACATCACTTCCTTCTTGCCTCCATGGTTTCTGCTGAGAAATCTGCACATAGTCTTATCAAGCTTCCTCTGTATGTGATGGATCACTTTTCTCTTGCTACTTTCAGGATTCTCTGTTTGTCTTTGACATTTGATAATCTGATTATTGTCTTGGCATAGGCCTATTCAGATCTATTCTGTTTGGGGTACACTGCACTTCTTGGATCTGAAATTTTATGTCTTTCATAAGAGATGGGAAATTTTCATTGGTTATTTCCTCTGTTATTGTTTCTGCCCCTTTTCCCTTCTCTTCTCCTTCTGTGACATTCATGACACGTACATTCATGCATTTCATATTGTCATTGAAGTCAATGAGATGTTGCTCATATTTTTCCATTCTTTTCCCTATCTTCTGTTCTTTTATGTATCAGCTGTCAGGTGTTGTTTTTTTTGTTTGTTTGTTTGTTTTTTTGTGTTTTTTTGCAATTCCTGAGTGTTTTCTTCTGCCTCTTGAGATCTGCTCTTGTATGTCTCCATTGTGTCTTTAGTCTCTTTTGTTGTGCCTTTCATTTCCATAGATTCTGCCAGTTGTTTTTTTGAACTTTCAATTTCTAACTTATGTATGCCCAGTGTTTTCTTTATAGCCTTCATCTCTTTTGCCATATCTTCCCTAAGCTTTTTGAATTGATTTAGCATTAGTTTTTTTCAATTCCTGTATCTCAGTTGAAGGGTAAGCTTATTCCATTGTCTGGGTCATAACTTCATTTTTCTTAGTGTATGTTATAGTTTTCTGTTGTCTAGGCATCTGGTTTCCTTGGTTACCCCAATCAGGTTTTCCCAGACCAGAACAGGCTCAGGTTCCAGAAGGAGGAAATAGTCAGTATCTGGTTTCCCTGAGGGTGTGTCTTAGAAGATTGAGATATCCTGTGTGGCCTCAGGCCACTGTGCTTTTCCTTACCTGCCCAGCAGGTGGCACCTGTCAGTCTGTAGCTCCTGACTGGTATAAGGAGGTGTGGCCTGTGACTGTTTTCCCCCAGGCTCTGGTGTCCGGTTCTGAATGGAAGGCAGGTAAGTAGAGCTGGGCACCATCTCTTTCCTCTTAGGGAAGATACACCCCCCCCCCGAGAGTTTTCATTTGTTTTTAAATAGGTTATTTGTCTCTCTGACTCTGCTATCTCCACCCTTGTCTTGGTCAGAGCCCTGGAAGCTGAAAATGGCTGAAGCTTTCTCTACTAGGCTGCTCAGGTTGAGAGAGAGAAAAAGTGATAGAAAGCCCCCTCTCAGGGTCAGTCCATGGCCCCCAGTTTCACCCATTGGCCAGAGATAGTACCCAGTCTTCTGGGCTTCCCATCCCAAGACAATGAAGTCCTCTGGCTCTTCAAGGTCAGTCCTCAATAAAAGGTTCTGTCCACTTTTTGGGGATTTGCAGCTTGTATTCCATGTTTGCCAATTAAAACCCCAGTTGGAGCTGGACCAAGGTATACTCACTTGTTCAGAGATTGCTGCTCTCTATCACAGCAAGGCTTTGCTGTTTGGACTGCCATGTGGGGAGGGGTCTCCCAGCTCAGATCTGCAGTTTCTACTTATAGGTTCCACACTTCAATCTCAGGTATTCAATATATATATTAATTCTATAAATGTAACACATTCAAAAATGTTATAGTTATTGTTTACATAATTTTATGTCTCTTAAAAAGCTGCAAGATGAAAGGAGATCAAGTTCATTTTTATAGCTTTTATTATATTAACTTTCTTACTTACCTGTCTTTTTTTTGTTTGTTTTTTGTTTTTTCTCTTGAGTTTTTCATTTGAGTTCTAGCTTCTAATTACTATCTGGAGTAATTTCCTTGGCCAAATATTGCTTTGCTCCCACCCATCTCCTTTGCTTCTTTGTGCTATGGTTAGCAAAATATTATATATCTGTCTGTTCTATAGCAATACATATGATGAGAGAGAGATGTAGACAATCACTTTTAAGATAAGTTAAGAGATGAAAAGAAAAGAAATATCCTTTATGTTGTCTTTTAAAATTATATACTGGCCTTTACCAGTGTTCTTTTCTTTTCCATGAGGATTCAAATTATTTCTGGGAGCATTTGCTGTCAGACTGAAGTACTTCCCTTTGTTAAATGGGTCTGACAGGTATGAATTCTCTTGTTTTCTGTTTCCCTGGCAAGGTCTTTAATTCACTGTAATTTTTGAAATACAGCTTTGTGGGTATAGTATTCTCAATTGAAAGTTTTTCCTTTCAGGTCTTTGAATATGTTATCTCACTGCTTTCTGTCCAGCATTGTTCCATTAATTATTTCTGATGTAAAGTCAGCTGTCAATCTTACATGGGACCTTTGTAGGTGAGTAGTTGTTTTCCTCTTGCTCCTTTCAGATTTTCCCCTAATGTTTGGTTTTCAGCTTTTTTACAATGATGTATCTCCATGTCACTTTGTGTTTATTCTACTTGGAGTTCATCAAATTTGGGAAGTTTTCAGTTATCGCTTCATTGAATATTTTTCTCTCTTCTACTGGTACTTCCATTATGCTTATACTTGTTCATTTAATGTTGTTTCACATTTCTCTCAAGCTACATTAGTATTAATTCACTCTTTCTCTCTGTTCTTCCAATTATGAAATTTCTATTGGTCTATTTTTAATTTTGCTGATTCTTTCTTTGGCTAGTTCAAACCTACTGTTGAGCTCCTGTAGTGCATTTTTCATTTCAGTTACTGTGCCTTCATCTCCAGATACCATTTGGTTCTATTTTATAAATTCTGTTCCTTGATATTCTCTATTTGATGAGAGATTGTCATCATACCATTTTTACTTCTTTGATCATATTTTCCTTTAGTTCTTTAAACATATTTTTAATTTTTAAATCATTGTTTGTTAAATCTGACATCTCATTATTCTTACTGGAAGTTTTTGTTGTCTGCTATTTTGCTCCTGTGAAGCTCTGATTTTCCTGTTGCTTGCATGCCTCATAATCTATTGTTTGAAACTAGACCTCATAGATAATGTACTAAATACAGACACTGATACACTCTTTCAAAGGGCTTGTTATTGTTAGTTGTTTGTTTATAAGTTTCATGATGGCTGGATTATTTTAGTGAAGTCTATTCCTCTTCACCCCCCTCCATCAAAACCTTTGCTTTTTTGCTTCCAGTAAATTATTTTTGCACTAATTTTTGGCTGTTGCCCTATTGTTTTTAACAATGCCCCAGGGCATAAACTGCTTCACTGCCTGATCCAAGTAAATTTAGGCTTCTTGAGAGGGATAGTTTTCATGGTCAGTGTTTGAGATTTCTTTTGACCCCCAGGGGGGTTCTTCCTATCTGACTCTTTCCATGATTCTCTTTGGTAAACTTGTAAATCTGTGGATTGCTTGTATATACATATAAGCAATATATGAATCTATCATTTTCTACTTGATTGTTTTTCAGTATAACCTCTGTTTTAGAGAGTATATTTAGGCTTTAACTTTCCCAAACTCTTTTGTAAACATAGGCTGTACCTTTGGGAAGAGCTTTGGAGTTCTCTGTTTTTTAGCTTGCCTCTACCCCTGTGAAACATATTTGAACAAGGTCTCTGGAGTTGAAGATGAAAATATTGTTTGGCTTCTCTCTGAGTGAGATGACTCCATAGTGCAGGTAGGAAATGATAGCCCTAGGGTCCTCTCAGCTAGCCTCGCCTGGTGTGGAAAATGCAACCTAACTGTAGGGTAGGGCATTTGGGGCCCTGGTATTCTTAGTGTGCTGAGCCCAAAGTAGAACTTCTGTCCCATAAATATGGGCCAGGATAAAGTAAGGGGCTCCTATCTCATGGTCATACTTATCTCGGACTTAACCACCATAACAAGCATCTGGGGGTAGGATGAGAGATACTTATGTCTTGCACCTCCCAGAAAGATATCTATAACCCTCAGACTAGTTGCCGGGAGGAGAAAGGACACTGAGCTCTTGGCTCCACACATCTAGTGTGGAGTTTTTATTATGTTGATATGGGGTAGAAGAGAGGTAGCGGATTATATTTCAAACATCAAACTCTCACTGCGCTTACCAACTTTTAAATTTTCCTGAATAAATATTCCTTCATTTGCTATATGCCTTTAGAACTATTTCCAGAGGCTTTTTAAAAAAAATAATTCAAATAAATTTAAATGGAGTCTCATCATGGAGCTACTCCCTTTGTCATTTCAGAAGTGAAATTTGAGAGTTTTTCAAATTAAGTTCCTACTAATTTCCAATGGCTTTCTCCATATGGTCTCCAGTAATAAGATTAAGATAAAGGAGCCTAAATTTACTTGGATCAGCCAGTGAAGCAGTTTATGCCCTGGGGTATTGTTGAAAAATTAGAGACTTGGTTATAAGTATGATTTACCGAATCAAAAGGGGCAAACAGGCATTTTCACTACATGAACATAACAATGATGTTACATTGATTTATGTGGCACAATACAGCTCTTCAGTTTACTATCTGATTTTCAATTATGACCATTCTCTGCATCATATTTTTTCATTGAACTATTAATTGTAGCTTTTCATTTTATTTTTTCAGCAATTGTCTTAGCTAAAACTTCCACTAGATTTGTTAGCCATAAACAGACATGAATACTGAATACTGCTTGTTCAGAGAGCCAACTGAGCTAACTCAAGATGCTCAATTACACATATTGATGAAGAACATAGAATGGAAAAGGCATTTTGATTTTCTTCGTACGAAAGTATGGTTAAGTGAATGTCATGGGATCCATGAAGACTGTGCACAAAACAAAAACAAAAACAAAAATATTGCATCAATGTGGAAGCCTAGAGAACTAGATTCTAGTCCCGACTGTGTTATTAACTCTTTGAGTAAATTTTGCTTCATTGTTTAACAGCCCTTGGCTTGAGTTTTCTGGTATTTAAATTATGTGGTCAAGCTAGATGTTTTCTAAGGTTACTTTCTTCTCTGAAAAACAAGTACTTAATCTTAATCCAATCCTATTCGTGTGAACCCATTATAAATAGGACTTTTGAGGATGATGATTTTAATTAAGGTATGGCCAACTGAATTAGTATGGATCTTAATTTTATTACTGGAGACCATATGGAGAAAGCCATTGGAAATTAGCAGGAACCAGAAGAGAAAGGAGAGGACATCCAACATCACCATGTACTTTGTCATATTTTGGGGAAAGCCAAAGAAGTCAAGGATTATCAGCCAGCCAGAATGCTACTATCCCTCAGGATAGCAAGCCTTCTATGCTCTGAAATCACAAGCCAATAAATTCCTGTTATTAAGCCAATTCATTGTATGGTGCTCGATTTAGCAGATGAGAAATTAAGACACTTCTGCTTTATTTGACCATTTGTTGGTTCGATTTATCTATTCATGGACAACCTCCCTCTTATCCTCAAAACAAAGAAATGATTCCAACTTCTAATACTCAAAGAAAGTAGGCTAGACAATTTAGACTGATTTTAAGTAGTCTTAAATTGAACTTTCCAAGTTACGCCTGTCTTGGAATGGCTGGAGATAACCAAGAAACTGAGAGCAAATGACATTATTGGATGAATTATATTCACAATAGACAAAAACCTACCCCACCTTTAAGTGTCATCCCACATACAAGTTAATGTATTTTCCTCCATCTTAATAGATGCCTCCATAAGGTAGGAACAGGATCATTTTTAACTTGTATACCTAGAATACTAAATGGATATCATAGTGTTCAAGCATATGAAAAAAGGTATTAGGCACAGATATTGCCCCCAATTAGCTTACAGTAAGACAAAATTTACATGAATATGATACACAAGTAATTGGTAAGCTTAAGGAATATTTATGGAGTGGATTAATAAACATCTTTGAACAACTGGAAGTGATTCCATTTGTAAGAGAGTTGTTCAGAAATTCATTCTAAATGATATTTTTGATTGATAAACAAATATTTGTACTGTATTTTACCAATATCTAAAGATAGTTAAGTATAGGAATATATATTATAGCTGAAGATATTTAATCTTATGTATTAAATGTCTGGTATAAATTAATCACATATAATATTAAACATGCATCTAATATATCAAGATGTCTATCAATCTTTCACACTTTAATTTTACTTTTTGGTGTTGACCATAATATATTCCTGTGAAGCCAGCAGGGTAAAATTTATATAGTACATAGTCCAGTAGTTTTCATATTTCAGAGTGCACCAGTATTCCTTGGGTACACAAGCATTTATGATAAAATCAGCCTCTGAAATGTTGGTTCAGTGTATCTGCAGTGAGGAATAGGATTCTTTACTTTTTAGTAGGTAACTTTTGACAAACACTGACCTAATTTTTCAGGTTTCTTCAATTGCAAATGATCCTGGATAAAAGGAAACAATAGAAACTCATCTGTCCAAATTTAAACTGAAGCAATAAATCAAACTTCTTAGCTTTTGAGAAGTAGACCTAACAATGTATTCATCATTTCTTTTTTCTTTACTTAAGGTAAAACACCATTATGCATTCTCCCTGTAGGTATTTTCACTGTGTGTTCATTTTGGGGAGACAGTACATCTACTTTTAAGCTCAGTTACTGCTGCTTTCCTATCTGGTAGTGAAATAGAATTTCTGATTATGGGAATATAGATTGAATGTTCATTTAATTTTGCATTCATAGTTGAATTTTTCATATTTAATTTTCCAATGTTTATTTCCAGTGTTAGTCAAACATCTCAAAGGATATTCTTGTCTGTGTTTTTTTGGAAAGTTCACTGTTAAGGCTAAAAATTGACTTTGGCAACTTCTCTGAATATTTGCCATTCTTTTAATTCCATTCTGTTACTACTAGTTCTCCCTCTTATACCAAGTTAAAGTACCCCTCTTTTGTTTCTAACATTTGCACATATCAAACACAGATGCCTCTATATGGAAATCAGTAACATGGCTGAAGTAAACAGAAGAGTGGTGTACCAATTCAATAAGTAGAGTCTATATTAGAATGTACAAGAATTTACAAACTGCAGCAGTAGATATTAAAAGTCACTCAGACAAGAGCATTTAAGTCTTTGCCTCACCTTTTTTAATGGATGATCATGTTTCAACACTTGATTGCATTCATGCTATAGAGTATTTATCAAATAATTTTCATCTCCAGTGCTATAAAGTATACAATAATAACTATTTACATTAATTCATATTTAGTAAAATTACTGTATTACAAAAAAAGAAACATTTTTATTCCTTTCTACATAATTCTTACCCTATCCTTTCTCATTTAAGAACTTATAGATAAGCTAATGCAACTGGAAAATTCTCCTGTACCCACTTGTTTGTTACTTCTAGAAACATTTCAAAAGTGTAACTTTAACTTGCTGTATGTGCAGGTTTTAATTTTACACCATCTGTATTTATTTACAATTCAAATCATTATGTAATCTTATATACATTTAATTATTTTCTTATTCAAATACCTGATGAAATGGAGATTATATGATAAATACACTTGGCTAAAATCAAACTTTTTCCAATATTATGCAGTATAATTCAAGTAATTAATTAGTAATATTTTGGCCCTTAACCACAAATTGGAAACTCAATTTAGTCTCATTCCCAGAATCTGGTAATCTTTTCAGGAAAATCCCTAAAATTCAGTTTCTGGTCAATAAAATTACAGAATGTGGGTGAAGTTTTGCAGAGATTGAAAATTGTTTTCAGTATCCATGCTTTCCTTCTGCCTTAGTAACAGAATTACAATTATATCCAGATGTGCAATGCCAAGCTTCAGCACTTTTTCTCAGCCTTCTTTGCAATTTAGCTTGACCAAGGAGATGTTAACTTTAATATTGGGTGAGATTATAGACAGGCTCATTAAGAGGGGGAAGGGACATTAAGAATGAATACTTCAGAAACATTTGCTTTTTCTCTACTTCCTTTAAATCCAGTGTTTAATGAATCACCTTTTCCTACTATTCCATTGCTATCTTGGTAAAGTCTTACATTTATGGCCCTTTCTTCCCATTCTCCCTGATCCTCGTTTAGTAAATGCTTTGGTGACTACACATCTAGTCAGTAGGCAACTCATTTATTCTCTCATCTCTAGTTCTTTATTTTCTTATTTCTTTGGCCATTCTGCACTCTGCTACCAAATTAATCTTCTTTCTGCATTTGTCTATTCTGTTCAAAATATTTTATTAGCTCAGCATTGTTATACACACACCTGATTTAGCATTCAAGGTCCTCCTCAATTTGGCTGACTGACCAGATTCTTTTCAAGGATTTTTCTAGCTGGAGCTAATAAGGAATAGTCCCTATTTATTTCTTGGTCAAAATTTATGAGTATAACCCTCCCCTCCAAAGTAGTTGCTATGTTTCCTCTTTCCCAAGAAAAAGTGGAAAAAAACTAAATGTAGCACAAAATAACTCAATCTTTTGTTCCATGACTTATTTATGCAGAAACCTCTTTATTCCTGAAAATTTTATATCAAATCTGTGAGTTAATCTACTACATTAATAAAAACGTCCTTTTTTATTCTAAGAACTGACCTTCTGTCATACATCACGTAGAGGATTCTAATTAATTTAGCATCAATGTCATTTGAGTGTTGTGAGGCTTAAATATGTCACACTGTATATGAAGCACTTATCATTCCCTTCCACTGGTGGACCAAGAGTGGACACTGAGAATGGTCTGTCCAGGTTGCAAGAAAGAAGGTGATGCCTTGTCTGTAGAGAATTTACAAACAATAATAAAATCCACTTAGTGTTGGCTTGCTTTATTTAAAAATCATTGTGTGCTGGCAATTTTAGTAATATCAGTGATGAAATACTCTTCCCTGAAAAAAAGTTCTTTTATGGTCCATTTTCTAGACAATTGCTGGAAGTTATTGCTACATATTTATACTTTATACTTTAAAAAGGTATTCCAGATTGTGTTAATTTGGGGAACTCCCAATAATACAGCAAGCCCCTACCTACTAAGGCTTAGCTGCATGAGTTCCTTGGGAAAGTTTGCTCATGATGATCAGAATCATTTCAGCTTGCTTAGGGTACAGTTCATATCTCAAATGCCTGTGTCACTATATATTCTTTCTTTTAAACAGTAGATTGGATATAAACAACAATAACATGGGGATTGTAAATATGAAGAAACAGAACTCCATTACTTCACTTCTGTCATTGTATGGGCATATCATTCTTTGAAACTTATGCAGAACATTTTAAGTGTTTTATTCATTTCTTTCCATTTATTCATTTACTTTGTTCATAAAATACCTTAATGTAATCAAAAGTATTGACTCTTTACCTTTTCTTATGTCTTGTTCTGTAAAGTTTATTTTCTCATTTTATAGGTGTATGTGTGTGTATTTATTTTATTCATTTTATTTTTACTTGTATTTATTTTATTCATTTTATTTTTACTGACATATTATGTATGGAAAGTTCAAAATAATATTCACTCTCTGATTTTCTTTCCTGACCATTATTTTTATTTATCTTTTGTCATGATTATAAGTAAGGAGGCTGGTTAAAAAATTATCACTTACAAATGTCAAATATACTCCTGTTACTCCTTCCCTTAAGAAACTCAAGCTATGGAATGAGAATGAAAGAGAGGTTTTTAATTTATCCATTGTATAACATATATTTTATAATATACTTTTTCTGTATAAATAAGATTTAAAAATGTGGGTTTGCTCATTAAAGCCATGCATGATTATTTTTCTTAAATTTATCTTACTGAGTCAGTAAAATTCTAATATTACCATATTTTACACCTAACTGCTATTTCCAAAATGGCATGGGTATTTGTTCTCATTTCTATCTCCTTTATTTCTATTTTCTATAAGTTGTTTCTACAAAAGCCATTAAAAAAAAGAAAAATGGCCACCAGCACCTGTCTTATTTTGAGAGGCAAGATCTTATCACTGACAGATAATCAATAAAAAACAAATGAAAAGTAATAACGTCAGACTTGAGAAGTAATGTTTTTATTCCTAGCCTGAAGCGAGGGTTCACCAATACGCTAAAATCAATCTTTCTCTCAGACTGAACCTAAATCCTAATCGTTAAATCTTTAAAAGTACCATATGCAGAGCACCCTGCTGCTTGCACTCAAGAGTACAAAATAGAACAGACTGTCACTGCCCTTCCCTCCCTCAGGCCCTCATAACCAAGACAGATCACCACAAGGGATAACACTGACCCTTAGAGTAAATCTAGCAAGGCATCAGCACAGCTTTTCTTGTTAAACATATTATAAGCCACCTCCTTGCACCCATTGTGATGAAAGCCATTCCAAGCTTTTGCAGAAGCAGGCAGTAAACTGACTAAATGCAAAGCTGGACTGTGATCAGATACACTGGAAAGTGATGGCCAAGAGAGCTGGAAGGGAGTTTGCATATGCATCATAATCACCAATAAGACAGGAAGCAAAAGGCATGCATGCCTCTGCTGTAAATTGTTTACTTTAGAAAATTAGAGAATATGAAATTCATTAAAGCTTCAAAATAACATTTGGAAGTTTTCTTATATATGTAACTTGCATACATTTCATCCTGAAATAAAATATTAAGAAAATATTAATCTATTCATGTACCTTACTTCTGTTTAATGTATCTGCCCTGAATCTTGCCCTTTATAAGGCTCATTCACAGAGTTGTCCTAATCATTGAACACATTCAATTCATTAGAATATCAATGAGCTTGGAAAAATTAGAGTATGTAGTAGAAAATAGTGTATTTGGCAAAATTAATAAGACATCCATTCTCATAACTGCCCTAGATTATTTTTTCATATTATTCACTAATTCCTTCTTAGACATAGTTACCTTCAAATGATCAGCTGTGACTAAAAAATACAGTATTAACTTACCATGCATTATTTCTTACAGGAAATGTGAAATAAGTCATTTATCAAATAAGATATTTTCCAGCAACTCTTGTGGCAAAATTTCTTTCTCTGCAGAATGGGTAAATAAATAATTTCTCTAATGTTCTATTCACTTTTCTTTCTTATATAATTGGGTTAAATGACTGGCTTTCATTTTATTTCTTTCCTGCATTTTTCCTCCATCTATGAAAAAATCTCTAAAAGTCAGATTTGCTTCTTGGAGGGCAAAAAAGAAGAAATAATCCTGTTTCAGAGAAGAGCAACTGCACCAAGCAAATAAGCAACAGTGATGCTGCCAACAAACAGCCTGAAGAATTAAGAAGGAAAGAAAGTGAATCAGAGACTATGTCTTCCTTCCTATACTTCCACATTACCAGCAATAATTCTATATTCCCAGATACAAATTACTTGCATAAATTTAGCTCTCTTAATTCTATGATGTCCTTCTTAATTTACTAATAGAACACATTCAAAGAATCACAAAATATTTGGAGCTAGTTAGGCTTGGAGAGACTATCTGATCTCATGCTTTCATTATACCACTGAGAACCTGAGGCCCAAAAAAGGTAAGAGCCTTGGGCAGATTCCTAAGACTTCATTTTCTATTGTTATCTATAATCAAATAGACCTAAGATGCTGTTAGCCCAGTCCAACTACTATGCATCTGTATCTATCTATCTATCCATCTATCATCTATGTATCTATGTATCTATGTATCTGTCTATCTATCTACCTATCTATCTGACCATGTATACAGAGTTTGTATGTAATGAATGACCAGGTGCTCACATTTTCCCATTACTTAGCCATTGACTTGGCTTGATCCGTCTTTGGTCAGCTTTCTCTCTTCCCCATAGGCTCCTGAACTTTAGCTTGCCCTTAAGCTTAAGTGAGCACTAAGGTGCAAAACACCTTCTCTTAATGGCTCATTCCTAGAATCAGCTGACCCCAAAGAGAAAAAAACAAACAAACCCCAAATTTCCTATGGAAACCCATCTTGACATCCGCTCTTCTCTACTGACTTGTCCTACTCCACCACCAAATTCTTGCTAGGCAGATTACTCTTCCCTATAAAATAAAAGTCGTTTTTTGTTTAATTTTGAGACACTTGAAGGTCTTACTGTCAGAGAGTTTTCCCTATTGCAATAGTTTTTTTTTTTTTAAATAAAGTATGGATTTGTTGTTATGTGACAGTAATAAATGTTAGAGATTGCATCATTTTTTTAAGAGTAGCTTCTGCCTAACAGTTTTACAATTTCTATTTTCATCCCTCTTCACATTCCTGCGGTATAACAATTTTACATTTCAGTTTACTAAAACTGCTCTCTACCAGTTCACAAAAATCTGTTCCAATAGCTTTTCTCAATTCTAAACCTGCTTAGATTCTTCCCAATTCCCTTATGTCTCAGCCAACCCTTTTGTCTAATATATATCTTAGCTTCTATGAAAATAATGTTTTCTTTCTCTCCTGTTCTTTCATCAAAACATTAAACATGAAAAGACCTTCAGTCTTCATTCATCTCTGTGTCTCTTCTATAGAAAACTTCTTCATTTGTTCACAATTGATCAAATTTTCTTTTATTTATTCTTACTATTCTAGGATAGATCTTGGTTCATTTTGATCCTTTCAAAAAGGTTTCTTCTTCATGCTCCTCCAGGATATCCAATTGATAGCTTGCCATCTTCATAAACAAACATGTAATCCATATACTGACTCTAATTCCAAAGTTTAGGCCATTTAATTTTTCACAGAAGTAGTTATGTATATATAAATTGCTGAAGAAGAGCGAAGATCATCTACAGTAAGAGAACTTTCAAAATAGCTTCTGAAGTCTTTTATAGTTTTTATTAGATATAATATTCCCCTGCTGAAAATTTTCTATATAGAACAAAATATTTTATAATTTTTTTGGCCATCTTAAGTGGTAGTAGTTGTGTGGCAGTTTCACCACTTGGATAAAGATTTTTTTTTTTTCAGATGAGGCCATGTAAATGATGTTGTCATTGTAACTACTTCACCAAATGAAAATGTATCTGTCTGTCAAATATTTTTATTATTTCCTTAAGTAACATTGCGGATTCTAAAATTGAAGTGTCAGCAGATAGTAACCTACTTACAAAACCAAAACACATATTAATATGCTCATCCTCTTTTTTTTCCCTGTTATTCTGAGGGTTATATTAGCAGGGCAATAGCCACTTGGTTTCCTGTATCTATAGAATTGTTTCTCAAATATGTTCCACTGACCACTTGCCTCAAACTCACATATAGTGTGTGTGTGTATGTGTGTGTGTATGTGTGTGTGTGAAATACAAATCCCTGGGTGCCATGTAAAATTACTCAATTATAATATCCAGGAATGAGTCTTGGATCTTTGTATTTGTATAACTCCTCTAGTGATACCTCATTACTTTAGAATACAAAGGTCGCTGTAAATGAGGGAAAAGAAATGATGCTATTTGCAGTAACATTCACATGTTCACCTTCTTAGACAAATGGAATAGAACTAATTTTATGTATATCTGCCATAACCTTGAGGGTATGAAAACAGAACATTACCAGTAAGGCAGCATGCTCAGCTCTCTGTCTAGCCAGATAAGGTGCATCAAATTTATGTCTTCCAAACATTAAAACCCCTTTGTCACCTGTTTCAAATCCTCCAACACTTATTAAGAGTAGGAAACCCACAAGACTGCTCCATCATTACTACTGCTGGGTGGGGCAGCAGAGATAGCAGCAGCAAATGGAACAAACAGAAATTGGCAATCAGCGCCCTGCTCAAGAAATGGGGAATGAGAGAGCTGGTGGTTTTAGCCATTTAAGCAAAAGCCACAGCTCCACTCCTGCAGATGTGTTTTTTTTTTGTTCATTTGTTTGTTTTTCATACGACCTGAAATCTCCTAGAGGTATTCACTATGTCCTGAAATAAATCACACATATCAATATCTCTTTTGAAAATTGTCTGAAAGTTACATATATACAATTTTGCCTGTATTGTTAGTAGATCCACCCCTGGGTAAGCTTCAGTGTTTATATATACCCTTGGGTTGTTTGTAAAATATTGTGAATTCTTATAAATCCTTGTACTTGAGATTAAAAACTATATCCAGTGCATTATTTTGAGCTGCTGATGAGTTAATAATTTTTATTTTATTCTGCTGATTTCCTTCTTGGACCATCATTTCATCTATCTTAATCTAAATGTACTATCTTGAAAATGATATTTTTTTTATTTGAGAAGTTGTAGTTTATAGTTGTGGGATTCCCTTATACCACCCTGTTATTAATACCTTGCATTGGTGTGGTACATTTGTTACAATCAATGAAAACATATTTTTATAATTGTACTATTGACTATAGTACAAGCTTTGATTTAGGGTTCACTATTTGTGTAGTACAGTTTCATGGATTTTCTTTTTCAATTTTTATTCTATTACCATTTCAGAGATATATGTTCAGATTTATATGAAATGATTTTTAAGCTATCCTTCAGGCTTCAAAATCAATGAAATAATTTTATTAGTTTATGCCAATTCCCAGCACCTAACAAGATAGTATATTAATATTGTTTAACACGTTTGATTACCCAAATAGAAGGTTACACACATGTTCTAGGTAGCAGCAAAAGAGAAGATACAAAATATTTCTGGAACAAATTTGATTTTAAATATTTTCTTAAAGAAGTCTTATTATAAAAGAAGTTTTATTTGAGTATTTTTATTATTCTAATTTAAGGCTTACAAATATTTGATTATTTTATTATAAATGGCTGCAGGAAACTCCACAATAATTTCAGATTTAAGGCATCTAACATTCTAAATTGAATATATGCTAATTTCTCATGTGTAGAGTTTTATTTTGTCATCTATTTTTTATTATAGCAGCAGTGACTATTTATATATACACAAATTTAGCATTGGTTGTTTAATTTACAACAGCTGCTCTAACCATTCTGAGCCAAGTGAGCATTGAGTTTTCTGTCATTCTGCTCAAAAAGAATCCTTATAGAATTGTTTTTCATAATTTCATAGACTAGCTATTTTATTTGGAATATATGGTCATCACTACATAATCTGCATTTGTATAAAAATGGCAAATAATGATTTACTACAATTTTACAGGCTGTTTCTAAATATAAAAATCAGGGTTAAATTAAAGATAGTTGTTAATGAGGGGAAAATGAATTGAAATGAAAAAATAACTAAGAACTCTATTTTAATCATAGGAATCTTAGGTTAAATCCTTCAAAAATCTAAGACAAATAAAAGAAGGAAGGGAGAGAGGGAATAAAGGAACAAAGGAAAGAAGGAAGGAAGGAAGAAAGGAAGAAGGAAGGAAGGAAGGAGGAAGAAAAAAGGCAGGCAAAAATTAAAGCATCAGTGAAATATGTGAACAGGAAAATTCCATAGGGTTTTTGAAAGGTCTATTCTATATACATAAATGTTTTCAATCCAACATGCAAAGACGGCATGGAGTGGGACTTCCAAGAGTTTAGTTGATAGAGTAGAATAAGAAGAATATCTTAGAATAATGTTCCACTGTTTTCAGAGTATAAATTGTCCATTTACCTAATTTTACTGACTTCTGTTTGACATTCCAATTCTTTTTGTTATTTCATTTGAAGTCATAGGAAAGTGATAATATATTTCACACTCTCTCTGGTCAACATCTGAAATTAGATATCTTTAGATTCCTCCATTTTCTCCAAAGTGAAAACATAATATGATTCATATATGGAGAATGATATTGACTGATCTTCAGTTGTATTTTTTGTTAAAAGTTTATTCCATTTTTTTTCCCTAATGGATGAAGAAATTTTTATGAACTATATGCACTACTTGTTATGGGTTAAATTCTACACCCCAAAAAGACATGTTCAAGTCCTAACCCCTGGTTCTGTGAATGTGAACATATTTGGAAATAGGGTCTATGGAATGTAATTATTTTAGATGATGCCAAATGGGTTTAGCATGGGCCCTAATCCGATTGACTGGTGTCCTTATAAAAAGGGAAGAGAGACAGATGAACACACAGGAGGTAATGCCACATGATGTCTGAGGCAGAGACTGAAGTCCAAAGATTGCCCAAAAAAACTAGCAGAAGCTAGGAAGAGGAAAGGAAGATTTCTCCCCTGCAAATTTTGGACTACTAGCGTCAGAACTGAGACAATAAATTTCTGTTGTTTTAAGCCATCCAGGTTGTGGTGCTCTATTAGAGCCGCCCTCAGAAAGTAATACAGTACCTTATCTTTCCCTTGTAGTAATCAATAGCATGAATTTATGAGTATTATCATAATTAATTGTGCAGTCTGCAGTAATTTCCCTCTGTATATTGTTAACTGAAACCCACATGAACTTATTTGTCTAAATGAGTGTGCTGGTTTGAATGTATTATGTCCCCCAGAAAAAGCCATATTCTTTGATGCAATCTTGTGGGGCAGACATTTTAGTGCTGATTAGATTGGAATTGTTTGAGTGTTTGCATGGAAATGCACCCCACCCACTGTAGGTGATAACTCTGATGAGATAATTTCCATGGATGCATGGCCCCACCCATTCAGGGTGGGCCTTGATCAGTGGAGTCATATAAATGAGCTGACAAACAGAAGGAACTCAGTGCAGCTGAGACTGACATTTTGAAGAGGAGCTACAGCCAAGAGGGACACTTCGAAGAAAGCACAGGAGCTGCGGATGAGAGAAAGAGTTTGAAGATGGCTGTTGAAAGCAGACTCTTGCTCCGGAGAAGCTACGAGAGGACAAATACCCCAAGTGCAACTAAGAGTGACATTTTTGAGGAAACATAGACTAGAGGGGAACGTCCTGGGAGAAAGCCATTTTGAAACCAGAACTTTGGAGCAGATACCAGCCACGTGCCTTCCCAGCTAACAGAGGTTTTCTGGACACCATTGACCATTCTCCAGTGAATGTACCCTTTGTTGATGGACATTTTATGGCCTTAAGACTGTAACTGTGTAACCAAATAAACCCCCTTTTATAAAAGCTGATCCATCTCTGGTGTTTTGCATTCTGGCAGCATTAGCAAACTAGAACAATGAATTTATTTGGTATCCAATAAAGTAAGAAAAACAATTTTAGCTACATCACCACGTGGAATTAACCATTATAAGGAAATAATGGCTATGAAGCAAGTATCAAAAACAGAAATGACAGCTAACAAGTGTATAAAAGGTGCATTCCTGAAAAACATTTAAACAATTGGTCACTGTAATATGAGATAATAATTAAAAGGAAACGTAAAGAAAATCAGAGTCTAATGTTAATATCTGAGAAGGTATAATCTTAGTCAAACATTTTTCAATAGTAAAGAGAGCAATTTTATTTTTACAAAGATGATACAAAGAGTAAAGATACATTCTCATAAACACTTTTGCATTTGGAGACATAAAATAGAAGTTAAAAAACTAACATGATTAACTGATAAATTGGATGTTCAACCATAATAATCAGAGATATTTTCTCTTAAAATATAATATATGAAACCACTGATGCAAAAAATATTTATATATATATATATATATACAGTTTGCAAAATCAACACAAATTAATCTGCTATACATATCCTTACCCTTATTCATTCTATAATATTCTCCTATTTATCCCCCTTTCTCTCTTTTACGAGCCAAGCATCTTGAAAACCCAGTTTCTTTCAGTAATTTTACTTTTTCCTTCCCAACTGCTACACAATTTTCATGGCCTAGTCTTCTTAATTTTTATAACTTTTATTTGAACCTCCACAACTCTATTTATGACTTCATTAATACTTCCAAATTTATACCTCTAGTCCACATATCCTAATTGATTTTCCATAAATATTGTTATGCAATTATATTGAGATATATTTACATGCCATGCAATCATCCAAACTGTATGATCAGTTGTTCACAATATCATCACATAGTTGTGCATTCAACACCACAATCAATTTTTTGTATACTTTCATTACTCCAAAGAATAGGAATTAGAATCAAAATTAAAATAAATGTAAAAAAGAATACTCAAAACATCTCATACTCCCTTCCCCCCCATTATTCATTTACTTTTTACCCCCCTTTTTTCTAGTCATTTGTCCATACACTGGATAAAGGGAGTGTGAGCCACAAAATTTTCATAATCAAACAGTCACACTCTATATGTTATACAATTATATATCATCTTCAAGAATCAGGTATACTAGATTGCATTTCAACAGTTTCAGGTATTTCCTTCTAGCTATTCTAGTAAACTAAAACCTAAAAAGGGATATCTATATGATGCATAAGAATAACCTCCAGAATGAACTCTTAACCCCATTTCAAATCTCCCAGCCACCAAAACTTTATTCTATTTAATTTCTCTTTCCCCTTTTGGTCAGGAAGGCTTTCTCAATCCCATGATGCTGGGTCCAGGTTCATCCCCAGGAGTCATGTCCCACATTGCTAGGGAGATTTACACTGCTGGGAGTGTAAATCTCCCATGGGGAGGTCAATGAGTTTGCCAGCTGAGTGGGCTTAGAGAGGCCACATCTGAGAAACACAATAGATTTTCTGGGGGTGACTCTTAGGCACTATTATAAGTAGGCTTAGCTCTCCCTTGTGGTAACAAGCTTCATAAGAGCAAGCCTTAAGATAAAGGATTTGGCCTACTGCAACGGTAGTCCCCAATGATTGTGAGAATATTAGAAATTCCCTAGATGGGAAAGTTTAATGTTTCCACATTTTTTCCAGGCCCTCAAGGGGGAATCACAAATAATTTTTATTCTCTACCCAAATTATCCTGGGATGTATCGGGGTTTCACACTAACCTGTAAAAATCAACCAGATCTCACCCCCATTCAAGGTTCCATGTAATTGTGATTTTTGAAAAAACTGACCATACAAGTTAAATTATATAGCATGCTACAGAAAGTATTGATTTTCTATTAATTAAACATCTCTTCCTTTGGTCTCACACAGAAGTTGAAGTTTTAAAGCACAGTCAGTATCATAGTTTTCACTTTAGTCTTGTTTACCTTAGTCCCTTTCATTCATCCCTCTAATTGAAGTCTGCTGTCTTTTTCAGCTTCTTTAACAATTGCTTTATGAGGTAATGCTGACATTCACAGCTGCCAAACTCTGGCTCTGAGTTTCAGGTGTCATATAGATGCCCCAAGTTACCGGGACCAACTAGCTCAGTGTCTCAGAATTGAGAGATAACCATTACAAATCAAGAATAGATGTGACTGCTGTAAAAGCTTACAATCTAGGAACCTTTACCATAACCCTTCCCCTGATAACCTACACTCTCAGATCAATTTTCAGAGTTTGCACCTTATAGTTAGTCTATTTTAGTGAGGCGTTATAAAGCCTGACTTTTCTATTCTGGCATATTTCACTCAACATACTGTCCTCAAGTTCTAGTCACCTAGGTGCATACCTCACACATTCATTTCTTCTTGCTGCTGCTTGGTATTCCATTGTATGCATGCACCACAGTTCACCATTCCTTATATCAGTCAATGTATCCTTAGGTCACCTCCATCCATTGTGAATCATGAATAGGGCTGCATCTGCCCCAAACGCCAGTGTGTAATGTTCATGCATGTCCCTGCTCTCAGTTCATCCAAGTATATACCCAGTACTGGGATTGCAGGGCCACATTGCAATCCCATAGTTACCTTCCTGTGGAGTCATCACACTGCTCCCCCACTGGGCTGTGCTATTCTGCTTCCCTACCAAGAGGAAATATATACATCCCTCTCTCCACATTTTCTCCAGCCCTTGTTTTCCTCTGGTTATTTTTTTAACAGTTTTATTCACACACCATACAATCCACCCTAAGTAAACAATCAATTTCTCCCAGTATAATCACATAATTATGCACTTAACACTACAATCTATATGATGACATTTCCATGTCTTCCCCAAAAAAGAGGAAAAGGAGAAAAACAATGAAGAATGAAAAGACAAGAGATATAAGAAAAATAAAAATAAAATATGATGAAAAGTCAGACAGCATCACCACCACCAAGAATCCCATGTCACTCCTTTATATCCCCATCTTATAGACATTTAGCTTTGATATATTGACTTTGTTACAATTATTTGGAACATCTTACAATGTTACCATTAACTATGTGCTCTAGTTTGCTTTGATTGTACGTTTCCCCTATACCATCCAATTTTCAATGCTTTGCAATGTTGGCATTCATTTATTCTCCCTCATTTAAAAACATTCTTATATTTGTGCATTTAATCACCATCTTTGACCACTCTAGGATTTGCTAAGTTATACAATCACAGTCTTTATCTTCTGTCTTTCCTTCTGGTGACATCCCTGCTCTTAACCTTCCTCTTTCAACCATACTCACACTCATCTTTGTTCAGAGTACTTGTGCTACCTTCACACACTATTATGCTATCCATTCTATTTCTGGATCTATACAATCAATCCTGTTGAACATTCTGTAATCCTTCAGCATCAAATGCTCAATACATATCCTTTTTCTATCTCCTAAAACCTGTGTTCAAAACTCTCAAATTTTGCTCATCAATGTTAGTCTATATTAGTGAATGTACAGTATTTGTACTTTTGTTTTTGGCTAATTTCACTCAACATAATGTCTACTGTCAACCATTTTGTCTTCTGGATTTTATATGTCAGATCTTATTTTATTTTTATTTTTCCCTTCTCTTTATCTCTTTTTACCCTTACTGATAGTCTTCATTTCTACACTCTTGTGCAAACATCTCTCTCCTGTCTTTTTCTATCTGCCTGTCAGGCTCCTTTAGTGTTTCTTGTAGAGCAGGTCTCTTGTTCACAAACTCTCTCAGCATCATTTAACTCTCCCTCATCTTTGAAGGACAGCTTTGCTGGATATAGAATTCTTGGTTGGCCATTTTTCTTTTTCAGTATCTTAAATATATCATATCATTGCCTTTTCACCTCCATGGTTTCTACTTAGAAATCTACACATATTCTTATTGAGCATCCTTTGTATGTGATGAATCACTTTCCTCTTGCTGCTTTCAGAACTCTCTCTTTGTCTTTGACATTTGATAATCTAATTATTGAGTGTCTTGAAGTCAGTCCCCTCAGATCTGTTCTGTTTGGGTTATGCTGCACTTCTTGGATCTGAAATTTTATGTCTTTCATAAAAGTTGGAAGCTTTTCAGTTATTATTTCTTCCATTATTCTTTCTGCCCTTTTTCTCATCTCTTCTCCTTCTGGGACACACATGACATGTATACTCATGTGCTTCATATTGTCGTTCAGTTCCTTGAGATCCTGCTCATATCTTTCCATTCTTTTCCCTATCTGTTCTTTTGTGTGTAGGATTTCAGCTGTCCTGTCCTCCAGTTCATGAATCCTTTCTTCTGCGTCTTCACATCTGCTCTTGTATGCCTCCATTGTGTTTTCATCTCTTTTATTGTGCCTTCATTCCCATAAATTCTGCCAACAGTTTTTTGTGTTCTTTTTTTTTTTAAGTTTTTGAGTTCTTCTTTAGGTTTGCCTAATGTCTTCTTTATATCCTTCGTATCTTTTTCCATATCTTCCCTCAACTCATTGATTTGATTTTTGAACTTTTTTTAGGAGATTTGTTTGATTAATAATTAGTTCTTTCAATTCTTGTATCTCAGTTGAAGTGTAAGTTTGTTCCTTTGGCCAGGCCAAATCTTCATTTTTCTTAGTGTGATTTGTAATTTTTGTGTTATCTAGGCATCTGGTACCCTTGTTTATCCAAATCAGATTTTCTCAGAGCAGACAGGCCCAGGTCTCAGGAGGAGGCTGTATTCAGTATCAAGTTTCCCTGAGGCTGAAACCCAGCAGATTGTCAAGACTTTCCTATGAGGCTTCTAGACCTGTGCTTTTCTTATCCTGCTCAGCAGGTGGTGCCTGTCAGCCCACAGCTCCACACCAGCATAAAGAGGTGCAGTATATTTAATTCTCAGTGGACCCTGTCCCTGACAGAGTCTGAGGGTGTCAGAAGTCAAGCTTAGGTTGTTTCTCATTCCCAAACCACCATCCAAGTCCCTGGTATCTAGTTCTCTAAGAGAGGACCTCCATTTGAATTGGGTCCCATTTATCTTTTAGGGAAGATAAGCCCTTTAGGGAATTGTCTCCTGCACTTAAGATTTTTGTTTGACTCTCTATCTTAATTCTACCCTTACCTGGGTCAGTGTTGACAATTGAAACTGCCTGAGGCTTTCTCTAATGAGCTACTTAGAATGAGAGAAAAAATAAGAAAGCAAGATGTCCCCTTTTTGGAGACAGTCCCCACCCCTTCAGATCACCAGGCAATAACTGGAATTGATACCTCGCTCTGCATGCCCCATTTCTTGGGACACAGCTCTTTTCCCGTATTCTGAGCTCAGCAGACTCCAAATGCCTCTGTTTTTATTAATCCATGTATTTTTTTAACATCATCCCTGCCTCCTCTCTGCCAGGATAAACCTCTGGGTCCCTTTCCTGCTTGCTCTGTGTTTATCTGTGATTGTAGCATATATTCAGTAGTCCAAATTTGTTAATTAAAACTACAGTTATAGTTTGTTTGAGCTACATTGCATTGCTCCTGGCAGGGACCACTTCTTTTTCCCTTAATTAAATTTTACAACTAAGCCTACCATGCTGGTGGGGGAGCTCCACAGTTCAGGAGATTTACTTACAGTTCTATGCTGCAATCTCAGCTGTTCCACCCATTCTGGACTGGTGTACAATGTTGTCCAGTCATGGATGTCCCAAATCAGTTGTTCCCAACTATTTTCTAGTTGTTCCTATTTCCTAGCTGCTCTACATTTTAAATTTAAACTACTCTTAGGACAAAAATTTTAAACTAATCCAAATATAACTGAACAAATTCACCATCAGCTTTACTCTGCCTATATTCTATAGCTTATCCAGTTGCAGAAGTTAGTATTAAGTGTGGTCAAAACTATTCCCTCTCCTACTCATGCCGTAGTCAATTAGTCATGATATCTGATATGGTCCTGTCAAGTAATCATCTCAAGATACTATTTTTGTATATACAAAAAAATATACTACTGTTCCAGTTTGCTAATGCAGCTGTTACACACACACACACACACACACACACACACACACACACACACACACGAAATGGATTGGCTTTTATAAAGGGGGCTTATTTGGTTACAAATTTATATTCCTAAGGCCATAAAAGTGTCTAAACTTAGGCATCAACAAGAGTATACCTTCACTGAAGAATGGCCAATGGCATCCGGAACACCTCTGTTAGCTGGGAAGACACTGGCTGGTGTCTGCTGATCAATTGTTCCTGGTTTCTGGTTTCAAAATGGCTTTCTCCAAAATTTCTCTGAGCTTTTCTCTCTTACCATAGCATTTCCTGTGCTTCTAAGTGTCTGGGTTCCTCTCTTAGTTTCTCTGGATCAAACTCTGTGCTAGCATCTCCAAACATCTCTAGGCATCTCTCAGCATTTCTGTCTGCTCCCAAGAGTGTGGGGTGTTTTTTTCCTCCCTGCTCTCTGTCTGACTGAGCTCTCTGTAAAGGACTTCAGTGATCTACTTAAGACCCACCCTGAAGGGCAGGGTTCACATCTCCATGGAAATTCAATCAGAGATTCCACCCTAATCAACAGACTAATAAATCTGCCTCCACAAGATTGCTTTAAATAACGTGGCCTTTGTGGGGGACATAACAGATTCAAACCAGAGCAACTATATTGTAAGTAATCTTACTTTCCTTGCCTCAATTCATGATTTCCCTAGGAATTCTCTTTTCTGAACTTTGCTTCAATTCAATCTCTGCTAACAGATGAAGGTTTCTATAAAGGATAGTGACATATAATTATTCCTTTCTTAAAATCCATCATTTGCTTACATTCTCCTAATGAGCCTTGAGGATAATATTATATATTTTTAATATTTATAATTTGAACACTGTGTAAGATGTAATAATTGCTCAAAAATTATCTTTCTTCTTTTTTATCAGCATTATTGTAATCTCATTTTTATTTACAGTCCATTTAAATCAGGGGAAAATCAGGACCCATACACAGAGACCCAAGTTGTACTAGGCATTTCCAGTAATGGAATTTTGCAATGGCATGAACATTTGTATTGTGGGCATTTTACAAAAAAAAAAAAAGAAAAAAAAAAAAAGAAAAAAAACTAAGAGGGAAAAAGGAGAAAGATTTAGGAAGATATGGGCCTCTACCAATTGTGGGAAAGGCACTGCAAATTAGGGCAAAACAAATGGTAATTGTTTTACTTTCCTGGCTGCTAAAGCAAACAGCATGCAATGGCTTGGCTTAAACAATGGGAATTTAACCTGGGAGACGTCCAAAATCAAGGTTTATAAGGCCATGCTTCTTCTCAGAAGACTGGTGTTTGGGGGCTGGATGAAAGTGATCCTTTGTCCTTCCAGCTTCTGCATGTTCTCTGTGCCTTTCTCTCTGTTTATGGCCTTCCTTACAAGACCTTCAGTAATAGGATAAAAAACCATCCTTATTCAGTTGGGTCACACCTTAACCAAAGTATCCTCATTGAAATGTCTTATTTACATTAAGTTCACATAAACATGAACACAAGAACGTGTTTTTCTTGGGTACATACTGCTCCAAACCACAAAGTCCACCATCTTTGTCCCTAGAAGACACATTTTTTACACATGCAAAATACATTAATTCCATCACAACATCCCAAAGGCCTTAAGTCATTTTGGTATAAATGCTAGGTATAAAGTCTCCTCAAAATCAGTTATGGTTATGGTCTATCCAGGGACAAAATTCCCCTCTGCCTGTGGACCTATGAAACCTAGAAAATAAGTTATCTGCTTCCAATATACAATGGAAGAACAGGCATAGGATAAACATTCCTACTTCAGAAGGGACAGTTTGGAAGGAAACAGGAGTCACGGTCCCAAACAAGTCCAAAACCTAGGAAAGCATACCTCATTAGTTGTCAAGGTCTGAGAGTCATCTCTGGATAGACACTTCTTCCTACAGGCCTAATGAGTAGCAGCCCCACCCTTTCCAAGTGTTTGCACAGTGGCCATGCTCTCCCTGAACACTGGTGAAGCTCCACCATCCCTGAAAATCAGTGTCCAAGGCCCCCCACATCAAGCACCAAGGCAGGTGGTCTCCCCCTCCGAATGCAGGGGTGAATAGATGAAGTTTAACATCATGTTTGTCTGGGGTACATGGCTCCAAGCTGCCACAGTAATCTATCTGGATAGTTAACTATGTAATTATGTAGTTTGTGTATCCCCCCCCTCTCTATTTTCAAGTAATTCACTTTTTCATTCATCCAACCACTAATGCTTTCTATTATTTCCTAGGCACAGTGCAAACATGGAGATTAATCAAGGAACCAACATACTAATCAATGAACATCTCTGCACTCTTAGAGCTTTCATTCCAGATGAAAGGAAGGAGACATTTGAGGAAATAACACAAGATTTGGTGGAGAGTAACCAGAGGAGGGTGTGAGGGGTGGGAAGATATTTAGCTAGATGGTATAGCCAAGGCTTTGAGTGGGAGTGTGCCTGATGCATCAATGAACAAAAAGAGCTGCCTGGTTTGAGTCCCAGAGGAGATAAAATAATTTGCTTAATTCTGAATTGTTAGATTAGAAACTTCAGAAGACTAGGCCTCAGGTTAAGTGACCTGGCAAGTTGGAGAGTTAGAGGTCCTTTATTCAGGTGCCTATGTCTTTGGAAATAATTGGAGACTACCTACTGTGATGGCTTGAAGCTGTATGTACCCCAGAAAACATCATGTTCTTTTCATCCATTCCTGTGGGTGTGAAACTATTGTGTGTGTGGACTTTTGATTAGGTTATTTCAGTTGGGGAGTGTCCTGGGGTGGATCTTAAGCCTCTTACTGGAGTCCTTTTTAAGAGAATAAAAGACAGAGAGAAGACACAGAAAAAAGCCCCAGAGAACATGAGAGACAAGGACACATGTAGAAGCTCAGAGAAAAAGCTGCTGAAGCCAGAAGCAGGAAGTAATGAAAACCAGGAGAGAAGGGAGAGACCAGCGACGTCACCACTTGCCTGGCCATGTGACAGAGGAGTTGATTTCTAATAGCTAGTCTTCAAGGCGAAGTTATCTTCCTGTTGATTCCTTAATTTGGACATTTTTCACTGCCTCTGACTGTAAACTTGCAATTTAATAAATACCCATTGTAAAAGCCAACCCATTTCTGGTATATTGTATTTCATCAGATTTATCAAACTAAAACATTTACATAAACAACCATTATGATTCTAAAAAAGAAGTGCAAAAAGTTTCCCTAAACACAAACCTTGGATTTTAGAATTATAGTGCAGTATTTTAACTTGAATAAAGGAAGATATTGCAGTTCAAATGTTCTGGTATATGAATCTTCCAAATCTGTGTACATGAAATCATAATTCAGTCATTTCTTTTTTCTTCTTCAAACTAATTTTTCTTCATTCTTTATTTCTGAGAATTGCAACAATAACCCATGGTAGGCGGCTTGTCATATTTTTCTCCTTTCACTTACATCTGTTAAAATACAATGTCTGGTTGATTCCGGCACTAAATTACATATTCTAAAATAAAAATTATATATTTAATTATTAAATTAAGAACAGATAAGAGCACATATAAACAAGCTTCATGTTTTATATTAAATAATAATTTTTGAATAAAAATGTAAATAGGCACACTCTTCACAGCTTCCTAAATTGCATTTCCTACTCTACACATAGGCTAATACAACAAGGCACTCTAGTATGCATATCTATGTTTCACAAAGGACCAGACTTTTACATGATTGGAGTATGTTTTGAAAATAGGCTGTAAAGTCTCTTAATACTCAAAATGCACATGAAACTGCACCTCCTAATTATCTGGAACTCTAACAATAAATTTGGACAAATTGAGGTGCTCTTGTGAATAGGCGTCAATCTTTATTGGCTTATCAGAAGCTTTTCTACAAGGAACATAGTGTCTGGGATAAAGAGATGGTGAGTCAGTGCATCTTCTGAAGGCACTGCCTCAGGAGGGCAGGTTTCAGAGAGCAGCTTGGTGATACATTTTAAGTTGCCACTATACTGGAGGCAAGCTAAAGACCAAACTAAGAAGAGGGGAATAAAAGGAAGTAAGTTTTACTAAAACTTATTTTTATAGAAAATATTTCAGTGCAATAGCCCCTTAAATACCTTCTTTCACTTATTAAAGTGATTCATAATAATTATTCAGGAGATAATGTTATTAGAAAAAAAGATAATTTTTATGGGGATTTTAAGGGAAGAAATGTTAGGTAGAGCGCCACGTGGCTATATCTGGCTTATTAAAGCTATAATCTTGGTTTGCCAAGGTGGCTCTTGGGATGAGGACAGAAATGATAGATATGAGGAAATTCAGTGGAATGCTCTGAAGACAAGGATTAACCTCTACTTCCAGTGAAGCAGAAAAGGGAATGCTGAAGAAACAGGTTTTTATGTGAACATTTTACCATGCCACATAAAAGTAATATTGTAGACAATGTCTTTATAATTTGTCGGTCTTTCCCTCATTTGCAGTAAGCTTTGTGACCTTCACTTTAAATTATTTGCTCCCTCTGGAGATTCATGCTTAAAATAAATTTTTGCTTAGTTATATGGTATGTCATTGATTTAAAATGTCTTTTATTTTAAATTTTCTACTGTTGGCATTTCCTTTTATAGTGTATTTCAAAATAACTATGCTGGGTCTACCAAGTTTTGTCTTGTTATTACCTGATTTTTTGTACATGGTTTCAAATTAAAGTACATTTTAAAAATTGATTCTAGTTCTCAGTGACAGCTCATGTAGTTAATAAATAAAGTTCCTATAGTACCTATAGCAATGACATTGTAAAATGTCATGCTAGACATTCTGGTCATATTAATTAAGACCTGTTTTTTAATGTAACAGTTGATGGCGACAACTACAATACCAATACCAACAACAGATAATGGTGTATTACCTTATTAAAAAAAAATATACATATATATATGGCTTATGAATACATATATTTGTGGAGGTCATTTTGTACAAATTTTATTTGGGAGAATTCTGACTTACTATGAGCAGGCAGTTTAAAATTTGCACACCTCATAAATTATTCATACATTCAAGTCTTGTCTATTTCTGTTTTGTTTATTTAGCAGCGTAATATGGTGATGGACATTATTGAAAGGACAGGGACAGAGGTTCTTTGTCACAAGGGAGACAAGTTCTGGAATGAAAGGGTGTAATCATGACTTTGGAGCATCTGCAAAAGTACAGATGAATTCAAATGACGGCATTGTCGGGAAAGTTATTATCATAAGCCCTAAAATCTATTTGTGACTGGTCTTAACATTACGAAAAGGTGATGATCATATTACCGTGGTGTTCATTTTCATTTCTAATCAATCTTGTATTAGCAATCTTTTGTGCTATCAGTCAAGTTAAGCCACAGTCACTAAACAGGACTAAATAGCATATACTAATTTTAAAAACTAAATATATTTATTTCCTTTCAAAAGACATTGTTTTACTTTCCAGAAGCACAATAGCCCTTAGAATTTTGAACAATACCTCAATAAATGATTATGATTAGAATAAGACCAAAATAATTATCTATGATTAGCAATGAGGTATCATCAAAAATTCTTTTAAAATGTGCAAAGAAACATTAGTGCCATTTAAGGGAGAAAATAAGGCCTTTTTCTTTATAGAATACAGGTCACACTGGTTTCTGTATCACTTAGAGTCAACATTAGATAGAAGCAATGGATTTATGCATGCTTCTGTCTACATTTACTATTGTAATAAATACACTGAATATTTCAACTACACAATTTTGGTATCCTATCAAAAGAATGGCAAAATTTTAAATTGTCTAAAACATAAAGAATCCATGCATTTAATAACTTATAATAACTAACTTTTCATTCTCCATTTTAATAGATGTCATAAGAAATTAATGCTTTTGCAATTGAAAAAATACTTAACTTTGGCCATTTCATATGCCAACCAAAAATGAGTGTAAAAAATATGTGAAAATTTGGTAACTGAATATTGATGATGAGTGAGCTGCATTTCACACAAAGCAATACACTAAATTACCTTTTCTATATCCAGTTATTTTTCTAAAGTAACTTCTAAATATAACGGTACAAACTGGATTTTAAAGTATGTGAAATAACATGCTGAATATTGACATAACTGTTTTACTCAAATTAGATATTCTTTATTGTACTATGCCTAGTAGTGTAATGTTGGTGTTTTTTAATTAAAAAGAAATCACAGGAAAAAAAAAAAAAGATTTTTCCAGAACTTCTGCTACTGGAATTACCTTAGACAATAATAACAGATACATTATAACAGTCATAATCATAAACCCACTAAAGCATACATTGTTTTCTATTTTTTTATATGGAAAAGTTTAAAAGACATTTATATAGTTTTCTTTTTTGTTAAAACACTAGCACTGAAATACTAAAGAAATTAGCTGAGAATAGTTCAAAATAAAGCTTGCAAACAATATTAGCTTTCAGAATTGATTTGTGTATTTTTTATTATAATTCACATTAAGTCTAAAGATGATGGTTCTGGCAATAATATAGAGGAGGGAAGGACTGTGTTTAGACCTGATGAAGGGAAATCATCAGGTAAGTTACAAATATATATCAGGACCTACTGGGTGGTAGGCCTTATGCTAAGTACTGAGCAAGGTCGACATCAGTCCACCCTTAGAGAGGTCCAAGTCTAGTGGGAAATAATACATTTAGAAATAACTGCAATAAAATATGAAAAGAGTCCTTATCACAAAGAAACTGTAATTAAGAACATCTGAATTCTTATAAAGGTGATATTCATTTCCCAAAATGCAAACTTTTTATAAAATATAAAACACCAATTTTAGAGACTATTGAATTTTCAAATACATTTTACACCTTTATTACTATGTGTCTTAAATATTAAAGGGAATCTTGGCTGTTTTTTCATTTTAGCAAGTAAGGAAATTCAATTCTAAAAATGGAACAAATATTCAGTTTCAGATGAAAAAATGAAGTTTTTTTTTCACTATCAAATTCTGCTATTCCTGATTAAATTATTTTCTATTTGCCATTTTGGGCAAAAAGCTCATTTCAAATAGTAATTTTTCCAGGAGGAAAGGGAACGTTGTTTCTCATAATTAAACACTGTCTGAAAATGAGGAAGTCTCAAAGAGACTATCGATTAAAACAAATCAGCTAGGTTGACACACACCCTTCTTTAATCTTAGTGGGATTATTCAGAATATTTTCTTCACTCAAAAGATTGGCTCTGCACAATACTGTAAGTGTAATTAACAAAGCTGAGTGTGAGTATGCTTGAAAGAGGAAGGCTAGGGTCGTGTATGTCACCAGAAGTTAGAGGATTAAAACTGGGACTGCATAACTTAGTGAAACCTAGCATGGAAGACGACAGCAGTTAATTGTACAAATATAAGAAAGTTCTTACATGAACTAGAAAAAACATATGTCACTATTATAAGGTGTTCATAATAGGGTGGTATATGAGAAAAAATACAATTAATGCAAACAGGTCTGTAGCTAACAGTAACTGTAATATTTGTTCATTAATTGTAACAACTGCACTATACCAAGGCTAAACTTCAAAATAGGGAGATATAAGGTGTATGGGATTTCTTTTTCTGGAAGAAATGAGAATGTTCTCATATTAATTGTGTTGGTGAATTCATAACTATGTGATTACTCCTAAAGCCATTGATTATAATCTTAGGATAGAATGTATGGTGTGTGAATAAAACTGTTTAAAAAAAAAAAAGTTAAACATAGAATCATCACATAACACAGCAATTTCACTTCTGGGCATATACCCAAAAGACTCAAAGAGATACTTTTACTTCAATGTACATAGGATATTATTCATAATAGTCAAAAGGTGGAAACAACCCAAGTATCCATCAACAAATTTATGGATAAACAAATTGTGGCATATACCTACGATGGAATATTATTCAGCTATAAAAAGGAATGAAGTTCTGATACATGCTACAATATGGATGAACCTTGACAACAATGCGTATAATCAGTCAGACACAAAAAACATATTGTATGATTCTGTTTAAATGAAGCACTTAGAATAAGCAAGTTCAAAGAGATAGAAGACAGATCAGAGGTTACTAGAGGCTGAGGGGAGAGGGGAATGATGAGTTAATTGCTTAATGGATAGAGTTTCTATTTATGATGATGAAAAAATTTTGATAATGGGTGGTGATGATGGCAGCACATTGTGAATGTAATTAATACCACTGAATTTCACACTGAAAAATGTGGGAATTTTGCATTAAATATATGTTACAATAAAAATAAAAAAATAATAAAAGAAACAAATTCCTGGAATTTTAGGTCCTCCCCACCCCCCCAAAAAAAGACTTATGAGTATTAAATACAAATGGTTGTTATTATTATAACGATGATGGAGTACAAATTAAGGAAATGGAGATGTTGAATATAGCATATAATTTCAAGTAGTATGTTAATGATTAACTGGTCATGATTTACCATCCCTAAAAGTTGAAATAGTAACAAGATCATAGAGAGTTATAAAGTAGAGGATTACTCAATCAGTAAATATTGATAAATAACATTTTAGAATCTGGAGTCAAAAGAGTGAGATCAAGAAGAAAGTCAAGATTTCTCCCCATCTGCTCCACGTATATATACTTGTACCTCAGGGGCTCTGGGTGATTGCTTACCTAAGGGTGTAAGTATAGCTACTCGTGTTGGCCAGGGCACTTCACATATACACACTGCCAGTAGTCAGTACATCTCTTTCAGCACCTATCTGGGATTAAAATCACCAATGATGCATTGCTTTATACTCCACATTAGTTTTTTCTCATTTTATTTTCACAGTAGTTGAGGATATAGAATGTAAGGAAGCAATATCAATTTATATATTCATTCATTTTTATACCCTGAAGGAAAGACAAGACCAGTGGAGAGGAAGAATAGCATAATAAAGCCCAATGATGTATACAGTTATTAAATTGTAGTCTTTGATTTTCAAAGAAACCAAAGTGAAGAGAGAGTACATGTACTGAGGTTTAGCTTACACAGTGCCTCCTACTTCTTAGAGCTGGCACCAATTCCAAACTGAGTCTATTTTTTTCAATAATTCTCACATCCTTTTAATAAGTAACAGTGGACTTAGATGATTAGAAATTAGTGAGAACTATGTTTCTTCTTCCTTTACTTCTCTAAAAGATGATATGATACAACAAAATAGTCTCTGATAGAATTCTGCTGCCAATAAAAGAAGTTATTAGCAAGAAGCATAAAAACAGGCATATATATTTAAAAAAACAAGCATATAACTATTAGTGTTAGATCAGTGAGATCCCCTCTCTTTTATGTCTTCTGGATAAGAAACCTTTTGTAAATGTATCAATTTGAGGAAGAAATAGCGATATTTTAATAGTAAAATCAGAGAAATCCTAGTCTAGTATTTTTAACCGTATCAGACCCAGTTGCTCCTTACGATAAAAAATAATTTATAAATTTGTTTTTACTACTTTGATATAAAGTTAATTCACATGAAAATTTCCCCATAAAATTCATTTAAAGGTAAAACGAAGACTTAGCTATTGTTTTAGTTTCTTTATTGCTAGAGTAAATACCATACCCTGGGTTGACTTTAAAACAGGAATTTATTGGCTATTGGTTTCAGAGGCTAGAAGGTTTGTTTCCTCCTGGGGTTAGTATATTCTACTTATCCAGCATTCTTTGGGGTTCAGTAGTCACATGGCAATGCCCTAGTGGTGTTTTCTCCTTTCTCTTCTGGTTCTGTGGAATTCCAGCTTCTCCTGTGCTTCTCCTGCCTTGTCCAATTTCCTTTGCTTGTATGGACTTCAGCCACATTGGATTCAGGCCCACCCTCATTCAGTTTGGGCACACCTTAACGAGCAACATCTTCAAAGTTCCTATTTACAGATAGGCTCACACTCCAGAACATGAGGTTAGGATCTGAACATGCCTTTTATGGTGGACATGATTCAATCCTCAACAGCCATTATGTAAGGGAAGGATAAAAGGAAACACAGTTTATAGCATAACCATGTTCTCAGATGTGATTGCTCTAGAAGACATAATAAAATAGTCAGCTTCTTGCATTGACTTATAAGTGAATCAGTTTGGTTTTTAAAAAAGTACAGAAAAGTTTAAAAACATGTATGGATGCAAATTAGAGTAAAAACAGTTATTAAGGGCAAGTAATAAACCATAAGATTTATTTGTATATGCTATGAGAAAGAGGAGTGTAAGCTTAAATTAAGTAGCAATAACTTGTAAATGAAAAAATAGTAACTGGACTGTCAAATTGAAGAAAATGGAAAATGAAGAAGTATACTATTCTTTCAGGTGACCAGGGCCTTATTTATAAGAGCAGTGACAAACTCATTCTCAATTTTATGATGTAGGGTGGGAAAATGATGAAGTAGTACAGAAAACCCATCTTCTGTCTTGAAATCCCACAATATATTGAGGTATATATTCAGCCCCTGGCACTTATGGAAGGCATTGGAGACCATATTGTTTGATAAGTTTTACAGAGCAGAGGATTGACTGGGAGGAGAAACTGTAGGATGAAAGGCTGTAGATCATTTGTATGGGAGAACTCAAGGGAGAATATCATTAAGATTGCAACAAGTAGACAACAAATAAATATTTGTGAGTCAATACGTAAGTTTTACAACATTGATATTTTATCATTGTGATACAAATAATTTTTACTATGCAAAATATGAAATATTTTGGAAATTACTTTTACTGAGTTTGAGTGATATCACTGCATTGCATGTCATTGCAAATTTAACATTTTTTTCTAAATCTGTTCAAAGGAGTCTTAAGAATCTTAGTCCAAAGGAGAATAAAACCTTTTGCAATTTGGCTGTTTAAATTTTTCTTTTACCTGAAAGTCACTTTTATCCTAATTGATATTTTCTATAAAGATTGCTAAACCATTGCATCTCATGACTTAATCACTCAATTTTGTATTATAAAGATATAGAGAACTTTAAATGTACTTACCATAATCTTAATATTAACCAAATGAGAATAATATATTTCTAAATAAGTATATGTAACTATATCCTTATATAAAGGCAGTAGTGAGAGAAACTGGAAAATTCTTAAAGAGCAATATTATTTTTAAAGAACGTTTGTCCATGAAAAGCTTGATAATTCCATTCACTTTAATATGATTGATTCCTTAATTTTTTTCATCTTTAGAAGAACGTGATTTAATTTTTTACATATATCTGAAAGCTACGCTATTTTTAAATGTTTTAATATAAATTGCTTTTAGATATTTTATTGGTTATTGACTGAATAAAATTTTTATCACATTTAATAGTGAACAAAATCTTTTAAAAATTTATTTGGTTGAACAATCTTATTCGTATGTGTAGATAAATCTCTTAAAGTTCTCTATGTTTATGAAATTATCAATTATTCAGTAGATTGCTCTCAGTATTACTAGTTGCAGGGATAACTGTCTTTGATTTGTGGAGTCTTTCACTAGGCTTCTTTGTTATTAAGTGTTATACACGAACAGTGCAGTGAAATGCTAAACACCTGATGTGACTTTTTATGCTGGGTAAGAATGCATTTCTGACCTGTCTGAATGGTGCTCCCTATATGCACAAAAATGCCATTGGAAAACAAATTATTTTACTTATTTATGAAACATATTTTATAGTTTCAAACACTGAAAACAAATTTCTTCAGAGATATTTCTTTCCTTATGAACATTACAAATTCTGGCAGTAAAGCCTCATTTTCCAAGAAGGATGCTTTCATTGACTGGTGATGAAAATCTGCTTGACTGGAGCTTATTATGCCATTGACACATATCTGACACAGAGCTGACACACAGCTGACACCCATTTGACACCCATTTGAGAACATTTACTCTCTTGTACATTCTTCTCTAAACACTGTCATTGCCTTATGGAATAAAATTAATTATTTCATTAGATTTACCTCCATAATTGTATAATCATCTTTGCTCAGTTGGAAAGAGGCATTAGTCAATATAGCAGCTTTGCACAGCTTTGTTTTTTATATTTTCTATTATTCTGAAGAAAAATTTACTTTCATTCTTCAAGTCTCAGAAGTGTCATATGTCTTCCAACTTTGTATGCATATTTCTTTGTGGAATATTTAATTAATTCCATTTTTTTTTTGCTCCTACAAAAAAGAGGGATGTGTAGGCATTTGATAGCAAAAGTATAAAATCCATTTTGAGCCATCCATTTCAATATTGTTCATACTTTTTCTTTTTAGTTGGGATTTTTCAAATGTAGATGAGTATTTATTCTGTGTATATGTTTTGAATTCCATGAAGGTGGCAACCACAAATAGAGTCCAAGTTAGGTGTATTGCATGGGCAAAGAAAACACAAAAGCTTTCTGCCATAGGAAAAGTGATTTTTCCTAATGCTGAGCAAATCCTATTATATAACACAATTAAAATTTTCCTTTGATTTGTGTGATCATTGCATTAAAAAAGCTGTTTATTAAACTTCTACAAAAAATTACATGTATATATGTTAGTTCTAAGCATGGATAAATATAAAAGGCTTTTCTCTTAAATAATGTCTGGAAGTATATTTGAAAGACCTTCCAGAAATGGGAAATGTTTTGTTATTCAAGAATACCTGGAGAATTTCAAAGCCTTTTGATTCTTGCCAAGATAGAGAAATGGGACAAAGTTTAACCTTCTGAAGCAACTCAAAAAAAAAAAAAAAAAAAAAAGGTCAATATGTATGAAAAAATGGTACTTGAATGTTGGACACCAGGCAGCACAGAACTGGGATTCCTGAGATCAAAGACGATGAGATGATGCCTATTATTGTCCCATCTTACTGTCTAGAGAAAGTTTTGGGGCTCTAGCTTGGGAGGAGGAACGTGGTGGTCTCCTTGAGTAGGGGAGATGGAATTATGCATTTGGGAGGAAAATAATTTTAGAGTTTGTAGGCCAGAGTACTGGAGAGGAGAAAGCTGCACAGACAGAAACAGCTTTGGAGATTGGCAGAGTGCACCTTGTATATTTAGATGATTACCGATCAAAGCATGAATGTACCAAAACTATATGGGCTAAGAAAAGAATCACTTGAAAGGAACAGAGGTAATAATTCCTACAGGTCATAGAGGGTCAGAAATAGTTTCTGTTTCAACCAGCCATATTGGAAACCTCACGTTTCAGGGGGCATTAGGTTAACTATTCAGAAAGATTTTTCCCACTTCAGTAGTGGGGCAAAGTTAGCTCTAAACCAATCACTGCTTTGAATCCAAAGTTTAAAAGTAAGGTGTGAAAGAACGAGCTTTTTACAAGTCACTTATAAGAAGGTAAAATTCACAAGTCTTGGAATCCAATAAAAAATTATTGTGTGTACAAAGATGCAGGTAAATATGAAACCATAACCAAATAAAGGAGCAATTAATAAAAACTGACCAATAAATGACAAAGATTATAGAATAAGGAGATAAGGACGTTAAACAGTTATTAAAACATATTTTATATGTTTAAAATGCAGAGGAAGGATTGAGCATGTTAGACAGATACATGGAAAATACATTATCTTTTTAAAGTCCAAATAAAACTTCTACACACAAGAAATACAAATTCTGAGATGAAAACTTCACTGGATGAAACTAACAGCATATTAAAGATAGCAGAATAAAAATATAGTAAACTTTAAGATTTAACAATAGAAATGATCTGAAAGGAAAGAGAAAAAAGTACTGAAATAGAAAATGAGCAAAGCTTGAGCTATGAAACAACTTCAAGAGGTGTGATTGAAATCCTAGAAAGGGGATAAGGACAGGAAAATATTTTAAGAAACAGTTATGGTCAAATACTTCCTAACATTGATGAAAAGTCTGAATTCATAGAACCAAGATGCTCAACCCCCCAAGCATGAGAAACATCAAGAAAATTACATTATGGCAACTCTTAATCAAATTCCCTAAAATCTATAATTTTAATAATAAAGACAATCTGAAAATCATTGGAAGGTAATAAAAACATTACATGCAGTGGAAAAAAATAAGGATTATAGCATAATTCATTTTGGAAATAAAATCTAGACTAGAACATAGCAACATTTTTAAATTACTTTGAGAAAATAAAGGCTGCTGACCTAGAGTTTATTAACAAAGAAAATCTCCTTAAAAATTAAGGTGAAATAGACAGTTTGTTGATATAAGGTAGCTGAAAGAAATCATGACCAGCGAAACTGTGCTACAATAAATACTAAAGATGGTCCTTCAGGCAGAAGGAAAATAATATAAGGTGAGGCTCTGTATCTACACAAAAGAATTAAGAGCACTGAAAATGGTAAATATGAGAGATCTTTTAAATAACCTTAAAAATTTGACAGTTTAAACAAAAAAAATTACAAAGTATTATGGAATTTATAATTTGTGTAGAATTAAAATGTATGGCAACAATTGCACAAAAGCCATGAGGTGCACAATGGAAATATACTGTTTTAAGATGCTTAAAATAAATGTGAAATGGCACAATAGCTCTTGAAGGTAGACTGTAAAAGTTAAAGACATAGGCTATTAACTCTAAAGCAACCACAGAAACACAAAACAAACAGTCATAGCTAATGTAGTAGCAGAGAGCATAAAAAATACTCAGTCTTGAAAAGGCAAAAAAGGCAGAAAAGGAACAGATAACAAGAAATTTAAAACAAATAGCAAGATGGTAGATTTAAAGTCAGATATTAGAAGCAATACTAACATTAAAGTTAAATGTTTAAAACAACCTAATTAAGAGGCAAGTATTATTAGAATACATAAAATATAAAAGCAAACACCTGACCCCTATAAGAAAGTAATTATGTTAAAAATAAAAGGATGGGAAAAATTCAGTGTTAATATTACTCAAAAGAGAACATAAAGGTCATTTTAATCACAAACAAACTTGATTTTAGAGCAACAAATATTAACAAAATAAAGGAGGTCATTTCATTAGAGATAAGGGGTCAATTCATCCAGAGGATATAAAAATCCTAAATATTTATATACATAAGAAATGTGTTTCCAAATACATGAAACAAAGGCTGATGGAACTATCAGGAGAAATGGACCAATTAAAATTTTAGTTGAAGATTTCAATATCCCACCCTCAATAATTTCCAGAATGAATAGACACTAAATATGTAGGGACACAGAAGGCTAGAAAAATACTATCAACCAATTTGATATAAATGATATTCTTAAACACTCAACCCACAGCACAGAATAAACATTGCTTTCATGTCCATATATATCATTTACCAAGATACACCATAATCTAGAACATGAAAAACTCTCAATTAACAGAGATTCACATCATGCAAACTAGAGTCTCTGATTTCAGTGGAATTAAATAATAAGAATAAAATGTTGTCTTAAAAGTACTTCAAGAGACTAATCTATTTGGAGGCTAACTAACATATTTTTAAAAAACACTTGCTTAAAAAATTAAGAGAAAATTTAGAAAATATCTTTAATGGAATGAAAATGGAAATATCACATATCAAAATTTGTTCTATATAACTACTACATTACTTAGGGGAAATTGTGTACCACTAAAATTCTATATTAAAACAGAAGAAAAGTTTCAAAGCAATGATCTCAGCTTCTGCTTTCAGAAAGCAAAACAGGAAAAACAAAATAAACACAAAGCAAGTATAAGAAAGGAAATAATAGAAATCAGAGAAGAAATCAATAACATAAAAAAGGAAAATGTAAGAAAATCAATGGAAAAACCTCATTCTTTGAGAAGATTAAAAAAAAAAATGCTATGCATTTAGCCAGACTAATCAGGACAAAGAAGAGTTGATAATATTTACTAATGACAGATAGTGATAGAGATAGCATCACCACAGTTTCTACATGTTTTAACAGAATCATAAAATAATATTATGAATAACCTATGACAATAAATTCAACAAGTTAGATGAAATGGACAAATTCCTTGAAATGTGCAAACTCCAGCATTAGACGGTTTTACTGGGGGAATTCTAACAAACATTTAAACTAGAAATAGATCCAATTTTACAATAACTGTTCTAGAAAATTGAAGAACTCATTCTAGGGATCAGCATTACCCTTATTTCAAAACCAGACAAAGAGATTACATGTAAAGAAACTTCCACTTTAAATCACTCACAAACATAGTTGGAAAAATTCTTACTGAAATTTTAGCGAATCAAATCATACATTCCCACATAGCTCATGCACATACCTGTTTATGTATGTATGTATGTATAAAATATGATATAAACATGTTCATGCATGTAAAAAGCACCAATAAGTGTGTTTTATCCAAGGAATATAGATACATCTTACTCAACATTTTTAAGTCAAACAATGCAATTCACCATATTACCAAAATTAAATAGAAAGGAAAGTATGAATCATCAAAATAGATACATAAGGAGCAGTTGATAAAAGTCAACGTCAACTCTCAGCAAACTATGAGTAGAAAGTTTCTCAACTTGAGAAAGGACATTTACAAAATCCCTTCAGTAACATCAGGCTTCATTATGCAAGACTGAATACTTTCCTCCAAGAAAAAATATCAATTTCTTCCACTTCTATTAACATTGTAATTAAGTTTCTTGACAGTGCAATTAGGTCAAGAAGAAGAAATAAACGTCATCTAGACAGGCAATGAACATGTAAAACTTTCCATACTTGTAGATGAATGATTATTTATACAGAAATTCCTCTGGGGGTGGAAGGTAGTTATTTGAACTGCTAAGTCTGTTTAGCAAGTTTGGAAGACACAAGATAAATATGCAAAATTCAATTTGCATTTCTATATATGAACAAGAAATAGAAATTTAAAGAAAAATATGCCATTCAAAATAGCATTAAACTACTTGATAGGGATAAAACTGTTAATACTTTTGCAAGATGTGTATTTGGAAAACACAACACATTCCTAAGAGTCTTTAAAAAGAGCATATATAAATGGAGAGATATACCGTAAACATAGGTGGAGGACTCAATATTGTCAATTTTCCCCAAGCTGATAATAGAATCAATGCAATCCCAATCAAAATGCAAGTACAAGATGATTTTAAATTTTATTGTAAAATGGATTTTACAATATTTTAAAATGGATAACAAACTTGAGAACACTTACTACTAATTTTCAATACATTATACAGCTACAGTAATCAAGAGAATGTGGAATAAGTGTAAACATCGACAAAGAGATCAGTGGAGCAGAATAGAGTCCCCAGACATCTGGTCAATTGATCTAGGGAAAAGTTACATGTCATTTCAATGGGGAAAAGGGTGACCTTTACAACAAATGATACTGGAACAAATGGAACATTGAATGGAAAGAAGGAGAGGGAGAAGGAAACAGTAAGGGAAGGGAAGGGAAGGGAAGTGAAAACAGAAAAAGAAAAAAAAGAGGGAGGGAGGGAGAGAGAAAAAGACAGAATAGAAGGAAGGAATCTCAACCCATGTATCACTCAAAAATAAAAATTAAGTTGATGCACAGAAGTTATACATTGGTGACCTTGAAGTGAACAACAATTTATTTATTACAAAAGGCATGAACTCTTTACGAAGTCATTTATTTAGGCTTCATCAAAATTAATAACTTTGGTCCTGCAAAAAATACTCCTGAGTGTGGCCAGGCGTCTCGGACCCAGCAAGGCTCTCCATACCAGTGGACTGTGTAAAATACACTGCCAGTCTCTTGTCTTCTGTTCACCATGGATTCTTCTGATATCCAGGTGAAACAACTAGAGAAGCGTGCCTCACGCCAAGCTTTTGAGGTGATTCTCAGCCCTCAATCAAAAGAATCCATCCCAGAATTGCCCCTTTCCCCTCCAAAGAAGAAGGATCTTTCCCTGGAGGAAATTCAGAAGTTAGAAGCTGCATTAGAAAGAGGCAAATCCCATGAAGCTGAGGTCATGAAGCAGCTTGCTGAGAAACAAGAGCGTGAGAAAGAAGTGCTTCAAAAAGCAACAGAAGAGAACAACAACTTCAGTAAAATGACGGAAGAGAAATTGACCCACAAAATGGAAGCCAACAAAGAGAACTGAGAGGCAACAATGGCTGCCAAACTGGAGCGTTTTCCAGAAAAAGACAAGCACATTGAAAAACTGCAGAAGAACAAAGAATCCAAAGATCCTGCTGATGAGTCAGAAGCTGACTAATTTGTTCTGAGAACAGACTTTCTCCCCCTACCCTTCCTAAATATCCAAATATTGTACTGTCAGTGTCATTTTATTTTTTCCCTCCTGACAAATATTCTAGAAGCTGATGTAGGACTATATGGGTAGATCCAGAATGTATGATGTTTTAGGAGCTAAGGGGAAAAACTAAAAGGGTTTTACTCTTTTTCTCAAGTGTTGAGGTCTTTCTAATGTAACTATTTTTCTTGTTGCCTCTTTTCTACTTCAGTACACTTGGTGTACTGGGTTAATCGCTAGTATTGTATTGGCTCTGTGAAAACATGTTTGTGAAAAGAGTATGTTGTGGCTTCATCCAAACTATTAGATGCTGAATATGTTCACTTTTAAATCCCAATTCCATCCCCCATTTTACCAGATGCTACTGTACTTGAATGGTTAATAAAACTGCACAGTACTTTTATTTTTTCCAAAGCTAAGACACAGATTGGAAGAAATTTTAAAAAACATGAATTTGACAAAGTACTGAACTTAGGACATACAAAGAAATTGTAAAAGTCAATAATAAGAAAACAGCAAAACGAATTAAAATTAGGCAAATATTTAAAGAATAACTTCATTAAGATCTATAGATGATACATAAGCAAATGGAAAGATGTTGAATGCTATTATTCATTAAGGAACTGCAAATTGAAACCACAACAAGATATTGCTACACCCCCACTAGAATGGCCTAAATTAAAAAGACTGACCATACGAATTGTTGGTGAGGGTGTTGAACAACTTGTGACTCTTATACATTGTTGGTGGGAATGTAAAAATGATAAAACTACTTTAGAAAATATAATGGCAGTGTGTTTAAAGATATTAATCATACCCTATCAAATGACACACCCATTCAATTACTAAGTTTTCCCACCAAATAAATAAATGTATAAGTCTACACAAAAACTTGTGCACAAATTTGCTTAGCAGCTTTATTTGTAATTAGAAACAACCAATATACACATCAGTGAATGGCTAAACTGATTTTTGCACATCCATGCAATGGACTACTATTTAAAGTATACATTCCATTAACTATAATAATAAACCACCTGTACTTTTGGAAATTCATTTTGAAAACTTGCAGATTATTTGCTTACTTTCAGACCATGTGATCAACCCTGTTTCTGAGAAATATTTGAAAACAAGAGGAATCAAGCAGGATTTGAAATTTTAAATTTTCATATTATGAATTGACACTATTTGTGACATACATTTACAGTACTTTCATCTAATAGATAAAAATATTTCTGTAGGAAGAGAGAATAAGGTCCTGTAGATAATTATTTGAATGGCTTATTTTCTCAGTTCTCTCAAGGATGGCACAAAGCTATTACCTTTCTCAATGTCTAGGAGAGAAGTTAAATTATTGCACATAATGGATGCCTCTAGGCTCTAAGGACTTAAATTTCTCACTGAACTCCATTGAAAAGGGCTGATTTTAATATGTGCTCTATCCATTGAAATATGATTGTTTTGTAGGGAAATATTATGGATAATTGAATTAGACACTGGTTTTTTTTTTTAGATATTTTATGGAATTTAAAAAATAATTACCTATACTCCTAGTTTATGAATTATATCTTTGTACAATCATGTGACTAGTGATAATTTCAATTATATGTTAAATTTAGTGACAAAGGCACATATTTTCTAACAGATGGTGAAGGAATAAAGTCTAGCAAGTCCAACTATTCCTCTATTCACAGAGGCTATGCATTCATATTTGTGTTATTTTAAGGCATATGTTTGGTTTCTGTGTATCTATTTTATAAACTGATCAGTTGGATTTCCTCCTAATCCTGTCCTTTCTCAAGAACTTATCTCTCCTAATAAACATAAAGTGCACCAAAGGAAAACAAAGGAGATGGTTAGATTGCAATTTTTACACTACTATGCTTTTATCCTGGGTTGAAATGTTGATTATGGTCTCTTTCTTGCTTTCGTATTAGCATATACTTGAGATTCAGTAAAGAACAAAGATTTTAAAACCTAAGTCACCTTCCTAATGCTCTGAAAATGTGCAAGCACTTTTTTTTTTCTTTTTTTTAACAATAAGGAATAGGCAGTCAGCTGTCCTGCTATGGCAATGCCCTTTGCATCTTTTTATTTTTAATCTATTCATTCACTCAAGGTTATGACTCACTGTACCAAGTCTGCAAAGGGAATAATAAAGGATATGGGGAACTACATTCCAGAGTTTTGAATAATACTGTTAAAAACTGTCACAGAGCTGGCTAATTGATGATGTGTGGTTGCATGTATGTCATGTCTTTATTGAAATTGCCAGTGTATTTTGGCTAATTACCCCTGCATCTTATTAAAGACAAACCATTTAATCACAGGGACGTAAACAATATTCCAACACAGTTTTCCAATACTTTTTTAAGATTAGTTAAGCGTGAGAGAAAAAACTGAAAACACTTACTACTTTGTGTAGGGTAATATTGTTGGAGTGGTATATTTAGGAGAATTGAATTCTAGTATTGTTTTTACCATGGTTTGGAGAGGATATTTAGCTTCTCTATATTGTTAGTTGATCTCATCATTTAAGAGATGCGTGTGCCATATTATTTTAAAACCTCCTCCAGCATTAACCTGCTATGGCTAGTCAGACGGCATATATTCTGCATCTACCCCTAGATTGTTAATTATATCTGCTATTGGCATTGATAATATTAACTGATTACAACTGTTGAGCTCAAGTTGGCAAGGTTTGAATATTTAGTTATAATTTTTTAAAATCTTAAGTTTAAAGGAGAAAAAGAGGAAAAAGAAGAACAGTGAACCTAATATAGATCCACAATGGCATTCAAAATACTACTTAATTTTAATATTCAAGTCACCTGGCCATCAACTCAGAAGAATTCAGACTGAATTAGATCAAAGTCCTTTTCTCTGTCCGTTCTGACTCTGAATTATTGCTAGCTTCTGACTGAGTTCTTAAAAGTTGTTATCAGCTACCCTATACACTGATACCCTTCTCTTTTCCCTTTAAAACTTTTTTGATAAATAATTATGCTTAAGGTTATTTTTAATTTCACTGTATTCCTTACCACTCTGTTGATCCTTGAAAATAATATTTTCATATTATTTCTAATTAAAGGACAATTCTTGCCATTGATATCCTTATAACAGGTAGGTGGGATGTATAATTTCTAGGACGTGATCACAATGCAATTTTAAGTTTGTCGCCCTTACCCCTTTAATTTTTTTTTAAATGGAAAATGTAACAGAGCCCATGGATTTTCTGCTTATCTTAAATAACAGACAGTACTCTGGAAGTCACTTTCACTCACAAAACATAGCGTGAATTCAGTATTTAGAACATTACAAGTCCTCCTTCACGTGTATATAGAAATTAGGGTAGGAAATAGTTCCAAATCGGCTTGTTGCATTCAAGCTCTGTTGGTCCTGCCAATTGGCTTTATTCATTGTCCTTCCCTGTGTGGTTTTCTTGGTTCTTTAAAGATTCTCCTCACTGAGGAACCATCCTCTGCAGTTTTCAGGCCTCAGAGATGGGCTTCTTTCACTCGGCCAGCTGTTTCTTCCTTGCCTCTTGTTTTCTAAGTGGCCAACACAAAAAGATTCTCACTATTTTAAGTGTACAGTTTGGTGAATGTGGAAAAACATACTCATCCATGTAACCAAAACCACAATCAACACTGAGATTTTGTACCCCTGCTAGTCAACCCTCAACCCTCCGAGGAAACCACTGTTTTATTCAAAACCAAATATTAATTTTATCTCTTCTAGATTTTATATAAATTGAATCATACTTTATGCATTGTTTGGTGTCTGGATTATTTTGTTCAATTTAATGCTTTTAAGATTTTAACTTCCCGCTCTTCCAGGCAATATTACTGGGTAGAAATTAACATAGCAACAGCCTGGCTTGCTTCCCTGTACAGCATGTATTCAGTCTACCAGAAATACTCCCTATAAACAATGCAAGACAAACAATCCAACAGGATTCTTCTGGATATGCCACCAAATTAGTTAGCCCTGGAATCGCAGTTCACACCCTGCCACAACTACAGGGATTACCTATGAAGTTCTCCTAGGAGTTGACATGGTCTCTACTTGGAGAAACCAGGATCCTCAGCATGGCTTTCCCCCAAAGAAATGCCACCCAAATCCTTTCTCTTCTTTTTTGCCCCATACTACCCATGCTGTGTCCCAGAGAGGTTAAATAACTTAAAACAATTTTCTTAGTATATGCATGTGGTCTGTCTCACAATAACTTTTGATTAAGAAAGTGAGTTATTATATTGATCACTGAAGTGACGATAAGACAAGAAGAATGTTATAATAGATGCAATGATGGGTGAAAACTGGCTAGTGGAGGACTGAAGAAGGAATAATAAGGGAATTCCTGTTTATGCCCATGAATTTAGTATAGGAGGGCCCCTCCCCCCACCTCTAGCCCACCTCCCAGAAACCTCTATTTCAGTCATATACAGGTTTAAAAACAAACACAGACTTTAATATATCTTACAAAGATTTTGTCCTGTATATATAAATAACTTCTAAAATGACTGAAAGTCTAAAATTTTATGAAGATATTAAACGTCTCCATAGTTTGTATACATTTTTGTGCGTAATGTGACATGAGGAACCAAGGCCAATTTTTTCATTTATAATCATTTTCCAGTTGTTGCGGCACCACTCCTTATAGAAGACTTTCATTTCCTTATTTAATTGCCTTTGCTCTTTGTCAAAAATCAATTGACCATATATGTGTGGGTCTAGATCTGAACTTTCTATCCTGTTATGTGAAAGGACTTACGTGATATTTTATTCATAATAGCCTAAAACTGAAAACAATCCAAATGTCCATTAATAGAAACAAGGATAAACAATTGTTTTGTATTCCTATAATGGAATACTACTCAGCAAAAAAGAAGGAATGAACTATTGATGGAGATACAACATTGATGTATCTCAAAGGTATTTTTTAGATGAAATAATCTAAACAACAAAGAATGTGTATAATAAGATTCCATTTATAGAAAATCAATAAGAGGAAAAACTAATATTTTGTTTTGAATAGAACGGTGGTTTCCTAGGAGGGTGGAAGTTTCACTAGTAGGGGTAAAAAATCTCAATGTTGGTTGTGGTTTTGGTTACATGGATGAATATGTTTTTCAACATTCACCAAACTGTACACTTAGAATCTATGCCTTTTTTAAAAAAATTCAGTTTTATTGAGATATATTCACATACCATACAATTATCCATGGTGTACAATCAACTGTTCACAGTACCATCATGTGGTTGTGCATTCATCACACCAATCTATTTTTGAACATTTTCCTTACACCAGAAAGAATCAGAATAAGAATAAAAAAATGAAAATAAAAAAGAACACCAAATCATCCCCTCCATCCCACCCTATTTTTCATTTAATTTTTGTCCCCATTTTTCTACTCATCCATCCATACACTGAATAAAGGGAGTGCGATCCACGAGGTTTTCACAATCACACTGTCAGCCCTTGTAATCTACATTTTTGTACAATCGTCTTCAAGAGTCAAGACTACTGGGTTGAAGTTTGGTGGTTTCAGGTCTTTACTTCTAGCTATTCCACTACATTAAAACCTAAAAAGTGTTATCTACATAGTGCGTAAGAATGTCCACCAGACTGACCTCTGGACTCCATTAGAAATCTCTCAGCCACTGAAGCTTTATTTCGTTTCATTTCGCATCCCTCTTTTTGTATGCCTTTACTTTTTAAGTAAATTTTAGCTCACTAAAAAAAAAAAAAAATCTCTGTATACTAGAAAGAGAGCAGAAATCCACAATGGTGAGTTTTAGCAATCATAAGTTGCTAAAATCATGTTACCAGCCCAGGAACAAGAAATGGAGGCCAGATGTTTTGCTCCTTCTGAGAATGATGGATCATATTGCTTCATTTCTAGCAGGATAACAATGACTTCTCATTGCAAGAAGCCAGGATTTTGCTTTATTTGCTACTTATAAAGTAATTTTTTATTTTTGCATTTTCTATCAAGAATTACAGGATAAGTAGTTTCTATTATTCAGAATCTGTATGGTTATATTTTTAACCTAGCATTTTATCATCTGGTGGGATGTTGTGATGTCCCATAGAGATATTTTTAGGGAATATTATTGATAGTAATATAAATTAGAGTCAGAGAGCATTTTCTGTAAAGTCTCAGATAGTAAATATTTGAGGCTTTGAGGGCCTGTGGTCTCTATTGCAACTACTCACTTCTGCCATTATATCAGGAAAGCAGCTGCAGACAATATGTAAATGAATGAGTGTGGCCGTGTTACAATAAAAATTTATTTGTAGACACCAAAATTTGAATTTCATATAATTTCCATTTGTCACAAAATATTTTTATTCTTTTTTGCAAGTATTTAAACATGTTTAAAAGATCCTAACATGGTGCACTACACAGAAACAGGTGGCAGGCCAGGTTCAGTCTGTGGGTCATAGTTTGTGACCACTGGTAGTTTATAGAATATATAAATTACCACTGTCTTTCCATACCCTCTCTTTACCGAAACAGGGTGATTTAATTTAAACAATTAACAATTTTAAATGTATATATTTCTATACCTTATATGCCTTTGTATGAAATTTCATGAGCATTATGTTTTCTTTGCAGCTTAAGTACTTTCAGAAATAAAATAACCAGGAGATGGTCAAGAATACAATGTATGCTCACATGGACTTACAGCCCAAGGTGAAAGACATGGCATGCCACACAAGTCACCAAAATTTCACAAATAAATAAGTGTCCTAAATAAGACTGGGAAATTCAAGGCATGAAGTACATTTCAGGCATGGCTGGATCAGGGCTTCAAACAATGTCATTGATTCATGCCTCCAAGTGGTTTAGGGACATGGTGTATGCTTTCTTCAACTTTACGTCATCAACAGGCATTGCTTCATGAGATCTGTCCTTTCGTTGACACTGGCCATTTCAGTCATGCAAAGAATGTTGGATGTGTACTTGCTATGACCCAAGACAGCATTGTAGGTCCTGGACTAGATCAGAAAACAACCAAATCCCCCAATTCATGGAGTTTACATTCCAGTTGGGGAACAAAATCATTCAAACATCAAAGACATAGGCCTTGCAATATTAGTTAGGGCTGTGAGCTAAAATGAATACTAAAATTGAGAAAAATGATAGAATTCTAAGAGAAGACCTCTGAAACGGTGTGGAATGTGAGTCTGTGTAACATTTGGGTACCAATCATTCTACATGTAGGGAACATCAAATGCAAGAACCAGAGACCAGGGCCAGGAAAAAGTTCTTTTTTTAATTTTTTTTTCCATATGTTTATCCAGTTCCTCTCACACCATTTATTTAAAAGACTTTCTTTTCCTGCATGCAATTGTGTTGTCACTTTTGTGAAAATCAATTGACAGTGAATGTGTAGATCTGTATTCTTGTCTGTCTCTCTATCCTTTGTTCTGCAGCAAGTCTCTTTATCAGGTGGAGAAACTCCTCTAATTTTCTTTCAAGGATTTTTGCTTATTATTTTTTGCTTTTAGATTTCATATAATTTTAGAATCAGCTTGTTAATTTCAACAAACAGTCCTGTTAGAATTTTGATTGGAATTAAGTCAAATCCATAGCTTATTTTGGTGAAAATTGACATTTTAACACTATTGAATCTTCTATTCCATCAATATGCTGTATCTTATAATTTGATTGAATTTTAATTCTTCTCAGCAATGTGTTATAGATGTCAGTGTAAAGGCCTTGAACTTTAAAAAAATAAAAGTAATCATAAATATTGTTTGTCAAATGCCACTGTAAATGCTGTTGTTGAATTTTGTCAAGTGTGTTTTCTGCATCTACTGATAGGACATATGCTTTTTTCTCCTTCAATCTAATCATATGGTGAATTGCAGTGACTGATTTTTGAAAGCTCAAGTAATTTTTCATTACTGAGATAAATTCCACATGACCACATTGTTTAATTTTGAAGCAGCAGAGATTATATATATATTTCTGAATACAATTTTCTGATACTTTAAAAGGGTTTGCATCTATGTTCATGAGAAATACTAGTCTATACTTTTCTTTTCCTGTGGTTCTTCTGTTTGATATTTTATCAGAATATTGCTGGCCTCATTAAATAAATTGAGAAGTCTTTCTTATCCTCCAGTTTCTTAAAGTGTTTGTGTATGATTGATATTATTTTTCCCCTAATGCTTGATAAAATTCAACAGAAAAACCAAACTATCTGGATTAGAGTTTTCTTTGTGGGATATCCTAAAATGACAAATTAAACTTTTTTAACAGATGTAGAGTTATGCATATTAAAAAAAAAAGTCTTACTTCTGTTAACTTTAGTAGGTTGGTAGCATTTTTTTTTTTTTTTTTGGAAATTTGTCCATTAATCACAGTTGATGATTTGTAAGTGTGACATTGTTAATAATAGCTAGTATGCTGGTTTGAAGCTGTTATATACCCCCAGAAAATGCCATGTTCCTTTAATCCATTTCTGTGGGTGTACACTTATTTTGGGTGGGAACTTTTGGTTAGGTTATTTCAATTGAGACATGACCCACCCCATTCAAGGTGGTTCTTACTCCTTTAACTGGAGTCCTTTATGAGAAGATAAAGGACACAGAGGAAAAGCACAGAGAGCACAGAGAAAGTTTACGTACCCAAAGCTAATCTCTGGACTGAGTCAATCACAGCATCCCTACGCCCCACCTTGCAGTTGTGTAATTGGAATTGTAAATAGCTTTACTAACCATCTTGATTTGCTGGAACTCCCATTTTACCCAGGAAACTACAAAGAAGAAACAGAAGGCAACTGAGCCAGGCTGACATGCCAAAGATCCCTTGTGGTACTGATAGAGACCCCTGCCCTTGCTAAGAGAGAAAAACTGTAATAAACAAGTCAAGCTGACACCAGCAAGTCTTCTAATCTTCACCAGATAGCCATAATCCTGCACAGACAATCCTGCTTGTGCAATTTGCTAATTAACGGACTGTGACCCAAGGACAGCCTACTCCAGGCAACTCACATCCCCCTTGCAGCTCATGTGGCTCATGATTTCCTCACAACTCTAGTCACTCTTGCCACTCCCCATCCCCCTCACATCCTCCCTTTGTCTCAAACAGCCATATAAGCTGCTTCCCCAAACCCAGACTTTTAATCAGAAACCTCCTTTGGTACTGCTCTGCATTAGTGGTACTTTAGCTCAGTAAACTTATTTTGTGCTTTGATTTTTCAGTCTGTTTATTCTGTTTTCAGTGTAACACCATGTCCTAGTTTGCTAATGCTGCAGAATGCAAAACACCAGAGATGGATAGGCTTTTATAAAATGGGGGTTTATTTGGCTATACAGTTACAGTCTTAAGGCCATAAAGTGTCCAAGGTAACACATCAGTAATCAGGTACCTTCACTGGAGGATGGCAAATGGCGTCCAGAAAACCTCTGTTAGCTGGGAAGGCACGTGGCTGGCGTCTGCTCCAAAGTTCTGGTTTCAAAATGGCTTTCTCCCAGGACATTCCTCTCTAGCAAGCTTGCTCTTCTCCAAAATGTCACTCCCAGCTGCACTCTCTTTCCTCTTTGAGTCAGCTCATTCATATAGCTCCACCGATCAAGGCCCACCCCGAATGGGTGAGGCCACGCCTCCATGGGAACATCTCATCAAAATTATTTCCCACAGCTGGGTGGGGCACACTCCAAGCAAATCTAACCAACACCAAAACTTCTGCCCCACACAAGACCACAAAGATAATGGCATTTGGGGGACACAATACACTCAAACCGGCACATTCCACCCCCTGGAACCCAAAATGGCATTATCTTTCCAAATACAAAATACATTCATTTATCACAAAAACTTAAATCATTTCAGTAACAAAAGTTAAGTACAAAATCCCATCAAAATAAGTTTAGGCTTGGTCAGTTCTAAGGCATAATTCCCCTCTAGCTGTGGATCTGTGAACCTAGAACAAGTTATGTGCTTCCAATATACAAAGGAGAGACATTCATAGGATAAACATTTCCATTGCCATAAGGAGAAACAGTAAGGAAAACAGGGTTAACAGGAGCAAAACAGTTCCTAAAACCCACAGGACAAAGTCCATTAGATTTCAAAGTCCGAGAGTCACTAACAAAACAACGTTGCATCCTTGGGGCTTGAGAGAGCTGGAGCCTAACCCTTCCCAAGGGCCTTTTCTGCAGCCCGTTCCTCTCCAAACACTTAGGTGAGTGCTCCAACATTTCCACACATTGGGGAGACCACCTTCTCGGCCCCACCCTCCTCAAACATCGGGGCAGCTCCCGGATTCCCTTCCATCTCCGGGTCACACGCTCAACCCCTTCAGAACAGTGTGGTGGCAGCCAGGCTCTCCCCAATTCCCTGGAAATGTGCTCCACCCTCTTTGGGACCTGAGGTGGCAAAACTCTTCCAGAGCATCGAGGCGGAAAGCCCGCCCTCGACCTCCAGGGCAAACTCACCCTTTCCATGCATGTGGGCTGCTCTGCTCTCCCAGCCCTAAACCTCTTGACTCCAGACCTCAACCTCCATGGCTCTGTCTTTGAAGAGATTTTTCCTTTAATTTTTTCCTTGTCTGTCTCCTCCAGTCCAGACCGGCAATGGCTCCGTCTATAAAGATCTCGCAAAAATTCTGTTGGCTTTGCATGAAGCATGCAGGGGTCAAAGCCATCAGACAATAGGAGTTTCCACAAATCCTTTCTGCTTAACTCCTTATCCAATCTTGGCTTGTCCTCAGGTTGGGCTGTAGCTTCTGGGATTCTACCCATTGGAAGCCCGTAATTTTCCAAGCCATCAACTTCTGGTTTCTTTGAACCCAAGAGTTCAGTTCTAAGTTTATCTCTCTCTGCTCGCATTTTACTATAAGCTGCAAGGAGAAGCCAGGATACGTCCTCCACACGTAGTCTGGAGATCTCCTCAGCTAAGTATTCCAAGTTGTTGCTTCCAGATTCGTCCTTCCATCTGACACCAGGACTCAATTTTGCCAAATTCTCTGCCACTTTAAAACAAGGATCGCCTTTCTTCCAGTTTACAACACATTCATCATTTCTGTTCAAGTCCTCATCAGAAGTATCTTTAGAGTCCATATTTCCACAAACAGTCTCTTTAAAGCAGTTTTGGCCTTTTCTATCAAGCTCCTCACAACTCTTCCAGAAATTCCCCCTTATCCATTTAAAAAGCCGTTCCAACATGTTTGGTATTTGCAAACTCAGCAGCAAAAGCACCCCACTTCTCTGGTACCAAAATCTGTCCTAGTTTGCTAATGCTGCAGAATGCAAAACACCAGAGATGGATAGGCTTTTATAAAATGGGGGTTTATTTGGCTATACAGTTACAGTCTTAAGGCCATAAAGTGTCCAAGGTAACACATCAGTAATCAGGTACCTTCACTGGAGGATGGCAAATGGCGTCCAGAAAACCTCTGTTAGCTGGGAAGGCACGTGGCTGGCGTCTGCTCCAAAGTTCTGGTTTCAAAATGGCTTTCTCCCAGGACATTCCTCTCTAGCAAGCTTGCTCTTCTCCAAAATGTCACTCCCAGCTGCACTCTCTTTCCTCTTTGAGTCAGCTCATTCATATAGCTCCACCGATCAAGGCCCACCCCGAATGGGTGAGGCCACGCCTCCATGGGAACATCTCATCAAAATTATTTCCCACAGCTGGGTGGGGCACACTCCAAGCAAATCTAACCAACACCAAAACTTCTGCCCCACACAAGACCACAAAGATAATGGCATTTGGGGGACACAATACACTCAAACCGGCACATTCCACCCCCTGGAACCCAAAATGGCATTATCTTTCCAAATACAAAATACATTCATTTATCACAAAAACTTAAATCATTTCAGTAACAAAAGTTAAGTACAAAATCCCATCAAAATAAGTTTAGGCTTGGTCAGTTCTAAGGCATAATTCCCCTCTAGCTGTGGATCTGTGAACCTAGAACAAGTTATGTGCTTCCAATATACAAAGGAGAGACATTCATAGGATAAACATTTCCATTGCCATAAGGAGAAACAGTAAGGAAAACAGGGTTAACAGGAGCAAAACAGTTCCTAAAACCCACAGGACAAAGTCCATTAGATTTCAAAGTCCGAGAGTCACTAACAAAACAACGTTGCATCCTTGGGGCTTGAGAGAGCTGGAGCCTAACCCTTCCCAAGGGCCTTTTCTGCAGCCCGTTCCTCTCCAAACACTTAGGTGAGTGCTCCAACATTTCCACACATTGGGGAGACCACCTTCTCGGCCCCACCCTCCTCAAACATCGGGGCAGCTCCCGGATTCCCTTCCATCTCCGGGTCACACGCTCAACCCCTTCAGAACAGTGTGGTGGCAGCCAGGCTCTCCCCAATTCCCTGGAAATGTGCTCCACCCTCTTTGGGACCTGAGGTGGCAAAACTCTTCCAGAGCATCGAGGCGGAAAGCCCGCCCTCGACCTCCAGGGCAAACTCACCCTTTCCATGCATGTGGGCTGCTCTGCTCTCCCAGCCCTAAACCTCTTGACTCCAGACCTCAACCTCCATGGCTCTGTCTTTGAAGAGATTTTTCCTTTAATTTTTTCCTTGTCTGTCTCCTCCAGTCCAGACCGGCAATGGCTCCGTCTATAAAGATCTCGCAAAAATTCTGTTGGCTTTGCATGAAGCATGCAGGGGTCAAAGCCATCAGACAATAGGAGTTTCCACAAATCCTTTCTGCTTAACTCCTTATCCAATCTTGGCTTGTCCTCAGGTTGGGCTGTAGCTTCTGGGATTCTACCCATTGGAAGCCCGTAATTTTCCAAGCCATCAACTTCTGGTTTCTTTGAACCCAAGAGTTCAGTTCTAAGTTTATCTCTCTCTGCTCGCATTTTACTATAAGCTGCAAGGAGAAGCCAGGATACGTCCTCCACACGTAGTCTGGAGATCTCCTCAGCTAAGTATTCCAAGTTGTTGCTTCCAGATTCGTCCTTCCATCTGACACCAGGACTCAATTTTGCCAAATTCTCTGCCACTTTAAAACAAGGATCGCCTTTCTTCCAGTTTACAACACATTCATCATTTCTGTTCAAGTCCTCATCAGAAGTATCTTTAGAGTCCATATTTCCACAAACAGTCTCTTTAAAGCAGTTTTGGCCTTTTCTATCAAGCTCCTCACAACTCTTCCAGAAATTCCCCCTTATCCATTTAAAAAGCCGTTCCAACATGTTTGGTATTTGCAAACTCAGCAGCAAAAGCACCCCACTTCTCTGGTACCAAAATCTGTCCTAGTTTGCTAATGCTGCAGAATGCAAAACACCAGAGATGGATAGGCTTTTATAAAATGGGGGTTTATTTGGCTATACAGTTACAGTCTTAAGGCCATAAAGTGTCCAAGGTAACACATCAGTAATCAGGTACCTTCACTGGAGGATGGCAAATGGCGTCCGGAAAACCTCTGTTAGCTGGGAAGGCACGTGGCTGGCGTCTGCTCCAAAGTTCTGGTTTCAAAATGGCTTTCTCCCAGGACATTCCTCTCTAGCAAGCTTGCTCTTCTCCAAAACGTCACTCCCAGCTGCACTCTCTTTCCTCTTTGAGTCAGCTCATTCATATAGCTCCACCGATCAAGGCCCACCCCGAATGGGTGGGGCCACGCCTCCATGGGAACATCTCATCAAAATTATTTCCCACAGCTGGGTGGGGCACACTCCAAGCAAATCTAACCAACACCAAAACTTCTGCCCCACACAAGACCACAAAGATAATGGCATTTGGGGGACACAATACACTCAAACCGGCACACACCATTATATGTTATACTACTTACCCAACTAAACCAAAATATAGACATCTCCCTGATCACTTTTCTTTCCTCACTCTACAAAAAGAAACATCCACTGAGTTAGCATATCTTATTGTCTCTACATCTATAACATTGTCTAAATCCATCTACATTTTCCTATTTCAATTCTATCAACTTAGTCCAAGATAACATCGTTTTTACATGGACTATATCAATAGCTTCACAGTAGGTCTTTCTGCATTCATTTATATCATTGCGTCATAAATTATCCTTAGAGAATCTTCTTAAACTCTAAACCAGAACATGCTACTCTCATGCTTACTGCTTTCTAGTGATGTCTTTTTCTACGCAGAATAATAGTCATATTCCTTAGCCTGATTTATTCATTTCTATATGATCTGGCATTGATTAACCTCTCCATGAACATATAATCCATCTCCTTGACACTAATTTTCAGCCCAGAAGTTTTGCTTCCCATTTCTCCAAAATACCAATATTGTTATTTGAGAGAGGGGCAAGATGGCGGAATGGTGAGGTGCAGAATTTCATCTCTCCCATAGAGCAGCTGGCAATTACCCAAGAACTATATGAAACAGTGTTTTCAGGGTCTCCAGTAACCAGTCACACATTGGACACAAGTTTGGAATTAGAGGAAAAACTGAAATCGCAGCAAACATCGTAAGTTCCCTGAACCAGGGGTCTGGCGCCCCTCCCCAGCCAGACCTCACAGACTGTCTTGCTGCTGGCTCCCTGAAAGGGGGAAAAAAAAACAGAAAACAAAAAACAGCAATCTGCTGAGGGCAAGAAGGGGGCTCAACCCAGCCTCAACTGCAGAATTAATTAACAAATTACTTAACTAATTTTTGGAGCCTGGGGTGCTTTAAGAACTGCTGGGCTCTGAGAAGGGATGGCACATAAAAGCAGGCACTCATTCTCAGACCCCAAAAAAGCCATTTGTTTCCCCTACATTTCATCCCTTCTGACTTCTCACTGATTCCTTATCTTTTTGCATTTCAATAGCCCCTGGCAGGGGTGGAATTGAAGCTATTGGAGAGTAATTATAAGACAATAGCCCAAAGTACATCTGTAAATGCTCTATTCTGACATTGACAAAACTTGCAGGCTGGGAAAGACTTTTAAAAGGGGCTCCTTTTTTTTACTTTTTTCTTTTTCTTGTTTTTCTTTTCTATTTTTTTAAATCTAAAAATAACATGTGGTTATTTTCTATTGGAAAGCATGGGTTGAGGAACTAGGTTGGGCTTGGGGGGAGACAGAGTACCCACAGTGTCTTTGAGTTCCGGATTCACTTCTGAAGAAAGTGCCCACCTCTGAATTTAGTTGGTAACTCAGGCTGACCAATGAATCTAGCTGGAGATGCCCCAAAGAGGAGAGGGGAGAAGGGAATAGTGCCCCTGAGAGATAACTGGAGTTCCTAGGATTGGGAGAGTGGAAGGAGGTCCAGCTCAACTGGCAGTCCTCCTTCTGGGAACTCAGACCACAGGGGCTGGAATTCAGATTCTGGCTTCAGTCAGCCATGCCCCCAACAGGATCAGAGTCACCAGGAGAGCTAAAGTCTACATACCTCCTCACAACGTGGGGCTGGCTGTGGGCTGGCAAGTGCCACCTGCTGGACAGGAGAGGAAAAGCACCAATTCTAAAGGCATCATAGAAGGGTCTCATTATCAGGAAAACTCCAAAGCCTCCCAATGAGACCTGGGCCTCCTAGAGTGGGAAAATCTGACTGGGGTCAACTATATCTGAGGAGACCCTCTCACAAAAAGGCTACATAGAGGCAAGGCAAGAAACAGGAAAAACAAGAGGTGAAAAATTCTGATCAACTAAATAGAACCTAAGTTAGAGGTCTAGAATAAGCTGAACTGAATAACAGAGACCAGAGAACAAAGCCAACCAACAAGAAACCCCAAGGTAAAAGATAGAAAACAAGCTCCAGAACAAACTAATCAAGAAAATCAGATGCCTAGACAACTTAAGATAACCCATACCAGGAAACACAAAATATAGACCAGCCAAAGGAATAAACTAATAGTTAAACTGAGATACAGGAGTTGAGGCAACTAATGCTAAATAAATTCAATGAAATGAAGGAAGATATAGTGAAAGAGATGAAGGATGTAAAGTAGACACTGGATGACCATGAAGAAGAATTCGGAAACTTGAAAAAACAAGTGGCAGAACTCATGGGAATGAAGGCCACAATGGAGGAGATGAAAAACACAATGGAGGGATCCAACAGTAGATTTGGAAAGGCAGAAGAAAGGATCAGTGAACTGGAAGACAAGACATTTGAATTTCTGCACACTAAAGGACAGATGGTGAAAAAAATGGAAAAATACATGCAGGGTCTTAGGGAACTGAGTGATAACATGAAATGCACAAATATACGTGTTACGGGTATCCTAGAAGGAGAAGAGAGGGGAAAAGGGGCAGAAAGAGTGTTCTAATTTGCTAATGCTGCTGGAATGCAAAACACCAGAGATGGATTGGCTTTTATAAAAGGGGGTTTATTTGGTTACAAAGTTACAGTCTTAAGGTCATAAAGTGTCCAAGGTAACACATCAACAATTGAGTACCTTCACTGGAGGGTGGCTAATGGTGTCTGGAAAACCTCTGTTAGATGGGAAGGTACATGGCTGGCATCTGCTCCAAAGTTCTGGTTTCAAAATGGCTTTCTCCAAGGATGTTCCTCTCTAGGCTGCAGTTCCTCAAAAATGTCACTCTTTGTTGCACTTGGGATACTTGTCCTCTCTCAGCTTCTCCAGAGCAAGAGTTTGCTTTCAACAGCCATCTTCAAACTGTCTCTCATCTGCAGCTCCTGTCCTTTCTTCAAAGTGTCCCTCTTGGCTGTAGCTCCTTTTCAAAATGTCACACACAGCTACACTGAGTTCCCTCTGCCAATCAGCTCATTTATATATCTCCATTGATCAAGGCCCACCCTGAATGGATGGGGCCATGCCTCCATGGAAATTATCTCATCAGAGTTATCACCTACAGTTGGGTGGGGCACATTTCCATGCAAACAAGCTAATCCAAATATTCCAACTTAATCCCCACTCATATGTCTGTCCCACAAGATTGCATCAAAGAACATGTCTTTTTCTGGGGGACATAATGCATTCAAACCAGCACAAAGAGTAACAGAAGAAATAACCTCTGAAAATTTCCCAACTGTTATAAAAGACAGAAAATTAGGGATTCAAGAAGCATAGCATACCCCAAATAGAATAGATCCCAGTAGATCTACTCCAAGACACTGATCAGATTGTCGAATATCAAAGACAGAGAGGATTCTGAAAGCAGCGAGAGAAAAGCAATCCATCAAATACAAGGGAAGGTCAATAAGACGATGTACAGATTTCTCTGCAGAAACCATGGAGGCAAGAAGACAGTGGCATGATATATTTAAGATACTGAAAGAGAAAAACTGCCAACCAAGAATTCTATATCCAGCAAAAGTTTCCATCAAAAATGAGGGAGAGATTAAAACATTTTCAGACAAACAGACACTGAGAGAGTTTGTGAATAAGAGACCAGCCCTACAAGAAATACTAAAGGGAGTGCTACAGGCTGATAGGAAAAGACAGGAGAGAGGGAGTTGGAGAAGAGTGCAGAAATGAAGATTATTAGGAAAGATAAAAGGACAAAGAGGAAAAAATAATACATGACATATAAGTTCCAAAAGACAAAATGGTAGTAGAAAGTACTGCCCTTACAGTAATAACACTAAATGTAAATGGATTAAACTCCCCAATAAAAAGACACAGACTGGCAGAATGGATTAAAAAAACAGGATCCATCTACATGCTGTCTAGAAGAAACTCACTTTAGACACAAAGACAAAAATAGACTGAAAGTGAAAGGTGGGAAAAAGATATTTCTTGCAAACAACAACCAGAAAAAAGCAGGAGAAGCTTTATTAATATCAGACAAATTGGATTTCAAAAATAAAACAAGTAAAAGAGACAAAGAAGGACACTATATATTTGAAAAAGGGTCAATTCATCCTGAAAACATAACAATCATAAATATTTATGCACCAAGCCAGAATGCCCCAAAATTCATGAGGCAAACACTGAGATCACTGAAAGGAAAAATAGACACCTCTACAATAATAGCTGGAGGCTTCAATACACTGCTCTCATCAATGGATAGAACATCTAAACAGAGGATCACTAAAGAAATGGAGACGTTGAATTGTATGAAAATGAACTAGACTTGACAGACATTTATAGAACACTACATCCAACAACAGCAGGATACACTTTTTTCTCAAGTGCTCATGGACCATTCTCTAGGATAGAACACATATTGGGTTGCAAAGCAAGTCTCAGCAAATTTGAAAATATTGATATACAAAACACTTTCTCAGACCATAATGAAATGAAGATGGAAATAAATAAAAGGCAGAAGGTCATAAAATTCACAAGCATATGGAGGCTAAACAACACCCTCTTAGAAAACCAGTGGGTAAAGGAAGAAATTACAAAAGAAATTAGTAAATACCTGAAGGCAAATGACAATGAAAACACAGCTTATCAAAACTTATGGGATGCAGCAAAGGTGGTGTTGAGAGGGAAATTTTTTGTTCTAAATGTCTATATTAAAAGAGAAGAGAGAGCAAAAATGGAAGAGTTAACTGTTCACCTGGAGGAAATAGAGAAAGAACTGCAAACTAACCCCAAAGCAAACAGGGGAAGAAATAACAAAGATTAGAGCAAAAATAAATGCAATTAGAACAGGAAAACAATAGAATCAACAAAACCAGAAGTTGGTTCTTTGAAAAATCAATAAAATTGATGGACTGCTGGCTAGGTTAACAAAAAAGAAAGAGAGAGAGAGAGAGAGAGAGAGAGAGAGAGAGAGAGAGAGAGAGAGAGAGAGAGAAAGTGGATGCAAATAAATGAAATCAGAAATGGGAAAGGAAACATAACTACTGACCGTGCAGAAATTAAGTAGATAATGAGAAGATACTATAAGCAACTATATGCTAATAAACTAGACAACTTAGATGAAATGGATAACTTCCTAGAAAAGCATAAACAACCAACATTGACTCAAGAAGAAATAGATGAACTCAACAAACCAATCACAAGTAAAGAGATTGAGTCAGTCATCAAAAAGCTGCCAAAAAGGAAAATCCCAGGACCAGATGGTTTCACATGCGAATTCTACCAAGCATTCAAGAAAGAATTAGTACCAATCCTGCTCAAACACTTCAAAAAAATTGAAGAAGTGGGAAAGCTACCTAACTCATTCTATGAAGCCAACATCACCCTAATACCAAAATCAGACAAAGATACTACAAAAAAAAGAGAAAATTATAGACCAATTTCTTTAATGAATATAGATGCAAAAATCCTCAACAAAATACTTGCAAATTGAATCAAGCAACACATTAAAAGAATTATACACCATGACCAGGTGGGATTTATTCCAGGTACACAAGGCTGGTTCAACACAAGAAAATCAATTAATGTAATACACCACATAAATAAATCAAAGCAGAAGAACCACATGATCATCGGAATCAATGCTGAAAAGGCATTTGACAAAATTCAGCATCCTTTCTTGATGAAAACAGTTCAAAGGAGAGGAATAGAGGGGAAGTTTTTCAATATGATAAAGGTGATATATCAAAAACCCACAGCTAACATCATACTCAATGGGGAGGGACTTACAGCTTTTCCTCTAAGATCAGGAACAAGACAGGGATGCCCACTATCACCATTGTTATTCAACATTGTGCTGGAAGTTCTAGCTAGAGCAATTAGGCAAGAAAAAGAAATAAAAGTCATCCAAATTAGAGAGGAAGAAGTAAAACTTCCACTATTTGCAGATGGCATGATTCTATATGTAGGAAATCCAGAAAAATCTACAGCAAAACTACTAGAACTAGTCAATGAATACAGCAAAGTGGCAGGCTACAAGATCAAGACACAAAAATCTTTAGTGTTCCTATACATAAGTAATGTGCAACAAGAGGAGAAAATCAAGAAAAAATCCCATTTACAATAGCAACCAAAGGAATCACGTATTTAGGAATAAACTTAACCAAGGACACAAAAGACCTTTACACAGAAAACTATAAGAAACTGCTAAAAGAAATCGAACAAGACCTAAAAAAATGAAAGAACATACCATGTTCATGGATTGGAAGACTAAATATCGTTAAGATGGAAATTTTACCTAAACTGATTTATAGATTCAATGCAATACCAATTCAAATCCCAACAGCTTACTTTAAAGAAGTAGAAAAACCAATAATCAAATTTACTTGGAAGGGTAAGATGCCCTGAATAGCCAAAAATATCTTGATGAAAAGGAACCAAGTGGGAGGCCTCACACTACCCAAATTTGAAGCATATTACAAAGATACAGATCTCAAAACAGCAAGGTACTGGCATAAGGACAGATACACCGACCAATGGAATTGAATTGAGTGTTCAGAAGTAGACCCTCACGTCTACAGATAATTGATCTTTGATAAGGCAGTCAAGCCAAAGCCACTGGGAAAGAGCAGCCTCTTCAATAAACAGTGTTTGGAGAACTGGATATCCATTTCCAAAAGAATGAAAGAAGATGCCTATCTCACACCTTATACAGAAATTAACTTGAAAAGGATCAAAGACCTAAACATTAGCACCGAGACCATAAAACTCTTAGGAGAAAATGTAGGGCAATATCTTAAAGATCTTGTGATAGGAGGTGGTTTCTTAGACCTCACACACAAGGCACGAACAACCAAAGAACAAACAGACAAATTAAACATTTTCGTATATCAAAGGACTTTGTCAGAAAAGTAAAAAGGCAACCTACACAATGGGAGATGATATTTGGAAACCACATATCAGATAAGGGTTTAATATCCCAAATATATAAAGGAATCCTACAACTCAATAACAGAAAGACAATCCAATTAAAAAATTGGCAAAAGACATGGACAGATATTTTTCTGAAGAGGAAATACAAATGGCTCAAAAACATAAGAAAAAATGCTAAACTTCACTGGCTATTAAGGAAATGCAAATCAAAACCACAATGAGATATCATCTCACATCTACCAGAATGGCCATTATCCAAAAAACAGAAAATGACAAGTGCTGGAGAGGATGTGGAGAAAGAGGCACACTTATTCATTGTTTGTGGGAATGTAGAATGGGGCAACCACTCTGGAATACAGTGTGGAGGTTCCTCAGGAAGCTAAATATAGATTTACAATATGACCCAGCTATTCCAATCCTAGGTATATACTCAGAGGAACTGAAACTTAAGACGCAAACAGACATTTGTAAACCAATGTTTATTGCAGCATTATTCATGATTGCCAAGAGATGGAAACAGCCCAAATGTCCATCAGCAGATGAGTGGATAAAAAAACTGTGGTATATACACATGATGGAATATTATGCAGCTGTAAAACAGAACAAAGACATGGATCATATAATAGCATGGATGAACCTTGAGGACATTATGTTGAGTGAAATTAGCCAGGAACAAAAGGACAGATTCTGTATGGTTTCACTAATATGAACAAACATTAATGAACAAACTTTGAGAGTTAAAAGCTGACAACATAGCAACCAGGAGATAGAAAGAGGGCAGAGATCAGGCATTTGATGCTGAAAGACTACAGAATGTTTAGCAGAATAGATTGTATAGATCCAGAAATAGATAGCATAATACTGTGTAATGGTAGCACAGTACTGTAAGTGCACCGAACAAAGATGTCTATGAGTAAAGCTGAAAGAGGTGGGATAGGAGAGTGCGTGACACCAGAGGTAAAGATAGATGGTAAAGACTAGGACTGTATAACTTGGCAAAAACTGGACTGACCAATGACTGTTACTAAATATACAATATAAAAATGTTTTTGCATGTGGGAAAGCAAATTAATATTAACCATGTAGGGTGTTCAAAAAGGGATGGTATTTGGGAAAAAACATAATCAAAGCAAACTGGAGTCTATGGTCAACAGTAATACTGCAGTATACCTCCATTAAATGTAAGAAAGGCAATATACCAATGCTAAGTGTATATGAGAGGGGGATATAGGGGAGCAATATGGGATTCTTGGTAATGGTGTTATTTTCTGTCCTTACTATTATACTGTATTGTATGAGATGTTATTTTTCTTTTTATCATCTTTTTTATTATTGCTAAAAAAAACAATTTTTCTTGTTGTAATCAATATGTTCAAGTGCTGATTATGGTGATAAATGTACAACTTTATGATGATACCATGAACAACTGATTGTACTCTGTGGATAAATGCACTGTATGTGAATATAACTCTATAAAATTGTAGGAAAAAAATATTGTTATTAATTTTCAATTTTGCACTAATTGTGCCTTCTGCCTTGAATTGTTTCTCCCAATTTCCTGTGGCTCATTTCTTAAAATCTCAGCTCTCTAACTAAATATTACCTCTTTAGACACTTCTCTTCTCCACTATATCAAAAGATATCAAGTCACCAATGCCTCAGAGCACTCCTTAAAAATTATATGTGTAGTGCTCATCATTGTCATTTTATTTTCTATTTAATTGTGATTCTTTATTGTCTATCTCTCCCCATATGAATGTAAGTTCTGAGCTCAGGGACCTTTCATTTTCTAATGAACACAGATTTACTATTTACTAGAACAGTGCCTAATCAGAGTAACTAATCAGTATTTGTTTAATGAATGGATGAATTCTACTGTTTTTATAAAATAAAATATTTATCATTGATATTTGTAATGGAATTTTCTAAAGCAAATAATATTTAATTCTTTTCATCTAATCATCTAGGTCAGGGATGTATCATGACCTAGATTCAAACTGACATTGTTTGACAGCTTTCTGGAAGAAAGAATTAAGATGATATTACATCTACAGCATGAATGTGGGTCTTCTTTAGCTATGTCATGTTATCTTATTTTTATTTTCATTAGATCTGGTTCTGCTTAATAGGGTGACTGGACAATTACACCACCTTCTCTTATTGATCCATCCAGGCAGTTTGTACAGCTATACTCCAGCCTAAAGAGAACAGCTTGCCTAAAAACAAAGCAAAACAAAAAGGAAATAAAAGAAAAAAAATAATAATGCTATTTCAAAGATATAAATCAATAAAGAAGCATATGGCATGCACTTCACATGCCAGAACAGCATTACCAACATACTTGATTTTATCTATATCTCCCACCCAAAATGTCCTATTTTTTTGGTCAAAAACTATTACTTAGGATCAATTAAATAATTAGCGAATATTTGACAAAATATTCTAAATATGATATAATGCTGTGAGATAGTACATAATATTTTATAAAATATGCATATAATAAACAAGGAATTGAGGGCAGCAGATTCTAAGTATAGGCAAATAAAATCAAAGTTGATAATATTACACAATGTTAGACTATGATAAAAATTTGCCTCTGCATTTCTGACTAATCATTACAAAATGGAAACACAGTCACTTATAAGATCAACAAAAAATTAAATAATTATGACATTTTAAAAAGTATAAATTTTCTTCAGTTTTGAAACAGACTACTAAATTTTCCAGTGAACCTTTTTCACTGAATAATAAAATGGACATTATCTTCAACATCATCCCTAAAAATGCATATAAAAAGATAAAGTTTCTACCATTTATTTTCTTTTGTGTTTACCAATAGAAGAAAATGGTATGACGCCAGTGTGTAATAGAGTAAATTCATCCTTAAAGGGAACCAAATATATAGTTTGAGACAGTAAATTTCTTATCTTCCTTAATGATGGTTGGAATTTAGAATACCTAGTACAATGAGAGATTGGTATTTTTAAAGCTAAGCTTGATTTTGTTTTTCCCTTCCAACATAGCCTATTAGCATAGAGGAAGTATTGAAAACAGAATTTAAGTTGCCTGCCCCTTAACTCAAGATCCGCTTGCTTCAATATTCAGTGAAGCACCTGGTGATATTAACAACAACAAGAAGAACAAAAATAGATGTTCCTCTTTCTTGAAAATGATTAATTACAAGAGAACAGGGTATCAATTTGTCATCTATGTAGTGATTATTAATTTGTATCATGCTTGAAGGCATGCTTCTCTACACAGTGACAGTGTGCAGAACATCTAACTATTGATTTCTTAGAGGCAGAATGCCTAAAACTGGAATCTCAACTCCACCAATAAGTGTCAGAAAAAAATATATTATATCCAATAACATATTGATTATGTTGGTTTGAAACTGTATGCAGCCCAGAAAAAAATGTGCTTAAACTTAATCCATTCCTCTGGATATGCACCCATTGTAAGTAGGATTTTTCATAATGCTACATCAGTTAAGGTGTGACCCACCTCAATCAGGATGGGTCTTATTCCTATTATTAGCGTCCTTTATAAAAGAATGAAATTCAGACAGAGAGAGAAAACACAGGAAGCAAGAAGCTGAAACAGAACCTGGAAGAGAAGGGACATACCAGGAGACACCACTGTGTGCCTTGATGTTTGGCAGAGGAGCCAAGGATTACCTGCCGCCAGTCTTCAGGAAGAAATCATTGCCTTCATTTGGGTATTTTCCCAGCCTCAAAACTGTAAGCTAATAAATTCCCATTGTTTAAGTCATCCTATTTCATGATATTTGCTGGAGCAACCTAGGAAACTAAAACATTACTATTTTTTTAAATAAGGATATTGGCAATATGCAAAGGATCACTTTCCTATGCCTCCAGGAGATTAAATGATGAAATCTATATCTAAAATATCTTGAATAAAATATATAACATACACTTATAATAATTTAATGGTATAAGTACAAAGAATAAAATTTGTGTTAAAAAATATTTTCAAATTCCCTAAATTATATTTGCTTTATTAGAATTTGCAAATACATTACTTTATCAGCAAAGCATTTGGATACCCAAGATAAAATGGAAATAGAGTTATATTTAACATTTAACTGATTAAAAATAATATGAATAATGTGAACAAATGCAACATGAAGCCACAAAAATATCCAATAATACATCATGAATACTTCCAATTTCCTCTCTAAATGTCAAGTACTAACTGTGTATTTTACATATAACAAACACTGGAGAGTGCTTGCTAATATACTTTTGCAATGACATTTTCTTAGTATGACCTTTCTTTCTAAAAATAACTTGCATTTTAATTAAATTGGACCATTTTCATTACATGCTAAACATCTCAGTGCAATATATTCTCATCCTCCTTTGTCAGAACTGATAAAGGTCATAGACTTAAAAAAATTATTGAAATTAATACAACTGGTGATTTATAAGAAAATGACATGCATGGTAGTTTTATTTCTTGAAATTTACTAATATTTGAATAGATATGAAAGAAAGAATATATGAATAAAATGTCTCAGATGATGATTAAAAATAAAAAAAAGGAAAGTTTGTCTTGACAGATATCTGAGTTTATATTTTCTCTCTATATTTTTAGCTGTATAGCTCAGTTTGGGAAAAGCTGTCAGTAAACATATGAGGAGCTGAATTAACTCATAAACAGTCCTATTCCATTGAGAAGAATTCTAAAAATGTAAAGTTAATTGGCATATAACTAAGAAATATTTTCACCATACAATAATTCATAGTTATTATAAAAATAAGATCAGAACAAAACTGAATGAAAAGAAATAAAAAATACACCATAACCAGAATCTTCCATTGTACCATTTTTGTTTCTGTTGTAAATAAATTTCGTCTCCAGTTTTAAAATTATTCATATGCATTCTCATGAGATACAGTAGCAAATAAATTTCAAAAGAAGACAAAAATAAGATTCCATTTACAAATGAAACTTTTATTTTAGTATTTTATCCTAGCTCTGAAAAAGCTAAGAAATAATTAGAAAAGTTAACAAATAATTAGATTATTTCAAATTTCAAAAAATTAAATATAAAAGTTACAATCTATACAATTTCATAACTCCTTTCGTTTAATTTTCTCACACTCATAAATGTATGTATTTACCTTTATATAGTTTGCAACTTTACTTTTTCAAATTAAAAAAATTAACCATTTAGAGTAAAAAAATAATCATCCCATTATTTCTGCCCTTCCTTGTTTATCTAATTCTCTTCTCCTATACAAATGCTAGTCCCTTACATTTTCTCTCAAAGTTTATTTTTATGCCTGTGAAGTACAATAAAATTTACTCTATTAAAACTAAAAATGTACAATTAAATGTGTTCTGCATTTTGCTTTTAAAACTAAACAGCACATGTTGAAGTATATTCAGGAGAAAAATTAAAAGTTCTTGCCTATTTTTTTTTTTTACAGCTTCACAGATTTTGTATGATGGATAAATTTACCATAAGATATTACTTCAGTATCCTATGAATTAACATTTATTGTTTTAATTTAATAAATAAAGCTGCAAATAATACTGCAGTGATGAGCCCTGCAGATAGTCACTTCATACAAAAGGAAATCATTCAAATCAATAAGAAACAAAAATAATAAAAATAAATAAAAGGTGGATGTTGACAAATGGTTAACCTAAAACGAAATATAAATGGCTTTTATGATGTGGAAAACCTTAAACTCATATTGAAAGAAATATAAATTGAAATCATCCTAAAATACCATTATTTGCCTATTAGACCAGTGAAAAAATCAAAAGTTTGATAGCAAACATTGATGGAAAAGTTGTTAGGAAATAGGATGGGTAAACAAATGTTGTCATATGTTAATGGTAGGGCTATGAGTGAAACAACCACTATGAAGGAAAGTACAATTATGTGTAAATATTCATTCTACCTATACATCTTATTTTATTAAATTGAAAACAATTATAGATGCCTCTACCTTTTGATCTAGCATATGTTTTTTTTCAGATCTTTCCTACTGGTCTGAGTATGGATGAATGTATTAGGTTTAATTCTCACAACATTTTTGTTTGTTTGTTTCAATAAGAGATGAAAATAACCTAAATACATCAAATAGGGGTTTGGTTAAACAAATAACATATTTAATAGAATAATACCCAGCTGTATAGAAGAATGAGAAAACTTGATCTAAATTGATAAGAAATATTCCAAGATATCTTAAGTAAACTGAGCAAAGTGTAACATTTTACATACTATGTGCCATATTTTGTGGAAAAAGAAGAAAAATCAGTGCATATATTTATACATGCTTCAATTTTATAGTAGTTCTTTTCAAATGGCCTCAAATTCTGCACTCCTTTCATTGAGAGATGAAGTACTTGTGCCTTCCTTTTGAATCTTGGTGGGCTTGTGACTCAATTATATACAATAGAATATGTCAGAAGTGATGCTGTGTGATCAAATATCAAGTGTATGCAGTTAGTTGTACAGAGTCTGCACTTAAAAGGTCCCCAGGCATGGTTAATGCTTTATGATCACAATCTTGAAATTCTTAACAATTACTTAATGAGGAGGCCCTCATTTTCGTTGTGCACTGGATTCAGAAAATTAAGTACCTGGTCTTACGTGTAACTACTGAGGCTGAGTCATAAGAGGTGATTTTTGCTTACACTTTATTGATTGGAACACTCATGCTTGGGGCTCTGAGAAACCATATGAGAAGTTCAACAACCCTGAAAACACTGTGTGGAATTCAGGCTATGTCTAGGAGCCAGGTACATGTGCTCTGATTAGAAGTTCTTCTCTTTGAATCATTTCAATCCAGGAGTCAAAATTATGAGTGAATAAGCCTTCAATGACCCCAGAATCCAGCTGTTGAATTGTCTCAGTCTGGCTGACACTCTAGATATCATGGAGTACAGGCAAATCTATCCCTGCTGTGCTCTGCCAGAATTGATGACCCAAAGACATCATGATGCAAATAGCAGCTGTTAAAAGCCACTAATATGTGGGTAATTTATGTAGCAGTAGTAAGAACAAGTTATATAAAGAAACTCTGAAAGTAACATAAGGAAATAAACAAGTGTTTATTGTCAAAAGACAGGGCAGGGATGGGACAATCTTTTTCACTGTGTAACTTTTGTATATGCTTGGATGTTGAACTATGTAGAAGCATTCTGCTTCAAAAATGAGTAGAACTGTGAAGACAGAAGAAAATTTTAAAATATTTAATGGTATGTGGGTTGCAGAGAAAATATGGAGAAAGGGCTTCCTGAATAAACTTTGCTGAACACATGGTATCCTGGGGTAAGACCAAGACTTGGGAAGTTAATTTACAACTGTATAGACAGTAAAAGAACTCCAGAGAGGTGTACCTAAGTCCAAAAGTATGTTTTTGCATTTCAAGGCAAAATGACTCCTGGAAATTTGAAGACATATCTAGGTTGTAAAAGACAGAGACACTCACCAGGGCTTATCTGACCCTTGAAGAGATGCATTTAATTTCAAAAGACTAGAGTGGGAGCCCAGAAACCTTTATATCCTTTCTCCAAGGAATAAAAGATTTCTTCCCTATTTTGGGTAGAGGAGTGAGAAACAGGAGGCTGTTTCTCCTGTATTTAAACAGATTTGATCTTTCTCTATCACTCATGGGGTTTTCCAGCCACTTAGCAAGCAGAGCTTTTCCATCTGGCTTTCATCATATTGTGTCGGTGGGAAGGACTAGTGCAAAGGGGTGTTGTAGGATTTATTATTTACTGTAAGGTAATTGATAAGAAATATAAAAGTCTGTGATCCAGAATGCCTTTTGTGTAGATTGAGGGTAAAATTAATGAAAAAAAAATGAGTATTAAAAACCCAACAGGATATATACATTTGATAAAAATATATAAAAAGTAAATGTTTAGTGACATCATCAACATGGTCATATAAACAGCTGCTGAAAAATTCTCCCCAGATAGTCAGCAAAAAAGGGAGATAACCTTGCCTTGTTCAGAACTCTGAAGGAGGGTATGGATAGGAGAAGGACCCTAAAGGTTTGGAATTGAAGAAGAAGAGAGATATAAGGTAGGAGAACTCTGTTCCAAGCTGGTGGGTCCTCTACCATTCCCCTCACTTGGTTTTGTGCAGCACAGAAGGAACACAGAACCAGCAGTTAGGATTCCTGTCACCTCCCATCATGGACACAGACTAAAAAAATCATTCACAGCAGTGAGACAGATCCCCATCATTTGGAGATCAGGGACATAGGGGAGGATATTTCAAGGACCAGATCAGTGAGGGATGAAGAATATGAGAAAATGTGGGCAAAGGCCATTTCTAGTCCTGGATCTGAAAGCCCTTCCCACAGCCTTGAGGAACAGCATAGCTGGTGGCCTGATACTTGCCTAGGAGATGGCTGGAAACTATGGCAGCTGGGAGAGTCCTATGGCAAAAAAGAGTCTATGGGACACAGCCCCACATTGAGTCAGACTTAACCCAGAAAAGTGAGGGTGCAGGAAACCCACAGCTTCAGCCTGACTCAGTCAGACAGGGACACCAGGAGACAGTCAAGCACCACCAACCAGATTCAGTGGGGCTCCAAGAAATAATTGAGCCCCACCCAACCAGATTGACCTGAGCTCTAAGATGTCATTCAGCCCCAACCAGTTGAACACAGATGACCTCCAAGAGGTAATTCAGCTGCACTCAGTCAGAAACATCCTTGGATCCAGAAGGTAAAAACCTTCTGAGGACAATTATATCACTGAACATTGCCATCTGCTAGGAAGACCAGAAAGTGCAAGGATAGTTTAGAACTTTTCAGAACCTCAGTAGATCTTATCTCAGGCCCAGTGGAACTGGTCTACATTTCCAGCCTGGGAAAACAGCCCTGTTTTAGTTGAGAAAATATGGACAACCCAACAGTTAAAGTAGTGCTCTAAAACAAACCCAGGGCTTGCTGACTGGTGAAAAACAGAACAGTGCTGGGAGCCAGCAGACATGTTTTACCCACTCACAGAGAACTTGCTGTGGTGCCCAGTGCCTCACTCTCTGAGGCTGGTGCTGTGGGTGCGTGGTTATAGGGGGATAATGGAGGTAGAGCCAATCTAACAACTGACCAGTGAGAGAAACATGTAGGCAGGGCAAGAAACAGAATAACAATAGCTAAAAATTCTGATCAATTAAACAGAAGCTATGTTAGTGGTCTAGAATAAATTTTTCTGAATCCCAAAGAACAAATAGAGAACTAATCCTAAAGACCAGAAAACACAAAGTAAAAGAGTGAAAACAACTTCTAGAATAAACTAATCAAGGAAAACGGTTCCTAGACACCAATGAGTCACACTAGGAAAAACAAAGATATGGTCCACTCAAAGGAACACACTTTCACTTCAAACAAGAGGCATGAGTTGAAACAACTAATTAAAGATGTTCAAGAAAACATGATAAATCCATTCAAAACTCAAATCAATGAGCTGAGAGAAGATATAGGAAAAGAGATGAAGTATATAAAGAAGACATTGGGGAACATAAGGAATAATTTGACAGTTTGAAAAAACAAATGACAGAACTTATGGAAATGAAAGGCACAATAGAAGAGATAAAAACACAATGGAGACTTACATCAGATTTGAAAAGGCAGAAGAAAGGACTAGTGAACTAGAGAACAGATCATTGAAAAACCTACACATAAAGGAAAAGATATGGAGAAGAATGGAAAAACATGAGCAAAGTCTCAGGAATTGAATGGCAGCATGAAGTGGAAAAATATACATGCCATGAGTGTCCCAGAAGGAGAAAAGAAGGGAAAGGGGACAAAAAAAATGGATGAAATAATCAGTGAAAATTACCCATCTCTTACAAAAGGCATAAAATTATGTATTCAAGAAGCACAATGTAACACAAACAGAATAGAGTAGAAGAGACCTACTCCAAGACAATTATTAACAACTGTCAAATGACAAAGTTTAAGAGAGAATTCTGAAAGCTGCAAGAAAAGAGTGATTCATCACATACAAGGGGAGCTCAGTAAGACTATGTGCAGATTTATCAGCAGAAACAATGGGGGCAAGAAGGCAAGGGTACAATATATTTAAGATACTGAAAGAGAGAAACTGCCAACCAAGAATTCTATATCTGGCAAAACTGTTCTTCAAAAAATGAGGGATAGAGTTACCCCTCCAGGGCAGTAGGTAGAAAGCCAGGAACTGCATGGACCAGACACTGCAGAGCAATCTGACTTTGGGCATACTTCATACAATACTCATGAGCATGTGGAACAGCTGAAATCATTGAAATCTGTAAGTTCTTGTGGCCAGGGTACCTGTGCCCCTCCCTACCAGGCTCAGTCCCATGGGAGGAGGGGCTGTTGGTGCTGGGAATGAGGAGGGAGAACTGCAGTTGCAGCTCTGATTGAAAACTCAGACTGCTGATCGAAACTCCAAACATAGATAGACTGAGACTAGATGCTGGAGAATCCAGGAGCAGTCAGCTCAGAGGACAGGAGATAGGGCTAGCAAAAGAGCAATGCCACCCCCCCAAAAAAAACAGAGACTTTTTGGAGCTCTGGTGGACATAAAACAGAAAGGGCAGGGCTCAAACAGAATCAGGCTCATATGTAAATCCAGAGGGCGAGGTTCCTTGTCTGAAGAGCTGGTTTCTCTGCTTTCTTGATTGCTCCTTATTGGCCTTAATCTCCTTGTCTCTTAGCATTTCAGTAGCCCATTAGATCTGCAAGGAGGGCCCTTCTTTTTCTTTTACTTTTTCTTATTGTTTTCTCTTTTTCTAAAACAATTACCCTAAGAAGCCCATTAAAGAAAGCTTCAAAGACTTGCAATTTGGGCCCAGGCAAGAACAGAGCTAAGGTAGCTCTGAGAGAAAAAAGCAATGTCTAGTGACTGAGAAAATTTGCTAAACACCACAACTTCCCAAGAAAAGGGGGGCATCCTCTTACAGGCATCTTCCTGGAGGGCTGGAAATGCTCCTGCTCTGCACCAGTACCACAGCCCAGAGCTGCCCCAAACAACCCAGTGTGACAGGAAGTGTTTCCAACAACACATGCACACATCACAATATCAGGTGTGGACAATAGCCTTTTGTGCACCGGCAGCTAATTGTACTGGAACTGGGAAGGCAGAGCTGTGTGAAAAGGGGGAAATTAACACTTCCCATTCAGCCATCCATTCAGCAGACTGTGAATGCCCCTACATGGCCCTGCAGCCCAGAACTTCCCTTGGGGTACGGCACTCACCTGTGAAGTAGCACAGTCTTCCCTCAGCAGAGGACCTAGGAAGGCATGGCTGGAAGACGGACCCACTCAAAAGTCACAGGGACCATAGGCCAATACCAAGGACTTGTGGGTCAGCAGCAGAGAACAACTGTGGCAAGACTGAACTGAAGGATTAGACTATTGCAACAGCTTTAAATCTCCAGAAACACCTGGGAGATTTGATTATTAAAGCCGCCCTCCCTCCCTAAGTGCTCAGACACATGCCCTACATTCAGGGCAGGAAGCACCAAATACACATACATAAAATGGTGCACCAATTGGACCCCAAAAGACTCACACCTGACTCACCAAAAGACAAAGTTGGGGAGAACTGGCTTGAGGAAATAGGTGGCTTGCAGACGCCACATGCTGGCTAGTTAGAGAAAGTGTAGATCTGAAAAATTAGAGACAAGTGTTTGAATCAGTCTACATATCCTAAAAGAACCCGATCAAGTTAAGCAAATGCCAAGAAGCCAGAAACAATATAAAGTTTAAAGCATATGAAAAAAAACAGATGCTATGGATAACCCAAACCCAAACACCCAAATCAAAAGATCAGAGAAGATACAGTACTCAGAGCAATTAAAGAACAAGAGACAAAAAAAAAAAAAAAGCATCACACAGGATATAAAGGACATGAAGAAGACCACAGAAGAGCATAAAGAAGAAATTGCAAGAGAAAAAAAAAATAGACAATCTTATGAAAATAAAAGAAACTGTCAACCAAATTAAAAAGATTCTGGATACTTATAGTACAAGACTAGAGGAAGCTGAACAGTGAATCAGTGACATCGAGGATGACAGAACAGAAAATGAAAGAACAAAAGAAAGAATGGGGAAAAACAAAAAAATGGACCTCAGAGATATGATAGATAATATAAAATGTCTAAATATAAGAGTCATTGGTTTTCTAGAAGGGGAAGAGAAGGGTAAAGGCCTAGGAAGAGTACTCAAGTAAGTTGGGGAAAACTTCCCAAACCTTCTAAACAAGATAAACACACAAATCATAAATGCCCAGTGAACTCCAAAGAGAATAAATCTAAATAAACACACTCCAACACATATTCTGATCAGATTGTCAAATACTGAAGAGAAGGAGGAAGTTCTGAAAGCAGCAGGAGAAAAGCAATTCACCACATACAAAGGAAACAGCATAAGATTAATTAGTGACTACTCAGCAGCCACAATGGAGGTGAGAAGGCAGTGGCAAAATATATTTAAAATTCTGAGAGAGAAATATTGCCAGTCAAAAATTCTTTATCCAGCAAAGCTCTCCTTCAAATTTGAGGGAGAGCTTAAATTTTTTCACAAACAAATGCTGAGAGAATTTGCTAACAAGAGATCTGCCCTACTTGAGATGCTAAAGGGAGTCCTACCGACAGAGAAACAAAGAAAGAAGAGAGATATATGGAAAAAGGTTCAGTACTAAAGAGATTCATTATGTGTATATTAAAGGACATTAAGAAAGAGAGGGAAAAATATATCTGACAAACATAAACCAAAGTTAGGATGGCTGATTCAAGAAATGCCTTCACAGTAATAACATTGAATGTAAATGGATTAAACTCCCTAATTAAAAGATATAGCTTGGCCAAATGAATAAAAAAATGAACCATTAATATGCTGCATATGAGAGACTCATCTTAGATACAGGGACACAAAGAAATTGAAGGCGAAAGTATGGAAAAATATTTCATGCAAGCTACAGCTAAAAGAAAGCAGAAGTAGCAATACTAATCTCAGATAAAATAGACTTAAAATGCAAGGATGTTGTGAGAGACAAAGAGGGCCACTACATACTAATAAAAGGGGCAATTCAACAAGAAGAAATAACAATCATAAATGTGTATGCACTCAATAAAGATGCCCCAAAATACATGAGACAAACACTGGCAAAACTAAAGGAAGCAATTGATGTTTCCAAAATAAATTTGGGAGACTTCAACACACCACTCTCTTCTATAGATAGATCAACCAGACAGAAGACAAATACAGAAACTGAAAAGCTAAACAATCTAATAAATGAGTTGGATTTAACAGGCATATATAGAACATTACATCCCAAATCACCAGGATACACATTCTTCTCTAGTGCTCAAGGAACTTTCTTCAGAATAGATCATATGCTGGGACATAAAACAAGCCTCAATAAATTTAAAAAATTTGACATCATTCAAAGCACATTCTTTGACCACAATAGAATACAATTAGAAGTCAATAACTATCAGAGACTTAGAAAATTCCCAAATACCTGGAGGTTGCACACCATGCTCCTAAACAATCAGTGGGTTAAAGAAGAAATAGCAAGAGAAATTGCTAAATATATATAGATGAATGAAAATGAGAACACAAAATATCAAAACCAATGGGATGCAGCAAAAGCAGTACTGAGGGGGGAATTTATAGCAATAAACAAATACATTAAAAAAGAAGAAAGAGCTAAAATTCAGGAACTAATGGAGCAACTGAAGAAGCAAGAAAATGAACAGCAAACTAATCTTAAACCAACTAAAAGAAAAGAAATAACAAGGACTAAAGTAGAAATAAATGACATAGAGAACAAAAAAACAATAGAGAGAATAAATAACACCAAAAGTTGGTTCTTTGAAAAGATCAAAAAGATTGACAAGCCCTTGGCTAGACTGACAAAATCAAAAACAGAGAAGACTCATATAAACAAAATAATGAATAAGAAAGGTGACATTACTGTGGATCCCAAAGAAATTTAAAAAATTATAAGACGATACTATAAACAACTGTATACCACCAAACTAGATAATGTAGAGGAAATGGACAATTTGCTGGAAACATATGAACAACCTAGACTTACCAGAGAAGAAATAGAAGACCTCAACCAACCAATCACAAGCAAAGAGATCCAATCAGTCATCAAATACCTTCCCACAAATAAATGCCCAGGGCCAGATGGCTTCACAGGAGAATTCTACCAAAATTTCCAAAAAGAACTGACACCAATCTTACTTAAAGTTTTGAGAATGGAACACTACCTAACTCATTTTATGAAGCTAACATCAATCTAATACCAAAACCAGGCAAAGATGCTACAAAAAAGAAAACTACAGGCCTATCTCCCTAATGAATATAGTTGCAAAAATTCTCAATGATATACTTGCAAATCGAATCCAAAGACACATTAGAAAAAATCATACACCATGACCAAATGGGGTTCATTCCAGGCATGAAAGGACTTTTCTACATAAGAAAATCAATGTATTACAGTACATTAACAAATCAAAGGAGAAAAATTAAATGATCATCTCAACAGATGCTGAAAAAGCATTCAACAAAATCCAACATCTCTTTTTGATAAAAACACTTCAAAAGGTAGGAATTGAAGGAAACTTCCTCAATATGATAAAGAGCATATGTGGAAAACCCACAGCCAGCATAGTACTCAATGGTGAGAGACTGAAAGCCTTTCCTCTAAGATCAGGAATGAGACAAGGATACCCGCTGTTACCACTGTTACTCAGTATTGTGCTAGAAGTGCTATCCAGGGCAATCTGGCAAGACAAAGATATAAAAGGCATCCAAATCAGAAAGGAATAAGTAAAACTCATTGTTTGCAGATGATATGATTTTGTATCTGGAAAACCCTGAGAAATCAATGATACAGCAACTAGAGCTAATAAACAAATTTAGCAAAGTAGTGGGATACAAGATTAATGCACACAAGTCTGTTATGTTTCTATATGCTAGAAATGAACAAAGTGAAGAGACATTGAAAATAAAGATACCATTTTCAATAGCAACTAAAAAAGTCAAGTACCTGGGAATAAACTTAACTAAAGATGTAAAAGACCTCTACAAAGAAAACTACATAACTCCACTAAAAGAAATAGAAGGGGAACTTAAAAGATGGAAAAATATTCCATGTTCATGGATAAGAAGGCTAAATGTCATTAAGATATCAATTCTACCAAAACTCATCTATGGATTCAATGCAATCCCAATCAAAATTCCAACAACCTACTCTGCAGACTTGAAAAAGCTAGTTATCAAATTTATTTGGAAAGGGAAGATGCCTTAAATTGGTTAAAACACTCTAAAAAGGGAAAATGAAGTGGGAGGACTTACACTCCTGGACTTGGAAGCTTATTATAAAGCCACAGTAGTCAAAACAGCATGGTACTGGAGCAAAGACATATTGATCAATGGAATTGAATTGAGAATTCGGAGATAGATCCCCAGATCTATGGCTGACTGGTCTTTGATGAGACCCCCAAAGCCACTGAACTGGCACATAACAGTCTTTTCAACAAATGGGGCTGGGAGAGTTGGATATCCATATCCAAAGGAATGAAAGAGGACCCCTACCTCACACCCTACACAAAAATGAACTCAAAGTGGAACAAAGATCTCAATATAAAAGGCAATACCATAAAACTCCTAGAAGATAATATAGGGAAACATCTTCAAGACCTTGTATTACGTGGCTACTTCCTAGACCTTACACCCAAAGCACAAGCAACAAAAGTAAAAATAGATAAATGGGAACTCCTCAAGCATAGAAGTTTCTGTACCTCAAAGGAATTTACCAAAAAGGTGTAGAGGCAGCCAACTCGATGGGAAAAAATTTTTGGAAACCATGTGTCTGAGAAAAGACTGATAACTTGCATATATAAAGATATCCTATAACTCAATACAATAGTACAGACAGCCAAATTATAAAATGAGCAAAAGATATGAAAAGTTCTCTGAGGAGGAAATACAAATGGTCAAGAAATACATGAAAAAATGTTCAGCTTCACTAGCTACTAGAGAGATGCAAATTAAGACCACAATGGGATACCATCTCACACCAATTAGAATGGCTGCCATTAAACAAACAAGAATCTACGTATGCTGGAGAGGATGTGGAGAAATTGGAACTCTTATTCATTGTTGGTGGGACTGTATAATGGTTCAGCCACTCTGGAAGTCAGTCTGACACTTCTAAATCTAGATATAGATTTACCCTTCAATCCAGCAATTGCACTTCTCGGTATATACCCAGAAGATCTGAAAGCAGTAACATGAACAGATATCTGCACACCAATATTCATAGCAGCAGTATTCACAATTGCCAAGAGATGGAAACAACCCAAATGTCCTTCAACAGATGAGTGGATAAATAAAATGAGGTATATACACATGGTGGAATGCTATGTGGCTGTAAGAAGGAATGATGTCGTGAAACATATGACAACATGGATGAACCTTGAAGACATAATGCTAAGCAAAATAAGCCAGGCACAAAAAGAGAAATATTTCATGCTACCACTAATGTGAATATTGAAAAACATAAAATAAATGGCTTATAATGTAGAATGTAGGGAACTAGTGGTAGACAACAATTAATGAAGGGGGAAAAATAACCCAATAAGAACAGATAAGCTATTGTGTGTAAATTTAACATTCTGGGAATGCCCAGGAATGACTATGGTTTGCTAATTTCTGGTGGGTATGGTAGGAACAAGTTCACAGAAATGTTGCTATATTAGGTTATTTTCTTGGGATAGAGTAGAACATGTTGGAAGTAAAGTAGTTATTTTTGGTTAGTTACCTTTTTTTTACTCCCTTGTTATGGTTTGTTCGAAAAATTTTTTTATTGTATGTCTTTTTTTAAAATTTTTTGACATAGTTAATTTAAACAAAAAGAGTTAATTTAAAGAAAAATTAAAAAAAAAAAAAAACTATGCAGAGCTCCCTAGAGGAGCTGGTAGAGAATGCAGGGGTGTTGGGCTTCCCCACCTTGATGGTTGCTGATGTGCTCACAGACATAGGGGACTATTGGTTTGATGGGCTGAGCCTTCTATTACGGGACTTGCCCTTGGCAAGGTTGTGACTGCAAAGGGGAGGATAGGCCTCCCTATAATTGTGCCTAAGTGCCCCCTCCCAAATGCCTCTTTGTTGCTCAGATGTGGCCCTCTCTCTCTAGCTAAGCAAACTTGTCAGGTGAAATCTCTTCCCTCCCCCTATGTGGGATCTGACACCCAGGGAAGTAAATCTCTCTGGCAACGTGAAATATGACTACTGGGGAGAAATCTAGACCTGGCATCATGGGATGGAGAACATCTTGACCAAAAGAGGGATGTGAAAGGAAATGAAATAAACTTCAGTAGCAGAGAGATTCCAAAAGTAGCTGAGAGGTCACTCTGTTGGGCACTCTTACACACAACATAGACAACTCTTTTTAGGTTCTAATGAATTGGAATAGCTAATAGTAAATACCTGAAACAATCAAACTACGACCCAGAACCCATGAATCTTGAAGAGAACTGTATAAAAATGTAGCTTATGAGGGGTGACAATGTGATTTGGAAAGCCAAATGGACCACACCCCCCTTTGTCCAGTATATGGATGGATGAGTAGAATCATGGGGGCAAAAAAAGTGAAGGAGAATTTAAAATATTTTCAGACAAACAGACACTGAGAGGGTTTGTTAAAAAAAAGACCTCCTTTACAAGAAATATTAAAGGTAGTGCTAAAGACTGATAGAAACAAAACACAACAAAACAGGAGAGGTTTGGAGAAGAGTGTAGAATCAAAACTATAAAGGAGGGTAAAAGGAAAGAGAGAAAAAAATATAATGTGACATATAAAAGCCAAAATACAAAATGGCAGAAGAAATTACTGCCCTTACAGTAATAACATTATATCTTAATGGTTTAAACTCCACACACACACAAAAAAAAAACAAAGAGTGGCAGAATGGATTAGAAAACAGGACCCAGCTATATGCTGCTACAAGAGACTCTCCTTAGACACAAGGACAAAAGTATGTTGAAAATGAAAGGTTGGAAAAAGAGATTTCATGCAAATAAAAATCAGAAAAGAGCAGGGGTAGCTATACTAACATCAGAAAAATTAGACTTCAAACCTAAAACAATTAAAAGAAGCAAATAAGGACACTGTACATTAATAAAAAGAACAATGCATCAAGAAGACATAACAATCATAAATATGCACTGAGACAGAGCACCCCAAAATCCATGAGGCACACAATGACAACACTAAGGTTGAGGTAGACACCTTACAATAATGGAGACTTCAATACACTTCTCTCATCAATTGATAGAACATCTAGACAAAGGATCAATAAGGAATTAGAGACATTGAACAGTATGATAAATATGTGGCCTTTCTCTCTAAGCCAACACTGCAGGTAAACTCACTGACCCCCACCCCCATGTGTGACATGACTCCCAGAGGTGTAAATCTCCCTGGCAGTATGTGACATGACTCCTGGGAATGAATATGGACCCAGCATTGTGGGATTGAGAAAGACTTCTTGACCAAAAAGCGGAAGAGAAATAAAACAAAATAAAGTTTCAGTGGCTGAGAGATTTCAGAGTTAAGAGGTCATTCTGGTCATTATTCTTAAGTATTATATAGATATCCCCTTTTAGTTTTTAGTGTATTGGAATAGCTAGAAGGAAATACCTGAAACTGTTGAACTGCAACATCATAGCCTTGATTTTTGAAGATGATTGTATAATTATGTAGTTTACATAGTGTGACTGTGTGATTTTGAAAACCTTATGGCTCACACTCCTTTTTTCCAGTGCATGGACAGATGAGTAGAAAACTGGGAAAAAGTAAATGAATATTAGGGGGATGGGGGATGGGATGTTTTGGGTATTCTTCTTTACTTGTATTGTTATTCTTGTTTTTATTTTATTTTGAATTTTTGTTTTTTGAAATAAGGAAAATGTTAAAAAATTGATTTGGGTGATGAAAGCACACTGATGTGATTGCACTGTGAACAATTGGCTGTGCACTGTGAACAATTGGTTGTACACTGTGGATGATTGTAGGTTATGTGAATATATCTCAATAAAACTGAATTTTAAAAATTAAATGTTTATTTAAAACAAATTTTAGAACAGAGATTATTTCAAGAATGCAGGCTGGTTTGAAATAAAGTAGGAGCACAGAAATAAATGCAATGTCATTAGCACAAATTTGTTCCTAAGTTGAGTGTTAGGTTGATGGATATTAGTTTATTGTTTTGTTTTATAATTTGCATATATTTTTATGTTTTTGTGCTTAAAATAATATTCAATAAGTTAAAGTATTTAGTGTAGAGCTAACTATATCTGGAAGGTCATTAAAGGAGCTATTGCATTTCTCCTGGAAAGAATAAATGATATCTTGGATTAGGAAAGTAAAGAAAGGAGATGATGGTGAAAAGTGTTTAGATTTCAGATGTATTTTTAAGATGAAATTAATACTATTTAAAAATGATTTGTCAATGCTTGTAACACCAACCTAAACCCATTTTTTGAGGGTATGTTTACTCTCTTTTAATGACCTTGGCCTGTCCAATGAATAAATGGTTGTCTCTCCCTGAAAAAAAAAAAAATGATTTGTATGAGCAAAGTAAGTAAAAAAGAAGCTTTGCAAACGATCCCCATATTTTTTTCTTGAACAACTGGTTGATTAACTTTATAATACTCTGAAATAAGCAATATTGGTGGAGTACCAAAACAACTAAGAAAATCTCCATTTATCATAGGTCTAATTTTATGAAAAACAAAATTATAACAATGTACTATGACATTAAAATTTTTTAAGTTCTCAATTAAATGCAAATATTTAAATTCATATTTCTGAAACCTTCAATTCCTCTTTAGAAAGGAGAATGGAATAAATATAGATTTTCATAATTAAATTAATAACTACTTTTACAAAACAATATTTCAGCTAAATATGATATAATTGCTTATTGTATTCATTTCCAAAACCTTTTCAAATAACAGTTTTATAAATTATGAAGATTTCCTCCAGCTAAACTTAGCTGCAATATATTTATAACTTTTCAAACTCTGGCAATTATGGTCTGTTCCCACAAAGTTTGCTTGGAAAGGAAAATATAGATTTAACTTTGTACTTAACTAATATTTTGCTCTATTTCTTCCTAGTCCAACTTTCTTCCTCCTTCCTTCCTTCTGTCTTTCCTTTCTTTCTTCCTTCCTTCCTTCTTTCCTTCCTTCCTGCCTTTCTTCCTTCCTTCTTCTCTATTTTCTTCCTATTTCTATGTGTATGACTAAAGGATTTCTAAATGCTAATAGTTTCACTTAAAAGTCCAAATGCCAATTTTACCTACAAATAAGCCATTTTAATAATTATTTCCATAAGACACTTCACCATATAGACTAAAATTTATTTTGTTCTATTTTACTTAGTAGTAACAACATTTTTGTGATGTATATAGTTTCTCTGTTTAATAGATGAGGAAAATGAAACTCACTTTTTAAATAACCTGGTCATGATCATTCAGGTAATCATTTTATCTTCAACTACAGTGATCAACATAATGCAGATTATTTATAAAATTTAATAATAAATAATTAGGCTTTCCTATCTCATATTCAGAAAATTCTATTCATCATGATTGCTAGTTTACTAGTTTACTAACAAGTGACATATAAATATAAAGACCAGTTATTTATCATGTCAAACAAATCAGGTAATACTCAAATTAATTACATGCCTCTTGCTTTGGCTTTCCCTTAAGCAAAGAAGATTTGTAGGGAAACGTTAATTTCTTAAGTGATATAATAAGCATTTAAATCCTGATTGAAGAAGTATCTACATTTTTAAAAAAGGAAATCCTTACTTATTTCCCAATCTTCTCACATTATGGTCTGTGGCCTTTCCTCATATTGTAAGTCCATGAATAACTAAATGTCATGTTTGATCCTGAAATGGTACTACATCCTATCATAGCATAAAGTAAAAAGAATTTAATTAAAAAACTGCTAGAAGTCAGAATTTAATTAAAAAACTGCTAAAAGTCTCTAGACTTAACTTTTCATTAATAAATAAATAATATATTTTGCTAATGCATGGGGGTCCCACATATTATAAAATAAATAACAATCAGTACAAATTCTCATGCATGCAGATATGTTTGCATGCATGTCTATAGACACATTTCATTCCCTAAAGCTTCTCCATTTTCTTTATTTCCCTTGTTTTTTCTATAACATAAGCATGAGATGATATATAGCAAAGAATTATCTGGATTTATATTCTGACATGAAAAAATGAGGGCAATATGCTGAGACAAAAACTTCATCAGTTTAAAAAATAAAAATATAATTAAATATGTTTAATTATAGGCAAACACATAAACCTTTAGCTACTTCTTAATAGCAACCAATAAAAACAAAATAAAGCAAAACAAAAACATCTAATCAAATTAAGCAGAGGTACAATTTACACAAGAATACCAAAAAATGGCAGAAATAATATCTGCCTTGCAGAGTTGCTTGAAGAATAGAAATAATACATGTGAAGCACCTAGGAGATAGAAGGTAATCAATAGCTATTATTTATTAAACTGCAATGTTATAGAAATAAATTATGGCTTGCAATTGTATTTTATGACATAATTCTAAAACAGCATATTAAGATAATTTCAAAAATGTTTATTTTTCAATTGAAATCCTCCCAATTACAGGAAATATAGACCAGTTAATATATGATGTCTTTGTTCTAGATCTTGCAGATAAATGGCATTTTCTGTAATTATTATTTAAAAAGCATCAGTTCTATTCTTGAGTATCTCAGGATTATAGGAAATATTATGAAAATTTCAAACTCTAAATAAATACACATATATGTATATGTGCTGATATAGGTACAATGTTCTTAAACCAATAATAATAAGATATATCAAGACACGTAACTTGATAACCAGTCACCCTGTCATTTATACCTATTTAAGTAAGATAAACTATCGGCAGATACTATAATAATTCAGACCTGAGGACTTTCTTGAGAATTGAATACCATTTTATTTTCTTAAGGTTTAGATTTACTATCTTATTACAAATGCCCTAAGTGAAGATACAAAAGGTTAAAAAAAATAAACCAATACCGCATTGAATTAAGTGACCTTAAATGAAGATTTCTAACTCAAGCATAGAGCCCAGAGATTATAGAGAATAAGGAGAACAAACTCCATTTGACACACATCCCTAAACTGTTAGATTCTGAAATTTACAACTAGATGACTTGGCAGGGTAATCCTCAAAAAGGATTACTACAGCAAACATACTGCAGTACTATAAAGTGAGGATTATATAAGTCTGTATTGTGATGGATTGTGACTACAGGCATGCCAAAAGGAGATTAGAATCCTTTAATAAATATTTTAGCCTTGGTATTTCAAAAGCCATCAGGAGTTTGATTGAGTTAGATGTCTGAAATGCTGTTAACAGGAGAATAATAGTTTGCATTACTGTCCTATGGGCATCTGTGTCCTGAGACTAATACAATATTGATCTGTAGAAGCCATAATGTAATCAGCTCTAATGATTTCCTATGAAGCTGTTTTCTTTCTTCTGGGAAGTTCAGCAATTATTATTATGTGCAAACATTATGAATTGGAATAGTTATATTCAAATTTCTAAGGCTGTGCTGTATTTCTGCTTCAACCTGGAGAATTTTCTCAATTTCCAATTCAGGTTCTGTGTGTTACTTAAAAACTACCTAACTAACAATAATTCTACTCTTTTTAACATTTATAAAACAAATAATGTGAGTGTTGTATAGTTTACTTTATACACATTTTATCTTTTCAATTTGATTCAGTTAGGCAGTTATTTCATTTTCTTTTTAAGTCAAATTTTTTAATTTCTACTATATTGTTGAGCTCTTGATAGGAAAACTTGTGGAATAGATATAGATATAGATATAGATAGATATAGATATAGCTATCCACACATATGTTTATGCATGATGTTGATACATGTTAATATATATTTATATATGCCACTCGTTACCCATCATTATTAAACTCTCACTTTCACTTGTGTTTTCCAAATACATGTCTCTTGTTCCAAGTGAAGAACATACTGTAAGGTCTCAGAAGTATCTTTCTTTTTCACAAATTATAAACTTTGATGTTCAGCTAAGAGTGCAAGTTAGTGAAGCAAAGGTTTTGATTCAAAGATGTGTGTGTATGTGTGTGTGTGTGTGTGTGTGTGTGTGGATACATGTATGGTGATACTTATTTAAATTTACAATTTTCAGTGTGACTATATACTCATCTCACCAGTGCTTATAGGTGATGCCAGGGAAACTGGAGCATGAAAAGCAGATACAGATATTATGTCATTTCTTCTACATTATCTACTTACATACTTGTAGGAGCAAACCAACCTCAAAAAATGATTGTAGCCCATATTAAATATATTTGAGCATGAGTTTTTTGGTCTAAATCATAAATTATTGTCCTGTTCAGTTCCTGTCTCTTTTTTTCATTTAGAATTCTCACAAAGCAGAGCATATATAAATGAGTGTCAGAAATGGGGATTTTATGATAAGGGCACTTGGTGATTTGGAATATTACATTTTGTTATCTTTGTACCCTCACAATCACTCTGGTTCTCAGTTCTTCCAAGACTGGGATACACCAAAAGTATAATGAACAACTAGAACAGTAACAGAAACTTATTTATGGTACAACCTGAGTTCTTAATATATACATGTTTTCAAAAATAAAGTGTTTTGCATACCACTGGAATCCCAGTGGTCCGTATATTACATGCACTCCATAATTTTTAAATGAATGTGTTAATAGTCTTAACTGTACATAATGGGGAGCTCCGATTGGGCAATTATTATGTCAAGCTGCTTCAGAGAGTTTATACTTACACATTATCTAGCTATTCATGATTGAATTTGGATTATTCACTGATTTCTCTCTGTCAGAGCAAATTTATGCCAAAAATTAAAACAAAGAAATTAACTAAATAAGAATTTATGGCCTTAATTCTTTGCAGCCTCATTCATTAAAAGATGGATCCTCTTTACTCACACCCTGTCTCTGCACTAAGCCTTGTGATTGCTTTGATCAATAGGCCTTGCATTATCTTCTTTCACTCTTTTGTGATCTGCTTCCTTGTGAACAAGTCCTGGCTAGTTGCCTTGAAGTTGATAGACCAATTGGAGGGAAAAACCACATGTAGAAAGAGAGCAGCCTTCCCAGCCATCCCAGATGTGCCCAGTCCAAGCCAGACCAACAAATCAATGTAACTACTGAGTAACTACTCAAACCAATGAGTCCAGGTCAGACCAGCACAAGAAATACTCACTACACACAAAGAATTGTGAGAAATAATAAATAGCTGTTTTAAGTCATTATATTTGGAATGGTTTGTTACAGAGAAATAGATAACTGTTACAAAACTCTTTTCTTATAAAGGGACAATAAGCCTGCAATGAAAGCTTCATGGAATTCTCTTTAGTACAGGACATTATATTTTTAGAAAATACACTCATTTAGGAAACGTTTAATTACCACCTTTGTGTCATTGAAAGTTGGCAAGGAAATTTCACTGCATGGAAAGTGCAATCCCTTTATTAAGTGGTATGAGTAAGCAACATATTTGAAAATAATGCCTTATTACCTTTACTATGTATATGAGCTCTCATATTCCATAAAGAGGTATACAATTTAGCTTAACAAAGTTGAATCATTGAATTTTTACAGGTCTTAATATTTTCATTTTTAAAGTGGGTATATTATTGACAATTCTTTAGGTTCCTTCAAGTTTCTGTTATCAATAGTAGAAACAAAGCATTAATAATGAGAGAAAATTTAATCCATTGGGATTTTGAACCTTGTAATATTACTATATAGGAAACAGATAATTGAATTCATTCTAATTATCTAATTTTTCATAACAATATATTAAATACTACTGTTAAAATATAATTCTAAAAAATAAAATTAGTGATCTATGACAACTTAGCTTTGTACGCATAGTTTTAGGAACATACAATAAGCTATGCTTTAAAATCTCTATTCTGTTTGTTCTTAAATTATTAGGGTCTTTTTGTAAAATTTAAAAATCAAAATAATATATTTATTGCAAAAAAGATGGATATGAATTCATGAAAGTTGAATTATAGGGAATCTATTTTATCTTGATGGAATGTAATACAAACTCAGTGCTATATAGAGGGTAATAAGTTAGCATCATCTTTGGCATGCTCCCTATAATTAGGGTAACAATGAATGTAATGAGGAAGAACCAGGCTGGTGCAGTTGGTTTGAATTGATCTACACCATTTAATTGCTCTCTTATTATTGTCAATTTAACCTTTCAGATTTTCAGTTTCTTCAATTGTAAAGTGGGGATAAATACAGATCCCTAAAGTTCTTAGAAAAAATAAGTGATGGGATACATTTAAGACTCTCAACACAATCTTATTCAAACAAGATAAAATACATTGCTATTGTTAGGCAAAGAAAAGCTAAATTTCTATGACCAGATACACTTTAAAAATTCAGAATTAAAGGAACCCCAAGTAATGAAATTACTCAAACTTTCAGACCATAACATATGTCAACTTTTATTTAATTCATAATATTCTACAAAGGATTAAAATATGCAATCTATTTAAAAGAAAAAAAAGTGAATTTTTCTAACAAAGAACTTATGGATGCTTGAAACATAATTTCTATTTTTAGTTATGCATAATTAAGAGAAAATTTGAATGATTTGAAAAATTTACAAAAGACTGCCAATTTCTCATGTAAGGAGAAAGCTGTTATGCATTTATGTGTAGAATGATGTAAAACATAGTTAACATTATTGTCTTTCCATTTTTGTTGTGTCTCCTATAGTTTTATTCTGAATGATTTCCAATATACAGTTTTATTTTTAACTAAAACCAATGTCTTATCTTTAATTTCTTAGCAAATTAGGAGCATCATTTAGTTTTGTAGCATGCCAAATAATAATAATGACAATAATGATAATGATAATAAGCAAACAAACACAGAATAGAGAACATAAATCCATCCCCATTATCAACTAAACTTTAATTAACAGTTATTGGTAGAAATATTTAGACATATTATGAATATTATGAGATTATGATGTAACAATGTTTCAGATAAGATATCTGACACAAAGTAATGAATTATAATCTTTTATATCACTTGTCAATATGTGCATGTTTTGTAAAATATTGTGTACATTTTGTAGAATAAGAAAACAACTGCCCCTGACCCTTTCAGTAAATATTTAGAAAAATTACCCTGTACAAATGATTTTCAGTGATTTTGAGGATTTATGTTGCTTTGAAACAAAGAAGAGAGCTAGACAAAAAGATATATTCCCAGTCAGTTCGTATTATTAAAAAAAAAGTGCTCGGTTGTGCACTGTTCTCTTCCTACTATTTAAGAAACAAGGACAAAAGACAAGAAATAATGTTGGATTTGAAAAATACCAATAGGAATACATTTAAAAAATCTAAACCAGACTTTTGAGTAAAAACAAATTATATTACAACTATCAATACATAGTCATAATTACCAAATAAGTCTATAAAATATATAATGAAAAATCAAAGCAAATATATATATTTTCATCAGATAAACATAATTATGTTCATATTAAATGATAAGAAATGTTGATTTCTTATGCACTACAATATTCATCTAATATTTAATCTAAAACAAATTCTAACTTATTTTCTTTGCAAATTAGGAAATTTATTTCTGAAATGTTCATTCACACAGAACTGTTTCATTCTTCCATTATCTGTAAAATGGACAGATGACTATTAATAGATTATTTTATTTGAAAACATAAACAACAACAAAAGTAATGTGCTGATTATGCTCCACTCACCTTTTCACTCATCTTGCTCCCCTGCCCAACCAATTGCTTTATTTTTTCCTCACTGCTCTGTTTGTGCCCGGGAGGCTAATCTGTAGTGTCTAAATCATTCATACTATGCAGTTGATCCAGCTAATGGCAGACACCAGTGGGAGTCCAGAATGTAAAAAGAGAGATTGGGGGTATTCATTACCCTCCATCTTACAACCCCAGCTCCCCATCCTGCCCTGTATCTCCTTGGACTCCATACTTTTCTGGTGGTTGTTGCATTTCTTAATAGGACACTCCTCATGTCCTGAAACTCCTCTTCCATGAGTCCAACCCTTGTTAGTTCTTATAACACTAATCTCTCCCCTGGTCCCAGTAAGTCCAGGAATGCTAAAGGCTTCCTGCTACTGCTAGTTACTGGACTTTTCACCCTTCCTTGTTGATTCTCTGAAATACTGCCCATATTATTTCTTCATTACACTCTTCAGAGTGTACAACATTTTGAGTGCATCATCTCTGATCTAGTAGGACCTGACTGATAACAGTTAATACCATTACTCTATGATTAATTAACTAAACAATTTGAAAAAATTGGAGAGAAAGTAGAATTCCACTATTTTCCTATTTATTTAAAATGACTTTAAAACTCAAATAATTGTTAAAAGCAGTTGCATTTAATAAGTTTGCCATATGCATTTAAAATTACTAGTTGATTAGATAAGTTATAGCTGACAATATAATATTTAGCATAAATGCCATAATTTTGTAGTTCTGGATGATGATAATTACTTTATCTATAATCATGTATAACTATACATGTATATATAAATGCTCATATTCTTGAGCATGTAACCACTTAAATTTCTTGTACCTTCTATTGTCAAATTTTCTATTTGATTATTCCCATCAGCATATGAATATATTCTTTTTTGCTCACATCTAATAAAAATAATTTTTCATCACTTCATCTGCTAGCTACTACCATATATCTTTGAAACTTCTGTCACAAAATTCCTCAGAGTAGTTGTCTAATTTGTTGTACATTTTTCCTGCCATTGTTGTCTATAGTTCCTGCCTTTCCTAATCACACCTCAGCCTCATTTTGACACCCATGTGGCTAAATCTAGTGATCAATTCTCAGTTCTTCCCTTATTTGATCTTGCAACAATATTTGATGCAACTGATCACTCCCCTCCTCCTTGAAACCCTTTCTTCACATGACTGCCGTAACACTACATTCCTCTCAATCCATCAGTAACCTTGATTTTATCATTCAAAATATATTCAGAATATCACCATTGTTCAAAATAGATCCCATCCTGATCTCATAACTTGGTTTCTCCTTTCTTATATAGCTTCTCTATATTTTATTCTTTTTAATATGATTTTATTGAGATACATTCACATCCATTCAATCATCCAAAGTGTACAACTGATTGTTTACAGTATCATCATATAGTTGTGCATTCATCACCCCAATCAGTTCTTTGAGCATTTTCATTACTCCAAGAAATAACCGTGAAAATAAGAATAAAAATAAAAATAAGTACGCAAGAACACCCATGACATTTCATATTCCTCCTCCTCCATTATTTGTTTGCTTTTTGTCACCTGTTTTTCTACTCCTCTGTCCATACACTGGATAAAGGGAGTGTGAGACACAATATTTTCACAATCACACAGTCACAACATATGAGCTATATAGTTATATAATCATCTTCAAGAATCAAGGATAGTGGGTTGCTGTTCAACAGTTTCAGGTATTTCCTTCTACTTATCCTAATACACTAAAAACTAAAATGGGATGTCTCTAAAATACATAAGAATAACCTCCAGAATGACCTCGTAACTCCATTTGAGAGAAGCTTAATGACTAGCTTTGAGTGCATACTGTAAGTCAAGTACTCTCCCAAGTGCTTTAAATTATATTAACTCACTGGTACTCAAAATAAATCTATGACTAATGTAATTATATTAATATCAATCATATGGATAATGAAACTGAGGCAGAAAAGAGTTAGATATTCTCCAAAACATGCAAAAGTAGAAAATGGAAGAATTAGGATTAAATTAGGTATTCTGGGCCCATGCTCTTTATTTCTAGGCTGTCAGAGCCATATGGACAGAAGCAATTCTGTGACTGTTGATTTGTAATGATTTGTAATGATGACTTCCATCTTCCCATTGTATATTACTAAGATATATATATATATATATATATATATATATATGTATGTATATTAATTAAATTGCAAATTATTTACTATTTTTTCACCTTATTCCCTACTTACAATCACTACCGTAACTATAGGAATTTTTCTGGTGCAAGAGAGATTCCTAAATAAACCACTTTTAAAATATCAAAATACAGTAAATGCTTTCTCAGCTGCATATTTATTGCCAAAGTCTAAAAAATGGAGAATGTGGTAATTCATTTGAAAAGTAATTCCAAACAACCAACATAATGTTTGCCACACTGAAAATTTATTAACTATGAACCAAAAAGCTAGGTAAAAATAAACTGCTTCCTCTAGTATGAATATTTAAATTCCATATTTCTTACACTGAATTTATTTTAAAGAAAGGACTCCAGTGGAATTTAAACAGCACAATCATACTTTCATGTACATGGAGTTTCAATCGTCACAAAATCTATAGTAAAAAGTAGAAAAGTTGTCAGAAACAATCTATCAGAGATATCAAGAAAACTGACTTTAGCATTTAAAATAATTGTATTTTTAGCTGCTGAGGTCACCAGCCTCAAGGAAAAATTTTGGCATTCTTTTTCCCCATTTATAATTTATTAAATGTGATTTATTTTTATCCACTAAGAGAATTCCTGCAGCTAGTTTATGGTGGTGTTTTGCATAGATTTTGCTATAGGTGACATTCATTTATCATCACATCTTTTATTCATGATTAATATGCAAATATTTCCCTAAGCAAATTACCATATATTTGATAAAATGCAACATATGTTATTTTAAAAAATCAAAATAAGATATATATTTAAAGGAAGCATAGTACTGTCTTCAGAGAGGACGTTAACACATAATGTTTAATAAATTTGCTGAGTCCATCATTATTCAGTTAACCACAAAGGCTTTAACACTCTCTTTTGTATCCTCCTAGTCTCAGCAGAGCATGGGGCATATGATTTCAAATTGCTAACACTAACCTTGCTTTGTGAAGAAATGTAGAAGTCACAGGAGATGCTTTTCTGTCCTCTGCTCAAATCAGGCCCCTCCATCCATTTCACATTATTAATATTGCCCTAAATATATTGTTGTAGATTTTAATACTTAAATAAGGATAATTATAATTAATGTAAGATTATGGATCTTCCAATTATGGAAATTGTATTTTATAAGCTTTTTTGTTGTTTATTATCACTTTCTGTGCCTGCCTTTTGTCAGTTATTATATAGCTTGATCTCAAATTTTTCCCACTATAGCAAATCTGCTTGGCTACCAAAAAAGGCAAATTTCTCAGTTTGATATGACATTTGATATTATTTTCTCCCCTTTTCCATTCAATATATATCTCTATCATAAATTGCTAAACCTCATATCCCTTATTATCATTAAAATGAACTACTTCATTATTGTTGAGGATTAATTCCTTCTATTGTTATTATACCAGCATTATGAATATTATAATTTTAAATAATTTTGAAGACAATCAATATAACATTTTATTAACCTTTAATGAGCACCAATTATATTACTTGCTCCCTTGATTTTAATTCTTTACCTAAATCATGGGATCTAAGTTTTAAAAACAGACAATTTATTAAAAATTTTCAGATCAGTTTTCCAGCATTCTACATTTTTTTTAAATATTTGTTTTTTTAACTTGTTTTATTATAAAATACAATTATATCTTCCTTCCAATTTAGACCATGATTCAAACTCAATGAAAAATTAAAATAACATGAATATCTTTACAACATTTCCTTTCATCAGCAGGAGCCAAAGATTGTATCCAGGACGGTCAATAATAAAGGAGTTCTGGGGTGAAATAAATCTGCTTTCTTCAATATTTACAATGGGCAATAGCAGACTGAAATTTCAATAAGGTCTTGAAATCTTTTTAACCCAGGTTTTTCCAAACATTTTTCATTATACTATTCCCTTCCCTTCCCTTCTTCTCTTCTTTCTTTTGAAGTTCAAACTAATAAACTGACCACCACAGTTTTCTATATAATAATATAAACTTTGTAGTCATACTTACTGAGGGAAAATCTATGCTCAGTCTTTATACCATTGTTGACTTTGTATGAACTTGTTTTTCTCTCTGACCTCAGTTTCTCCACTAGTACATGTCTTACAAGTACCATTCTCTTCTGCGCCTATTTATGTCTTGAAAGCAGCATTAATGTTTTAATATTTGCTAAAATGAAATGCCATCCTAATATAGTTCTTCATGTTTATTTTTGTGAAGCTGGTTCTTAGAATCAATCATTTACTTTGTATCTTTCATGTGACTGTGTAATTCATAAGTAGAAAGTAAAATGGTATTCATTGTGCTTTTATACTTCAGGACAAAGATATAGGAGACAAATGCATTCTAAATATGTGAGAGGTGGCTTATTTATATTATAATTCAGTTGTTCTTGTCTTCCTTAACAAGGTGACTCGACATTGTCAAGTATTAAGTATTGATCCTGTCATTAACATGCCAGTGGAATTGTGTTCTTCATTGCTAATTAGGAAGTCTTTTAATATAACTGAAGTCCATTGTCACTAATTGCTACCCTAATAGAAGATGTCGATATCCATACTGATTACTTGAAATACACTTTGCTTTTAGCGAGAAGACAAATGCCGTGATAGGAATGCTGCCGTTACTTATCAGCTCTTTCTCCAAAGGAGAATGAAAGAGAGAAAAGAAGGAGGAATAGGAAGAGGAAAGAAAAATGAGGTGGAAAATAAGGAAGAGGGGGAGGAAAATAAAAATAAGGAAGGGAGGGAGGCAGGCAGGCAGGAAAGAAGGTACAGAGGAAAGAAAGAAAAGAATAGGAAAGAAAGAATGAAAGAAAGTAGCAAAAAAAGAAAAAGAAAGAAAGAAAGAGATAGGGTTCTGTGGATTATAAATATGTTAGTGAGAAAATAACTGAATTTGAGCTGTGGTGAAGGTAAGAATGTAATTCCTTTACTCTTCTGAAATTATGAGAACATGTGATTGGTTGTGTGCATGTTTGTGCTTCAGACATCCATTTTTCCTAAATCAATCAACATCTTTTTTGGCCCTGCATTTTCTTACAAACATAAATGTTTTCTTTACCATGTAATGAAAGGATACACATACAGTAAGAAATAAAAGAAAGCAAAATTAAGTAACTGGATAAAAGGGTTACAGAATATCCACTGGGTATGTATGCCCTGGTAGATTCTAGCTCAAATAAATGCATGAATAGCCTTCACCTTATATAAATCATTTACACAGTCTCTAGGCTATGATTTGAACATATGTAAAAAGTTGGGATAGGTAAACACATAGGTGATTTTTAGTTCTGGAAACACATATTTTTTGCTGCAATTTTATAGAGATATACTTACATACCATACAATCATCCACAGTGTACAATCAATTGCTCACAGTATCCTCCTATAGTTGTGCATTCATCACCACAATCAACCCTTGAACATATTCATAATTACAGAAAAATAGAAAAAAGAATAAAAATGAAAACAAAAGTAAAAAACACCAAAACATCCCATCTCCGCAACACCTCCTATTATTCATTTACATTTTTATCCCCATTTTTCTACTTATTTGTCCATACACGGGATAAAGGGAGTGTGAGCCACAAGGTTTTCACAATCCCATGGTCACACTGTGTAAGCTATAGAGTTATACACTCATCTTCAAGAATCAAGGATACTAGATTGCAGTTCAACAGTTGCAAGTATTTCCTTCCAGCTATTCCCTAAACACTGAAAACTAAAAAAGGGTTATCTATATAATGCATAAGAATAACATCCAGAATCACCTTTCAATTCCATTTGAAATCTTCCAGCCAATGAAACTTGATTTTGTTTTATTTCTCTTCCCCCTTTTGGTCAAGAAGGCTTTTTCAATCCTACAATGTCAGGTACAGATTCATCCCCAGGAGTCATATCCCACATTGCTAGGGAGATTTACACCTCTAGGAGTCATGTCCCATGTAAAGGGAAGGACAGCAACTCCATCTGCCAAATTGGCTTAGAGAGAGAGGCCACATCTGAGCAACAAAAGAGGTCTCTGAGGGTGACTCTTAGGCACAATTGTAAGTAGGCCTAGCTTCTCCTTTGCAGTAACAAGCTTTATAAGGGCAAGCCAAAGATCGAGGGCTTGGCCTATTAAATTGGTAGTCCCCAATGCTTGCAAGAATATAAGGAATTCCCCAGGTGGTGAGGTATAATATTTCTAATTTTTTTATTCAGTCCCTCAATGGGCTTTTCAAATATTTTTTATTCTCTGCCCAATTTACTGTGGGATGTTTCAGGGTTTCACTCTAACCTATACAAACCAACCAGACCTCACTCCCTGTTCTAGATTCCATGTAGTTATGGTGGTTGAAAAAACTGACCATACATTTTGAATTATATGGCAGGATAAAGAAAATTTATATTTTATACCAGATAAATTTCTTTTGGTCTCACAACAGAAGCTGAAGCTGTAAAACACAATCAATATCATCCTTTACCTTTTAGAACTATTTAACTTAATCCTAACCAAGTCCATTTCTTTCATATCTCTAATTGAAATCTGATCTATTTTTCAGCTTCTTTAACATTTGCTGTATGGCATAATGCTAGCATTCATAGCTTCCAAACTCTGTCTCTGAGTCTTAACCCAAATTTCCAGGGACTGACCAGGTTATCCACAAAAAGCTCAGCATCTCATAATTTAGAAATAACCATTACAATTCAGGAATAGATGTAACTGCTGTAAGAGCTTTCAATCTAGGAATCTTTACCATAAGCCATTCCCCAATAACCTATGCTTTCAGATTCAATTCTGAGTTTGCACATTATAGTTAGTCCATATTAGATGAGGCATTATAATGTCTGCCTTTCATTTCTGATTTATGTCACTCAACATACTGTCCTCAAGTCCACTTACCTAGTTGCATACCTCACAACTTCATTTCTTCTTGCAGCTTCTCAACATTCCATTGTATGTGTACACCACAGTTCCCCATTCTGTTCATCAGAGGATGTACCCTTAGGCCATCTCCATCCATTGCAGGTAGTGAATACATAAACAACAGGGTGCAAACATCCATTTGTGTCCCTCCTCTCAGATCTTACAATTATATACCCAATAACAGGGCTGCAGGACCATATGGCAACCCCATACTTAGTCTCCTGTAGAACCACCACACTGCCTTCCATATGGACTGTACCATTCTACTTCCCTACCAACAATGATTAGGTGCATCCTTCTCTCCACATTTTCTTCAGCTCTTGTATCCCTCTGTTTATTTTTTACTGTTTTATTCACATACCATACATTCCAACATAAATAATTATTCCCAGTATAGTCACATAGATATGCATTCACCATCACAATCTATTTGAAGACACTTCAATTTAGTTCTTTGCTGTGATATCAGCCATTTTACCCATTCCAGACTGGTGTGCAATGTGTGTCTTTTCATAGAAGTTCCCCAAAAAGTTGTTCCAAACAGTTTCTGTCTATTTATCAGCTGCCCTAGAGTAGTAACTAAATTCCACACCTCACCACTATGCCATATTGCCTCACCGTCTCCAGAAGTACATATATTTTTGAAAGGGTCATTTATGATGACCTCAACATTAAAGGTCAACAACATGTCACACATGCAGTTTGAAAATTATTATGTACCAGTAACCTTACTCTTAAAGGTGCCATGGTCCCCATTTTACTGTTAGAAAACAAAATTGAAGAGAAATTAATAACTTTTGGGTGGGGGACAACTGAACCAAGGACAAGAGCAAATATACTGATTTTTTTAAAGTCTCAGTTATTTTTGTCTCTAAGGTATTGAGAAAAAAATGAAGATTTACAGAGGGAATAAAATAGCCTACAAAAGATAAAATTCAGTTACAATAATATTTATCTACCAAGGTTTTTCAGCCCTTCACTTGGTTTGCAAGTACAGAATTTTCCAAGATTCACATGGTGATATCCATAATACAAGTGCATTCTGGGATTTTAATCCAGGTATCTATACTTCAAATTCCATTCTCTTTCCATTAGAAGAATAATCTTCAAACTATATTAAAGGTACATTAACACTTTATTAATATTCCATTTTTAATATAGTTTTAGCAATTTTATAACAATAAAAATATAACCCTCACTCATCAAATTTTAATACCACCAATGAGCCAAAATATTTGTGCACAGAACTTTGAATAAATTTCTCTTGCCATCTTGGTGCATATGCATATTTGTGCATCATTGAGTATGGTTTGTACATTCATCCCAGTGATTTTTTTTTCTTTAAATTAAGGCTTTTATGCTGAGTCCAAAGAGCTCCTTACAGAAATGGAAATTACTACAAGAAGGAAGGGGCAATTATTATAAAAAAAACATTTTCATAATAAAGTATAAACCAATGATGATTTGGGATCATTTACAATAATAAAACAGTTATAAAATAAAGTAAAAAAGTGGAGACTAAAATTGGTATGGGAAGCTCTGCAGCTGTGTCATAACACTGGAAATATAGAAATGTTTATATATCTCAGATAATACCTTGGAAACCAAAACAATGCATAATAACTTTTACATAAGCCAATATTAACAATATATTATTTTGATTACACCTAAATTTACTATATCTATCCATATAACTGAGCATTTATATGCACCTTTTAATATATAAATTTTTTTCCTATTATGTGCCAGACCTCATTCTGTGTGTTAGGATTAAGACTTTGAAAAAATAGAAACAATGTAGACTTTTGATCCATAGAACATGCATTCTAGTGAATGGGGCAAGGTAGATAGCTAGCCAGCTAGATAAATAGAGAAAATGCCGTATTTTTTAAAAAGAAAAATGATGCAAAACTATAACTTGATATAAGGAAATGAGAACCAGGCTAGGAAAATGGGAGGAACATTGCAAAGATAGTCCAGGAAGTAGAAAGATCATGAGTCTGAGGCAGTCCCAAAGGCAAGATTCCATCAGGTGTGAGAGAAAATGATGTCAGTTGGGGCCAATGTCAGGCAAAGTCTAGATCATAAGGAACATATGCCATGCTAAGGTGCTTGAATAGTATTCATAAATAGGTGAGAATGGTTCATGTTGGGTCACGGCAAAAATAGGCTTCCTTTAAAACTCTTTATTTTTTAGGTTGGAGAGGGGTGCAAAGAACTAAAATTTAGCCACAGAGCTCACTGTATCAGTTACGAGTTTTCAGCCTTTCTGAAATCCTTTCTTTACTTCCTGGGTGACTTTGCCTTTGTTTTTGTGTCTTTGCTTTTTATTTATTTGTGTTTGTTTTTTAAGTCAGATCCAGTTTTCAGTGGTCCTTCTCTTCAAGTCCTTTATATTAGAAATGAGGTATTATCACATATTCACCCATTTATTTATAAAATCCAAAGGAAGTTATGGGATTCTCCAAATGTGATTTCAATATCTGTATATTCCTTAGGCTTATATATAAGGCTGTATATTCCTTATAATTAATACTTTAGCAATCTAAACATTCTTTAACCAGGTATCTAAGTTTTTTTAAAAACCGTTCAGATGCACTATGCTTTTTTGATACTATGTTACTTGCCTGATAATTATAAAAACACTCAGTACAATTTTACTTCTTGCTTCCAAGTTAAAACATTGATACAAAGTCTTAGGCTTTGTTGTCCTTTTTCTTCTCCCAAGGCGAGGAAACCAAGAAAACAAATAAATAATATGTTGTGTATGTGTATGTGTGTTTTCCAGCAGAACTGTATGCATGAAGGAAAAAACTGAAGTCAGCCTCATGGTCATTAATCAATCATTTAATCCATATTTACCAAATATAAACTCTTTATGTCTGCCATGATAGTATGAGCCATCTAAACATCTCTGTTTTCACTGAGGTAGAGGATGTGAGGGTTAAACAAAATCTACAGAACTTTCAGATGCTGAGCATGTGTAAAATGAGTTGTTTGGTCATATGAAATATGTGATTGATATTTACTTTAGTTTTATTTAAAAATACTCTGAGTCAAATAATTTGAGTCTTCTAGAAATTTTAGGTAACTTTGTAGTATTTATTTTGTGTACTAATTTACCCTTCAAGTGATGTGCTTAATTCCCCTACTTTTTATCATTTCAGTCTTAATTCTCAAGCATTTCCATTTAGCTTTTATCCTGTTTGCATTTTAAAATACTCATTTCTTTTTTGGAATAAATTTGTTAACAGCACATACATAAACACACTTTTAGATTTTACTGATAGAAATTGATTTAGTTATTGCAAGTATTAATTACAGGCCTAACATTGTTTAGTCATATTTCACTGGTAAGTAAAAGTTCAAATTAGAAATTTTTTTTTGATATTGGGAGACAGATAAATTGCAATGATAACATATAGCATAAAACCAAAGTTTACAGGGTACTAAATTCATCCAATGCCTTTAATAAGTTTATTAAAATCAATTCTGATATGCTATGCTTTTTAAAAATTCTACTTCACTTGATTCTGTAAGCAGTTTTATATCTCAAGAAGCTGTGTCCCTGGCAAGAATTCATATGCAGTATCATCAAGGATGATGTAGTGTTGGTAGAGGCTAATTTACAAAATTGAGTTATTTTCAAAATAATTAATTCACTTAATTTGAAAATAAATACAGAATAGAAAAGAGAATAGGTTAAATGTACATATCCAAACCAAACATCATAAAATAAATACACATTTCAATAGAATAGGACTGACATGCAATATCAATTTTCATATAAAATAGTAATTATATCCTTTCTGTAATTAATGGTTATAGCTAAAAATAAAATTTGTAGCTTTAGCTATGCATAGATGTGTTGTAAATGATTTCTGTTACTATGTTTTCATTAAATATTATGATAATTTTAAAATTATGCCCAACATGTATTGCTCCAAAATTAATTTAGGTTTCTCAAGAACTTACTATAGTCTAAACTACAGTAAATGAAATTTATTTGCAAGAACTAAAACAATGAAGTAATGAAGTAAAGGGACTATAAAGGCAGGAAGTCAGATGTTTCTAGGAGGGAAGTTAATATATAGATCTCAACTTTAGGAATCATGATGCCTTTAGAGGCCCATGGGTAATATAAACGCATGAAGCACCCTGGTTCAAGAAATATGGAAGTGTTGCTCCAATGAACTAGACAGCACATAACTCCCTTAAAGATATTCATATTTATTAAAAAGATTAAAAACTGAACAAAATCCTGCTGACCAAATGAAATAAGGCAGTTGACCAGATTCAGAATAGATGCTGCCAGTTTGCAACAGTATTGTGCCATCAGTCCTGTATTTATGGCCACTTACAGTAAATACAGGTATTAAAAATTATGTTTATTAATAGTTACTCAAATTAAATAACACATAAATACCAGTCTCAGATGGTATGCTTTAATAAATGAATGGGTGATGCTCAAATTATTAGTTCCATATGCAAATTGACTATTTTGCAAGATTATAGACATGCTTATTGAAGTAAACAATATTTTCCTGTGGTTATTAATAACTACAAGCCTCTTATATTTATGCTTCATCACACATATTCAGTGCCTGGTAAGAGCTCTCCTAGAAGTCAGTTGCCACAGTGTCAAATTTCAATTACTAAATCCTCCTGTTCCTTACTTCCAGGAAGGTGGTAGAATGAGGACAGCAGAACTCACTCTTCTACCATATAACAACTAAAGAATAGACAAAAATTCTCTAGTGCTCAGGTGACCAGACATGGACCTCTGACCTCTGCAATATATAAGGAAGGGATGGTTGAAAAGAGGAGAAACTCTGACTGAGAAATAAGGGTGTGTGTAGTTAAAATCATGACCACCCCTGAGGACTGTGACTGGCTGGACCAGGCAGAAAGTGGCACACAATTACTTGGGCTGCTGGCTGGCACAGTCAGCCCTCTCAATCCTGAAACCCAGAGTCTTTTCACATGGGAGCCCAGGAACCAGAAGACTCATATCTACATACAGAGACCATGCTGCAGTGCTCATTGCCTACCCCCCATCCCTGAGTCTGGCCACTGCAGGAGCCCAGATTTGGAAGAGACTGGGGAGCCTTCCCCTTTGGAGGAAAGGGGGGCACAGAGCAATGATGATCTGATGGCTGGCAAGGGATGCTCTCTGAGTTCCACAGCCTGGATCCTCTCTGCACAGGGGGATCAAGATACTGATGGTGCAGTTGTGTACACTAGGGGAGAGGTGGGATGGGGGAGGAAGTTGCATTGCAATGCTAGGTGTTCTTCCCCTACCCCCAAGGTTATGGCTGTGAAACAGCCTGGGTCTTGCCAGCTGGATAAATATCACATACTCCTGGGCTGGCTGCTGTCTGGTGAAGTTGAGCCACTCAGTCCTACAGCCCAAGGTCCTTCCTCACAGGATTCTGGGAATTACCAGGTCCATTGTACACACTAGCAGAATCTTTGCTGTGGCAACCAGTGCCCATCCCTCAGGAAAACAGGAAGAAACAGATTAGCTCTGAGCTAATAGTTGATCAGAGATGACAAACAGCCTGGTACTAGACACTGACCTGGTAGATCCTGCCCAGTAGGCTGATGAAGTCAGGGTGAAGTGGTGTTGTGAATAGGTAGCCAAAAAGTGTCATCTTCTGGGAAGACAGGGGAAGTGCAATCTGGCAAGCTGCTTTTCTGCCCAGCTCTAACAACCTTCCAAAAGGTGTTTTACCCCTGCATGAGACCCTAGTCCTGATTTGGCTGGGAATTACTGGCAAGCCAAGTGCCAAAGGAGACCTTCAACACACACTCAAGCAACAACAAAATCTTAGAGAAGCAAGGGAAACCAACTTTCAAAATAATCTTATCAAGATAACCAGATGCCAAAAAACCAGTAAAATATTACAAGGTACATAAGGAAACAAGAAGATATGGTCAATCCAAATGATCAAAGTAAAAAGTCAGAGGAGACCTTTTGAATTTGGAACAACTAATCAATGATATTCAAAGAAATATCCTAATAACTTCAATGAAATATTTAAAAAGATAAAGGACATCAAAAAGACACTGGAAGATCATAAAGAAGAATTTAAAGGAATGAATAGTAAAGTAGAAGACCTTTCAGAAAAGAAAGATACTCTAGATCAAATTAAAATATACAAGACACAAACAACAGTAGATTTGATTACAGAAGAAAGAGTAAGCAAACTGCAGGATAGAGCAACCAAACTTGAATGCACAAAAGAACAATGGGGAAAAATGGAAGAAATTGAATTAGATCTTGGGGCAATGATTTACAACATGAAGTGAACAAATATAACAATCACAGTTGTCCCAGAAGAAGAGTAAAGGGCTAGGATAGAATTGTTGAAAATGTCCCAACCCTTATAAAAGCCATAAATATGCAAATCAAAGAAGCACAATTTACTTCAAATAGAATAAATCCAAATAGACGCACTCCAAAACACATGATAATTGGACTGTAAGATGCTGAAGAATGGAAAGAATCTTGAAAGCAACAAGAGAAAAGCAATTCACCACAAACAACTGAAGTTGCATAAGACTGAGTACCAACTACTCACGGAGCACCAGTGAGCCAAGAAGGGAGCAATAAAATATACGTAAGATTCTGAAAGAGAAAATTTGCCAGCCAAGAGTTCTTTATCCAGGAAAGCTGTCCTTCAAAAGTGAAGGAGAGTTTTAAATTTTCACGTATAAACAAATGCTGAGAGAATTTCTTAACAAGAGGTCAGTCATGAAAGAAATACTGAAGGGTATTCTGCTGGCTGAAAGAAAGAGACAGGAGTGAGATGCTTGGAGGAGAGTATAGAAATGATGATTATCAGTAATGGTAATTCTTTGGGTTTGCTAATGCTGCCATCATGCAATGGATTGGCTTTTATAAAGGGGGTTTATTTCATTACACCATTGCAGTCTTAAGGCCATAAAGTGTCCAAGGTAAGGCATCAACAATAGGGTACCCTCACTGAATGATGGCTGCAGGTGTCTGAAAACCTCTATTAGCTGGGAGGGCATGTGGTTAGTGTCTGTTTGCTCCCAGGTTGCATTTTCAAAATGGTGTTCTCCAAAATGTTAGTGTCAGTTTGCAATGACCATCTTCAAAATGTGTCTTTCAGTGGCAACTCTCTCCAAAATATGACTCTCAGTTGCTCTCTATTCCTTCTGTTTGTCAGCTCATTTTTATGGCTCCACTGATTTAATTCAGACCCACCCTGAATGGATGAGGCTACACCTCCATGGAAATGATCCAATCAAAGGTCTTGTCCATAGTTGACTGAATTGCATCTCCATGGAACCACTCAATCAAAGGATTACAACCAAATCAACACTAATATGTCTGCCCCCACAAGATTGCATCAAAGCACATGGCATTTTGGGGGACATAATACATCCAAACTGGTATATTCCACCCCCTGGATCCCAAAATGACATGATCTTTCCATATACAATATACATTCATCTCCACACAATATCAAAAAAGCTTAAATCATTTCAATAACAATAGGTAACTACAAGATCACATCAAAATCAGTTACAGTCATGGTCTGTCCTAAAGCAAAATTCCCCTCTGGCTGTGGACCTGGGAAACTCAGAACAAATTATCTGCTGCCAATATATAAAGGAGGGACAGTCATGGGATAAACATCCCCATTGCCGTAAGGAGAAACATAAGGAAAACAGGGTTTAAGGGACCAAAACTATTCCTAAAACCCACAGAGCAAACTTCAGTAGATTTCAGTCTGAGAGTCATTTATAGAATGATGTTTCATCCTTGGGGCTTGAAAGACCCAGAGTCCAACCCTTTCTAAGGGCCTTTTTGGCAGCCCCTTTCTCTCCAAATGCTGGAGTGAGCACTTCAACATATCCACACATTGGGGAGACCACCTTCTTCTCACCACCATCCTCCTCAAACATTGGGGTGCCACCCAGACTCTTTCTCTCCAGGGCAAAGGCTCTCCCCTCTCCAAATAGTAGGGTGGTGGCCAGGTTCTCCCCAATCCCTGGGGAATATGCTCCACCTGCTCTGGGGCCTAGGGTGGCAGCACTCTTCCTGAGCATCAAGGTGAAAGTCCCACACTCTGCCTCCAGGGCAAACTCATCCTTTCCATGTATGTGGGTCAGTCTGCTCTCTCTACCTGAGTCATCTTGACTCCAGAACTCAATCTTCATGGCTCTGCCTTTGAAGAAATTTTCCCTTCCATTTGCTCTTTCTTTGTAACCTCCAGTCCAGACTGGAAGTGGCTTCATCCATACAGATCTCACAAAAATCTTGTTGGCTTGGCATGAAGTACACAGGGGTCAAAATCATCAGACAACAGGAATTTCCACAAATCCTCTTGGATAACTCTATCTCCAATCCTGGTGTACTGACCTGGCAGTTGGGTTCCATGTTTGGTTAAATCCTCACATGGGGCTGTAGCTTCCGGGGTTTCACTTCCTGGAAGCCCAGAATTTTCCAAACTATAAATTTCTGGTTTCTTCATGCCCAAGAGTTCATTTCTCAGCTTATCTCTGTCTTGTCACATTTTACTATAAGCTGCAAGTAGAAGTCAGGCTACATCCTCCACATGTAGTCTGGAGATCTCCTCAGCTAAGTATCCTAGCTCATCACTTTAAAATTCTGCCTTCCATCTGAGATCAAGACAAAATTTTTTCAAATTCTCTGCCATTTTAAAGCAAGGATTGCCTTTCTTCCAGTTGGCAATGACACATTCATCATTTCTGTTCAAGTCCTCATCAGAGCTATCTTTAGAGTCCACATGTCTACCAACAGTCTCTTCAAAGCAGTCTAGATCTTTTCCATCAAGCTCCTCACAGTTCCTGGAGAATTTTCAACTCATCCATTTAAAAAGCCATTCCAAGATGTTTGGTGTTTGCAGACTCAGCAGCGCCCTACTACTCTGGTACCAAAATCTGTTCCAGTTTGCTAATGCTGTCATCACGCAAAGTACCAGCAATGGGTTGGCTTTTGTAAAGGGGTTTATTTGGTTACAAAGTTACAGTCTAAAGGCCATAAAGTGTCCAAGGTAAGGCACCAACAACAGGGTACCTTCACTGAAGGATGGCTGAGGGCATCCAAAAACCTCTGTTAGCTTGGAAGGCACATGGCTGGCACCTGCTTGCCCCCATGTTGCATTTCAAAATGGCATTCTCCAGAATGTCAGTGTCAGCTTCCAATGGTCATCTTCAGAATGTGTCTTTCAGCTGGAGCTTTCTCCAATGTCCCTCTCAGCTGCTCTCTGCTCCTTCTGTTTGTCAGCTCATTTATATGGCTCCAGTGATTTAGTTCAGACCTACCCTGAATGGGTGGGCTAATGCCTCCATGTAAATTATCCAATCAAAGGTCTTGTCCACAGTTGATTGAATGACATCTCTATGGAAACACTCAAAGGATTCCAACCTAATCAGCACTAATATGTTTGCCCCCACAAGATTGCATCAAAGAACATGGTATTTTGGATGATATAATGCATCCAAACTGGAACAGTAACTAAAAGGATAAAATGAGAGAGAAATAATCTGACAAATAAAAGTCAAGAGATAAAATGGTTGAAGTAAGGGCAGCTTTACCATAATAAAATTGAATGTTAATGTTAACGAATTTTCCCTAATCAAAACAGATTGGTAGAATAGATTAATAAAAATATGATCCATCTGTATGCTGTCTACAAGAGATTCATTTTAGCCCAAATATGCAAATAGGTTGAAAGTGAATGGGTGAAAAAAGGTATTCTAAGCAAGCAATAACCAAAATACAATAAAATAAAAGCTGGGGTAGCTATACTATTATCTGATAGAATACATTTTAAATGCAAAAATATTATAATAATGCTGTTATTAGGTATATACATGGAAGAACTGAGAGCAGGGACACTGCACATTTGCCCACCAGTGTTTATGGTGGCAGTATTCATGATTTGCTATGGATGGAGGTGTCCTAAGGATACATCAACTGAGGAATGGAGTGGTTACCTGTGGTGTATTCATATATTGGAATATTAAGTGTTTGCAAGAAGAAATCAATTTGTGAGGTACGCAACTAGGTAAATGGACCATGAGGACAGTATGTTGTTTGAAATAAACCAGAAATGAAAAGACAGACATTATAGTGCCTCACTAATATGTACTAACTATAATGTGCAAACTCTGAGAATTGAGAATTGAATCTGAGAGCCTAGGTTATCAGGGGAAAACTTATTGTAATGGTTCCTAGATTGTAAGCTGTTACAGCAGTTACATCTATTCCTGAGTTGTAATGGTTATTTTTGAATTCTGAGATGCTGAGCTTTTTTGTATAACCTGGTCAGTCCCTGGAAATTCAGGTATCTTTGTGACACCTGAGACTCTGAGCTAGAGTTCAGTAGCTATGGATGCCAACAACACCCCACACAGAAAATGTTAAGGAAGCTGAAAAAGAGATTAGAGTTCAACTAGATATATGAACAAAACTGACTTGTTTAGTACTAAGGTAAATCAGACTAAAGGGTAAAGGATGATATTGACTGTGTTTTAAAACTTCAACTTATATATGAGGCCAAAGGTAGAAATATTTATTTGGTGAAAATCTTTATTTTCTGTTGCATGTTGTATAGTTTAACTTGTATACTCAGTTTATTCAAACATCATAATTATACAAAACTTGGAATAGGGAGTAAGATCTGTTTGGTTTATACAGTTTAGTCAGAAGCCCCAAAACATCCCAGGGTAATTTGGACAAAGGCTAAAAAAGTATTTGGAAAACCCCCTTGATTGACTGTGGGAAAATGTGGAAACATTAAATTACCCACCTGGGGAATTCCTGATATTCTTGCAAGCTTTGGGGACCACCAATTTAGTATATCAAGCCCTTGATCTTGGGGCTTGCTTTCATGAAGCCTGTAACTGCAAAGGAGAGGCTAAGCCTGCTTATAATTTTGCCTAAGAGTCACCACCAGAGAAACTCTTTTGTTGATAAGATGTGGCCTCTCTCTCTAAGACAACTCTGCATGTAAACTCACTGCTCTCCCTCCTACAATAACAAGACTCCCAGGGGTATAAATCTCCCTGATAATGTGGGACATGACTCCAGGAATGATGATGGGTCCTAGCATCCTGGGATTGAGAAAGTCTTCTTGACCAAAAGGGAGGAGAGAAATGAAACCAAATAAAGCTTCAGTGGCTGAGAGATTTCAAATGGAGTCAAGAGTTCATTTTGGAAGTTATTCTTATGCATTTTATAGATAACCCTTTTTAGTATTTAGTGTATTGGAATAGCTAGAATAAAATATCTGAAACTCTTGAACTGCAACCTAGTAGCCATGATTCTTGAAGACAATTGTGTAAATCTATAGCTTACATGGTGTGACCATGTGATTGTAAAAACCTTGTGGCTCACACACCTTTATCCTGCATGTGGACAGATAAGTAGGAAAATGGCAACAAAAAGTTAATGAATGGAGAACTTAAGATGGTGGCTACGTGAGACAGGGCAAAAAAACACCTCCGTGAAAAATACTAGATGAAAACCAGAAAGTGACCCAGAACACCACCTCCAGCAATGCACCAGCTGGACAAAGTCTGCTAAATCCACAGGGAATGTGCATTTGGTGAAACCAGGAGCCTGCATTCTGAAAGGAGTGAGTGAGCCAGCTGAAAGTCCCATGGCTGTGCTGCAGTGTGGGGAAACAGTGGGCTGGTGTTTGGAGACAGTATAGTTCTTTAAAAAAAAAAAAAATCCCAGGAGTGGCTGCAGATATGACAGGGAGAGCTGCATGGAGAAGCATGGTAGGAGCTGGCTGGGTTAATGCCTCAGTGTCTGGCATGGAGGATACCCCTTCCCACACCTGCTGCTGATTGTCTCAAGACCAGAGGAGCAGAGGGGAGCCAAAAGGAGAAAAAAAACTGCATTCCTGGCAGCCATCTCCCCTGGGGGCAGGGGACACTCCTGCCCAGGGCCAGACCCACAGCCCAGAGCCATGCCAAGAAACCTAGTGTGATGGGGAATCTTCCCTGCAGCACTACACACAAATCACAATATTGGCCATGAACAGTGGCCTTTAATACACCCATGGCTGATTGTCCTAGAGCTTGGAGGGTGGAGCTGTGAGAAAAGGGGGAGGTTAACACATCCCATGCAACCATCTTTGAAGTGCGCTGGGAGTGTCCCTGAATGGCCCAGCAACCCGGGGCTTCCCTGGTGGGCTGGTACACACTTGTGACATGGCGTGGCCCTCCCTCAGCAGAGGTCCTGGAAGAACACAGCTGGGAAGGGGGAACTGCTTGGAAATCCCAGGGACTCTATGTGAATACCAAGGACTTGTGGGTCAGCAGCAGAGACAATCAGTGGGAGGACTGAAATGAAGGCTTAGGCTCCTGCAACAGCCTTAAATCTCTGGGAACACCTGGGAGGTTTGATTATTAAAGTTGCTCTGCCTGCCTAACCACCCAGACACACCCCCCACATTCAGGGCAGACAGCACCAGCAAACACCCAAACTTGGTGCACTAATTGGACCCCACAAGAAGCAAACCCCCACACACCACAAAGACAAAGTGGGGGAGAACTGACTTGAGGGGAATAGGTGACTCACAGATGCCATCTGCTGGTTAGAGAAAGTGTACATCACCAAGCTACAGTTCTGTCAAATTAGGGATCAAGTAAAGCAAATGCCAAGGGGCCAAAAACAACAGAAAATCTTAAAGCATATGATAAAACCAGACAATATGGAGAACCCAAAACAAAACACCCAAATCAAAAGATCAGAAGACACACAGTACTTGGCACAATTAATCCATGAATTACAGACAGGCAACAAGAGCATGGCTCAGGATATAAAGGACATGAAGAAAAGCATAGCACAGGATATAAAGAACATACAGAAGACCCTAGAAGAGCAGAAAGAAGAAATTGCAAGAGTAAATAAAAAAATAGAAGATCTTATGGAAATTAAAGAAACTGTTGGCCAAATTAAAAAGACTTTGGATACTCATAATACAAGATTAGAGGAAGTTGAACAACAACTTAGCCTTCTGGAGGACCACAGAACAGAAAATGAAAGAACAAAAGAAAGAATGGGGAAAAAAATTGAAAAAATCAAAATGGATCTCAGGGATATGATAGATAAAATAAAACATCCAAATTTAAGACTCATTGGTGTCCCAGAAGGCGAAGAGAAGGGTAAAGGTCTAGAAAGAGTATTCAAAGAAATTGTTGGGGAAAACTTCCCAAACCTTCTACACAATATAAATACATAAAGCATTAATGCCCAGTGAACTCCAAGTAGAATAAATCCAAATAAACCCACTCCAAGACATATTCTGATCAGACTGTCAAATACTGAAGAGAAGGAGCAAGTTCTGAAAGCAGCAAGAGAAAAGCAACTCACCACATTCAAAGGAAGCAACGTAAGACTAAGTAGTGACTACTCAGCGGCCACCATGGAGGCAAGAAGGCAGTGACATGACATATTTAAAACCCTGAGAGAGAAAAATTTCCAACCAAGAATACTTTATCCAGCAAAACTCTCCTTCAAATTTGAGGGAGAGCTTAAATTTTTCACAGACAAACAAATGCTGAGAGATTTTGCTAATAAAAGACCTGCCCTACTTCAGATACTAAAGGGAGCCCTACTGACAGACAAGAAAGCTGAAGGATTTCACCACCAGTAAATCAGTCCTATAAGAAATGCTAAAGGGACTGGAGCAGGCTGAAAGGAAGGGACACTAAACAATTGACTGAAACTACATGAGGAAATAAAGAGTACCACTAAAGATCACATGGTAAATATAAATAACAATACTACAGTATTTTTTATTTGTAACTCCACTATTTACTTTCTACAGGATCTAAAATACATAAACTGTACTGATAAATCAGTGGTTTTGGACTCAAGGTAAAATATGTAATTTTTGACAGGAACTACATAAAAGTGAGGGAATGAGGGATTAAGGAACATAGTTTATGTATCATATTGAAGTTAAGTTGGTATCAAAGAAAAACACGATTGTTATAGCTTTTAAATGTTAAATTTAAGCCCCATGGTAAACACAAAGAAAGTATCAGAGAATATGACCATAGAGATGAAAAGTAGAGTAGAGGTTCCAAGAAGTAGGGGAAAGGGAAATGGGGAGTTAAGAAATGAGTGTAGGGTTTCTGTTTGGGGTGAAGGGAAACTTCCATAAATGGATGGTGGGAAGGTGGTAGCATTGCAACATTCTAAATGTGATTAATCCCACTAATGAAATGCTAGGGAGGGGGTGGAATGGGAAGATTTAGGCTGTATATGTGTTTCCACAATTGAAAAAAAAAAAAAGACAGTCTACATAGATGACAATTAAATGCCAAGGATGATCCTGGATGGGATCTGAGGATGGAGGAGAGGAGGACTCAAAGGGACACAGATGGGACATAAGGAAAAAAAAAAAAAAAGGAAATATAGAATGTAAGCTTTGTATCAAGGTTGAATTTCTTGAACTTCTTAGCTGTGTTTAATGGGATTGCATAAAAAATGTTCTTGTTCATGGGAAATGTATGTGAATTATATTGTTTGTTCAAGGATGTGTGCAGCTTACTCTCATATGTTCAGAAGACAGAGCAATAGATGATGGATGATAGGGAGGGAGAGGGAGGGAGGGAGAGGGAGGGAGGGAAGGAGAGAGGGAGGGAGGGAATGAGGGAGGGAGGGAGGGAGGGAAAGAAAGAAAAATGGTCAGGATGTTAAAGGTGGTGGATCAGGGTATCGGGGGAGGGGGGTTGGAGTATGCTGGGGTTCTATGTATTGGGTTTGTACTGTTTTTGCAACTGTTCTGTAAGTTTGAATTTATCTTAAAATAAAATTTCTTGTATAAAAAAAGTTAATGAATAATAGGAGTGGGAGCTATGGGGGATGGGTTTTGGGTGTTCTTTTTTACTTTTATTTTTATTCCTATTCTTAATTTTACTATTTTCTTTGGAGTAATGAAAATGTTCAAAAACTGATTGTGGTGATGAATGCATAACTATAGGATGATACTTTGAACAATTGGTTGTACACTGTGGGTAATTGTATGGTATTTCAATAAAGTTGCAAAGAAAAAAATGAAAAAAAAAAAAAAAACTCTTCAGCAGTTTTTATTCTTAGTGGCCAGAAGAATGGAGGGACAGAGAAATGGATACTTTGCACAGTTGTAAACTATTCTGAGACCAGTACCATAAATATCCAATATAGCTTTATAGCTGGAATTCCACCACACTATGGTGACTGGAAGCCCTCAGCTCACTGGTACATGTCTCCGATTGTTGATTATGAAGCAGATCAACCACTATTGTCCAAGGACCAAATGAGATTAACCTGGAAAATACTTTCACCTGGCATCCAGAGAAAACTCAAAATCTTGACTTCATATCCCAAGCAGAAACTGGTATAGGATGAAAAAGTGGATCAATTCTACCAGTTTTTCAAATGATGGAGCAAAGTTTAGTAACTTTTGTCCTCCCATGGCCATACTCCTTTTCCATATGGCAAAAAAAAAAAAAGCTAGATTGTGGAAAAGTAATATTGATTATAGTAATTTGCAACATTTTTGTTTTACCAAGTGTACTCAATTACTCTTAACAGTTAGATTCAGGTTAATTTTGTTGTGAATTTTGCTGGGATTGCACTCCAGAATTTATTGAAAGATGCTTAGCCTCTGAATTCGTGGCTTGTGTTCCATGTTTGTCTACTTACATTTTATACATATATAGAATTTACAAATATATAAAATATGAAGTACATCAGTTAAGGAAATACCTAGTTAATGCGACTTTAATACTAATTTATAACCACCTATAACCAAAGGTAGATAGATGAAGAAAGACCACATATATGCAAGAAACTTGCAATAATAATGAAACAGAGGCAGAAAACTAAGATCTGAAAACATACTTGTTTTTTCTCATTATCAATCTGAAATTTTTCAGAAGATATGCTGGCAGTAAGAGTGGACCTTTTCCTCTATTAGATTGATGAAGTATTTTAATAGTCATATTGGAATAGGAACCTAATAAGTCATAATTGTTAGAATAAATTAATTTATAACATTCAAATATTGAGGAGAAGGACACCAAAAAATGCAAACAGTTCAAAATATCAATTTGAAAGAGGCAAAATTTATTGGATACATCATTTTTCACTGATATATTTTGTCATTGTGGTTACACATAAATTCAGATGAGTTTTATATGAACAATAGATTTGCAGTAATGTTCTCTCTATGTTTACATTGCTATATATATTATTATAGTCTAAAGGGATTCATTTAACCTAATATACACAATACAATAAGGCATCCCTTTGATATTAATACTAAGAAGGGAAAAATTACCTGTACAGTAGGCCATCTAATGTCATGCATAGTATATGCAATGGACTTGCTCTTATTACTGATGCTGTATTTTAACAGATAATTTTGAATACATTTTATTTGGCATGTATTCCAGTGGGCATAAGGATTTTCTTCTTCATTCAACACAGTATTGAATGGAGTGGTCAATGATATTACATGTTACCTCTATGATTCTAGTAAACTCTGTAATAATTCCTCACAGGATATGGCAAGGTAAATAAAAGAGGTTATTAAAAGTCAAATTCTTTGGGCAAAAATAAGTTGCTTCCAGAGTCATTAAGGCTACTGCTCAAGTGTTTAGCCTATTAAGTATGATTCCTCATTTTATACAACTTTTCTTAATTCCTCTCACTTTTATTGTAACTTTCATTTTTTTCTTCCTTTCACAGATATACTAGATCTTATTTATTTTTTAATATTACTGACATTGCATTTCATTCATTGATTTAGAGATGTGTTTGTGAAATTTTTTATATCAGCACACAATTTCTTAATATCATTCTAATAAAGTCAAAGTTCAATAAAATAAAATGCAAATAAATAAAAAGAGTTTGAGAAGGAAAAACAAAGCTTTCTCACAAAGCAAACATAAACAACGGGTAAGAAATAAATATAAGGCAAAAAATTGGCCCAAGGAGTGTTATGTAGATGAACAGTGATAATAATTACTCTAATTTATTGAACTCCAGCATTTGCTATTGATTCTATATATTTTGTTTGCAATCTTTGCACTGTGCTTGCACCACATTTGTGATATTTGCTACCATTTGGTATTTGTACTAATTTTGATAACTTGCCAAAATTGTATAGCTGCTATGTCAGAAATTGTACTTACAGTTTCAAGTCCCCAATTTTTCTCAATAGATGAAGCTGCTTCTCTGATTCAGAGCCACTAAATAAACTTGGATGAAGAGAAGGCAGGAAACAGCAGCACAGTGGGCAAGCTGACTCCAGTGGAACATAAATATAAAGCATCACTGAAGGCAATCTGCAGCAGTAGAAGAAACAGGGAATAAGCCAGTAGTTAGGGCCCCAATGAGACATAGAGGAAAATATATTATACAAAGATATTTGGGATATTTAAATGGTTTATCACTTTTGTTATTTTATTTAATTAATTAACACATTAAACAATTTATGAAACAATTCATTAACAAATGAAGTTTCAACAGCAGGTGCTTTGTTGGCCATTTGGAGTGTCTACATACGATTTGAAAATAGAGATGTTCCTTAAGGCAATTTGCAGTTTATAAATACTGAGTGAACATTATTAGCTCCATACAAAACAGTGATGAAAATCTTGCTTTTGGTCCCTTCTCACGGTTTGCTAAGAAGAAATAAAGATGTGTATGAAAATAACTAAAGGGCAAAGTAGAGCCTATTAATCATTATAATTATAAATGCTCACCATGAAGTAGAAATCAGAGGAAGGAAATATTACTTGCACTGGAGAGCTGAGATGGTGGTGGCATTAGGATTAAGATCATTCCCTAAATGAAGCATTCAAGTGAGGCTTTCAGTAATGTTAGAATTAGCTAAAAAAGGTATGTACAAATGTGGTACAATAAAGCATTTTATAAAAAATTTATGAAATGGTAAGCTTTAGAAATGTTCACAATATTTATACTTTATGTAAATAATGGCTTATATAATACCAATGTGATTAATTATTTATTAATTCTAAAAAACAAAATGGTGGTCTATTACATGCCAGGTACTATTTTTGGACCAATGGCTATAATGTTGGAGCAAACATGATCTTAACCTTTACAGAGTCTAGTTGGGGGAATAAAGTTAAACAATATAAATACAGAATATTTATGACTAGAGAAGTGGAAGTTGAGTGTGCTGGGTGAATATATATTCAGGATATTTGAGTTAGAGTAGAATTCAGAGAAAGCCTCCTTGTCAAAATAGCACTTAAGGAGATTCCTAAAGCATGAATAGGAGTTGGTGATGGGTTAGAACTGTAAGAAGAGTTTCCTAGAAATAGGAAACAGTGAATTTGTAGGAATAGAGTATGAAAAGGAAACCTTATGTTTAAAAAAATCAAAATTCCACAACTAATGGAAATGGAGTAAAAAAAAAAAAAGGGTGAAGATTTTAAGTAGGGTTAGAACTTGTAGGTATGTACAAGCTATTGAACCCCTATACAGCAATTTGTTTTCTATACTAAAAAAAAAAAAAAAAAAATGGATTGAAGGTTTTTAAGGGGAAAAGACTCACACATTTACATTAAAAATATTCTCTTCATTATGGATAATAAACTTCTTTATGAGTATATGAATGCCATAATGAGGTAGGAAATATGGCCCATCCTGTGCATGTTATTGAATATTTTTCCCATTGACTCAAGTGATTTCTTAATGATTTTGTTTATGATGTGTCCTTGGAAGCAAGGCTAGAAGATATGCATGGGGTCAAAAATAGGTTTGATGTTTCAAGACTTATCTCTATATTGCTACTGCTGAGAACCCAACATTATGCATTTTGATGTGGAAAACAGTTGATTGGTGTTATATTGATTATCTTGAATTCCTACCATCCCAGAGATGGTGAGAATTTATTCTTTTGATATATATCCGTATCCCAGGTACAAATATGCCTTCTTGCTCACAATGGTTCTATCATTACCAAATACTGTAGATTCTCAGATTGCCTTATTCATTACCATGTTAACTTACATCATATTTCTTCTGACTAGGAGCTCTACTTAAAAAAAAAAAAAAAGAGTAAGGAAAGTATGTATGTGTATATATATAATCTCAAAGATTATAATTTCCAGTAGCTAAAGAGACCTAGAAAGCATTTTTTGGTGGATAATGCAAAATTCGGCAAGTTTTCTCTCAGTTTAGCAGAGAAATCCTAATTTTCCCAAGACTATTGGCCTCCCCACAAATTTTCTGATATAAATGGAGTCTAGGCTTTTGTGAGGTTTATCTTTTGCCCTCTCATGTGCATGTACTTCTTAGGTATTTAAAAGACCTGCTGCATCCTAATCATTACAAATAATTACCATGATTTCTCAATAAAATGCACCAATTTGGTGTTCATTTGTATATCAATATAAATTCCTTTCTGACTCTCTTATGTGAGAAAATAGGAGATCTGAGTTAGCCTTCAGGCAAAAGAGTAAAGGTAAATGTTTTAACTTTCATCATAAATAAGTATGATTTAGATTTTCATTTTTGAAGGGAAAAGAAAGACTTTTTCTCATACATAGATACATAATATGTGCCATAGGCTGTCCATTTTCTCCAAAAAAAAATATCAAATCTGGAAACATACCTACAATTTGCATCATTTTATACAATCTGCAGTTATCTACTATCATTGTTCATGACCAACAGCCTTTTGCACTCATCAAATAGGGATATAGAGGGATTTTTCAGACAGGCATCCCTCAAGTCTTTGAAAACAGCATTAATTTCTACAACTCTCTCTGGAATATGAGGAAATTCCAGGGGCTTCCACTTGCTGCTTTGCATCATGGTGTATTTCTTTCAGTTGGGTTAGGGAATGTATAGTCAGGATTCTAATAGCTATTACATGAATTCTATTTCCACTACCCATTTTCCCCACTGAAGAAATGGACTTGCAGTGACCCACAATGGGACTTGTGTCAAGTCTCAATGCATCATCTGATCCACTATATTAGAAAGATTAAATAAATTGTGAAAATATAGTAATAGTGTCCTGAGATGCCAAAGGAATATGCATATAAATTGGAGCAAAATAAAAAGTTTAGCATGGTAGCTATGTACTAAAGTAATATATTCATGGCACTTATTTTCTTTTACACCATCAACAGGCCATTGGAAATATATCATTTTAAATAATACCAGAATAAGAATGCAGAATAAGTTTAGCAAATTTTTACTAATTTTATATTAAAATTTACAAATCATAATTGGAATATATTAATGAATACTTGAATAAAATATGGATATACCATTGTGATGGTTTAGTTCATGTGTCCAGTTATGGTGTCCAGTTGTTTTGCCAAGCAAGGACTGGCCTGATTGTAACTGTGAGGGTGTTTCTTGGAATAAATTCATCAGCCAGTTGATTGCATCTATGGCTGATTACATCTACAATCAACAAAAGATGATTGCCTTCAGCAATGAGATAAGTCTCATCCAATGAGTTGAAGGCCTCTACAGAACTGATGGTTTCAGCAACATTCTATCTCTACTTCAGCTAGCCAGCTTTTCTTGGGGGAATTCATTGAAACTTTCATCACAGTTCCCAGTTTGCAGCCTGCTCTACCAAAGTCATATTTTCAAATCCCCATAGGCATGCAAGTCAATTCCTATATATATGTATCTCCCATCTCCTCTGCTTCCTTCAATAACCCTACAACAACGATGTTTATAAATTTTAAGAGTAGAATAATGTAAAAAGGTAATTTTCCAAATTGTCTTAAATATTGCAAACACAAACAAAAAATATTGATCTTCTAAAATTTCAATTGAGAATGTCCAGGAAGATGGCAGAATAGGAGAGGCAGAGCTAACTTCTCCAACAAGGAATAACAAGAGAAGAAGCAGGAAATGACTGGGATAGTGGCTCCAGGGTAAGAGTGGCAAAAGAGAGACTTCTGTATTACCTAAGTAGGGCCTGGATGAAAAAGCAGAGAAATTGTGACTGAAAGGAGGGGAAGAGTTTGATTGCAACTGCCTCTGGGGCTGGCTGCTGCATGCAGGCCAGAATGGGTGAGGGAGGAACTATGCACTCCTGCACTCCTGTCTCTGCAGCCAGCTTGGTAGCACAGCCTTCTCAGTCCCATAGCCAGGACTGCCCATATGGCAACTCAGGAACCAACAAACTTGGTTTAGCCATATACAGAGACCTTGCTGTGAGGCACAGTGCCTCCCCACAACCCTGGCTGTCATGAGAGCCTGGAATTGGGGAAAACTGAGGGGCCATCTCCTTGGGAGGGGAGGGGATGCAGGGCAGGGCAGAGCAGGTGAGAGAAATGCTCTCTGTTCCACAGGCTGCATCCTTTTTCCACAGAGGCCCAGAGCACTCACAGCATCCAGTAACAGAGAGGTGTGAGCAAGGGAGAGAGCCACATGAAGAACCAAGAGCTCCTTCTCCAGCCAAGAGGCCTGCAGGTGCATGGTGGGTAGGGATCTTGAGGGTGGATGAAGAGCAGGGTGTTTCTGAGCTGGCTGAGGGCTAGGGAAAGTGAAAATCTCAGTCTCACAGTTGAGGTTATCCCACTCTTAAGCTTGAAAATCACCAGACTCATCATTCTCTCAAGCAGATTCTCCACTGAGGTGCACAGTGTACACCCCTCATCCCTGGGGCTGGTGGTCTCCAGTATGCATGGAGACCTGCTGAATTGTTTGGATTTTTACCTGGTTTGAACCTCACCCAGTGGGCTGCTGTGCTCAGGGAAAAGCATACTTGAGGAGAAAAGGTGTCCCAAGATTGCCATCTACTGAGAAGACAGGGAGGATTCCCTCTGGCAAATCACTCTTTTGCCAAATCCTCTGCAAGATTTTCAAATAGACTTGCTTATCCCATAGGTGGCCTTGGCCGCAGTCTAGCAGGGAATTACTGATGAACCAAGTGCAAAGGTATATTCATAGCAAACCCAAACAACTATAAAATCTTAGGCATGCAAGGGAAATCAACTTAAAAAAATAAACTTATCAATATAATCAATGCTGAAAAATCAACAGAAAATAATAAAGTTAATGAAGATGCAGGAAGATATGGCCAAGCCAAATGACAAAATTAGAAAGCTGGAAGAGACACAGAACTTAGAACAATTAACCAAAGAAGTACATGGAAATCTCAAAAACAACTTCAATTGGTTGGCTAAAGACATCAAGGCTATTAAGAAGACACTAGAATAACACAAAGAAAAATTTGAAATAATTAATAGTAAAACAGCAGATCTTGTGGAAATGAAAGATACTGTAGATCAAGTTAAAAATATGTTAGAAACACACATCAGAATATTTGAACAGGCAGAAGAAAGAATAAGTGAAGTAGAAGACAAAGAAATTGAATGTGAATGCATACAAGAACAAATGGTTAAAAAGAAGAAAAAATTTGACTTGGAGCTCAAGGACATGATTGACAACATGAAGCACACAAATTTAAGAATCATTAGTGACCCAGAAGGAGTAGAGAAAAGGAAATGCCTAGGAAAAGTATTTGAGGAGATAATTGGGGAAAATCCCCCAACCTTTATAAAAGACATAAATATACAAATAAAAGAAGCCCAACAAATTCCAGATAGAATAAATCCAAAGGGAACCACTCCAAGACACATACTAATCAGACTGTCAGATACTGAAGGGAAGGAGAAAGTATTGAAAGCAAGAGAAAAGTGTTTCACCACATACAGGGGAAACCCAAGAGACCAAGTAAAGACTACTCAATGGGCACCATGGAAGTGAGAAAACAGTGGTATGACATATTTAAGATTCTGAATGGGAAAAATTGCCAGATGAGAATTCTTTATCCAGCAAAGCCGTACTTTGAAAGTGAGGGAGAATTGAAAATTTTCACAGAAATTCAAATGCTGAGAGAGGTTATTAACAAGAGACCTGCCCTGCAAGAATTACTAAAGGGAGTTCTGCTGGCTGGAAAAAAAAAAAGGATAGAGAGATCTGGAGAAGGGCACAGAATTGATGAGAGTTAGTAAGGGTAATTAAAGGATAAAAAATAGAGAGGGAAAAATAGATCTGACAAATAAAACCAAAGGATAAAATGGTTGGTTTAAATATTGTCTTTACAGTAATAATTTTGAATGTAAGCAGACTAAACTCCTTAATTAAAAGATACAGATTGGAAGAATGGATTAAAAAGTATGATCCATCTATATGCTGTTTAAAAGAGAATCATCTTAGACCTAAGGATACAAATAGATAGAAAGTAAAAGGATAGAAAAACATATTCCACACAAGCTGTAACAAAAAGAAAGCAGGGGTAGCTATTCTAATATCATACAAAATAGACTTTAAATGCAAAGATGTCATAAGAGACCAAGGTCACTATATATTAATAAGAAAGACAATTCCTCAAGAAGAAATAACAGTCATAAATGTTTATGCACCCAACCAAGTAGCTTTGGAATTCATGAAGGGAGCAATAGATGCTTCTACAATAATAGGGGGAGACTTCAATACATCACTCACTTCTATAGATAGAACAACCATACAGAGGATCAATAAGGAAATAGAGAACCTAAAGAATGTGATAAATAAATTAGACCTAACAGACATATTAACATCATTGCATCCCAAAACAACACAGTATGCATTTTTCTCTAGTGCTGATTGAAAATTCTCCAGGATAAATCATGTGCTGTGGCACAAAACAGGTCTCAATAAATTTTAAAAGACTGAAATTATTCAAAGCACTTTCTTTGACAATAATGGAATGAAGATGGAAACCAATAACCATCAGAGAACTAGAACCTTCACAAATATATGGAGGTTAAATAATGCACTGTTAATCAGTGGGTCAAAGAAGAAATTGCAAGAGAAATCAATAAATATTTGGAGATGAATCAAAACATATCATTCACACATATCAAAAACTATGGGATGCAGCAAATGCTGTGCTGAGTGGGAAATTTATACCTCAAAAATACATACATCAAAAAAGGAATAAAGAGATAAAACCAAAGAACTAACTGAACAACTGAATAGGCTAGAGAATGATCACCAAACTAAACCTAAAGGAAGTAGAAGAAAAGAAATAATGAAGATTAAAGCAGAAATAAATGAACTGAAGAACAAAAAATCAACAGAATCAATAAAACCAAAACTTTTTTCTTTGAGGTCAACCAGATTGGCAAACCCTTAGGTAGTCTGACAAAGGCAAAAAGAAAGAAGATGCAAATGAACAAATCAGAATTGAGAGAAAAGCCATTATTCTGGATCCCAAAGAAATTAAAAAGAAAAAAAAAATCATAAGAGGATACTATGAACACCTGTATACAAATAAACTAGACAACTTAGAAGAAGTGGACAATTTCCTAGAAACACATTGTTCCAGTTTGCTAATGCTGCCAGAATACCAAACAACATAAATTGATTGGATTTTATAAAGGGGGCTTATTTGGTTACAAAGTTATAGCCTTAAGGCCATAAAGTATCCAAGGAAAGTCATCAATAATCAGGTACCTTCACTGGAGGATGGCCAATGGCATCTGAATAACCTCTGTTAGCTGGAAAGGCACATGACTGGTGACTGCTTGCTCCCAGATTGTGTTTCAAAATTGCAATCTCCAAAATGTCAGTGTCAATTTCCAACAGCCATCTTCAAAATGTGTGTCTTAGCTGCAGCTACACTCTTAGCTCCTGTGTGTTCTTCAAAGTGTCCCTCTTGGCTGTAGCAAGCTTACTACTTCTGTCTGATCTTATATAGTGCTGTAAGAAACAGAGTTGCACCTGGAAGAAAACAAAGGTTAACCTGTTTGAGGTGAATAAAAGAAATTATTTTTGTTTTTGCAAGAGCAGGCACACCACTAAAAGAAAATGGAATGGTCAGTGTCCTGAACAAAGGAAAGCAGCACAATTTATTTCCTAAGCCTAACATGCAGGTCCCTCCACTGCTTCCCCACTGACTGGGCTCTTCAGAGGTAACAGTTCATTTGAGAGAGCTGACTAACCCTCCTTTGATTACACCTCATATTTCTTCACATTTAAGTGACCTTGGCAGTTACTTGTTTTTACCCAGCTAAGGAGCTGGCATTAACTCTAGGCTTACATCAGAGGCCCTTTCTTTCCCTTTAATTGCAGAGTTAGTTTGTGCTAGCTGTGTTTAGTTTCTATTTTCCCATTCCACATTACTTTTATATGAAATCTAAACTTAACCTTTTTCTTACAGTGCTGTAGTAAACTAATCAAGGGCCACGCTGAATGGGCAGGGCCCCACCTCCATGGAAATTATCTAATCAGAGTTATCACCTAGAGTTGTGTGGTTTGCATCTCCATGGAAACACTCAATCAAAGGCTTACAATCCAATCAGCACTACTATGTCTCCACCCAAGATTGCATCAAAGATAATGGCATTTTGGGGGATGTAATACATTCAAACTGGCACACACATGAACATATCATACTGACTTGAGAAGAAATAGAAGACCTCAACAAACCAATCACAAGTAAACAGATTCAATCAGTCATCAAAAACCTTCCTACAAAGAAAAGCCAATGGCCAGATTGCCTCGCAGGGGAATTTTACCTAACATTCCAAGAAGAACTAACATCATTCCTCCTCAAACTCTTCCAAAAAATTGAAGACGGGATGCTACCTAACTCATTTTATGAAGCTAACATTATCCTAATACCAAAACTAGATAAAGATACTATAAGAAGGGAAAACTACAGGCCAGTCTCCATAATGAATATAGATGCAAAAATTCTCAACAACATATTTGAAAATTGAATCCAAAGGCACATGAAAAGAATTATACACCACGACTAAGTACGGTTCATTCCAAGCATGCAAGGTTGGATCAGCATAAGAAAATCAATGCAATACAACATGTTAACAGTCATCCCAATGACATTAAAAAAGCATTCAACAAAATTCGGCATTCTTTTCTGATTAAAAAACTTTCAAAGACTAGGAATTGAAGGAAACTTCCTCAATATGAAAAAAGACATACATGAAAAACCCACAGCCAGCATCATACTCAATGGTGAGTGACTGGAAGCTTTCCCCCAAGACTGAGAATGTGACAAGGAAGCCTCCTGTCACCTCTATTGTTCAACATTGTGCTAGAAGTTCTAGCTAGAGCAATTAGGCAAAATAAATAAATAAATATTATTCAAATTGGAAAAGAAGTAAAGCTTTCATTATTTGCAGATGACATGATCCTGTATTTGGAAAATCCTGAGAAATCTATGATGAAGTTACTTGAGCTAATAAACCAATTCAGTTAAAGAGTGGGATACAAGATCAACATGCAAAAAATGAATAATGTTTCTATACTCTAGTGTGCTGGTTTGGATATATTTTGTCCCCCATGAAAAGCCATGATCTTTTAATATGATCTTGGTGGGTGGAAACTTATGACTGAGTGTTTCCATGGAGATGTGATTCACCTAGCTGTGGGTGATACCTTTGATTAAATTATTTCCATGGAGGTGTGAACCCTGCCCCACACAAGGTGGATCTTGATTAGTTCACTGGATTGCTTAAGAAATTCAAGATCCAACACAGATATATATTGATGCATGGATATGCTGGGAGATGCAGACTGAAGGGTGTCTGGAGATGCTAAGCTAAGAGATGAAACCCAGAGTTTACCCCAGAAAGCTAAGAGAGCACCCCCAGATGCTTAGAGAGAAATTTCCTTGGAGAAATAAGCAAGAACACACAGGAGCTGAGAGAAAGGAGTGAAGACAGAAGCCCAGACATGTTTTGGAGAAAGCCATTTTGAAACACAACCTGGTAGCAAAGGACCAGCGGATGCCATCCATGTGTCTTCCCAGCTGACAGAGATGATGTGGATGCCATCAGCCTTTCTTTAGTGAAGGTATCCCCTTGCTGATCCCTTAGTTTGGACACTTTTGTGTCCTTAGAACTGTAAATTTGTAACCTAATAAACCCCGTTTATGAAAGCTAATCCATTTCTGGTATTTAGCACAACAGCAGCTTTAGGAATCTGGAACAACTAGTAATGATCTAATTGAGGAGGCAATTAAGAAAAAAGAATCCATTTACAATGGCAAGTAAAAGAATCTAGTATTTGGGAATAAACTTAATCAAGGAAATAAAGCATCTCTACACACAAAATTACAAAACTTTGCTAAAAGAAGGCAGAGAAGACCTAAATACATGGAAATCTATTCTGTGTTCATTGATAGAAAGGCTAAATGTCATTAAGATGCCAATTCTACCCAAACTCATCTACAGATTCAATGCAATATCAATCAAAATTCCAACAACCTAATGTGCAGACTTGGAAAAGCTAATTATCAAATTTATTTGGAAGGAAAAGGAGCCTCAATGTGCCAAAAATATCCTAAAACAGAAGATCAAAGTGAGAAGACTTATATTTCCTGAGCTTAAAGCTTATTATAAATCAGAATGTCATATGCCAAAAAGGCAGCAAGAGTAAAGTGATTCACCATTACAAGGGAACAGCAATAAGATTAAGAGCCGATTTCTCTTCTGAAATGATGGAGGCAAGAAGGCACTGGTAGGATATGTTTAAGGTATTGAAAAATAAAAACTGCCAACCAAGAATTCTTTATCCAATAAAATTGTCTTTCAAAAATGATGGACAGTTTAAAATATCCACAGATAAACAGAAACAGAAATTTCATCAATAGGAAACCTGCACTATAAGAAACACTAAAGGTTGTTACGCAGTCTGAAAGGAAAAGACAGGGGAAAGAGGTTTGGAAGAGAGTGTATAAATGAAGGTTATCAATAAGGGTAATTAAAAGGGTAAAAAAAAGAGTCAAAATTAAGTTATGACTTTTAAAAATAAAAGGATAAAATTGTTGAAGTAAGTACTGCCTTTACAGTAATAACACTGAATACAAATGGATTCACATCCCCAATCAAAAGACATAGATTTATAGAATGGATAAAAGTAGTATGATTCATCTGTGTGATGTCTACAAGAGACTCACCTTAGTTGCAAGGACACAAATAGGTTGAAAGTGAGTTTGGGAAAAGTTATTCCACATAAACATTGACCTAAAGAAAGAGCAGGGGTAGCTATACTAATATCAGAAAAATATAGACTATAAACACAAAACTTGTGAGACAAAGAAGGACACTATATATTAATAAAAAGGGCAAGCCACTAGAAGAAAAAACAATCATAAATATTTATGCACCTGACCAGAGTGTGCCAAAATATATGAGGCAAAAACTGGCAAAACAGAAGGGAGAAAATGATGCCTCTACAATAATAGTTGGAGACATCAATACACCACTCTCATCTATGGATAGAATACTTAGGGGATCAATAAGGAAATAGAGAACTGGAATAATATGATAAATAAAATAGACCTAACACATATACAGGTTATTGCACACCTAAGCAGCAGGATATGCATTCTTCTCAAATATTCATGGATCATTCTTCAGGATAGACCACATGTTGAGTCACACAGCAGGCCTCAATAAATTTTAAAAGATTGAAATTTTACATAGTACTTTCTCTGATCATAATGGAATGAACTGGGAAATCAATTACAGGCAGGGAAGTGGAAAATTCAGAAATATGTGGAGGTTAAACAACACACCCTTAAAAATCAATATGTCAAAGAAGAAATTGCAAGAGATATCAGTAAATGTCTTGAGAGAAATGAAAACATGAGCACAACATATCAAAACATATGGGATACAGTGAAGGCAGTACTGAGAGGGAAATTTATAGCCCTAAATGCATACATTTAACAAGAAGAAAGAGCTAAAACCAAATTCCTAACTACAGTTCTGAAACAACTAGAAAAAAAGAACAGCCGTCTACTCCCTGAACAAGCAGAACAAAAGAAATAAGAAAGGTTAGAGCAGAAATACATTAAATTGAAAAAAATATATAGAGAGAATTAACAAAACCAGAAATTGGTTCTTTGAGAGAATCAATAACATTGACAAACCCTCATCTGAACTGGCAAAGAAGAAAAGTGAGAAGATGCAAATAAATAAAATCAGAAATAAAGATGACATTACTACTAACCCAACAGAATTAAAAGGATAATAAGTAGATACTATGAACAGCTGTATGCTAACAAATTAGACAACTTAGATGAAGTGGACAAATTTCTAGAAACATGCAGACTGCATACACTTACTCTAGAAGAAATAGAAGATGGCAGCAGACTTATTACAAGCAAAGAGATTGAGTTTATCATCAACCCCCCCCCAAAAAAAAAGAAAACCCCAGGATGAGTTGGCCGCACAGTTGAATTTAACCAGACATTGCAAGGAAAGTTAATACCAATACTGTTCAAACACTCCCAAGAAATTGAAGAGGAGGGAACACTAACTCATTCTATGAAGCCAACATCATGCTAATGACAAAGTCAGGTAAAGATACTACAAAAAAAGAAAATTACACAACACTTTTTCTAATGAATGTAGATACAAAAATCCCCAAGAAAATACTTGTAAATAGAATACAACAGCATATTAAAAGAATCATACACCACAATGAAGTGGGTTTTGTCCCAGGTATGCAAGGGCAGTTCAAAACAAGAAAATCAATTAACACAATATACCACATTAGCAAATTGAAGGGAGAAAAACTGTATGATCATTTCAATTGACACAGAAAGGGCATTTTTGACAAAATCCAGCACCCTTTCTTGATAAAATCATTTCAAAGAATAGAAGGAAGTTTCCTCATCATAATAAAGGGCATATATGAGAAACTCACAATTAACATCATACTCAATGGTGAAAAACTGAAAGCTTTCTCTTTAAGACCTGGAAGAAGACAAGGATGCCCACTATCATCACTGTTATCCACATTGTGTTAGAGTTTTAGCTACAGCAGATAAGACAAGAACAAGAAATAAAAGATATCCAATTGGAAAAGAAGAAATAAAACTTTCACTCTTTGCAGGTGACATGGCCCTATGCCTAGAAAGTCCTGAAAAATCTACAACAAAGCTACTAGAGCTAAGAAAAGAATTCAACAGACTCACAGGATATAAGATCAACATGCAAAAATCAGTAGTATTTCTCTGTATCAACAATGAACAATCTGAGGAGGGAATCAAGAAAACATTCATTACATTTACAGTAGCAATCAAAAGAATTGAATATCCTGGAATCAATTAACCAAGGATTTAAAGTACTTGTACACAGAAAACTAAGAAGCATTGTTTAAAGAAATCAAAGAAGACATAAATAAATGGAAGGACATTATGTGTTCATGGATTGGAAGACTAAATACTGTTAGGATACCAATTTTACCCAAATTGATATACAGATTCAATTCAATCCCAATCAAAATTCCAATGCCTAGTTTGTGTAAATGGAAAAGACAATTCTCTAATTTATTTGGAAGGGCAAGGGACCCTGAATAGCAAAAAAAAAAAACAAAAAACAAAACAAAAAAAAAATTGCAAAAGAAGACAAAATTTGGAGGGCTCTCACTTCCTGACTTTAAAGCATATTGCAAAGCTACAGTGGTCAAAGCAGCATGGTACTGATGTAAAGATACACATATTGACTAACTGATGTAAAGATACACATATTGATTAATGGAATCAAATTGAGAGTTCAGTAGTAGACCCACATATCTATAGACAACTTATATTTCACAAGATTGTCAAGTCCACGCAACTGGGACTTGGCCTTCAAGAAATTTTGCTGTGAGAAGTGGATACCCATATACAAAAATATTAAAGAAGACCCCTGTCTCACATCTTATACAAAAAATATCTCAAAATGGACCAAAGACCTTAATATAAGCAATAGGACCATAAAACTCCAGAAAAATAGAGAAACATTTTCAAGATCTTGTGGTAGACAATGATTTCTTAGACTCTACACCTAAAACACAAACAATGAAGAAGAGATAGATAAATGAGACTTCTTCAAAGTTAAAACCTTTTGCACTTCATAGGACTTTGTAAAGAAAGTGAAAAGGCAATCTACTTGTTGGTTGAAAATATATGGAAATCACATATCAAATAAGGGCTAAGTATTAAGAATATAAAAGGATATCCTAAAACTCAACAGTTAAGAGATGAACAACCCAATTACAAAATGGGAAAAAGACTTGAATAGACATTTTTCCAAAGAGAAAATACAAATGCCTAAAATGCATGTGCAAAGATGCTCAACATCATTGGCTATTAGGTAAATGCTAATCAAAACCAAAATAAGATATTATTTTACACCTACTAGAGTGTTCACTATTAAAAAAGAACAGAAAACTACAAGTGTTGGAGAGGACATGGAGAAATAGGAACACACATTCACTGCTAAAGGGAATGTAAAATGGTGCAGCTGCTATGGAAGACAGTCTGGGTATTCCTCAGTAATCTAAGTATAGAATTGCCATATGATCCAGCAATCCCACTGCTACATATATACCCCAAAGAACTGAAAGGAAGACTCAAGCATACATTTGCACATTGATGTTAATAGAGGCATTTTTCACAATTTCCAAAAGATGGAATCAACCCAAGTGTCTATCAACTGATGAACGGGCAAACAAAATGTTGTATATACATATGATGGAATATTATTCAGCTGTAAGAAGGAATGAATTCCTGATGCATGTGACAACATGAATGAAATTGGAGAACATTATGTTGAGTGAAATAAGTCAGACACAATAGGAAAAATATTGTATGATGTCACTGATACTAAAAAATTACTGTAAGCAAACTCATACAGTTAGACTCCAGAATGTGTTTCAGTTCATTAATGCTGCTGCAATGCAATATACCAGAAATGGGTTGGCTTTTTCAATGGGGATTTTTTAGTTTACAAATTTACAATTCTAAGGCCATGACAATGTACAAATTAAGACATCAAGAGGAAGACATCCTCTGTCAGGAAAGGCTGCTGGCATCCAGGTTTCCACTGTCACGTGGGAAGGCACATGGCAATGTGTGCTGGTCCTTATCTTCTGGGCCCTCATTTCAGAATGTCCCTCTCAGTTTCTGTGGGTCATTCTTGCCTCTCCTGGAGCATTTATTTCTAAACTCTCTCTCTCCATGAGCTCTCTTAAGTGACTCCAGTAAAGGATTAAGACCCACCATGAATTGTGTGGGTCATATTTCCATGAAAACAACATAATCAAAAGGTCCTACCCACAGCAGGTCTGCATCCACAAAATTGGATTGAAGAACATGGCATTTTCTGGGGTACATAACAGTTTCAAACCAGCACACCAGTTGGCAGGATGGGGTTAGATAAAGGGGAGATAATGCTTAATTTGTGCATAACTTCTATTTAACTTGATTGGAAAAGCTTGGAAATGGATAGTCATGATAATAGCACACTATTGTGAGTGTGATTAACAGTGCTGAATTACATTGTTGAACGTGGTTGAAAGGGTAAGTTTTGAATTGTGTATGTTGCTAGAAGGAAAATTATAAGATTAAACATGGGACTGTATAACACAGTGAACCCTGTTGTAGATGATGGGCTGTTGTTAATAGTACAAATATATAAATGTTCTTTCATGGAATTATGAAAAGTATGACACTATTACAAGTGTTACTTCTAGGGGTATGGGGTAGAATGCACCTATGCAAACTGTGAGCCTTAGATAACAGTAATGTTTTAATGTTTTTCTTCAACAGTAACAAAGGTACCAGGATAATGCAAAGTTTCCACAATAGGGGAGTAGATAGGAATGTTTTGTTTTTTACATGAATTTATGTAAACTTACAAACACTCTAATTTAATATATATAACAATATTTAAAAAAATCATGTTAGTGAAAGAAATGAGACACAAAGTGCTATATATTGAATGATCCATTTTACATAAAACATAAATATAAATAAATTTGCAGAGATAGATTACTGATTATGTAGGTCTGGTGAAGGATAGAGGGATTTAGAGGTGACTGCCAAAGGATAGGGGGTTTTTCTTTTTGGAGTAATGAAAATGTTCTAATATTGACTGTAATGATAAATGCACCATTCTGATTATACTGAGAGCCATTGATTGCACACTTCAGATGGATTGTATGGTGTGTGAATATATCTCAATAAATCTGCTTAATACCATGTAGAGATGAGAAGCTGTTCTAGTTTGCTAATGCTGCCAGAATGCAAAACACCAGAGATGGATTGGCTTTTATAAAAGGGGGGTTATTTGGTTACACAGTTACAGTCTTAAGGCCATAAAGTGTCCAAGGTAATTAGGTACCTTCACTGGAGGATGGCCGATGGTGTCTGGAAAACCTCTGTTAACTGGGAAGGCATGTGGCTGGATCTGCTCCAAAGTTGTGGTTTCAAAATGGCTTTCTCCCAGGACATTCTTCTCTAGGCTGCAGGTCCTCAAAAATGTCATTCTTAGTTGCACTTGGGATATTTGTCCTCTCTCAGCTTCTCCAGAGCAAGAGTGATTTCAACAGCCGTCTTCAAACTGTCTCTCATCTGCAGCTCCTGTGCTTTCTTCAAAGTGCCCCTCTTGGCTGCAGCTCCTATTCAGAATGTCACTCTCAGCTGCACTGAGTTCCCCTGTCTGTCAGCTCATTTATATGGCTCCAGTGACTCTACTTAGACCCACCCCTAATGGGCAGAGCAACACCTCCATGGAAATTATCCAATCAGAGTCATCACCCACAGCTGGTGGGGTGCATATCCACAGAAACATTCAAAGAATTACAATCTAATCAACACTGATAACGTCTGCCCACAGAAGATTACATCAAAGATAATGGCGTTTGGGGGACACAATACATTCAAACTGACACAGAAGCCAACTCACATGTATAAGCAGTTTATAAATGAAAATATGGCATTAATTCTTTATCTGCTAACTTTATCATTCAAACAAGGAATTTGTGCTGAATAATTATCAAGAGAATTTGAATTTTAAAGAGAATAATTATCAAGGCTGGTAAAACCATATGCAAGATAACCATCATTATGTTGCCTAAATCCTGACTTAATTTTTTAATGGTTTCTGATAATGTGATGATTTTCAACTTTAAAGTAATATGTCAAATATAATGAAAAGTTAATACATAGAAATGTTAAATATATTTAAAGTATTTAAGAAAACCATTGCTCTAATTTTGGCTTGGGTTTCTCAAAATGTATTTTCATGCTTCTTTTCTTAAAAAGGTTTCAAAATATATTTTATAAAATTTGAAAAATGAACATGCAGTGAGCATAATGAAAAGCATGCATGCACCAACATCATTAAATACATTAATGTAAATTTTGTGAAAATAAATATAAAAATACAAATCTGTAAAAGTAATTAAAACATTTTTATAAAGTAGACTTGACATTCTGAAGCCAATAAATGCTTCCCTTAACTAATGAATTTATTTTAATAATGAACCAATGAATATACTTTTTATTTCCAAAAGAGACAATAATTCATTCTGAAATTTCTTTTAAAATTGCATTTTTCTAATTAATTGCTAGAGTCAGCAAAGATGAAAGAACCAAAGGAAGGTGAAAGAAGTAATTAGGTAAAGTAATAAAATCAACTATTTTCCTTTTAGAAAATCGATATCAGATGAAATTACCTCTTCCTTTATCACAATACATATTTACATATATTTTTATCTATACGGTAATATACACCCTAGTCAGACCACAATTTCAAGCTGGACATTTCAGTTTGGCTATTCTGTCAACTCTAAATTCAATATGGACAAAATAAACACTCCTTACCTTCATGAATTATGTTACCTTTTTAAATAGGACCTCATCTTTAAAATCCAATAGAGAGGAGGGTGGGGCAAGATGGAGGAGTGGTGAGGTGTGGATTTTAGTTACTCCTCTAGGGCAGTAGGTAGAAAGCCAGGAACTGAATGGACCAGATATCACAGAGCAATTTGACTTTGGGCATACTTCATACAACACTCATGAACACGTGGAACAGCTGAGATCAGTTCTCATGGCCAGGGACCCATGCCCCTCCCTGCCAAGCACAGTCCCATGGAAAGAGGGGCCACTGGTACTGGGAACCAGGAGGGAGAACTGCAGTTGTAGCTCTGATTGAAAACTCAGACTGCCAATCAAAAGCTCTAACCATAGATAGCCTGAGACCAGACACCAGAGAATCTGGGAGTAATCAGCCCAGTGGCAAGGAAAGAGGGCTAGCAAAAATGGCAAAACACAAAACAAAACAAAACAAAAAACAAAAAATAAAAATGGAGACTTTTTGGAGTTTGGGTGAACATAATATGGAGAAAGGCAGAGCTCAAACAGAATCAGGCACATATGCAAATCCAGAGGGCAGGGACCCTTGTCTGAAGAGCCAGTTTCTCTGCTTTCTTGATTGTTTCTTAATGGCCCTAAACTCCTTGTCTCTTAGCATTTCAATAGCCCATTAGATCTGCAAGGAGGGTTATACTTTTCCTTTTCCTGTTTCATTTTTTTTAATCTTTTTCTCTTTTTCTAAAACAATTACTCTAGGAAACCCATTAAAGAAAGCCTCAAAAACTTGCAATTTGGGCCCAGGCAAGAGCAGACCTAACATAGCTCTGAGGGACAAAGCAATGTCTAGTGGCTGAGAAAATTCACTAAACACCATAACTTCCCAATAAAAGGGGAGCATCCCCTTACTGCCATCTTCCCAGTGGTGCCAGCACCACAGCCCAGAGCTGAGCCTAACAGCCCACTGTGATGGGAAGTGTTTCCAGCAAAACATGCACATGCCACAATATCTGCCATGAACAATAGCCTTTCACACACCTGCAGCTAATTGTCCTGGAGCTGGGAAGGTGAAGTTGTGTGAAAAGGGAAAAATTTACACATTCCATTCAGCCATCCTTTCAGCAGACTGGGAATGCCCTTACATGGCTCTGCAGCCCAGAACTTCCCTTGGGGGATGGTGCTCACTTGTGATATAGCACAGGCTTCCTTCAGCAGAGGCCCTAGGAGGGCACAGCTTAGAAGAGGGACACACTTGCAAGTCCCAGGGACAATATGCCAATAATGAGGACTTGTTGGTCAGTAGCAGAGACAAACTGTGGCAAGACTGAACTGAGGGATGAGATGATTGCAACAGCTTTAAATTTCAAGGAACACCTGGGAGATATGATGATTAGAGCTGCCCTCCCTGCCTAGCCACTCAAACATAAGCTCCACATTCAGGGCAAGCAGGACCAACTACACAGGCAATCTTGGTGCACCAATTGGACCCCCAGAAGACTCAGACCCTCACTTACCACAAAGACAAAGTTGGAGAGAACTGGCTTGAGGGGAACAGGTGGCTTGCAGATGCCACCTGCTGGTTTTTTAGAGAAAGTGTACGCCACCAAGCTGTAGATTTGACAAATTAGAGATAAGTGTTTGAATCAGTCTACACATCTTAAAAGAACCCAATCAAGTTAAGCAAATGTCAAGAGGCCAAAAAAAGAGAAAATTTTAAAGCATATGAAAAAATACAGATGCTATTGATAACCCAAACCCAAAAACCCAAATCAAAATATCAGAGGAAACACTGTACTTGGAGCAATTAATCTAAGAACTAATGAGAAACAATGAGAACATGGCACAGGATGTAAAGGACATGAAGAAGACCCTAGAAGAGCATAAAGAAGAAATTGCAGGAGTAAATAAAAAAATAGATGATCTTATGAAAATAAAAGAAACTGTTAACTAAATTAAAAAGATTCTGCATAATCATAGTACAAGACTAGAGGAAGCTGGACAGTGAATCAGTGACCACAAAGATGACAGAATGGAAAATGAAAGAAAAAAAATGGGAAAAAAATTTGAAAAAAATTGAAATGGACCTCAGGGATATGACAGATAATAAAAAACATCCAAATATAAGAGTCTTTGGTGTTCCAGATGGGGAAAAGAAGGGTAAAGGCCTAGAAAGAGTATTAAAATAAATTGCAGGGGATACTTCCCAAACCTTCTAAACAACATAAATACACAAATCATAAATGCCCAGTGAACTTAAAAGAAAAGAAATCCAAATAAACACACTCTGGCACATATTCTGATCAGGTGGTCAAGTACTGAAGAGAAGGAGCAAGTTCTGAAAGCAGCAAGAGAAAAGTAATTCACCATTTTCAAAGGAAACAGCATAAGACTAAGTAGTGACTACTTAGCAGCCACCATGGAGGTGAGAAGGCAGTGGCATGATATTTTTAAAATTCTAAGAGAGAAAAAAATGCCAACCAAGAATTATTTATCCAGCAAAGTTCTCCTTCAAATTTGAGGGAGAGCTTAAATTTTTCACAAACAGATGCTGAGAAAATTTGCTAACAAGAGATCTGCCCTACTTGAGATAATAAAGGGAGCCCTATCGACAGAGAAACAAAAAAAAAAAAAGGAGAGAGAGAGATGGAGAAAGTTTCAGCTAAAGAGATTCAGTATGAGTACATTAAAGGATATTAAGAAAGAGAGAGAAAAATATATCTATAAACATAAACCAAAGGATAAGATGACTGATTCAAGAAATGCCTACAAAGTAATAACTTTGAATGTAAATGGATTAAACTCCCCAGTTAAAAATATAGATTGGCAGAATGGATCAAAAAATATGAACCATCAATATGTTGCATACAAGAGAGTGATCTTAAACAAGGGGAAACAAAGAAATTGAAAGGGAAAGGATGGAAAAAAATATTGCATGCAAGCTACAGCCAGAAGAAAGCAGGAGCAGCAATATTAATCTCTGATAAAATAGACTTTAAATGCAAGGAGTTGTGACAGACAGAGAAGGCCACTACATACTAGTAAAAGGGGCAATTCAACAAGAAGAAATAACAATCATAAATGATTATGCACTCAATCAAGTTGCCACAAAATACATGAGACCAACACTGGCAAAAATAAAGGAAGTAATTGAAGTTTCCATAATAATTGTCAGAGATTTCACCACATCACTCTCTCCTACAGATAGATAACCAGACAGAAGACAAATAAGGTTATTGAAAGCCTAATTCAATCTGATAAACGAATTTGATTTGAATGACGTATATAGAACATTACATCCCAAATCAGCAGGATACAACTTCTTCTCTAGTGCTCATGAATGTTCTCCAGAATAGATCATATGCTGGGACATAAAACAAGCCTCAATAAATTTAAAAAAAATGAAATTATTCAAAGCACATTCTTTGACCACAATGGAATACAATTAAAAGTCAATACCCATCACAGACTTAGAAAATTCACAGATACCTGGAGGTTAAACAACACACTCCTAAACAATCAGAGGGTTAAAAAAGAAATAGCAAGATAAATTGCTAAATAGACACAAATGAAAATGAGAAAACAACATATCAAAACCTTTGGGATGCAGCAAAAGTGGTACTGAGGGGGAGATTTATAGCACTAAACACATACATAAAAAAGGAAGAAAGAGTTAAAATCAAAGAATTAAAGAGCAACTGAAGAAGCTAGGAAATGAACAGCCAACCAATCCTATACCAAGTAGAAGGAAAGAAATAACAAGGATTAAAGTACAAATAAATGACAGAGAACAACAACAACAACAACAACAAAAAATGGAGGGAATAAATAACACCAAAAGTTGGTTCTTTGAGAAGATCAACAAGATTCACAAGCCCCTAGCTAGACTGACAAAATCAAAAAGAGAGAAGACCCATATAAACAAAATAATGAATGAGAAAGTGACATTACAGTGGATCTTGAAGAAATTAAAAAATTATAAGAGGATGCTATGAACAACTGCATGCCAACAAACTGGATAATGCAGAGGAAATGGACAATTTCCTGGAAACATATGAACAACCTAGACTGACCAGAGAAGAAACAGAAGACCTCAACCAACCAATCACAAGCAAAGACATCCAATCAGTCATCAAAAATATTTCCATAAATAAATGCCAAGGGCCAGATGCCTTCACAGGGAAATTCTACCAAACTTTCCAAAAAAAAAACTGACACTAATCTTAAACTCTTTCAAAACATTGAAGAAATTGGAATACTGCCTAACACATTTATGAAGCTAACATCAATCTAATACCAAAACTAGGCAAAGAAGCTACAAAAAACAAAAACTACAGGCCAATCTCCCTAATGAATACAGATGCGAAATTTCTCAACAAAATACTTCCAAATTGAATCCAAAGACAAATTTAAAAAATCATACGCCATGACCAAGTGGAGTTCATTCCCGGCATGCCAGGATAGTTCAACATAAGAAAATTAATTGATGCATTACAACAAATTAACAAATCAAAAGAGAAAAATCAAATGATCATTTCAATACATGCTGAAGAAGCATTTGACCAAATCCAACATCCCTTTTTGATAAAAACACTTCAAAAGGTAGGAACTGAGTGAAACTTCCTCAATATGATGAAGACCATATGTGAAAAACCCACAGCCAGCCTAATACTCAATGATGAGAAACTGAAAACCTTCCCTCTAAGATCAGGAATAAGATGAGGATGCCCGCTGTCACCACTATTATTCAACATTGTGCTAAAAGTGCTAGCCAGGGCAATCCGGCAAGACAAAGAAATAAAAGGCATCCAGATTGGAAAGAAAGAAGTAAAACTGTCACTATTTGCAGATGATATGATCTTATATCTTGAAAACCCTGAGAAATTGACCATACAGCTACTAGAGCTAATAAACAAATTTAGCAAATTAGTGGGATACAAGATTAATGCACATAAGTCAGTTATATTTCCATATGCTAGAAAGAAACAAAGTGAAGAGACATTCAAGATAAAGATACCATTTTCAATAGCAACCAAAAACAATCAAGTACTTAGGAATAAAGTTAACCAAAGATGTAAAAGATCTATACAAAGAAAACTACAAAACTCTACTAAAAAGAAATAGAAAGGGACCCTAAAAGATGGGAAAATATTCCAGGTTCATGGATAAGAAGGCTAAATGTCATTGAGAAGTCAATTCTACCCAAACTCATCTACAGATTCAATGCAATCCCAATCAAAATTCTAACAACCTAGTTTGCAGACTTGGAAAAGCTAGTTATCAAACTTATTTGGAAAGGGAAGATGCCTCAAATTGCTGAAAACACTCCAAAAAAGAAAAACAAAGTGGGAGGACTTGTGCTTCCTGACTTTGAAGCTTATTATAAAGCCACAGTAGTTAAAACAGCATGGGCCAGATGAGGGAGGCGGGGCAAGATGGCAGACTGGTGAGCTGTAAGTTTTAGTTACTCCTCCAGGAAAGTAGGTAAAAAGCCAGGAACTGCGTGGACTGGAAACCACAGAGCAATCTGACTTTGGGCATACTTCATACAACACTCATGAAAACGTGGAACTGCTGAGATCAGCGAAATCTGTAAGTTTTTGCGGCCAGGGGACCCGCGCCCCTCCCTGCCAGGCTCAGTCCCGTGGGAGGAGGGGCTGTCAGCTCCGGGAAGGAGAAGGGAGAACTGCAGTGGCTGCTCTTATGGGAAACTCATTCTACTGATTCAAACTCCAACCATAGATAGACTGAGACCAGACACCAGAGACTCTGAGAGCAGCCAGCCCAGCAGAGAGGAGACAGGCATAGAAAAAAAACAACACGAAAAACTCCAAAATAAAAGCGGAAGATTTTTGGAGTTCTGGTGAACATAGAAGGGGGAAGGGCAGAGCTCAAGCCCGAGCTCAGGCCCTGAGGCGCATATGCAAATCCCGAAGAAAAGCTGATCTCTCTGCCCTGTGGACCTTTCCTTAATGACCCTGGTTGCTTTGTCTATTAGCATTTCAATAACCCATTAGATCTCTGAGGAGGGCCGTTTTTTTTTTTTTTTTTTTTTTTTTTTAAATCCTTTTTTCTTTTTCTAAAACAATTACTCTAAGAAGCCCAATACAGAAAGCTTCAAAGAATTGCAATTTGGGCATGTCAAGTCAAGAGCAGAACTAAGAGAGCTCTGAGACAAAAGGAAATAATCCAGTGGCTGAGAAAATTCACTAAACACCACAACTTCCCAAGAAAAGGGGGGTGTCCGCTCACAGCCACCATCCTGGTGGACAGGAAACACTCCTGCCCATCGCCAGCCCCATAGCCCAGAGCTGCCCCAGACAACCCAGTGTGACGGAAGTGCTTCAAATAACAGGCACACACCACAAAACTGGGCGTGGACATTAGCCTTCCCTGCATCCTCAGCTGAATGTCCCAGAGCTGGGAAGGTGGAGCAGTGTGAATTAACAAAGCCCCATTCAGCAATCATTTGAGCAGACTGGGAGCCTCCCTACACAGCCCAGCAGCCCAGAACTGCCCTGGGGGGACGGCACTCACCTGTGACATAGCACAGTCATCCCTCAACAGAGGACCCGGGGTGCACAGCCTGGAAGAGGGGCCCACTTGCAAGTCTCAGGAGCCATACGCCAATACCAAAGACTTGTGGGTCAGTGGCAGAGACAAACTGTGGCAGGACTGAACTGAAGGATTAGACTATTGCAGCAGCTTTAAAACTCTAGGATCATCAGGGAGATTTGATTGTTAGGGCCACCCCCCCTCCCCGACTGCTCAGAAACATGCCCCACATACAGGGCAGGCAACACCAACTACACACGCAAGCTTGGTACACCAATTGGGCCCCACAAGACTCACTCCCCCACTCACCAAAAAGGCTAAGCAGGGGAGTTCTGGCTTGTGGAGAACAGGTGGCTCGTGGACGCCACCTGCTGGTTAGTTAGAGAAAGTGTACTCCACGAAGCTGTAGATCTGATAAATTAGAGATAAGGACTTCAGTAGGTCTACAAACCCTAAAAGAACCCTATCAAATTCAGCAAATGCCACGAGGCCAAAAACAACAGAAAATTATAAAGCATATGAAAAAACCGGACGATATGGATAACCCAAGCCTAAGCACCCAAATCAAAAGACCAGAAGAGACACAGCACCTAGAGCAGCTACTCAAAGAACTAAAGATGAACAATGAGACCATAGTACGGGATATGAAGGAAATCAAGCAGACCCTAGAAGAGCATAAAGAAGACATTGCAAGACTAAATAAAAAAATGGATGATCTTATGGAAATTAAAGAAACTGTTGACCAAATTAAAAAGATTCTGGACACTCACAGTACAAGACTAGAGGAAGTTGAACAACGAATCAGTGACCTGGAAGATGACAGAATGGAAAATGAAAGCATAAAAGAAAGAATGGGGAAAAAAATTGAAAAAATCGAAATGGACCTCAGGGATATGATAGATAATATGAAACGTCCAAATTTAAGACTCATTGGTGTCCCAGAAGGGGAAGAAAAGGGTAAAGGTCTAGGAAGAGTATTCAAAGAAATTGTTGGGGAAAACTTCCCAAATCTTCTAAACAACATAAATACACAAATCATAAATGCTCAGCGAACTCCAAATAGAATAAATCCAAAAAAACCCACTCCGAGACATATACTGATCACACTGTCAAACATAGAAGAGAAGGAGCAAGTTCTGAAAGCAGCAAGAGAAAAGCAATTCACCACATACAAAGGAAACAGCATAAGACTAAGTAGTGACTACTCAGCAGCCACCATGGAGGCAAGAAGGCAGTGGCACGATATATTTAAAATTCTGAGTGAGAGGAATTTCCAGCCAAGAATACTTTATCCAGCAAAGCTCTCCTTCAAATTTGAGGGAGAGCTTAAATTTTTCACAGACAAAGAAATGCTGAGAGAATTTGCTAACAAGAGACCTGCCCTACTGGAGATACTAAAGGGAGCCCTACAGACAGAGAAACAAAGACAGGACAGAGAGACTTGGAGAAAGGTTCAGTACTAAAGAGATTCGGTATGGGTACAATAAAGGATATTAATAGAGAGAGGGAAAAATATGGCAAACATAAACCAAAGGATAAGATGGCCGATTCAAGAAATGCCTTCACGGTTTTAACGTTGAATGTAAATGGATTAAACTCCCCAATTAAAAGATATAGATTCGCAGAATGGATCAAAAAAAATGAACCATCAATATGTTGCATACAAGAGACTCATCTTAGACACAGGGACACAAAGAAACTGAAAGTGAAAGGATGGAAAAAAATATTTCATGCAAGCTACAGCCAAAAGAAAGCAGGTGTAGCAATATTAATCTCAGATAAAATAGACTTCAAATGCAGGGATGTTTTGAGAGACAAAGAAGGCCACTACATACTAATAAAAGGGGCAATTCAGCAAGAAGAAATAACAATCGTAAATGTCTATGCACCCAATCAAGGTGCCACAAAATACATGAGAGAAACACTGGCAAAACTAAAGGAAGCAATTGATGTTTCCACAATAATTGTGGGAGACTTCAACACATCACTCTCTCCTATAGATAGATCAACCAGACAGAAGACCAATAAGGAAGTTGAAAACCTAAACAATCTGATAAATGAATTAGATTTAACAGACATCTACAGGACATTACATTCCAAATCACCAGGATACACATACTTTTCTAGTGCTCACGGAACTTTCTCCAGAATAGATCATATGCTGGGACATAAAACAAGCCTCAATAAATTTAAAAAGATTGAAATTATTCAAAGCACATTCTCTGACCACAATGGAATACAATTAGAAGTCAATAACCATCAGAGACTTAGAAAATTCACAAATACCTGGAGGTTAAACAACACACTCCTAAACAATCAGTGGGTTAAAGAAGAAATAGCAAGAGAAATTGCTAAATATATAGAGACGAATGAAAATGAGAACACAACATACCAAAACCTATGGGATGCAGCAAAAGCAGTGCTAAGGGGGAAATTTATAGCACTAAACGCATATATTAAAAAGGAAGAAAGAGCCAAAATCAAAGAACTAATGGATCAACTGAAGAAGCTAGAAAATGAACAGCAAACCAATCCCAAACCAAGTACAAGAAAAGAAATAACAAGGATTAAAGCAGAAATAAATGACATAGAGAACAAAAAAACAATAGAGAGGATAAATATCACCAAAAGTTGGTTCTTTGAGAAGATCAACAAGATTGACAAGCCCCTAGCTAGACTGACAAAATCAAAAAGAGAGAAGACCCATATAAACAAAATAATGAATGAAAAAGGTGACATAACTGCAGATCCTGAAGAAATTAAAAAAATTATAAGAGGATATTATGAACAACTGTATGGCAACAAACTGGATAACGTAGAAGAAATGGACAATTTCCTGGAAACATATGAACAACCTAGACTGACCAGAGAAGAAATAGAAGACCTCAACCAACCCATCACAAGCAAAGAGATCCAATCAGTCATCAAAAATCTTCCCACAAATAAATGCCCAGGGCCAGATGGCTTCACAGGGGAATTCTACCAAACTTTCCAGAAAGAACTGACACCAATCTTACTCAAACTCTTTCAAAACATTGAAAAAAATGGAACACTACCTAACTCATTTTATGAAGCTAACATCAATCTAATACCAAAACCAGGCAAAGATGCTACAAAAAAGGAAAACTACCGGCCAATCTCCCTAATGAATATAGATGCAAAAATCCTCAACAAAATACTTGCAAATCGAATCCAAAGACACATTAAAAAAATCATACACCATGACCAAGTGGGGTTCATTCCAGGAATGCAAGGATGGTTCAACATCAGAAAAACAATCAATGTATTACAACACATTAAAAACTCGAAAGGGAAAAATCAATTGATCATCTCAATAGATGCTGAAAAAGCATTTGACAAAATCCAACATCCCTTTTTGATAAAAACACTTCAAAAGGTAGGAATTGAAGGAAACTTCCTCAACATGATAAAGAGCATATATGAAAAACCCACAGCCAGCATAGTACTCAATGGTGAGAGACTGAAAGCCTTCCCTCTAAGATCAGGAACAAGACAAGGATGCCCGCTGTCACCACTGTTATTCAACATTGTGCTGGAAGTGCTAGCCAGGGCAATCCAGCAAGACAAAGAAATAAAAGGCATCCAAATTGGAAAAGAAGAAGTAAAACTGTCATTGTTTGCAGATGATATGATCTTATATCTAGAAAACCCTGAGAAATCAACGATACACCTACTAGAGCTAATAAACAAATTTAGCAAAGTAGCGGGATACAAGATTAATGCACATAAGTCAGTAATGTTTCTATATGCTAGAAATGAACAAACGGAAGTGACACTCAAGAAAAAGATACCATTTTCAATAGCAACTAAAAAAATCAAGTACCTAGGAATAAACTTAACCAAAGATGTAAAAGACCTATACAAAGAAAACTACATAACTCTACTAAAAGAAATAGAAGGGGACCTTAAAAGATGGAAAAATATTCCATGTTCATGGATAGGAAGGCTAAATGTCATTAAGATGTCAATTCTACCCAAACTCATCTACAGATTCAATGCAATCCCAATCAAAATTCCAACAACCTACTTTGCAGACTTGGAAAAGCTAGTTATCAAATTTATTTGGAAAGGGAAGATGCCTCGAATTGCTAAAGACACTCTAAAAAAGAAAAACGAAGTGGGAGGACTTACACTCCCTGACTTTGAAGCTTATTATAAAGCCACAGTTGCCAAAACAGCATGGTACTGGCACAAAGATAGACATATAGATCAATGGAATTGAATTGAGAATTCAGAGATAGACCCTCAGATCTATGGCTGACTGATCTTTGATAAGGCCCCCAAAGTCACCGAACTGAGCCATAATGGTCTTTTCAACAAATGGGGCTGGGAGAGTTGGATATCCATATCCAAAAGAATGAAAGAGGACCCCTACCTCACCCCCTACACAAAAATTAACTCAAAATGGACCAAAGATCTCAATATAAAAGAAAGTACCATAAAACTCCTAGAAGATAATGTAGGAAAACATCTTCAAGACCTTGTATTAGGAGGCCACTTCCTAGACTTTACACCCAAAGCACAAGCAACAAAAGAGAAAATAGATAAATGGGAACTCCTCAAGCTTAGAAGTTTCTGCACCTCAAAGGAATTTCTCAAAAAGGTAAAGAGGCAGCCAACTCAATGGGAAAAAATTTTTGGAAACCATGTATCTGACAAAAGACTGATATCTTGCATATACAAAGAAATCCTACAACTCAATGACAATAGTACAGACAGCCCAATTATAAAATGGGCAAAAGATATGAAAAGACAGTTCTCTGAAGAGGAAATACAAATGGCCAAGAAACACATGAAAAAATGTTCAGCTTCACTAGCTATTAGAGAGATGCAAATTAAGACCACAATGAGATACCATCTAACACCGGTTAGAATGGCTGCCATTAAACAAACAGGAAACTACAAATGCTGGAGGGGATGTGGAGAAATTGGAACACTTATTCATTGTTGGTGGGACTGTATAATGGTTCAGCCACTCTGGAAGTCAGTCTGGCAGTTCCTTAGAAAACTAGATATAGAGCTACCATTCGATCCAGCGATTGCAATTCTCGGTATATACCCGGAAGATCGGAAAGCAGTGACACGAACAGATATCTGCACGCCAATGTTCATAGCAGCATTATTCACAATTGCCAAGAGATGGAAACAACCCAAATGTCCTTCAACAGATGAGTGGATAAATAAAATGTGGTATATACACACGATGGAATACTACGCGGCAGTAAGAAGGAACGATCTGGTGAAACATATGACAACATGGATGAACCTTGAAGACATAATGCTGAGCGAAATAAGCCAGGCACAAAAAGAGAAATATTATATGCCACCACTAATGTGAACTTTGAAAAATGTAAAACAAATGGGTTATAATGTAGAATGTAGGGGAACTAGCAGTAGAGAGCAATTAAGGAAGGGGGAACAATAATCCAAGAAGAACAGATAAGCTATTTAACGTTCTGGGGATGCCCAGAAATGACTATGGTCTGTTAATTTCTGATGGATGTGGTAGGAACAAGTTCACTGAAATGTTGCTATATTATGTAACTTTCTTGGGGTAAAGTAGGAACATGTTGGAAGTTAAGCAGTTATCGTAGGTTAGTTGTCTTTTTCTTACTCCCTTGTTATGGTCTCTTTGAAATGTTCTTTTATTGTATGTTTGTTTTCTTTTTAACTTTTTTTTTCATACAGTTGATTTAAAAAAGAAGGGAAAGTTAAAAAAAAAAAAAAAAAAAGACAAACAAGGAAAAAAAAAAAAAAAGAAAAGATGTAGTGCCCCCTTGAGGAGCCTGTGGAGAATGCAGGGGTATTCGCCTACCCCACCTCCATGGTTGCTAACATGACCACAGACATAGGGGACTGGTGGTTTGATGGGTTGAGCCCTCTACCATAAGTTTTACCCTTGGGAAGACGGTTGCTGCAAAGGAGAGGCTAGGCCTCCCTGTATTTGTGCCTAAGAGTCTCCTCCTGAATGCCTCTTTGTTGCTCAGATGTGGCCCTCTCTCTCTGGCTAAGCCAACTTGAAAGGTGAAATCACTGCCCTCCCCCCTACGTGGGACCAGACACCCAGGGGAGTGAACCTCCCTGGCAACGTGGAATATGACTCTCAGAGAGGAATGTAGACCCAGCATCGTGGGATGGAGAACATCTTCTTGACCAAAAGGGGGATGTGAAAGGAAATGAAATAAGCTTCAGTGGCAGAGAGATTCCAAAACAAGCCGAGAGATCACTCTGGTGGGCACTCTTACGCACACTTTAGACAACCTTTTTTAGGTTCTAAAGAATTGGGGTAGCTGGTGGTGGATACCTGAAACTATTAAACTACAACCCAGAACCCATGAATCTCGAAGACAGTTGTATAAAAATGTAGCTTATGAGGGGTGACAATGGGATTGGGAATGCCATAAGGACCAAACTCCACTTTGTCTAGTTTATGGATGGATGTGTAGAAAAGTAGGGGAAGGAAACAAACAGACAAAGGTACCCAGTGTTCTTTTTTACTTCAATTGCTCTTTTTCACTCTAATTATTATTCTTGTTATCTTTGTGTGTGTGCTAATGAAGGTGTCAGGGATTGATTTAGGTGATGAATGTACAACTATGTAATGGTAGTGTAAACAATCGAAAGTACAATTTGTTTTGTATGACTGCATGGTATGTGAATATATCTCAATAAAATGATGATAAAAAAAAAAAAACAAAAAAAAAAAAACAGCATGGTACTGGCACAAAGATAGACATATTGATCAATGGAATCAAATTGATAAGGTCCCCAAAGCCACTGAACTGGAACATAACAGTCTTTTCAACAAATGGGGCTGGGAGAGTTGGATATCCATATCCAGAAGAATGAAAGAGGATCCCTACCTACACCTTACACAAAAATTAACTCAAAGTGAATCAAAGACCTCAATATAAAAGACTGTACCATAAAACTCCTTGAAGATAATGTAGGCAAACATCTTCAAGACCTTGTATTAGGCCACTTCCTAGATCTTACACCCAAAGCCCAAGAAACAACAGGAAATATAGATAAATGGGACCTCCTCAATATTAGGAGTTTCTGTACCTCAAAGAAATTTGTTAAAAAGGTGAAGAGGCAGCGAACTGAGTGGGGAAAAAATTTAGAAACTGTGTATCTGACAAACGACTGATATCTTGCATATATAAACAAATCCTACAACTCAATGACAATTGTACAGACAGCCCAATTATAAAATGAGCAAAAGATATGAAAAGACAGTTCTCTGAAGAGGAAATAGAAATGGCCAAGAGACACATGACAAAATGTTCAGCTTCACTAGCTATTAGAGAGATGCAAATTAAGACCACAATGAGATACTATCTCATGCCAATTAGAATGGCTGCCATTAAACAAACAGGAAACTACAAATGCTGGAGAGGATGTAGAGAAATTGGAACTCTTATTCACTGTTGGTGGGACTGCATAACAGTTCAGCCACTCTGGAAGTCAGTCTGGCAGTTCCTTAGAAAACTAGATACAGAGTTACCCTTCGATCCAGCAATTGCACTTCTTGGTATATACCCAGAAGACCTGAAAGCAGTGACATGAACAGATATCTGCATGCCAATGTTCATAGCAGCATTATTCACAATTGCCAAGAGATGGAAACAACCCAAATGTCCTTCAACAGGTGAGTGGATAAACAAAATATGGTATATACACATGATGGAATACTACGCGGCAGTAAGAAGGAACAATGTTGTGAGATATATGACAACAGGGATGAACCTTGAAGACAATGCTGAGCAAAGTAAGCCAGGCACAAAAAGAGAAATATTATATGCTACCACTAATGTGAACATTGAAAAATGTAAAATAAATGGTTTATAATGTAGAATGTAGGGGAACTAGTGATAGAGAGCAATTAATGAAGGAGGAACGATAATCCAATAAGAACAGATAAGCTATTGTGGGTAAATTTAACATTCTGAGAATGCCCAGGAATTACTATGGCTTCTTAATTTCTGGTGGATATGGTAGGAAAAAGTTCACAGAAATGTAGCTAAATTAGGTTATTTTCCTGGGGTAGAATAGGAACATGTTGGAAATAAAGTAGTTATTTTATGTTAGTTGTCTTTTTCTTACTCCCTTGTTGTGGTTTGTTTGAAATATCTTTTTATTGTATGTTTTTAAAATAATGTTTTGATGTAGTTAATAGTTAATTAAAAAAAAAGAGTTAAAAAAATGAAAAAAAATACACAGAGCCCCCCAGAGGAGCAGGGGGAGAATGCAGGGTTATTTGGGCTTCCCTACCTCGATGGTTGTTGATGTGCTTACAGACATAGGGGACTGGTGGTTTGTTGAGCTGAGACCTCTACCACAGGACTTGCCCTTGACAAGACTGTTGCTGCAAAGGAGAGGCTAGGCCTGCCTACAATTGTGCCTAAGGGTCTCCTCCTGAATGTCTCTTTGTTGTTCAGATGTGGCCCTCTCTCTCTCGCCAAACCAATTTGGCAGGTGAAATCACTGCCCTCCCCTGTATGTGGCATCTGACACCCAGGAGTGTAAATCTCCCTGGCAACATGGAATATGATTCCCAGGGAGGAATCTTGACCTGACATCATGGGATGGAGAACATCTTCTTGACCAAAAGGGAGATGTGGAATGAAATGAAATATGCTTCAGTGGCATAGAGATTCCAAAATTAGCCGAGAGTTCACTCAGGTGTGCACTCTTACAAACAATAAAGACAACCCTTTTTAGTTTCTAATGAATTAGAATAGCTAGCAGTAAATACCTGAAACTATCAAATTACAACCCAGAACCCTTGAATCTTGAAGACGATTATATAAAAATGTAGCTTATGAGGAGTGACAACGTGATTGGGAAAGCCGTATGGACCACACTCCTCTTTGTCCAGTGTATGGATGGATGAGTAGAAAAATTGGGGCAAAAAAAAAAAAAAGTCACCCAGTGTTACTTTTTACTGTAATTGTTCTTTTTCAGTTTAATTTTTATTCTTCTTATTTGTGTGTGTGTGGTGATGAAAATGTTCAAAAATTAATTTTGGTGATGAGCGCACAACTATATAATGGTACTGTGAACAACTGAATGTATGCTTTGTATGACTGCATGGTATGTGAATATATCTCAATAAAATTTAATTTAAAAAAATCCAATAATGTCCCTTCTTCTCTATAACCTTTTCAAATAGCTACCACACAATTAATTTCTCTATTTTATGAATTTTTTAAAAAAATTATAGACCGTTTAATAGTACAGTAGTCCTTATTTCAGATAGACTATAACATATCTGATGATAGAAATTAACATCATTTATTTTTTATTCTACATAAATCTAACACTATATTGTTGAGTAACCTAGATCCTTAAAATATACCTGTTGACTGATAATTTAAAAATATGATTATTCCTAGCATTGCTATTTGCAATGATTACTGCAAGTATAATTAAGTGTAAAGAGGATTCCGTATTTATTGATATGAGTTGAGGTTACGTAGCATTTAGGAAATATACAAGTATAATTTTTAATATTAAAAATTATAATTGAAATGCCATGTGTAGCTTATAAAACAAAACAGAAAATGCAGAACTGTACATTTATCAACTGTGTTTTGTACATATTACTATTAAATTTTGGACTACATGAATAATTTTAATAAGATAAAATGGCATCACTTTTAAACTGTAATATAGTTTAATATTTTCTAACATTCTATGTTATCAATATTGACACACTCATTAAAATAATCAGGGCACCATAATCAATCCTGTTTTATTTTTTAACTTACCCAGAATGTAAAATCACTTGTAAAAAGATATTTACTTGTGAATAAGTAAATATTTCCAAATTACTCTCTTCAGAATTAATATAAAGACCAGGATTGCCATAGTATTCCAAAACTACAAAAGCTTTTGCTTAAATGAATATATTAGAACATGGAAAGAAGGAATTTCAGATTTCCAAAGGAAGAGTAAAATAATTTAAAAACCAGTAAGATCCAGGACATAAGCCATGAAACAAAACATTAAGCAAATGAAAGGCATCTGTTCAACTATTTATGTCAAGTGTTTACAGCTCTGAATGAAATATGCTAATATCAAAATAACTAGGAAGAAAAAATTAATCCATGGAGAACTGTTCAAAATTATCCAGCAAATGCAAACCATGAAAACTTTAAATTGAATTAACATAAATTGTGTTGAAATGTGTTTTAGTTTCCAAGGCTGCTCAAAGCTAATACCAGGAAATGGGTCAGGTTAAACAATGCAAATTTATTTGCTCATGGTTTTGAAGCTGGGGAAATATCCAATCCAAGGCATCATCAAGGAGATTCTTTCTTCCAGAAGACTTGCTGCAGGCAATCCTTGTTTCCCATCACATGGTGAAGCACAAGATGGGATCTGATTTTCTCTTCCTTCTCTTCTAGGTTTGGATGATTTCAGCTTCTTGCTCCCTGTGTGTTTCTCTCTCTCTGAATTTCATTCTTTTATAACAGACTCCAGTAATAAGATTAAGGTCCAGTCTGACTGAAGTGGTACACACCTAGCAGAGGTAACCTCATCAAAAGGTCCCACTTACAATGTGTTTATAACCACAGGAATGGATTAAATTTAAGAACATGTTTTTATGGGATACATACAGGTTCTACCACAACACAATGTAATGAAAATAAGAAAATATCTGGCTTGACAAACTTTAGGTCAGAGAACAATCTAAAATGCAAATATATACATTAGTAAAATAGCAATGTTACACTATAAGGAACAGAGAATTTAATAAAATATCACTAATAATCATATTCTACTTGGAATTTATAATTTATTATAAATGAATATTATGTTAATGAATATATTAGCTAATCATTTAATGCATGTTTATTAAAGACTACTTTGAAATTTGAAAATAATAAAATAATAGGGAAAAATAGCTCCCATATCATATCTACACATAAATTATCTTACTTTTAAGTACTCATTAACATTAACTATGTAATGAGTGCTTATAAGAAATTTTTGAGTTTTGATTCTCTATAGATTAAAAACTCCTGAAAACTCTTGAATGTTTACCAGGATGCAATTATTTTCTCTTGTTTTCCTTATCTCTTCTGCTTTATTTATATTTATCTTTTGCATACCTTCTCTTGTATCTTTGTCATTATTTCTTCTATTCATTTAAAAAATATTTTTGGACACTCATTTGCAACCAATATGAGTCATGCTCTGTTTTAGGCATTTGAGATATATCAATGAACAAACTGAAACATCATCTTTTATTCTAGTAAGAATAGAGATAATACATGTAAAGTATGTGGTAAATAAGAATCTGACAAGTGCTATCAGCAAATAAAGCAGAGCAGGAAGAATAAGAAATGTAAGAGATGAATGACAAGTAGGGTAGTCAGGAAGGCCTCACTGAATACTACACATTTAAGCCTAGAATCTTCTATATGTTGGAATTCTTGTATTTACTTTTACAATTTGACTGTATTACTATAGTGCACTGATTCTTTTCTTTTAAATTTCCTTTTCTGTATTGTTAAAATCCTTGTGTTGAATTCTATTTTTCTTACGTTTTTAAACATCAAGCAGCATTTTATCTTTCCTCTGTTTTTCAAACTATTCTACTTTTCATTGTTTCTTCTCATATTTTCTTGTTTCTTACAGAACACTATTTTCTTCTACATCCTCTTATCCCTGAGTTATAAGGGACACTTTCTCTATCCTTTATGATATTACTTACTGTTTCAGTTTTATCATTGTATTACTTTTCTCTCACTGTGCAACAAATTAACACAAATTTAGCATCTTAAAACAACATGTATGTATTTTCTCTGAATTCTGGGCACATTTTAACTGCTCTGTTTGGGGTCTCACAAGGCTGTGATCAAGGTGTTTGCTGGAATATGACCTCATCAGAGATTTGCGTAGGGAAATGTTCCTCAGGTTGTTGACAATTCACTCCTCGAATCTAGGGCTGAGCTGCTATTTTCTTTTTAGCTATTGGTCAAGGAGTACTCTCATCTCCTAGAAAATCCCCCCAATTCCTTGACACACATTGCTGTCTCTTGACCCACTCATAATGTGGCAGGTCGCTTTTCAAAGCAGCAATGGAGAGAGTCATTTCTCTCTGGCATGCTAGCAAGACAAGTCTATGAATATAGAAAGTTAATATGAGAGTAACATCCCATCACCTTTGCCATATTCTGTTGAAGAGAAGTAGGGTCAGGTCCTTCCACATTCAAGAATGGGGGAGAGGGGAATAGCTATAGAGGTCATGAGCATGGAATCACCTTCGGGACTCTGTGCCACAATCATAACTGTGAATGTTTCTATTCAGATCTGATGATTTTCAAGACAATATCAGTGAAATGTCCTTAGCTCCCCTTCATTTTGGGAGCATTGACCTCTCAAATACAGTCTTTAAATTCAAATTAATTTGTTATACTTAGGTTAATAAAATAATTTAGCAACCACTTCTTTGTTCTTTCATGCAACTGTTTTCCATATGCTGCTACAAGAGCCAGGGTACAAAACATGTTAGAAAATTTTTCAGTGCATCCCTTATAGCAAACATAAATCCCTCCAAATATGTGCTTAAGTAGTAGAAGTAATCCTGATAATGATATAGGGCTGACATGTGGGTTGGAGGACAGGGGTTGTTGAAATTTTTAAGTAGTTGGCTTTCAAGAAAATTTCTACATTGTTTAGGTATGGTTTCTTTATACTCTGGTTATTACATCCCCTGAGATCCCAAATTAGATTGAATCAAAGTCCTTACCTACTCTGGAACTTCTCCTCTAATTAAGAATGACAGCATGGAACTTATAGTTTAATTCCAATTATTGATGCTATGTTGGGTAGAAATTTTTTCCAAGCATTTTTATTTTATCTTCACTTGCATTTATTTGTGAGTTCATGAGTTAGATTGTCCTTTATTATAAATCATCATGGTTGTTATAAAGGTAAATTGATAGGAAGTATATTAGGCACACATGTCTTAAGAAAAGTTAGGTGCCATATTAATATGGGATTCTTCTATTTATTGTTGAACCTGTTATAGCAATAGATATTGCTCAGAATAATTTTAAACTTAATCACAATTTTAAACTTAATCAGAAATCCATACCATATTCATACTCTTTCATTTTCTAAGAAAAAAAATTTTAGCATTACAAAAACTCTTAAATTTCTAATGAAAATATAATTTTTTTGCAAGTTTATTAATTTACCATTCTTTATCTATTAATATAAGCTTAAAATCTCCATTTTCCACTTTCTCATATGTATTTTGACTATTTATCTATCAAATGATAATCAAAATTATTGTGATGATGATATATTGCATTATATATTTAAATATTTATTTATTGATTCAAGCTTTATTTATTTTTTATTTAAATTATTTGATATTATATTAAGAAGTCCAAAAAGTTTAGATACACTTAAAAATCAACATTGCAGAGAGAGGAAATTATTTGGGATCATATTTTGTGAATTCTTCTACTAGGAACTAATCAGAATGGTTCCAATAAACAAGAGTAATTGACCATTTAATCTACTCTTCAATATTTCTATTGATAAATTGACCAAACCTTGATATTAACCATTAATTCTGAACTACAAGTATTTCAGAGTTTAAAGTTTTCAAGGTTTTAAAGTAAACATTTAATGTCAGAATTAAATGAAGTTAAACTTTCCAATGTCTTGTTGTTTCTAATTGGATAAGAAGATCATATTATTATCTGTCTAAAAACTAATGTAAATTATGGGTCAGTAAGCTGGTCTTTTTTTTTGTTTGTTTTTTTCTTCTGTGACGTGTATGAACAGGGAACTGTGAATTTGAAGGTAAGGGGTCTAAATAAATAATTTAAAATTTACCTTTCCCGGAGAAGGTAAATTGCACTCACAAATATAGTGAAGGTTTTATACATTTTTACACATATGTGAAAAATCCATATAGGGTGGGGTGAGGAGTGGATCTTCATAAAAATTTAAGGATTTTTAGAAATAAAAACAGTGTTGCAATTTGCAGTTCTTTGTTTTGAATCTCATTTTATATTAAACTGCTGAATAATCACAACTTTTAAAATAAAAAAAAGTTTCCTCAAATTTCTCGCTCGGTGATAAGTTGCCAACCTGAAATATATTGTGATAAAGTACTATGCTTCTCTTGAGCATACTGTGCTTTTCTCTCTTTTTTACTGACAGGTATTTAAATATTTGTTCACATCTTTAATAGGAAAGTAAGTCCAAGAATGAGAAGCATATATAATTATGTCATTCATTACTCTGATTTTTTGATAGAAAATATTTTTAGTCATCTAATGCATTTGCTATAAGTAATATTTTATTGATCCTTGCTCTGATTTCAGTAATACATAGGACTAAGGTCAGTATGGGACAGGAAAAAATTAGCATTCTATAATTACCTTTCAGGGCATATTTTCAGTTATAAAGAAACCAGAAACCAGAAATGAGTAAGGTACATCTCTACTTTCAATTTAACAGATACTTTCTCTTTTTCTATTTTTCTTAACCTTAACTCAGACAATTATTAGGTAGTTTTCCTGCATGCTTTATAGTTTCTTTTAAAGAACTACCAACCATATTGTAAGCTCTACCTAAAGCTTCTGAAAATTAAGATGGCAAATTTTATTTTCATACAGTCCACATAAAATCTGAGATACTTTAATAAATTAAGGGAGGTGAAAATAAAAATCCATACCATATTCATACTCTTTCATTTTCTAAGAAAAAAAATTTAGCATTACAAAAACTCTTAAATCTCTAATGAAAATATAATTTTGTTTTTTGCAAAAATGACAGGAGAAAAGGGAGAACATAAAATGAAGAAATTTTGTGAAAGAAAAGGGTGGAATTACTGCAGATAAAATAGTTACAGAAGAATAATTAAACAACACTATAAATGACTACATGCAAACAATTTTTAAGCTTAAAATTAAATGCAGAAATACTCAGAAAATATGATGTAACAAAATTTACTCAAAATGAAGTAAAAAGTGTGAACTACATTATGATTTTAAAAACAAATTTGCACAGTAATTAAATAACTGCACATAAAGAAAACACCAAACTCAGAAGAGTCCCATTTGAGAAATCCACCGAACTTCAAAAAATGGTCATCCTAATTGTCTATTATTTTTCAAGAAAAAAATGAAGACTCCTTACAACTCAATGAAATCAGTATAACCTAATAACAAAGCCAGATAAAATATTCCAAGCCCATTTACCTCATATATAGATTTTCAAAATTAGTAAATGAAAATAATAAGGAAAAGTAAATCCAATGGTGATTCTAAGGATTACATAAACATCAAGTTCATTTAACCTCATTTGCAAGGATGATGCAGCATTTTAAATATTACAAATTATCTTAAAAATCCACACACTTCATTTGCCACATTAATACATCATCCTTAATGGGAAAGATCTGAAGTGTTCCCTTTAAATCTCTGAATAATATAAATGTTCACCAATACTACTTATATTCAATATGACATCAGAGGTCCTAGCCAGTGCAATATACCAAGAAAAAGTAATTAAGTTATAAGGTTTGAAAATGAGTAAATAAATCTTTTTTGACTTTCAGACATTACAACAGTTCAAACAGGAGACCCAAAAGAATTTACAAACATGTTAGAAGTAATAGGTGAGTTTAGCATGTGAGTTAGATATACAAATAATTTTAAGTCTGTTGCAAATTTGCTTTACAGTTTGTGTTGTACAGTCCTATGTTTTCTTTTAATTTTTATTCTAATAGCATATGTGCAACCTAAAAATTCACCTTTTAACCACATTCAAGTGTATAATTCAGTCTTGTTAATTATGTAAACAATGATATTCTATAATACCACCATCCATTTCCAAAACTTTTCCACTACCCAAATAAAAACTATAAAATTTAATCATTAACTCCACAGTCCCTACCCCCTCACTCACTTCTGGGAAATTATATTCTAGTTTCTAATTTTATGAATTTTCTTCTAATTATTTCATATCAGTGTGATCATATAATATTTGTCCTTTAGTGTCTGGCTTATTTCACTCAACAAGATGTCTTCAAGGTTCACTAATGTTGTCAAGAGTATCAGAAATTTATGCTTTTTACAGCTGAAGAATATTCCATTATATGAATATACCACATTTTGTTTATCCTTCATCAGTTGATGGACACTTGGGTTGCTTCTATTTTTGGTAACTGAATAATGCCACTATGAACATCAAGGTGCAAATATCATTTTGAGTCCCAGCTTTCAATTCTCTGAGGTATATACCTAGAAGTTGTATTGTCAGGCCATATGATAATTCTATATTAACTTTGAGAAGAACTGTCAGATTGTCTTTCAGTCTGCTACACCATTTTACATTATCACCAACAACAAATGAGTATTCCTATTTTTCCACATCCTATTCAACACTTGTAATATTCCATTTTTTATTATAAAATAACTTTCATTTACATAATTTACAGAAACAACTACTTTCTTTGGAACAAGAAAATTTACAATTGACAAATATTGCTTTTTTTTCAGACTTCTTCAAGCCAGATTGTATACATGGTCACTTCTATTCCAAAGAACATGATGGTAAACAGTGGTTATTAATATTTTTATCTGTGCCTCAATCACTTATCAACAATTAGACTTTTAAATCATGTTGATCACTTGCTAAGATGTGCATACATGAGGAAAAGTCAAGAAAAGATAAAGACCTTTAATAGTAGCCATTCTATAGGGTGTGAAATGGTATCTTGTGATTTTGATTTGCATTTCCCAAATAGCTAATGATAGAATGGTGAGCATCTTTTCATGTATTTTCTGGCCATTTGCATTTATCTGTTCTTTGGGGAACATATTTTTAATTAGGTTGTCTGCCTTTTTGTTGTTGACTTGTAGGATTTCTTTATATGATCTGGATGTTAGACATTTATTAGAACTGTGATTTCCAAATAATTCCTCCCATTGTGTAGGTTGTCATTCAACTTTTATGATAAAAACATTTGATGAACAAAATTTTTAAACTTTGATGAAGTCCCATTCATGTATTTTTTTTTTCTTTTCCTTCTTATGCTTTTGAAATAAAGGCTAAGAAAACATTGACTGACACAAGATCCTGCAGATACTTCACCAGTTTTATATTTCTGGTTCTTAGATTTAGGTCTTTGATCCATTTTGAGTAGCTTTTTGTGTATTGTGTGATGTTGGGGTCCAGCTTAATTTTTTTTTTTTTTTTTTTGCAAATGGTCATCCAGTAAACCCAGAGCCATTTGTTGAACAGACTATCCTTTCCCAATTGAGTGGACATGGCAGTTTGTCAAAAACCAGTTGGCTGTAGACTTGAGGATTGATTTCTGAACTCTCAATTTAATTCCATTGGTCTATATGTCTATCCTTATGCCAGTACCTGCTATTTTGATTACTATAGTTTTGTGATATGTTTTATTTCTTTCTCTTGCTTAATTGTTCTTACAAGGACTTGCTTTACAATGTTGAAAAACAGTGGTGACAATGGTCATCCTTTTCTTGTCCAGCTCTTAGGGGGAAAACTTCCAATTTTTCACCATTGCATAGAATGTTAGCTGTGGAGTTTTCATATATGCCCTTTATCATGTTGAGGAAGTTTCCTTCAATTCCTAACTTTGTAAGTGTTTTTATCTAGAGGGGTGATGGATTTTGTCAAATGCATTTTCAGAGTCAATTGAGAATGTCATGTGTTTTCTTTTCCTTTGTTCTATTAATGTGGTTTGTTACCTTATTTGATTTTCTTTTGTTGCACCACCCTTGCATACCTGGGATAAATCCCACTTAATCCTGGTGTATAACTCTTTAAATGTGCTCTTGTGTTCATTTTTCTAGCATTTATTGAGGATTTTTGCATCTATATTCATATGGGATACTGGTGTGTAATTTTCTTTTCTGTGGTATATTTACCTGGTTTTCATATGAGGGTGATGGCCTCATAAAATTAGTTCTGGAATATTCCCTCCTTTTCAATTTTTTGGAAGGGTTTGAGCATGACTTATGTTAATTCTTCGAATATTTGGTAAAATTCATCTGTGGAGCCATTTAGTCCTGTGCTTTCTTTGTTGGGTGTTTATTATTATTATTATTATTGATTCAATATCTTTACTAGTTATTGGTCTGCTGGGATCTTCTATTTCTTCTTGAGGGCAAGTATTCTGTGAAATTCTAGGAATTTTTACATTTCATCTAGTTTATCTAATTTTCTGGCACACAGTTTGTGCTGGTTTGAATATATTATCTCCACCCAAATGCCATTATCTTTGATGTAATCTTGTGTGGGCAAACCTATCAGTATTAATTAGATTGTAACTCTTTGAGTGTTTCTGTGGAGATGTGCCCCACCCAACTGTGGGTGATGACTCTGGATAATTTCCATGGAGGTGTTGGCCTGCCCATTCAGGGTGGGTCTGAATTAAATCACTGGAGCCATATAAATGAGCTGACAAATAGAAGGAACTCAGTGAGCTGTGAGTGACATTTTGAAGAGGAGCTACATCCAAGAGGGACACTTCGAAGAAAGCACAGGAGCTGCAGATGAGAGACATTCTGAAGACAGTCATTGAAAGCAGACTCTTGCTCTGGAAAAGCTAAGAGAGGACAAATACCCCAAGTGCGACTAAGAGTGACATTTTTGAGGAACTGCAGCCTAGAGAGGAACATCCTGGGAGAAAGCCATTTTGAAACCTGAACTTTGGAACAGATGCCAGCCACGTGCCTTCCCAGCTAACAGAGGTTTTCTGGACACCATTGGCCATCCTTCAGTGAAGGTACCCAATTGCTGATGTGTTACCTTGGAGAATTTATGGCCTTAAGACTGTAACTGTGTAACCAAATAAACCCCCTTTTATAAAAGCCAATCCATCTCTGGTGTTTTGCATTCTGGCAGCATTAGCAAACTAGAATACAGTTGTTCATAGTATGCTCTTATAATCATTGTTATTTCTGTAGCATGGGTAGTAATTTCCCCCTTTCATTTCTGGTTTTAGTCAGCTGTGTCCTCTCTCTTTTTTCTCTGTCAGTCTAGGTAAAGGTTTTGTTGCTTTTATTGACTTTTCAAACAACCAACTTTTGTGTTTTTTGTTGATATTCCTATTTTTATTATCTATTTCATTTGTCTCTGCTCTAATATTTATTATTTCCTTCCTTCTGTTCTGTTTGGGTTTTGTTTGCTCTTATTTTTCTAGATCCTTCAGTTGTGAGATCGTGTCACTGTTTTGAGATCTTTCTCTTTTTTTTTTTAACATGTTTAGAGCTATAAATTTCCCTCTTAGCACTGCTTTTGTTGCATTCTGTAAGTTTTGGTATATTGTGTTTTCATTTTCATTCACTTCAAGATATTTCCTAATTTCCCTGTGATTTCTTCTTTGACCCATTCATTGTGTCATGGCCCAAGAGGGCTTTTGTAGCCAAAGGACTAAAGAAAGCACCAGACACATTCTGAGACATGAGTTTTTATTATAGGGGCTTACCTACAGGGTGGGGAAGTCAAACCACATTGCCCTGAAATCAGGAGATTCTCTGAATGGATTCAGGAGCTGCTCTGATTGGCAGCCAGTTCAGAGCACAGCCTGGGAGTAGTCTGCAGTTTGGGGGCTGAAAAAACTGCTTATAAGGGCTCAACATTCCAATGGGTATGAGAGCATAATGCAGGGAGCTGGGAGGGATTGATTGTCAACAGGGAGGAGGAGAGGATTATAGAGATAACAGTATCTCAGGGAATCTCAAGGAGGAGCTAGTTTCCCAAATAGATTACAGTTAGCATCTGATATTACAAGGAGAATAGGTCAAACCTCAGTTGACCTAAGTCACACAAGCTGTTGTGTGCAATCTTCAAGGCCCTTGGTGAATGTCCTGTGCCCAGGGTTCCCACACATTATTTAAGATTATTGTTTAATTTCCACATATTTGTGAATTTTCCATTTCTCATTCTATTATTCCATTATTCTAGCTTTAGTATACAGTTTAGAGTCATTCAAATTTCCCCTCCGTTGTTTCAAAAGAGACTATCATCCCCTCCTGTATGCATTATTGTGTGATTTAAGGCAAGTAGCCCTTTGCCCTAGGCTACTTTAATTTAATTGTTTCTTACACTCCTTTCACTGTGTGCAACCTGTTTCTATGTCTTTCTGACAAGTTCTGGGGAAGTGAGCCTGAGACAAGTTTCCTGGTTCAGTTTTTTCAGACTTTCTCCCAATAGATTGGCACTGACATCCTAGTATGTGCACAGGGGTTACTCTTTTAATTCTGGAACTGAGCTAGGGACCCACAAAGAGAAAGCAGACTGGCTCCACCCTGTATTGGGGAGTGGGTGGGAGATAAGCCAGTAGGGGTTCCACAAGCTTCTCTTGTGGCTTTTGAAACTGCATTTTCTTGGCTTGGCCCTCACCAGTTAGTGAGGCTCTAAACTGTATTCCATGTTTTTGAGGAAAATACTGTCTTTGAATTTCTGCCACATTTGCCTGAGGGTAGTTGGAACAATGGCCACCCTCAGAGCTGGCCTCCAGATTTCTGATGTAGCTGATTAAAAACAGAGATTGGCTTTCAGACCACACAACCCCAGGTTTGGATGGTTAAGCCTTTATGTCCCACTCTGGCACCAGCAAGCTGCACTACGGGCTTTGGCTGTAGTCTCCACTGCTTCCTGCCATTAAGTTGGGGAGAGGGGGGAGGATGAGGGAAAATAGCAGCTACAAGAAGGTTAAAATACAGCATTATTTGCCACAATTTACAAGCCTCTTCCTCTAACTCTTCCTTGGATGTGCACAGTGTTCCACTAGACTCTGAGTTTCAGAATTTTGATTCAGACAGTTCCTGCCAGTTCAATAGTTGTTTTGATGGAGAGATGAATTCCTGGAACTTCCAGTTCTGCTGTCTTCCCACAGTCCTCTACAATTGATTTTTGTATATTGATCTACTATCCAATAATGTAGCTAAATTCTTATATTAGTGCTATTAGTTTTTTAGGAGACTACTTTGGGTCTTCTACATAGATGATCATGTCATTAACAAATAAAGGGAGTTTTACTTCCTTCTTTGAACCCCTGATCCTTGTAATTTTTCCTGCCTATTGTACTGACAAGAATCTCTATTTAACTAATAGAACTGGTAGAGCAAAAAAACATCCTTGCTACATTTCTGACCTTAAGGACAAAGCTTTCAGTCTTCACTGTTAGGTATGATGTTAGCTATATACTTTGCATAATTCCATCCTTTAATTTGAAGATAGTTCCATTTTCTCCTAACTTGATGGGACTTTTGATAAGAATAGATACTAGATTTCATCAAATGTTTTTTCTATGCCTTTTGATATGATCATACATTTTTTTCTTTTTTACTTTTTTAATATTGTAAATTGTATTGATTGATCTTTGAATGGTAAACCAATCTTTTATTCTCTGGATAAATCCCACTTGCTGATGATGTATTTTCCTTTGTGGGAACCCCAGGCCTCCAAGTGCCTTGAAGACTGCACACAGCAGTTTGCTTGACCTAGGGCAGTTAATGTTTGACTTACTCTCCTTGTCTAAATGTAATCTACAACTACCTCCTTCCTGAGACTTCCTGAGATACTGTTATCTACAAGATAATCTATAATTCTCCCCTCCTGCCTATTGATTACAATTAATCCCTCCATATGTTGCAAGCCCATCTTTGCTCTCCTATCCATGGGAATGTTGGGCCCTTATAACAAGCGTATTCAGCCCCACCCCCACAAAGTGCAGAGTATTTTCACTTTGAGCTCTGAACCCACCACCATTCACAGCAGTACCTGAATCCGTTCAGAGAAGCTCCTGAATTCAGGGCAATGTGACTCCACTTCCCATCCTGTCAGTAAGCCTCATAATAAAGGCTAATGTCTCAGAACACATCTGGTGCTTTCTTTAGTCCTTTGCCTACAAAAGCCCTCTTGGGCCATGACATCCTTTTAATATAATGTTGGATTTCATCTGCTAATTTTATTTTTCAGAATTGTTGCTCGTAAGCTTGTACTGGATATTGGTCTGTAGTTTTATTTTTGTCAGAGTAATGATGTTCTAGTTAAATGAGTTTGGAGTATTCTTCCTCTTCAATTATGTGAAAGAGTTTGTTTAGAATTAGTGTCATTTCTTCTTAAAATATTTGGTAAAATGCATCCCTGAAACCAGCTTTCCTTGAAAGATTTTTGAGGAAATTTTTTCAAGTATGAATATATTTTGCAATAGATAACCAATTCAGAGCATATTTTTCCTATAGAATGAGCTTTTATTAAGAAATCTTTAAATCAATGTATCAGTTTCACCTGAATTGGCATAAAGTTTGTCATAATATACTTTTATAATTCTTTTATAATCTGTAGAACCTGCAATGATATTACTTTTCTCATTCCTGATATGACTTATTTGTTTCCTTTTACTTTTTCAATTTTATAAACTTTTTCAAGCAACCAGCTTTTGATTTGCTCTGCTGATTTTTTTTCTGATATCCATTTTATTTATTTGTTATCATAGATTAATTCATTTCTTCTGCTTATGAGGGTTTCATTAGTCCATTATACTTTAGATTTTTATGGTACAAAATGAAGTTGCAGTTTGGGGACCTTTCTTCTTTTATAATATAGACATTTAATATTACAAATGTTCATCTATTTACTGCTTTACTGGCATCTCAAAAATAGTGATAAGTTGTATTTTCACTTTCATTCAGTTTAAAATACTTCCTCATTTCCATTTTGATTTTTTCTTCTACCCATGAGTTATCTTCAGGTATGTTATTTAGTTTCCAGTATTTAAGGATTTTCCACAGATTTTTATGTTATTGTTTGCAAATTAATTCCATGGTGTTTTCAAATTTATTGAGATTCATTTTATGAGCAAAACTATGGTCTATCCTGATAAATGTCCATTGTGCCTTCTGCCATTAGTGGATGGAGTGTTCTAGAAATGTTTTCAGGATGTTTGATAGCATTGTGCAAGTTTTCTATATCCTTGCACAATGTTTACTACTTTCTGTTTACTCTTCCTCTCAATTTTTGAGAGGTTGTTGAAATAGCAGAAAGAAATTATGGATGTCTTTATTTCTTCTTACAGTTCCACCAGATGTTGCTTCATATTTTTTTTAGTTCTGTTGTTGGGTGCCTAAATATTTAGTATTTTTTTTTTTAAACTTCTCAGTAAATGGACCCCTTTATCATTATGGAATATCATTTCTTTTCCCTGGAAATATTCTGTGCTGAAATGTTCTTTGATTTACATTTATAGAGCTACTCCAGCTTTGAGTAGTGTTAGGATCATATAACTTCCCTTTCCCTTTATTTTCAACCTATGTGCACTTATATTTGAAATATGCTTCCAGAAGGCAACATAGAGTTGTCCTGTGTTTTTGCAAATCGAATTTGTACCCTCTTAATTATTTCAAATGGTTCTTTCTCTAGCTGCAGTGCCCATGCTTGCATTAATCAAAACTTTGTGAATGTAAGAAGAACCTGCATATCTCTGGAATTTTCTCTTGCAGCATTTTCCTCTCTAGTACTCTTTAATGAAAACTCTAATCACCTCATCCTTCTGGATTATAACCTCCATCCCATGTACTCAGAATGCCCACCAGACTCAGCCTATGTTCCCTGGGACTGCACCATACCATATAATTTCTCTCAAACAATAAACATGGGCAATCATTGGGCTCACCTCCATTGTTTCCTGTCTCAGTAATAACTTTCCTTTACTGCTTGATATCCAGTGTCCTAAAAACTTTTGTTTCATATTTTCTTGAGATTTTTTTTTCAGGTAAGAAGTTAAACCCAGTCCATGTTACTCCAAGTTCAGAAGCAGAAATATTGCCTTTTGTTCCTCTGATCATTCCTCTTTTCCTGCCTTCTTTTGGTCTAAATGAATATTGTATTTTAGAATGAATATGGCAATTAGCAAGGCATTTTAATTCTTCCATTTGGCATTTTAGTTCTCTTCTAGTTTTCCTGTTGGCATTGTTTCTTGTAGTGGCTCTAGGAGAAAATATTCATTCTTTACTTATCAAAGTCAAATTAGAATAAGAATTTTTTCCATTTCATTCCAAAATAAGAAGCTGGCAGAAGCATAGTTCTATTTAAACACATGGTTTGTGATATAGCTGTCATGATTCTTATATTTGTATTATCTAATTCTTTTATACCCCTTAATAAAATGTATTAATATTTCATTTACATATTAGAAGATTTTTTAAAATAATGGAGGGAGAAATATTCCAGTCTTTTGTGATTTTCCTTTATTTGTCATTGCTTCCACCTTCATTCTTATCTATTGTTCTAAGTTTCCATCACTTGGCATTTCATTTTAGCCTGGAGATTCCACTTTTGCATTTTATGAAATGTTATTTCAATAATGAGTAAATCCCTCAAGTTTCATCCATGAAAAAATACAATATTTTGATTATATCTTCAAAGATTATTTTACATGAATATTGAATTATATGTTGACATTTTCTTTCAGAATTTTAATGAGTCCATTCCATTTTCTTCTGTCTTCTGAGTTTTCTTTTACATATTGGAATTGTGCTATCCATTGTATCATTGTTCCTTCATATGCAATATGACAGTTTTGTCTAACTGCTTTCAAGATTGTCTCTCTTTTTATCAGTTTGATTATGATGTACCTATTACCCTGTGTTCTGATTTGCTAAAGCTGGCATTATTCAAAATACCAGAAATGGATTGGCTTTTATAAAGGGGATTTATTAGGTTACACATTTACAATTCTAAGGCCATAAAAGTGTCCAAACTAAGGCATCAAAAAGAGGATACCTTCACTGAAGAAAGGCACACCTCTGTCAGCTGGGAAAGTACATGGCTGGTGTCTGCTGGTCCTGTGCTCATGGGTTTTGGTTTCAAAATGTTTTTCTCCAAAATATGTCTCTGGACTTCTGCCTTTCTTAGCTTCTCTCTCTCTGCTCTTGTGAATCCTTGCTTTTTCTCCCAGAGAATATATCTTTACACATCTGGGGGTCCTCTTTTCGCTTCTCTGGGACAAACTCTGGGCTTCATCTTATAGCTTAGCATCTCTGAAGTTCTTTCTGTCTGCATCTCCAAGTATCTGGGTCTCTGTCAGCCTCTGATCTCTCTTAAGGACTCCAGTAAACTAATCAAGACCCACCTTGACTGGGAAATAATGTAATTATAAGGTTCCACCCATAATGAGTCTGCACTCACAAGATTGGATTAAAAGAACATGGTTTTTGTGGGGGACATAGTAGATTCAAACCAGCACACCCTGCTAATAATTTTCTTTCTACTAATCTTGATTTGGTTTTGCTGGGCTTCTTAGATCTGAAGTTTGTTTTCCACCAAATCTGGTTAACTTCTGAGCCTTTATTTTTTAAAATATTTTGTTTGCTTCTGTATTGTCTCTGGAAATTCAGTGGCACATATATTGGTAGCTTGATATTGTTCTGCAATTCACTGATGCTGTGCTGTTTTTAGTCTTGTTCTTTTGGAAATATTTTTCCTTCACATTGGGAATGTATGGATTATCTTCAATTTCTATTACTCATTCTTCTGCTGTATTCAATCAATTTTTAATACCACCCATTGGATTTTTATTTTCAGGTACTATATATTTTTGTCTAAAATTTACATTTGATTCTTTTTTTTTAGTTTCTATTTCTTTTCTGAGGTTACTTCTCTGTTAATTTATTGTAACCATACTTTCTTTTAATTCCTTAATTGCTAATTCAAATTCATGTGCCCACTCAGGATCAGTTTTTATTGAATGCTTTTTATCTTAACTATGGCTTAATGGTTTTTTCCCTCATCTACTCTGTATTCCCATATGTGCTTAAATGTATAAATATACACACATATATAATGTATGTATAATATATGTAATTTTTATTTAGACCCAATATTGTCCATGGTAGATTTTAGAAACTCTGGGTCCAGCTATTTTGTTCTGAGTAGTCATGATTTTTCTGCTTACCTGATACTTACCCTGATTGGACTCCAACTCCACAAAATATATTCCCTTTGTTGAGCAACAGATGAAATCTTTGCTCAGTACTTTTAGTCTTCCAACTTCACTTTTAGTCATGAATCTTGAAATTTGTCCCATTTATGTGAGAGTCTCCACTTTTCTATCTTGTTCCTTACTAGACTCTGTCCCTTCCTTTAACAGCAGCTGTGGAAGCTCTTAAATTTGTTCTCCTACTCCACATGCCTGTAAAACTTTGGCTTTTTCATGGATCTCTAATTGCCCCCTTGTATTCAAATTGGGCTTTACCTTCATGTAAAAAGTCATACAAATGAAAATCTTCCATAGTATAGCTCCCTTCATTCAAGCATTATTTGTTTCTAGTTTTTTTATCCTTTTGGTCATGCTCCAGTGCCTTCAGATATTTATTTTTTCAAATGCAATTTGTTCAGACTTTATCTGAGTCTCTGAAAGCTGAACCCTTTTTCATGCCTGTTCTTTACTGAAAGTAAATAATTATACTGCTTTTGTCTCCTCTTTTAAGATTTAAGAAAATAAATCTTCAATGTGTTCAGGCTAAACTGTGTTATGTAAACAAACACATAATTAGAACATCACAAAACTAATGTGATTATAATTAATGGATCACACCTGCAAAGTAACTAAATCAGTCTAAATTAAATATCCTGGATACTTAAACTAGCTATTGGCATAAAATCAATACTTTAATGAAATAATACATTTTACATTCGATTTATTTGCAGAAAAAGAATGACTCCTTCAAGTTTGGAAGTCTCAGAATCATTATTACTGTTGTGACAAACATTGGCATTACCTCGAAATGTGCAATGAGTGTTATACCATTTCATATACAATTTGAAGTATTCATAGGCTGTTAAGAAAAATTCCTAACATTTGTGGAAACATAAGTGAAATGCCTTGCTTTGTATTTAACATCTTCCCAGAAAGAAAAAACAATATTGAAGAATGATAGAAAAAAAATGAAAATGCTATAAAGTTTGAGCTGTCTCAGAGCAATGCACTGCATATCCATGATTTATATCTATTATTATCCTCAAAAGATATATCCTGATATAAAAAACAAGAAAATCCCTCACCTAATGGTGACCTATTTTTTACCACTCTTTCCATTCCTCTGTTACTAAGCAACCAAAAGACCCTATGAAAAAAGATTTGTAACACTTTTATATATATCATAAACAGCAATATATCCCAAATGTGCTCTGTATATTGAATAAAAATAATATTTCTGTGTTTGCATTCTCTAGGATTTACAGGATTGTCACAACATCATACACAAAAGTTTTCTATATATTTTATAGACAGTTTTACTTGAGGGAGAATTTGTTCACATGGGAGACAGAAAATTCAATGTTCTTCTCTTTCTGAAAGAAACCTGCACTGCATCCATTTAATTTGTATTTGTCTCTTCCCTTCCATTAACAGTAAGGCTACCCACGGTCCAAAGTTTGTCTGCACTATTTCTGAATACCTCCCAAAATCAGCCTTCTTTTTTTCATATGCTCACTCTTCCTGATGACTTCTTCCTCCTTTATATCTTATAAATATAACCCTTTCCCCTTAAAACAAAACTATGTAAGTTTCCCAGAAATATACAACCTTATTACATAGTGGAGATTATATCCTGCTTTGCCTTTAGCAAAACATAATACTGAATACAATTTTGAAGATATAGTAATAATAATAAAAAAAAACTATCATTGGAGTTGTGAGGACAACATACTAATGGTAGACTACTGATCTAGGGTATATTTTTGTCTTTTGTTAACACTTATAGGGAAATAGATAAAATGTCATCCCATTCTTTAACATCAGCTTCCCTTGATTAGCTTCTATCTACTCTTCAACTGCAAAATTTTCTTCCCAGTCCATTAACACTCAGATGCATCTAATAGCATCTTTAGTAGTAGCAAATTAATTTTATGTTTTAGAAACTGAGGCAACAATGATACATGTGTGGCAGAAATGGGTCTATCAGAAAACTGAACATTTTAATTTGACACTGAATTTCAGCAATGATTTTAAGAGGTGCTTAAAATATATATTCATGATTCATTTTGCCAAATAATTAGTGGTACCGAGATATCACTGACTTTCACTTCATCCATGAATTTTATTACATTGCTAAAACTCATTCAATCCGATTCTTATCCAATTCTATCCCATATTCGAAATAGGGAGAGAATATGGCCTGCTGTTTTACTTGTGATAAACATTTATCGCTAGGTAACTCTCATCTTTAGATCTAAGTACCATCCAACTTTAACCTTGGGTATTATAGTATAAGTCTTATGTTTTTAACTATTTCTAGAGATTCCCAGAGTCTTGAATTATTTATTTCCTCTGGCTCGGTGCTTCTTTTGTCTCAAATGTTGTAACTACATCACCTTGAAATAGGACAAAAAATAAGCTACTATAAAAACAACTCCCACAAATTCAGTGGCTTATTGAATAACAATTCTGTTTATAGCCTGTGCAACACACCTGATGTGAAACATCTGGGATTGCAGGCATCTCTACTTTTTCTAGTCACTAAGGATCAAAGCTTCTTCCATCACCTGGCTCTGCCATCCTCTAGGATGCTATTGTTGTCTGGATGATCAAAGAAGCAACATTGTCTCATACGTATTTATGCTGATTGGATGGAAGCTCAGAAGGAATTAAACTGATAATCAAAGATTCTGCATCATCACAAGTATACATCACTCTAATTCACATGATGTTGCCCTTATCTAACAGCAAGGGAGACTAGGTAATAAAGTATTCCTAGGATGCTTTATATCCCCAAATCTAAACTTCAAAAGAGGAATCAGATAATCAATCTTTTGGGGAGGGCATGTTAGTGATCACACTATAGAATGCCGCTCCAGATACCTAAATAGTCATATAACATATTTACTCCCTCTTCAAATGAGATGAACAAAGTCTCATAGTATCATACTGACTCTGTCCACCTCAAACACCAAATATCTGAGTCATGCACAAACATCTCCATCATTTTAGGTGTAGCTTCTGATGATCCAAAAATATTTGACCCTCCTCCAATATATAGTGGTCCCAAAATAATTACCTTTCCCATTATATATTTTGCAGATAACTGTGATAAGAGCAGCCAAAAAATGGGAAACAGGTAGCCATTATGAGTTGATAGCAATTAAAAATTCATCTGGTGGGGAGTTAGTGCTTAACTGGTAGAAAATCTCTATTTGGGGTGGTGGCAACTTGTGGTAATTGATGACATTGTTGATGGTACACTGTGAATATAGCTAATAACACTGAATTATATACTTGAAAGAGGTTAAATGGGAAATATATATGTATAATTTCCACAATAAAAAATTTTAAAAACAACCCATAAAATTATATATTGCAAAGAGTGAGATTTAATCTACATTATGGACTTTAATTAACAGTATACTTATAATAATATTGATTCATCAATTTTAACAAATATACCACACAAATGCAAAACATTAAGAACAGGGAAACCTGTGTGTGTGATGGGGGATATATGGGAACTCTGTACTTTTTGACTGATTTTTTTTAATTTAAATTACTACATTTACTATCATGATGAAAAAGGCATACAAAATATATCTGTCATTCTATCTTGTCCTTCCATCTACTGCTCTGGAACTCTCATTAAAGTATGTTTAATTTATATAAATTCAGATTTTTGTGTTTTTCTCTCTATTCATCTGTGAAAATATTCACATATTTTTCTTCCTGTCTCCCACATTCCCTTTAGTATAAAAATAGATGACTGAAATGCATTTATTTTAATATTTACTGAACTTATTGAGCTTGCATTTCTTCTTCTTCTTACCAAAAATGAAAAAAAACTAACACTAAGTTTATTTTTCATTATGCAATTTTATTTTTTTGTGTAGGATCTTTTTTTTCTTTCTGCTTATAATAGAAGTGTGTGTGTGTATGTGTGTGTGTGTATGTATTTACAGTGATGTAATGGTTATTTTTTTGCATTATCACTGTTATAAATATACTCCAAACAAACAAACAAAATGACTATCTCTTTTGTGACTTTCATGTCTTCTTTTAGTTTGAACTAAAAATTATGCTATAAATACACAGATCAGTAGTTGAGTAACATTTGAGATTTTTAGCAAGTGAAACATTTCAAATCATCTCTCTTTTGTCTGGTTCATATTTGTCAGATATGGCAACTAGCTATTGCTATAGTAAAAACTGCTTTGAAATATTCCATTGTACATTTCTTTTGCATGCCATATTTTGATGACATGTCTGTGATTTTATTTTCATTGAGATTTCCTTTCTTGTGTGATTATCTTTTTACTTTTGTCACTCTTGCATCCAATCTGACCACACTCTGAAGAATGTTCTCACTCTTCTCAAGCTTTAGCATTTCTCTTTTATCAGTAACCTTATTTTACTTAGTTCTATAAGATTACTTATACACTAATGTGTATCTTTCTGATGCAGTTTTCTGGCTATTTTAAATTTTCTCATTCATATATTATATTTATTATAGTATGTGCATCTTTTATGTTCTTCTACTTATGTTTAAGCTATTTGTTCACCACAGATATTCGGTAAATGGCTAACTCCAAAACTCATTTTTGTAATTCTATTCCTAACTTATCCTGGAATCTATCATGATCAAATTAATTAATATTTGCATATTTACTAAAAGTTTTTAAATGCTTTATGTCAAGAGCTGAGGTGATAGGGCTGTGCTGAGCTGCCAGGCTTTGAAAAGTAGCTGATTAAGACAAGAAGACAGAATGAAAATAATATTCTCAATAGCACTTGGCATTGTCAGTCCTTTTCTTTTTAATCATTCCAGCAAGTGTGTAGTAGCATCTCATCATGGTTTTAATTTGCATCTTCTTAATGAGTAATCAAATTGCATGGCTTTTCACATATTTTAAGCTATTTAAATCCTTTCTTTTGTGAAATGCCTAAGTATCTAGCTTTTATTTGCTACTGAAGTATGTACATTTACCTTATTAATGTTTAGAGGCTCTTTGTATATTATGGATGTAAGACCTTTGTCAGATACCTATATTAAAAATAGATTCACTCTTTGGGTTATCTTTTCATTGTATCAATGTAATATTTTGATGAATAGAAGGTCTTATTATTAATATAGATGATACATTTTTTCTTTCTTTAATGTTTTGTGTTCTATTTGAAGAAAGAAAAAAAAAAAAAACATTGCTTGAAATCTATCCTAGTTTGCTAGCCTACTGTGATAAATACCATACCATGGTCTGGCTTAAATAACAGTAATTTATTGGCTCAAAGTTTTAAGCAAAGAGAAGTCCAAAATTGTGGTTAGAAAGGTAGAGGATTCTGCTCAAAGTATGTAACATTCTGGTATTGGCTATTGGTGGCTTTTTTGGGTTCCTTGACTTGTATCCAATCTTCCATCACATATGTGATGTCCTCTTCTTTCTTTTCTGGGGTCTGCAGACTTCCAACTTCCAGCCCCAACCTGTGCCTTTCTCTGACTATATTTGAATTTTTTCTGCTTATAAAAGACTCCAGTTATCCAGATTAAGACTTAACCTCAGTTAGTTGGGTCACACCTTAATTAAAAATAACATTTTTAAGAAAGCTTATTTACAATGGGTTCACACCTATAAGGATACAGATTAAGATGAAGAACATGTCTAAATTATGGTATATAATTTAATATACTACAATCCACCTTCCTGCCGCCCCCCACCAAACCTCTTCCCATATGCAAAACACATCCATCCATTCCAGATATCCCAAAAGCCTTAAGTAATTTAGTAACAACTCTAAGTACAGAGTCTCATCAAAATCAGTTATGGGAGTAGTCTTCCCTGGGGTAAAATTCCTCTCCAGCTGTGGAACTGTGAAACCTAGAAAACAAGATATATGCTTCCAAATACAATGGTGAGACAGGAATAGGATAGATATTTCCATTCCAGAAGGGGCAAGTTGGAAAGAAAAAAGGGTCTCACATCTCATGCAAGTCAGAAACCCATCAGGGTATGTCCCATTAGATATCAAGGTATAAAGGTCATCTGTGTATAGGTGCCTTGTTCTTTGGTCCTACTGGAATAGTAGCCCCACTTTTTCAATATGTTGGGGCATTTGCCCGAGTCTCCTTAAACGCCAGGGTATAGGTCCCACTCTCCCTAACAACTGGAGCAGTGGCCTCACTATGACCAAAACCTGGGATGTAGTCCCCTGCCCCTGCAAGCATGGAAGGGGTAGCTGAACTCTGTCTGGATTTCAAGGCTTTGTTTTCATGTGCATACACTTTCAAGATTTTACATCTTCTTGGAGAATTGATCCCTTGATCATTATGAATTGATTTTCTTTATTCTTGGTAATTTTCATTGCTCTAAAATTACCTTTATTTGAAATTAATATAACTACTCCAGCTTTCTTTCAATTAGTGTTAGCTTAGGGTATCTTTATCCATGACTTTACTTTTAATCTTTTTCTGTCTTTAAAGTGTATTTCTTGTAGACAACATAGAGTTGGACCTTCTTTTATATACTCTTAGAGTCTATGACTTTTATTGGTGTATTTAGACCATTCACATTTGAAGTGATTATTGATACAGTTGGATTAATATCTACCATATATGTAATTGTTTTCTATTCATTGTTCTATTGTTCCTTTCTTTGTTTTCTATTCTTTTTCCATTCCTTTTCTGCCTTCCTGGGCTTTAATTAAACATTTTACATGATTCCACTTTCTCTCCTCTCAGCATATCAATTATAATTATTTTAAACTTTAACAATTAGGTTGTTCTGGGCATTGAAAGCAGTAAAATGGCTTGTCAGTTTTTATGAAAAAATGACAAGACCAAAGTACAATATTGACTGGCTAACCCCAAGGGCCTAGCTTTTTACCACTCAGTTTCTCTTCCTACAGAAATTATTAATTATTTTAATAATTATAATTATTTTAAAATTATTTTAGTGATTGCCCTATGTATGCAATTACACACTTAGAACTAATCTAAGTCCACTTTCAAACAGTATTTTATCACTTAATGTCTAGGTTCAGGTAACTTAGAGTATTCTCAACTTTTCCCTCCAGTACCTGATATGATATTGCTGTTATACAGTTCATTTATCCGTAAACTATAATCATCTGGTATGCTGTGGCTGTTATTATTTTGAACAAACTGCTGTCTATTATCCCTGAATTTCTGACATATCATTTACTTTGGTGTCTGAAGAACTTATTAGTCATTTCTTGCCAAGGCAGTTCTGCTGGAGACAAATCCCTTCATTTTTTGTTTGTCAGAGAAAGTCTTTATTTCTTCTTCACTTTTGAAGGACAGCTTCACCAGATACAAAATTCTAGGTTGGTGAGATTTTTTTCCTTACATTTGAAATATTTTACTCCACTATCTACTTGCTTGAGTGACTTATGAAGAGAAGTCTGATATAACTCATACCCTTGTTCTTCTATAGGTAAACTGTCTTTTTAAATGTTGGCATCTTTCAAGATTTTCTCTTGGTCTTTGATTTTCTGTAGTTTGAATAACACATGCCTAGGTGCAGATTTTTATTTATTTATTTATTTTTTAATTTTGACGTTTATCCTGCTTCTTACTCTCTGAGCTTCCTGAATCTGTGGTTGGTTGTCTGTCACTAATTTTGACAAGTTCTCAGGTATTACCTCAAATACTTGTTTTCTTCTCTCCTTTTTATTCTGGTATCCTTCATATGCATATGTTAATTGTCCCACGGTTCTGGGGCAATCTGCTATGAACTTTTTTTATTGTTACTGTCTTTCTTTCTCTTCACTTTTCATTTTTAGATGTTTCTATTGACATATCTTCAAGCTCACCAGTTCTTTCCACAGCCATGTCCAGTTTACTGATAAGCACATCATAGACAATGTTCATTTCTGTTAAGGTGTTTTTCATTTCTAGTGTGTTCTTTCTTAGATTTCCTCTCTCTCTGCTTACATAACTCATCTGTTCCTGTCTGTTGTCCACCTTTCCATTAAAAGCCTTAGCATATTAATTGTAGCTATTTTAAATTCCTGGACTGATAATTCTGAAATCTCTGCATTACTTAAGTCTTGTTCTGATGCTTGCTTTATCTTTTCAGACTATGTTGTTTTGATTTTCAAAATGTCTTGTAATTTTGGGTCAAAAGTAAGACATGATGTTTCAGGTAAAATAACTGAGGCAATAAGTCTTTTGTGTGAGATTTTGTGTTAGTCTAGCTAGAAATTAGGCTGTGTTTATTGTTTGTTGCATCTGTAGGTGGTAGAAGCTAAAATTTCTTCTGTTGTCCTTGTTTTTGTCTCCCTTGTTGCTTTTGGTTTTCCCTAAAGGATCCTTCTAAATAGAGATTGACAGTTGTAGTTCTATCATTTGTAATCCCATGTTATTATGTAGGAGCCCTATTGATGTTGTAGTAAAATGAGGGGGTAGAGGAAGCATTACAATCCTATGATTAGATCTCGACCTTTAATTAGCCTATGCTGCTGGGCTGTAACCTTTGCAAGCACCTCCCAGCTCTCCTCTTCTGCTTATGTGAGTAGAAAGTCTTTATTTCCTCTTCACTTTTGAAGGACAGCTTGGTATTTCCCTTCACATGTGTCTGTTAAGCTCTCTTAAAATCCACATTGTTTGGGCAGTGATGAATGTTTCCTTTGAGAGCAGGCATTTTTTTTTAAAGGAGAACAGAATGCTCTTGCTGTATTTCAAAATGGTTATTTTACTCCTGCTTTACTCATGAGAGAATTTTTCTCCCATCTTCACAGTGAAAGCCTGGTGAGTTCCTGGAGGTAAAGCTCACTATAGTGTGGAGGCCCTCCTCAGGATGCGCCCTCTGGAATTTATAAATCTCAAACTAATCCACCCTCTGTCTCCAGCCACTACTCAATTACTCTTTTAAGTTTCCACTGGAAAGAGTGGCGGGTATAGTCTTAGGGAAAAATTCCTTCTGATCTCTGGAACCCTCAGTTCTTACACTTAAGACCTCCAGTTCACTGTATGAGGCCTGCCTACATTATTGAGGCTGAACTCCCTTATGTAGAATCCACTGATTGTAGATACTAATTCCATCTATGAACTCTCTCCAACTTTAATGTTTAATATGGTACATACCCCATTTTTAGACCCTTAGAAATTATTTGGGATTACTCTTTGTAGCAGGTAATGGTTGTTTCACTGACTTTTATACCTGTTTGTCTTGTTTGACAGCTATGGGCTTAATTTCTTAGCTACTCTTGTGCATGCTGCTAGGTATTATTGATCAATGGTATATGACTGGAAATGATGCATGTACCCATTGCTTCAAAATTGTACAAATGAAATTGCTTGTGCTTCCTTTTGCTTTTTGAAATACGAAACATCATTGATCCTCGTTTGATCATAGAAAAGAAAACAACAAAATAGGGGAGAGCAAAGAAACAGGAAGAATGAAACCTGGAATAAAGTTCATCTTCCCCTCTCTGACTGGACTATTAATGAGAGACATAAAGGTTTTACCTTATTTTAGTCACTGTATTTTTGTGGACCCTTAAAAATGGCCTATATATTAAATAATTATTGAAATATATATGCAAAAAAACTAAGTTTACTTGGTCCTTTTTAGGAAAAATTTTATAGATTTAGTCAGATCTTCAAAGATCCCAACAGGAGTAACCACTATTGCTATAAATTCTTTGATAATCATTTTAAGAGGCAGAAGTTCTCCCATATATAGTTTATTTAAATCTACAAAGTTCTCTATGGGTTAATAAAGTAAATACCAAAAGGAAAACCAAAATATAAAAAATGAAAAACAAAACAAAAGAAAACAAACATCAGCAAATAAAACTTGTTCAAATGTAATCTACTCTTCTCTAATTTATTATAACAATGTTTAAATGAGCTTTGGTTTTCATGTAGGCAAGTGCAAAATTAACAGATCTTTTCGTAGACACAGATACCTGCTTAAGGAATTTGGAATCTGCATTGCCACAGGTGCAAGTAGGCTAGGGATGCTTAATTGCTTGTTCTTGCAAGACTCTGGCACACTAAATCCAATGTTTTTTACTTGCATGTGTCACTTAGAGAATCCTGTTTATTTAAACACAATCTGTATCTCTTCCACCTATGAAAGTCTGCATGTCTTGACAATAAGGTTGTTCTGGGCATTGAAAGCAGTAAAAAGTCTAGAAAGTTTTTATGAGAAAATGACAAGACCAAAGTAGAATATTGACTGGCTAACCCCAAGGGCCTAGCTTTTTACTACTTAGTTTCTCTTCCAACAGAAATCTCATATCTGAAATGTCTGAAAGGATATTTTTAAATTTAGTTCTGTATTGTCTCTTCTTGATTCACAGTGTAACAATAAATTGGGCAGTATTTTATGAGTCAATATTTTCTTGATTATTCTGTATATTGTATATTTATTTTATTTTGATAGAGTAATAGAAATCATTACTTATAAAATTAAATAAATATCAAAACAGTATAATGTGCAATGTTTCTTACTGAGAAATAAAACTATAAATGCCACCTACTAAACTTTTATCTTAACATAATCTCAGTAACAAAGGCAGACTGGAGAAATGAAATTGAGAAATTAAAACAAGAAAATGCTGTGGCTTCTCAAAGGACATTTTTCTGTCTACTAACCTATAATAACTTTTACAGAAGAATCATAGTGCTGGCATTCTGTAATAACAAAATTTAAGCATAATATATGCCTAACCATAGACAAAACTATTCTATTTAAATGTCATAGCAATATTTAAAACATGTTGTATACACTTAATGATGTAGACTTGACCTTTTTATACATATTTCTATAGTCTCTCTTTAATATAGTTTTTAAAACCTGAAATAAATAAAATACACTTTATTTGTCAGTATCTCTTTCTCAAGATTGTTAAATATTTGTCCATTTTGGGTTGTTTTATCTCAACTAAAACTTCAAAATTAATCCTTAACATTGACATCTCTTTGTGGTAGTATTTAAGAAAGGTTCTAAGTATGCTAAAAAAAATCATGATACTCAAGAGAAATATCCTCTAATTTTTGCTTCCTCTAGTAAGAATTTGTTTAAATGATATGTCTGAAAACAGCTAATAGAGGCCTAGAATATTTTACTATTAAATTAAGTTGTCTCCTGTATTTTAATTTCACCTTTGGGAAATGAAACTAATAAGATTTCAAGTACCAGTCTCAAAGACTATTGTGAGACTCTAATCAGTTTCACTTGTGATAGGGACCTTTTGAGGAAACATGAAGCAGGTAACATGTGGGAGGCCGCTGATGTTCCACCCAGTAAAACAGGCAAGTCAGTGAGGAAGCAGATGAAAAAAAAAAAAAAAAAAAAAAAAAAAAACAAGAGCAAAGTGAGGATAAAATCTTTAAGACAAGCAGAAGTGGAGATTAAGAAATGACAGTGGTCAAAAGCAGATTAAAATAGGTGAGAGAATGGAAGCTCTAAACTAGTTGAAGAATTCTAGGATGATGAAAGTTAACAACATAAAAAAAAAAAAAAGTACTGGGAGGACCAACAGAAGTAAAAGAAAATATTGATCAATTTTTTTTCTTGCTTTGCTTCTATAAGAACATGAGTGAGGCAAAGCAAAATAAATAAATATTTTTAATAGGGATAATTACATCAAAGGTGATATTTTATAGGGAGTCCATTTTAAGAACATTGAAATTTCTTTCCAAGAAGAGATTTTATATTTATGCCCTAAACATAGCACCTAATAGGGATGACCACAGGATGCTATGATGTGAATCATGGTCAAAAGAACATCAGAAGAAAGTCAAAATTTAAGATTATCATTAGAAATTTTTGAAAAATTGAATTTATATGGCAAGACTGAAAGCTATTTCTCTTTTCTCACATGTAAAAAATTATTTGCCAAATGTAATCTGTATGTTTAAAATGACTCAAGAAAACAAAAAACAAAAAACAAACAAAAAAAAAACACATGACTTTGGCTTTAAACTGTTGAATGCAACTGTCAATTTGAATAAGGTTATGGAGAAACAAAATTGGCTCTTTCTGATAGACATTTCGTTTATGGCAAGGAAATGTGTTAGTTGATAAATAGAAGAGCCCCATATAAAGCCTCTGATAAAGAATAATTAAATGTTCTGTTATAGAAACAGAAAAACTAATAATCAAATTTATTTGGAAGTGCAGGGTTCCATGAAAGGTAAAAATATCTCGAGAAAGAAAAATGAAATTGGAGGTCTCACACTTCCTGACTTAAAACATATTACAAACCTACAGTGGTCAAAACAGCATGGTACTGGCATAAGGATAGATATACTCACCAAAGAAATTGAATTGAGAGTTTAGAAATAAACCCTCTTATCTACAGACAATTGATTTTTGACAAGGTGGCAAAGTCCACTCAATTGTGACAGAACAGCCTCTTCCAACAAATGGCACTTGGAGAACTTTTTCATTCCAAAAAGAATGAAAGTGGACCTCTATCTCATGCCTTATACAAAATTGATTTTAAATGGATCAGAGACCTAAACATTAGAACTAATATCATAAAACCATTAGAAGAAAATATAAGGAAATATCTTAAAGATCTTGTGGTAGGAGGTGGTTTCCTAGACCTTACATCCAAAACTGCAAGCAATGAAAGAAGAAATAGATAAATGGGATACCCTCACAATTGAATACTTTAGTGCATCAAAGGACTTTGTCAAGGAAGTAAAAAGGCAGCCTACTCAATGGTAGAAAATATTTGGAAAACACATCTGATAAGAGTTTCATATCCAGAATATGTAAAGAAATCCTACAACAAAAAGACACACAACCCAATTTAAAAATGGGCAAAAGGAAATGCAGATGGCTAGTAAGCATTTGAAAAGATGCTCAACTTCACTGGCTATCAGGGAAATGCAAATCAAAACCACAATGAGATACAATCTCACACCTACTAGAATGGCTATTATCAAAAAAATGGAAAATTACAAGTGCTGGAGAGGATGTGGAGAAAGAGGCACACTTATTCACTGTTGGTGGGAATGTAGAATGGTGCAGCCCTTCTGGAAGGCAGTTTGGAGGTTCATCACTAAGCTAAGTACAGAATTGCCATATGATCTAGCAATCCTGTTACTAGGTATATGCTCAGAAGAACTGAAAGCAGGGGCACAAATAGACGTTTGCACACCAATGTTTACAGCAGTATTATTCATGGTTCCCAAAAGATGGAAACAGCTTGTATTAATCAGTGTTCCCTAAGGAAAGAGAACCAACAGGAGATATCTGATGTATGAGATTTTATAAAAGTGTTTCATGCAATTGCGGTGATGCACCAGTCCAAATTCCTTAGGACAGTCTGCAAGCTGGCAACTCTGTTGAAGATTTTCAATGAATTCCCCAAGAGAGGCTGGCTGTGTGAAATAGAGTTGAAAATTCTCTTTTCTGACAGCAGCAGACATCATGTCCCCCTTTAAAGCCTCCAACTAACTGGATCAAACATCTCTCACTGTGGAAGATATTCCCCTTATCTTATTGTAGATGTAATCATCCATAGATGAAATTAACTTTGTGATGATGTAAGTCCACAAAATGCCCTCATAGTGCAGCCAGGCTGTTCCTTGTTTGACCAGACAACTGGGCACCATTACCTTGCCACATTGACACGTGAACCTAACCATCACACAGTCTAAATGCCCATCAATGAATGGATAAACAAACTGTGGAATATAAATGTGATGGAATATTATGCAGCTGTAAGATGGAGTGAAATCATGATGCATGCAACAATGTGGATGAACCTTCAAGAAATTATGTTGAGCAAAACTAGCCAGAAACAAAAGGAAAAATACTTTATGGTCTCATTAATATGAACTAATTATAATGAGAAAACTCTTGAGAGTTTATTTCTATCAGGAGATACGAAGAGGTTAGAAATTCAACAATTGATGCTTAGGAGAACAGAATGTTTAATAAGGTTGTGCCAGTTTGAATGTATTATGTCCCCCAAAACACCATTACCTTTGATGTAATCTTGTGTGGGCAGACATATTAGTGTTGTAATTCTTTGAGTGTTTCCATGGAGATGCACTCCCCCCAACTGTGGGTGATAACTTTGGTTGGATAGTTTCCATGGAGGTGTTGCCCCATCCATTCAGGGTGGATCTGAATTAAATTGCTGGAGCACTATATAAGATCAGACAGAAGGAGTGAGCTTGCTACAGCCAAGAGGGACACTTTGAAGGATGTACTGGAACTGAAAGAAGAGTTTCAGCTTACGGAGACATTTTGGAGATGGCTTTTGAAAGCAGAGTTTGCTTCAGAGTAGCTCAGAGAGGACAAACGCCCCAAGAGCAACTAAGATTGACATTTTAGAGGTGCTGAAGCTTAGAGAGGAACATCCTGGGAGAAAGCCATTTTGAAAGCAGAACTCCAGAGCAGTCATTGGCCACGTGACTTCCTAGCTAACAGAGGTTTTTTGGATGCCATTGGCCATCCTCCAGTGAAGGTACCCAATTGTTGATTTGTTACCTTAGACACTTTATGGAATTAAGACTGTAACTGTGTAACCAAATAAACACCCCTTTTAGAAAAGCCAATCCATTTCTGGTGTTTCGCATTCTGGCAGCATTAGCAAACCAGAACAAAGGTTGAATGAAAAGGTTCAGAAATGGATAGCACAATACTGTGTTATGGTAGCTCAATATTGTAAGTATAATGAACAAAGCTGAATTTGAGTATGGTTGAAAGAAGACTAGGGTCATGTATATCACCAGCAGTAAAGCCAGAGGATTAAAAACTGGTACTCTATAATTTAACAGTCTAGAGTAGATGATGATGGTGGTTAATTGTACAGCTATAGGAAAGTTTTTACATGAACTAGAACAAATATATGTCATTATTTTAAGGTGTTAATAATGTGGTAGTATATGGGAAAATATAATTAATGCAAACTAAGGTCTATAGTTAAGAGTAACATCGTAATATTCTTTCATTAATTGTAACAAAGGCACTATACCAAAGCTTAATAGGGGGATATAAGGGAGGGGTATGAATTTTTATCTTCCAGAAGAAATGGGAATGTTTTCATATAGATTGTGGTGGTGATTGCGACATAAATATGTGTTTATACCAGGAGCCTTGATTGTACACTTAGGATGGATTGTATGGTGTGTGAATAAAACTGTTTTAAAAAAAGTGATAGGGACAATCTGATACACAGAGGAAAGAGTCAGAAACACTAAAACACAGATTTTAAGAATTTAAAAAGCAGAGTCGTTTGTAGCAATGTCAAATAGGGTGAAATATCTCTGCATATCTCAATAGTTCCTCTGTACAGTACCATAAATAATATCCATATGTTCTTAATGGTCTTGTCTTTAATAAAAGGTTAAATGTTTTAATCTGTTTAAGAAATCAAGGAATAGTTTTGTATGAGGAGCCAAATTACTACAATGTTGTTCATAACGACAACAACAAAAAGAAATAGGTAACCTAAGTGTTCATCAGTAGGGGAATGGATACTTAGATTGTAGCCCATTCATAAATGGAATACTATCCAGTGGTTAAGATTAATAAATTGGATCTACTCAATCAACCTGTATAATTTTAAAACATACTGATTTATAGAAAGGCAAGTTACTAAAAGACACATTCAGTATTTCACAATTTATGTAAAATTAAAAAGCACACAAAACAATAATATATGCTTATGGCTGTATATATTCATGTAGTGCAAATGTTAACAAATATGGACTATAGTTAATAGTATAATTATAACAATATAGTTTCATCAGTTGTAACAAAGATCACATTAATGCAAAGTGTGGTTAATAGGGAAATCTGTACAGTGGTGTTCTAGTTTGCTAAAGCTGCCAGAATGGACTGGCTTTTATAAAAGGGGGTTTATTTGGTTACACAGTTACAGTCTTATGGTCATAAAGTGTCCATGGTAACATATCAGCAGTCGGGTACCTTTACTGGAGGATGGCCAAAGATGTCTGGAAAACCTCTGTTTGCTGGGAAGGCATGCGGCTGGCATCTGCTCCAAAGTTCTGGTTTCAAAATGGCTTTCTCCCAGGTCATTCCTCTCTAGGCTGCAATTCCTCAAAAATGCCACTCTTAGTTGCACTTGGGATATTTGTCCTCTCTCAGCTTCTCTGGTGCAAGAGTCTGCTTTCAACGGCTGTTTTCAAACTGTCTCTCATCTGTAGCTCCTGTGCTTTCTTCAAAGTGTCCCTCTTGGCTGTAGTGCCTCTTCAAAATGTCACTCACAGCTGCACTGAGTTCCCTCTGCCTGTCAGCTCATTTATATGGCTCCACTGATCAAGGCCCACCCTGAATGGGTGGGGCCACGCCTCCATGGAAATATCTCATCAGAGTTATCACCTACAGTTGCGTGGGGTGCATTTCCATGCAAATCTAATCAGCACCAAAACATCTGTCCCACAAGACTGCATCAAAGAATATGGCTTTTTCTGGGGGACATAATACATTCAAACCAGCACAGGTGGTATGTGGAATCTCTATATTTTCCACATGATTTTCATGTAAATGTAAAACTTCTCTGACAAAAAAATTTCAAAAATGCAAGAAAATAAATATGCTGCTATAGAAGTGTTTTAATAGTGAAGACTGAGGATAAAATTGTGCTTCTTCCAAAATAGAAAGAAAATTTTATGTCAAATTAAATAAATAAAATAAGATGCAAGTTTTTCAAAATATGTCAATCATAAGCATCATTTTGGTTTGCTAAAGCTGCTGAAATGCGATATAACAGAAATAGTCTGGGTTTTATCAATGGGTATTTATTAGCTTACAAGTTTACAGTTTTAAGGCCATGAAATCCAAATTAAGGCATCCCTAGGATGATACCTTCTCCCCAAAGAAAGGCTGCTGGCAATCCAGAACACATTTCACATGGGAAGGCACATGGCAACGTCTGCTGTTCTCTCCTCTCTCAGGTTTTGTTGCTTCCAGTTTCTGGCTTCAGTAACCTCCTCTCTGTGTCTCAGCTTCTCTGAGGACTTTTTTTGTGAGCTTCTCTTAGTTTTATCTCTTTTTGCTTCTGTATCTCTTTCTGTCTTTTATCTGCTCATAAAGACTGCAGTAAGAGCACTAAGACCCACTTCTAATGGGGTGTGTAACATCTCATTTTAAATATCCTAACCTAAAGGTCCCACCTACAATAGGTCTACACCCACAGGAATGGATTAAAAGAATATGATCCTTTCTGGAGTACCTACAGCCTCCAAACTACCACAGGCACTTTTTTTTATCCTTTCGCCATATTCACTCATCCAAAATTAAAAAAAAAGTGATTGGGAACACAAGGCTTGTGCTTCTAAGGGAAGGAAAAAGGAGAGGTTTTGAAAAGAATCAGGATACATTTAACAAACCAGCATACCATTAAAGAAAGAATTCCAAGTAATGCATGAAGCCAAATTGAATTGTTGCTCCAAATTTGGGTGTTTAGAAGTAAAACATTGAGTTGAACAAAAACCTGGGATTATGATATGTTACTGCTTATCACTTTTCCTTTTTAAATTTATTTTATATTTACTGCCAATCGCTGTTCATTATTACAATTATCACCCTTTCTTTTCTATTTAATGCAATTTTTGAATCCACCATTCATATAGTTATTTAGCTCTGTGCACACACACACACACTACTGATTTATGTATTCAAAGATTTGTATACTTTTTTTTGCTATGAATTCCTTTCTGTTTATGTTTCATCTGTACTTATATTTTCATTATCTGTTTGAGTTTTATATGAGAAAATGTTCCTTCCTGATGACCATTACATAATATCCTTTTCAAAGTACATGTACAAATTATTTCAAAATTGTCTGCAACAGCAGGTAGGTTGCTGCCAACTCTTTGCTAATACAAATGATATGGCTAGAAACATTCTAATGCATGTCTTCTTATTCCCCTGTGAAAGATTTCTCTGAGGTTGGTTATATGATTTTTAAAACATACCCTGATACACAAAGTTGAACCATCATTTCCTGGAAGATACAAAATTTGTTTTAAGGTTAATAACAAAGACAAAGCCAAAAGGAAAATTTTAGGGCGCTAACAAAATGATGAGAAAATAAAGACAGTTAGTCAGTCTACTATTTTATCTAGAATGATTTTTAGAAAGCACAACAGGAATAATGAATGGTAGTAACTTCTAGATGAAATCATACAGAATAAAGTAAAGTAATAGAGGGAAAGACATGTTTCCTTGCTGATGAAATAGCTACAAGGAGTATTAGAAATGTGAGATCAAACAAGAAAGGACATTTAGGAATTAAAAGAAATAATAAAACTAGGTCAAAGATGAGATTTTAAAAACAAATTGTCAAAACAAAATATTAGGTTTAATGTAATGTCAAGGAATAGTAGAGACAGCTTCTCCTGAGAACGAACTGGGTAGAATACTAATAATTCGTTTCAAATTAGCAAAAGTGGAAAATTGTGCTGCTAGTTAGGTACAAGTATGATGTTTGAAAAGTTAGAAAGATAGTCGAAGAAAATAGATTACTTAGCTAAAGGCTGTGTAATATTTAAAATGTCTATAATTATGGCTGAAATCTGAAAACAAGAAAAATTGTTAAATTAAACAATGGCAAAGGGAAAATCCCACTACACTGAAATGAAACAATTGAAAAGCAAAGATATGTTAGATTATTTTTAATTACACGTATCATCTGAGAAAATAATTAGGTATTTCATGGGTATTCAATTAGCATTGTATATAATGGCTACATTAATTTTTAAGTAGAAGTCTCTAAACAAAACATGTTAATAATCAAATCATAGGTAAATAACAAAGAAATCACAAATGCATTTTGAAAACATACTTCCAAATAGTAAAAGTGACAGTTAGAATATGATAGAATTAAATGGACAGAAAAAGCATTAAAAATAATTTCAAAGAAAAATTAAATCTACAGTTGATGTCATTGAATAATAAATGTCTTTTATATATTATACTAATGTTCTATCTAAATAATTCTATTTAAAAGTGATTGTATTCAAATGAATTAAATCAACAACATATTCTCAATTTGTAACATAAAAGCTACCTTTAATTTTAAATTCACTTTACTTTTATTTTTCCATTTCTATATTAAGTATGCTTAAGATTCTAAAAGCTCATGATTTTAGTTCAACAAAAATATGTAGGCTAAAATAGACCTATCATACTTTTTTTCAGTTTTCTCTTTCCATCACAGAAAATTGTCAATTTATTGTGTACCTTTCTAGCTATGTGTCACTAGGTGTTTAACCTTTTCAAACTATTTTCTTTCTGTCATTCCAGGAATAATAGTACTTAAAATACCCTTGAATTTTATCTCTGCTGAGTAATGAAAAGCAAAGCAGAGCTTGGGCAACTTCTGTTAGAGCTGGATATGTGTTAATTGTGATGGCAGAAATTGATTCCCTGCCAAGGCTAAATTTGATATTAGTTTTCTAAGTGACACATTGGAAATGGTCTAAATTTTCATTAATCCATTTTGAGAATTTATTGGATCATAAATGAATTTATCTTAAATGTCTTAGAGATTAATTATGTTATTACTCCTTTAGTTTATTTAATTATGAGCATTTGTATTAGATAAACCTATCAGAATTTTACTGTTGCATAGTTCAAAATGTTTAACAGACTGATATTTTAAGTGTATTGCTTAATCTTCAAAATAGAACTGTCATTTAAGCAACAGAGAATTATGAATATAAGGAAAACATGTAAGTGTAAATAATATAGTAAAAAGAACAAAATTCAAATGTGCATTACTGAATAAAAATAAATTACAATTTAAAATTGTTTACCTTATGCAAATGTGAAAACTCCATCATTTATTCCAATATGTCTAAGAGTAAAACCCTCTTTGGAAATTGGGGAAATTTATTCTATATGCAGGTATTTCTGGATATCACAAAAGACCCTAAAAAGATATTCAGTTTGTTAAACATAAGTATTAACAAAAGTGCTATAAAGTTTTAAAATAATCACTCGAGTCTGCAACTACTTCCAATGCCAAAGGTTGACTAATATAGGGATATAAAGGCTTCACCTTTTTCTCATCTCTGAATAATGCTAAAGGGATAATTCACCTCCAGTATTCCTCACTGTGATGGCTGAAGCCTTCATTGGGACTGCATTGCAGAACAATTTCTCTCTCTTCCTAATCCTCTTTCCTTTGTATACCTTCTATATGTGTTTATCCCAAGAGAAAGGTGAAGATCAGGCTCAGGGCTAAAAGGTAAATATATCCAATCTCCAAAAAGTTTAAACCTCTACCAAAGGATGTCTGCTTATCAAGGTCAGTTCCCTGACTGGAAAAGAATGAGACACAGACTGTTAAGATTTGGGCTGATACATCTGAAAACTGAATCTCCATAATCCTTTCAGCATCACGACCCAAATAAGAGGCTCTCGCCTACATTTAGTTTGAAGATCATGCAAAGGACTCTTCCCTGCAAGACAACATGTAACCCCAGGAAAATTACACATTCTTTGATTGTTAGGTATGAAGTTTTATGCATTTATGTAATCAAGCTTGATAGTTGTATTATTCAAATGCCCTATATACTTACATAATATTAATGTATGATTTTATTTTGTCATGCTTAGATGTTTAAACGTTTATCATTATGCTATGTTCTTGTAGAACTAGATTTAATCAATATGAGATATACTGTTTAATGTTGTAAACTTTTTTTACTTTGAATACTATTTTGTTTGTTTGTTTTGACATTAATAGTCCTACATCTGTTTTCTTCATCATCTCATCTGCTTTTTCTATCATTTTTCATCTCTTAGTTTTCAACTTTTCTTGTTCATTCTATTTTTAGATGTCTCCTAAAGTAGCATAAAACTAAATTGGTCTTTTTTAACCCAGTTTGCCCATGCTATTTTAATGAAGGAATTGAAACCATTTATATAGTTGTGCCAGTTTGAATGTATTATGTCCCCCAGAAAGAGCCATATTCTTTGATGCAATCTTGTGGGGCAGACAGAATAGTGGGGATTGAGTTGGAACGTTTGCATTAGGTTGTTTGCATGGAGATGTGCCCCACCCAGCTGTGGGTGGTGACTCTGGTGGGATACTCCCATGGAGGTGTGGCCCCACCCATTGAGGGTGGGCCTTGATCAGTGGAGCCATATAAACGTGCTGACTCAAGAGATGGAACGGAGTGCAGCTGTGAGTGACGTTTTGAAGAGGAGCAAGCTTGCTAGAGAGGAACGTCCTGGGAGAAAGCCATTTTGAAACCAGAATTTTGGAACAGACTCCAGCCACGTGCTTTCCCAGCTAACAGAGGTTTTCCGGACGCCATTGGCCATCTTCCAGTGAAGGTACCCGATTACTGATGTGTTATCTCGGACACTTTATGGCCTTAAGACTGTAACTGTGTAGCCAAATAAACCCCCTTTTTATAAAAGCCAATCCATCTCTGGTGTTTTGCATGCCGCAGCATTAGCAAACTAAAACAATAGTATATACATTTTTCATCATTTGTGGTAGCATTTTCTGTTTTTTATCTTGAATATTCTATCAACATCTTTCCACTACCAACTCCATTTTCTAAAATCCTGAAATGGGTCTGTGTTAATACTTTTATTACACTGTATACTGTGAAAGATTCAATATACATAAACGAATATATTTTCTTTTGATTTTGACAACAACATTATTTCATTTTTGTTTCTTCACATACTCAATTCCTTGTATTGGGGTTATCTGACTTTTTATTCCAAATTATTATTTATTTTCTAAATTTATACAAGAATATTTACATTAAATTGCATTTTACAAGTTTCTTTTGTCACCACTGTTTTTAAAGCATTATCCATCTTTGCCTCTCTGCTTCTCTTTAGCCATTATAATTATTCTGTCACAATTTTTTACCCCTTTCCCAATATCAAAACTGCCGAAATAACCCAAAGACATCATTCTCATCTTACTCTATTTATCTTTCACATTGCTTCCATTTTCCTAGCTCATAGAACAATTTTTAGTTTTAATATCCAGCTACTACTTCAGTTTTCCTCAGCTGATAAAATTTCATCTAACAGAGCCTTCTGAATTGAGTCTATATCATCCATGACCCTGATTATCTGTGCTATCCTGGACTAGGCTGATCTCAGATGAAATTTACAAATTTTTGAATTTTGTAGTAGAAGGAAGGACCACATCTTTCAGAATGTGTTGCTTGGACCATTTTTTCTGTCTACAGTAGTATTTTTAAAGCTATGCCAAAGGCAACTGATCATATTTGGATGTATCATTGATTAATCCTCTCTTTTTCCAGCTTTATTGTACTCTTAAGGTTGTTTTTTGGATGGACACATAGGAGCACAAAGTGATGGTGGGTAAGGTGAAAACTTACCTCTGATTCTGTTAAAACTCTTGAAATTTTACATTTAGTGATAGAATTGGGGGCTGGCTCAGAGAAATAAGTGAAATAAAGCTTTTAACTACATCCTTTGAAACTCTACATCTTTTTTTTGTTCATATTTTCTTTTGGGTTGAATTGTTCATAAGGTGACTATGGATATTCATTCCAAAAATATGCTTCTTAATTCAGTCACATCAATGATTTAGTGATGGAAAACTTTGGTATGTTGTCATTTTAAGCTTGTTTGAGCTTACCCAGCCAAAGGGCTTTTGTTTGTTTCTTTGTTTGTTTTTCCTATTCATTGTCATTTTTAAATGAAGTTGAGAGATTACAAATCAGAGAAGTTTATTTCACTGGAATAGTAACATCTGGGACCAATTTTTATTAATACTGTTTACTTCCTAGTATTCATGAAATAAAATGAATCATGCTGAATAATAGATATTTTTAATTTTACTTTTACATCAGTTTCTGTATATTATGGTAAACATGCTAAAAGCAAAAAAAAAAGGGGGGGACAAAAAAATACTACAAGAATTTTCTTTAATATAGAGAACTTTCTATTTTAGATATTTGGAAGTAGATTGACTTTTATAAGAATTATTACAAAAATATCCTAAAATATTATTTAGAAGAAAGAAAGATTTGTAAAATTATACATATCACCTATAATTTTAATAAAATGTGACATTTTTATACCCTGTTATGTTTTAAACATAGTTGTGACACTCCATGGTATTCCTAATTGCATGAAATATATATTCCAGCATATTTCCCTTTAGGGGATGATGTTAGCCAAGGTAAATTGATGAGAAGCATGATAATGTAGAAAAATTAATAATGACAGTTATAATTTCTTAGAATTAACGTGAAAAAGAAAATCTAAATAATACTCTGGGAAATGGTGAGCATTATGCATAAATCATCCATTTTTAGCCCATTTTTACAGCAGCTTTATAGAACAACAGGATATTTTTTCTTAATCCCAGCAGTATAGAAAAAAGTTTCAAGTTAAAGAAATACCCAAACCCCTATCAGAGCCACAGTGTTACAGATAGTCACTGGGAAATTACTGTGGGGCTTTTCATTTTTAATTATTCTCTATTGGATTTTTTATGAAATAAGCTATTGCCTTCTCCATTTAGTTTCTCCTGAGGTAAATTATCCATCTCTCTTTGTGTAATGGCATTAAAACTCACAGTGAGATAATATACAAAATCTTCTATCACATTTTTCATATTATTACAAATGAAGCATTCCCAAATAGACAAATGTCTGACAGTTCATTAGAAAATGGTAAACTGACATTTATTTTTAATATAGTTTTTAAATAATGTGTGTGTTTTAGATTAAAATACAAAATGACTCAGAAATATGTTTTATTTTTTACTGAGACTTGGTCATGCAATAATTTAATGGAATATTAGTTTGTTTTGTCTCTCCAAATAGAATAAACCAGACAAGCAAATTTTTAATAAGACCATACATATCCCCTCTGAGTTAGTCTAAACTAAGTTCTCACTTCTAACATGGCTTTCAGGTAGAAGAAACACATTGAATTTTCGCTCATTTCAAATGTGCATACATTGTTGAAAGAGAGAGCCTCTTTGTGATGACAAACTGTCCCAAGACCATGGTAGGAAAGCAGTACAGTAAGGGATGGTACTAAGTATTGATTCCTCTGTTTAAAAGCTGATATTTTTAACTTGATGTCCCTTATTTCAAAGACTACATTTACATATGCCATCATGCGGGGGGAAAGTAAAATTTGCATAAAATATTCTGTTTTTAACCTATACAATCTGAGGTCCCAAACTTTCTCTTCCACTAATACCTATACAAATATGGGAAGTTTACTTAACCTATGTAAACCTGCATATATACATTTGTTCAGTGGGATTAACAAATTCTACCTTATAAAGTTGCTGAAAATTAAAACAGATGATAAACTGCCTAGCACAGCATCAAGCACATAGTAGCTTTGTATGCCATATTGAGTGAGATAATTGTAGAAATTAAATCAAGAGGGTTTCAATTGCTTTTCTCTTTCATATAGTTCCATGACTTTACCTAAGATCTATAAGCTAATGATTCCTAAATTAATCCAGCAGATCAGGAATACCAGATGTCAGTAAGATGGGGTGTTAAAGCAAGGAACACATAATTTAGCTGAACAATAAGGGAGATGATTAAAGGAAGGACCAATGGACATATACAACTCGAATGCATGTATTGTACAGAGGTGTCATTGAAGTCAAAGAGCAGTTGGTTTTTGTAATATCTGTGTAAGAAACGTAAAAGGCTAGAATATTGAGTTTGAGAGTGAGAAATCCTATATTCAAAATCAGAACATGAACAAGGGAGTTTAAGTCCCAATGGAGAACGTTCTTGGAGTTGGGAAAGACAAGGTATTAAGTGGTTTTGATGTTTGCTAGGTTGCCCGTGTTGCTACTAAAGTCATTCTAGATGATGTTAAGACATAAAATTGGGAAGAAGACTAGGCCAGGTTCCAAATTTTTCATTGAAGGTCAGAAAGTTTTAAAGAAATGGTTAGATAACAACAGTAAGAAAATCTAGATTGTGATACAAGTAAAATTTTATATGTGTCAAGAGACTAGTATTTGTTTCAAAATACAGAATAGTGGTGATCTGATATTTTCAGGGAGAAGCAAGCAGACACCAACTCTTGAACCAGGGTATGTGAGATATTGAAAAAAAATCATCCTCATCTCACTTGAGAATATTGCACAGGAAGGAAATTCCAGAGAGGCAGGACATATTTCAATTTAGATGGGAACTTGAAGAGCAAATTCATAGAGGAGTTGAGAGTATAGAAGAGTTTTAAAATTGTGCAGCAGAAATTCAAAATAGAAATGTCAATAATTTGGGGAGAATAAAGAGGAGTATTAGATAAGAGAAGAGGAAGAACAAAGAAGAATGGGAGTACAAGTACTAAAAATGATTTGAAAGGGAGTTCGGTAATGGAGTAAAATAAGAAAGTGAAGCATTGCAGATTCAGATGACTTTCTCTTGGAGACTGGTGGATATTCACAACTCACAACGTTTAAATAAGGCCTATAAAGATGATCTCATAATGTGTCACTTCTTTCCACTGATCGGCAGTAGCAGGCAATAATGATGACAGGCATATTCAAGAGACTGGCAGTAAAGAGCTCTGTAGCTTGGCACACTGCATGGCATTTGGAAAGCAAGCAAGTAGGAGCAGTGGTGTTTGCAATATATTAATGAATAGTAGAGTGGGGTGAACATTTTTGAGAAGGTACTTAAAACCTGATAGCATAGCATGATGGTTTAGTATGATGGTGAAGCTGATTTTACAACAAAACTCAACACAAGTGTACTATATCAATGTTTCTCAAACTTTAATTTGTATACAAATGACCTGTGAACCTTGTTTAAAGATTCTGATTCAGCAGATCAAAGGTAGAACTCATGATACTGCTATGCTAACAAATTCCTAGGTGATGCCAATGCTGGTCCCTGGACCATGCTTTGAGTAGCAAACTTCTTTATATTTCATGCTGCACAGGTGCAATTTCTGAACAGTCATTGGGCATGCCAATGATTTAAGAACACCTTCATTAATTTTGTGTGGTCTTTGTGTCATAATACCACAGAATGTTAAGTGAGAAAGGAAGAAGTTCGTACCGCCATGTGAAGTTGGGAGGGTTACACTGCTGGACATACCCAGTAATAGTTATAGGGTAGGAAGATACAGTTAGCTAGATGATGAGAAAGGAACTTTTAGTGGACCTCTAAATTCTGCATTACAGGTTGACTAAGAGCCTTAAAAGAGCTGTCCCCTCTAATAATACTTCAGCTAGAATGGAAATAGAAACATGCGCAATATCATTAAATATTTTATTTTGCTAGTCATTATTAACCTGACTTGCAATATAATTTATAAATAACTTACAGGTATTTTTATCATTCTTTCTTTTTTCCCTATAATCACTCTCTTTTCCTTTCTACTGCCAAAATTGGTCTGCTGTGGGAATTCAAACAAGATTTTTTTAAACTCTTAGGTAAATATTTTCTTCTTATTAAAACCTACTTTTTAATTTAAAACATATTTAATTTGGTATCTTTCTATAATATTCTTGTCATTTCCTAAGGTTTATGCCCAGCTTGGATCTCAATTGTTTATTTTTATTAAATATTTGACATTTGATATTTAAATGTTCTTTATTTTTTTCTCAATATGATTCCTACAGTCTCTTAGTAGAGCAGAACTTCTCAACTCTGGCTGTACATAGGCATTACCTAAGGAAATGTGAAAACATAAATACACAAAAAAAAGATTAATGACCCACCCACACCAGATCTTTGATTTGATTGATAGACTTCTGTGCCAGTAGCTATTACAATCTCTCTTGATAGTTTTAATGTAAAGACAGAGAATAGGCTCATGGAAATAAAATATCTTCTAAGGGTTTACTGCTCCTTCTTATTCTGTACATTTTATACAAAAAAACAAAAACCAAAAAAATATATTTATCTCTGGGCTTTGGAAAGCACCATTCCAATATTTCAATGAAAAACTGGCTGCAGTTATCATAGCAATTGGTAATATTTCTCATGAATGGGAAATTTGGCACAAAAACCAATCAGCAGTGACATTTAGAGCTTTAGGCTGTCAATAACTTTCATAAAATTCTTTTTTAAAAGAACATAATAGCTTATTCAATGGTCCAAATGTCTTGAATGCTAAATCACAGACAGCTGTGTCCATATATTCTGCATTGTTTTATTCATGAATAAATACACACAGTAATAAACTACTGTAAATAAAATTAATCACATATGCTTGTGCACATAATAGGAGCCTGCTGAAAGTCAAGCTGTTTTTAATCTGTGGATCTGTTGATACAGTTTCTGTGTGTAAACATTCACAGGTGGACACATTTTCTCTATTAAAACACCTGCAATATGTTGTTGGAAAAGTTTCAGAAAAACCTTGAATCATTTCAAAATTTATTTTACACCACCTGGTAATTTTGACTTGTATAGTTTATTCTTTAGGAAACCATGTTTTAGAATAGTAAGATCCATTTGCTCATGTCAGCAAAGGAACCCTGATAAGGTAAATTTAGTTGTCTTTGTTTTTCCTTCATCCTCTTGTTTGTTAATTTCTTCCTTCCTTAGCCTACTCATTCATTACTTACCATAGAGAAGGAACTCTATAAACAAGTGAACAACATACAAAATATTCTGACTAAAATGTATTTCATATCTCTCATTCTGATGAAGAAAATTAAATTATATAGAAACTTGAAAATTTAGTTTTAGCTTCTCACCTTACTAACACAATCTTCCTTTTCCTTAAGTTCGATATTGTGTCTGCTTAGATATCATATATATACTTTCTGGAGCTAACAAAAAGAAGAAATGGTGCTGCTTCACATTTATTTCTATTAATATTTCTTCACTTCACCTATAATTAGCTCCTCAATCCAAGTGCTCTTCTACTCTGGTCCTATCATATATATAAATTTATTCTTGACTCATGAACAGATTTTAAAGATGTTATATTTATCCCTTTAGAGAAAAGAGCTTCCCAAAAGTTCTTAACTTGCAGAGTTGCTATGACTTTTGCCTGGTGCAAAAAAATGACACAGGACTTGCAGCCATAACAGCTGATTAAGCCAGAAAACAAAGCATGCTCTAAAAACACAGCCGGATGCCAATTCTCAATTCCATGTTTCTGCATGGTCCATAGTTGATGACTTGTGCTATGTTTGTTTTTCTAAATGGCTGGCAAGAAGATGTAGTTTTTTAAAGATAAGGAAGTATTAATAGGAGAAATATTTAAAAAATGAAAATAGAGTTTTTGAAAGATTATGTCTTACTTTTGCAATAACTGGAAAGGTTCAGGGAATAAAGAGGTAATTTTCCATTTAGGAGAAGAGATAGGTCCTTATAGTGGTGGAAGTTTTGAATGGGGATTTGAATGATGGTTGACGTATAGATATGCAAATTAAGCAAAGTTCATTCATGAAAGAAGAAATAGCAAAGGTTATAACACAAGTGTATTAGAGACTGAGCATGAAGACAGATTATTTCCTCTAATGTATATAATAGCTAAGGTAAAATTGAGGTGCTTTTGGACACACATGAATTAACTTTTGCACACACACACACACAGATGCAAAGCTCTGGTATCCTCCCTGAACATTCAAATCTTGTTCCAGTTAATGCTGACTTATCTAAATAGCTTTCAGGTTTTTCTTAATGTTGTTATAAAATGTATTTTCAAAATAGGTGTCAGCATGCAAAGATTCTGTTAAATTCCACAGGTCACACAGACATTACCTCAATTTAATCATTATTTTTCAGAAACTAAAATCTCAATATAATTAAGATTTTTTCTTTTAAGAATTTAAAGAACAATCAACTTAAAACCAATAAAATTATGTTCTTAATTTTTTCCAATAACTCATAGAAAATTGAAATAAATATTATGCATCAAATTATAAATATTGTAAAAGTGGAGCTATGTGGCTTTTCATTTAGTAAAATTTGAACTGACACCAGATTTTTAAGCATGCCTTCAGCAAATTTTTGTTCATCTTATTTAAAATATGCAATTTAAAATGACATTATAATAAAAGGATTCAACAAAATCACCCCACTAGAAATATTCTGTATTGTAAATAACACAAGTGACAAGTATTACATTTAGTATAATTTATTTAAAAATTTATTTGTGAAATAATATTTACAAACCATATAAAACTTTTAATAAAGTTATAATATATGACTGTAATGAAACTAATAGCAGTTTTTAATAATTTTGAATTTTATATTTACTTTGGATTATTTATAGAATTATGGTCACTCAGATATTTAAAATTTAAGAATGCATGAACATCTCAACTAGCTGTATTAAGATCTATATGAAAAAATACAAATATTGATGAAATAAGTCAAATATATTCTAAAGAAAATTGAGAGATGTATTGTGTTCATGGCCCAAAAGACTAAATATTCTTAAGTCACTATTTCCCATTTGATCAATAGATTAAGTGGAATCCCAGTCAAATTTCCAGCAGGTTTCCCTGAAGAAATTAGCAAGCTGACTATAAAGTGATATGGAAAAGCAAAGAATTCAGAATACTGAAAACAACTTCTAAACTGAAGAACAACAATCGAGAACACACACTACCTGATTTCAGATTTACAATGTGACCACAGTAATCAAGAGACTGGGCTATTTGCATCAGGATAAACAAATGGAGCAATGAGACAAAATAATGTTTAAAAATAATCCCACCCATATAAGGACAACTTAATTCTTGCAAAGATGAAAGGAGAATTCACTGAAGAAAGGACAAACTTTTCAAGAAATAGTTCTGGAACAATGGATATACGTATGCAAAAAAAACTGAACTTCAATCCATTCCTCATGCCATAAATAAAAATTTCTTGGAATAGATCACCAAACTAAAGGAAAACCTAAAACTACAAAACATATGGAAGAAGGTATAGGAGAAAATCTTTGTGTCCTTGAGTTAGGGAAATATTTCCTAGATACAACATCCAAAGCACAATGCATAAACAAATTTAAAAACTGAAAAAATAAGTATTATCAAAATCAAAAATTTATCTTTAGAAAGCACTGTTAGGAGAATGAAAAGGAAGGCCACAGAGAAAATATTATAAATATATATGTGCATACGTATATTAAATAAATTGTAGAGACAACTCGCAACACTCAACAAAAAGGAAACAACAGTCCAAACTGGACAAAATATGGAAAGATATATCACAAAAGAAGACATATAAATATATGACATGTAAACATATGAGGAGATTCTCAACCTCATTAGGGAATTTCAAATTAAGACCACAATATGATACCACTACATACCTATCAGAATGGCTGAAACTAAAAAAAAAAAAAAAAAAAAAAACTCAAGAGGTGCATGAAATGCAACCAAGTACTTCAACTGCATGAGTTAAACCAAAGAAGTCTAGGAAAAAGGATAAAAGTATGATGAAAAGGATTGCTCAATTTCCTAACCCTACACCTCTGGAAAGGCCAGAAAAAATAAGATTTTTCTTTCCAACTTTCTGAACATATGGCAGCTTAAATCTCACTTTTTTCATGGAGTGTTTGATTACCTGTAGATAGAAATTTCTCAAACCTCCCATACTTCTCATTTGTTAGCCACAATGTTCTGCCTTACTTTTTTTATGCAGTTTTGTTGAGATATGGCCACAAACTATATAGTCATCCAGTGCATGCAATCAGTTGTTCACAATATCTTCAGGTAGATGTGAATTCATCAACAACAATTGGTTTTTGAGCATTTTCATTGCTCTGAAAGATAAAAATAAAAATAAAAGTAGGGTAGGAGAGAACACCCCAGGCATCCCATATCCCTCCACCCTACCACCTCCCCATTATTCATTTGCTTTTTGTCCCCATTTTTCTACTCATCTGTCCATGCACTGGATGAAGGGAGTGCAAGCCACAAGGTTTTCACAGTCACATGGTCACACCATATAAGCTATATAGTTGTACAATCATCTTCAAGAATCAAGGATACTAGACTGCAGTTTACCACTTTCATCCTCCTCAAACAAATGAGCAATTCAAACCTTGCTCAAAACCTAAAATACCAATGCTTCCTTTGCTGACAATTTTGCCTCCAATTAATAAGGTATACCAGGACACTTTGTGGAAGTAGTGCCAACATTTTCATTTGAGTACTGATGGCCCAAAAATAAAGTTATATCTGAGGCTCCAACATAATGTTTACCCTGAGCAAAAAGAGTATATTCCTGACACAACATGGGAGGCCAAGGCTCAGTCATGTTTGAAGAAATGCAAGATAGTGACCAAGTCATCAAAGTATCAGAAAAGTTGTAAGAGAAGGGAGAGAGAAGAAATGACTAACAGAGTTGGAGTGATAACTTCAGCTCAGGCGGCAATATTGGCATCATGGACAAGAATTGCTGCAAGAGCAACTAAGCCTAAAACTGAATTCATATCCTATTCCTACTTCTGTTGAGACTTTTTGCTGCAAGCCTCTGGTGTCAGAAGGTGTGTGGTCCATGGCAGAGTTCTCCCTGCAGATCCTAAGGGTTGGGTTCGCCTGCAGTTCCATTAGGGCAGGCCTGGGCACCTGACACTCCCAAGAGGGTAGTCTTTCTCTTTCTGTTACCAGCCTGCACTTTCCCATCTGCAGATATAGAAGATAATGTGTTGTGCCCTGAATGGTTGAAGAGTAATAAGAAATTAATGAAAAGATTAATTGTAATGGGGAAGGAGAAGCAATCTGCTTTGAGCACACCAACATCTCTCTTTTTGGATGGTCATTTTTTTAATAAACAGCAAATGCCTGAGAGCCCATAGCTAAATTAGCTTACATCCCAATGATTGCTGTGTTGTGTCCTAACCATCCTCAGTGCTGCCTGCTTTCTTGAGTGTAAATGGGAATTTTTGGATTCTGCATTTGAGGTTTGCCAAAAAGTAACTGCTACTGATGCATTCTATGAGTTGGGTTTAAGAAGTGGTTTCCCCATCTGCTCCAATTAAAATGTTTCTCTCTGTATTGGTTTCATACTAATTGCAGTTAGAGCAGAGTTCCATTACAAAAAAGTATCAGTAAGTATTTAACATTAAGTATATAGCTATATAGAATATGTTTTTGCTCCTATAAAAATGTTTATGTGTGTATAGTGTATTCACAATATTAAAAAAGTTCTTAAGGGTATACAGTGAAATACTTTTCATTGTATTATTGACACATATTGTGTGTGTGTGGTTTTGTACAATGAAATTTCTACATATGGATTTGCTATTGAATAAAATTCCTACAAGTGGGTAAAAAACAGTTACAAAGGAAAAAGATGGCCATTACATACTGATAAAATGCACATTAAACAGGAAAATGTAACAATTATTGAACAGTTAAATATAACAATTATGCGTGTGTATATATATGTGTGTGTATATATATGCTTCTAACAGCAAAGCCCCAAAATATTTGAAGAAAATACTGACATTTGAAAGGAGAAATTGATGGTTAAATATTAATAGTAGGATAGTTTAACACACAGCTCTTGACAATGGATAGAACCTGTAGTAATAAAATCAGTAAGGAAGAACAGACTTGAATGATACATAAAACTACACCTAACAGATACACGTAAAACACTGCACTCAACAAAAACAGAATAAATTCATCTTAAGGGTATATGGATCACTCCCCAGGATAGACCATATGTTGGGTCACAAACATCTCAAAAATTCAAAAATATTTGTCATATAATGAATATTCTATGACCAAAAGGGAATGAAGCTAGAAATTAATAATGGAAGGAGAAATGGAAAAGTAACAAATATGTAGAAACAACATACTCTTAAGCAACCAATGGATTAAAGATTAAATCAGAAACAAAATTAGGAAACATCCTGAAGGAACTTATAGCTCTAAATGATTTCATTAAAAAAGATTTTATTTAGAAGATTTGTTTGCTGGAAGCTGGCAAATTTGTATTACCACACACAGTGAACTTGCTGGGGTGTCCAGTGCCTATGTTGCATCCCTGTGGCAGGCCATGGTGAGTCCCTGATTTGGGGGGGAAGATGGGGAGAGCCAATCTGACAACTGGCCAGGGAGAGAAACAAGGAAAATATAGAGATCAAAGACAACCAACAAGAAAACTTTAGACAGAAGAGAGAAAACAACCTCCAGAATAGGCCAATCCAGAAAACAAGATGCCTAGGCAGCAAAAAATCAAGAGACATCAGAAAATGGGAAGATATGGCCCAGTCAAAGGAAGAAACTAACACTCAACTGAGATTCAGGAGTTGAAACAAATCTTCTAAATCAAATCAATGAGTTGAGAGAGAATGTGACAAAAGAGATGAAGGATATAACAAACAAGCTGGGTGATCATAAGGAAGAATTTGTAAGCTTGAAAAAACAAATGGCAGAGCTTATGGGAATGAAAGGCACAATAGAAGAGATGAAAAACACATTGGAGACATATAACACCAGACTTGGAGAGGCAGAAGAAAGTATCAGTGAGCTGGAGGACACGACATCTGAAATCCTGCACACAAAGGAACAGATTGGGAAAAAAATGGAAAAATATGAGCAGGGCCTCAGGGAACTGAATGGCAGCATGAAGTGAACTAATATACATGTTACAGGGATCCCAGAAGGAGAAGAGAAGGGAAAAGTGGCAGAAAGAATAATAGAGGAAATAATCAATGAAAATTTCTCAACTCTTACAAAAGACATAACATTACAGATCCAAGAAGCACAGCATACCCAAACAGAATTGATCCAAATAGACCTACTCCAAGACACTTACTAGTCAAATTTTCAAATGTCATACACAAAGAGAGAATTCTAAAAGCAGAAAGAGAAAAGCAATCCATCACATAAAAGGGAAGCTCAATAAGTCTAAATATGGATCTCTCAACAGAAACCATGGAGGCAAGAAGGCATTGTTATGATATATTCAAGGTACTGAAAGAGAAAAACTGCCAACCAAGAATCCTATATCAGAAAAACTGTTCTTCAAATATGAGGAAAAGTTTAAAATATTTGCAAACAAACATTCACTGAGAGAGTTCATGAACAGGAGTTGTCCTCTACAAGAAATACTAAAGGAAGTGATACAGAGAGATAGGAAAAGACAGGAGAGAGAGGTTTGGAGAACATTGTAGAAATGAAGATATCAGGTGATAGAAAGAGGGTAGAGATTGGGCATTTGATGTTGAAGGAGTATAGAATGTTCTAGAGGATTGATTGCATAGATCCAGAAATGGATAGCACAATACTGTGTGATGGTAGCACAATATTGTAAGTACACTGAGAAAAGATGAGTGACTACTTTTGAAAGAGGAAGGTTGGGGTATGCATGAAGCCAGAAGGAAAAATGGAAGATAAAGGCTCAGATTGTATAACTTAGTGAAACCTACAGGGGTCAATGAGTGTGAATAAATATACAAATATAAGAATGCTTTTGCATGAGACAGCAGCAAGAGGGAATGAAGTTGTGAAGTATTCAACTAGGTGAATGGACCATGAGGACAGTATGTTGAGTTAAATCAGCCAGAAATGAAAAAACAAACATTATAAAGCCCCACTAATGTGGACTAATAATAATGTGCAAACTCTAAGAATTGAATCTGGGAGCATGGATTATCAGGGAAATGCTTATGTAAAGTTTCCTAGATTGTAAGCTCTTACAACAGTCACATCTATTCAGGAGTTGTAACAGTTATTTATAAATTTTGAGATGCTGAGCTGTTTGTGTTTGATGTCGTCAGTCCCTGGAGCTTCGTGTGTCTGTGTGGCTCCTGGAACTCAGAGCCAGAGTTTGGAAACTGTGAGTGTTGGCATTGCCCCATGAATCAACTGTTAAAGAGGCTGAAAAGGAGACCAGACTTCAAGTGCAGATATGAACAAATGGACTTGGTTGAGATTTGGGTAGATCAGACTGAAGGGGAGAGGATGATATTAACTGTGTTTTAAAACTTTGACTTCTGTGGCTGACAAAAGGAAGAGATGTTTACTTGTTGCAAAATCTATATTTTCTGTAGCACACTATTAAATTTAACTGGTATGGTAAATTTACTCAAATATCACAATTACATAGAACCTTGTCTAGGGAATGAAATCTTGTTGGTTTGTACAGATTGGTATGAAGCCCTGATACAACCCAGAGTAATTTGGGCAGAGAATAAAAAGTATTTGCAAAGCCCCCTTGAGAGATTGGCAAAAAATGTGCAAATATTGAAGTTACCCAGCTGGGGAGTTCCTGATATCCTCTCAAGCATTGGGATTACCAGCTTAGTAGGCTGAGACCTCAATCTTAGGGCTTGCCCTTATTAAGCTTGCCACTGCAAAAGAGTGGCTAAGCCTACTCATAATTGTGCCTAGGAGTCACCCCCAGAGAGCCTCTTTTGTTGCTCAGATGTGGCCTCTCTGACTAAGCCAACTCAGCATGTGAAATAACTGCCCACCCTGTTACATGGGGCATGACTCCCAGGGGTGGAAATAAATCTCCCTGGAAAAGTGGGATGTGACTCATGGGGATGAGCTTGGTCCCTGAATCATGCAGTTGAGAAAGGCTGCTGTACCAAAAGGGGAAAGAGAAATGAAGCAAAATAAAGTTTCAGTGGCTGAGAGATTTCAAATGGAGTCAAGAGGTATTCTGGAGGTAACTCTTACGTGTTATATAGATATCCCTTTTTAGTTTTTAGTTTATTAGAATGGTTAGAAGCAAATATCTGAAACTGTTGAAATGCAATCCAGTATACTTGATTCTTGAATATGAGCATGTAAGTGTATAGCTTATATGGAGTAACCACGTGATTGCGAAAGTCATGTGGTTCACACTACTTTTACCCAGTGTATGGACAAAGGAGTAGAAGGATGGGTAAAAAAGTAAATGAACAATACAGGGGAGGAGAGGTATGGGATGTTTTGGGTGTTCATTTTACCTTTGTTTTTATTCTTATTTTTATTTTTTGGTATAATGAAAATTTTTAAAACTTGATTGTGATGATGAGTGTACAACTATAGGATGATACTGTGATCAATTTTTTATACTTTGGATGATTGTATGGTATGTGTATACATTCCAATAAAAATAAATTTTAAAAACCCCACAATGAGATACCATTTCACACCCAATATTAAATATTAAAAAATATTTAAAAAAAGAAAAAGAAAACAAGTGTTGGAGAGGATAAATGGTACAGTCACCGTGTAAGACATTATGCTGTTCCTCAGAAAGCTAAGTGTAGAACTACCATATGACCTGACAATCACATTACTAGATATAAACCCAAAAGAATTGAAAGTAGGGACTTGAAACATATTTGCACACCGATGTTCATAGCAGCATTATTCACAATTGCCGAAAGATTGAATAATGCCACCCAAGTGTCCATCAACTGATGAATGGATAAATAAAATGTGGTATATACAGACAATGCAATGTTATTCATTTATAAAATGGAAAGAAGACTTGATATATGCACAACATTCGTGAACCTTGAAGACATCATGTTGAATGAAATAAGCCAGGCAAAAAAGGAAAAATATTTTATGTTCTCATTGATTTGAAACAATTAACATAAGCAAACTGATAGAATCAGAATTTAGAATATAGTTTATCGTTGTATGGGATTTATATAGGGAATGGGAAGTTAAGGTTTAGAATGTATAGGATTCCTATTTGGAATTATGGAAATGTTTTGGTAATGGGTGGTGGTGATGGTAGCACAATATTGTGTACATGATTAACAGCACTCAAACATATATCTGAATGTGATTAAAGGGAGAACTGTTAGATTGTAACAAAATAAAAATTTTAAAGAAATTCATGGAACTGCATTACATAAAGAGTGAGCCCTAAATTAAACCATGGACTTTAATTAATAGCATAATTATAATAACATGCTATCATCATTTGTAACAAATATTCCACATCAATGCAAGGTGTTGGTGGGGTGGTATATGGGAATCCTGTATTTTATGCATGATTATTCAGTAAACCCACAACTTCTTTATTAAAAAAAATCAGTTTGGCAGTTTCTTAAATATACTTATCGTATGACCCAGCCATTTTTCTACTAGGCATTTACACAAGAAAAACAAAGCATATAGTCTTAAAAAAAGTTGCAAACAAATGTCCATAGAAGCTTTATTTGTAATAGCCAGAGGTTGGATGCAACACAAATATCTATCAATATGTGAATGGATAAATAAAATGTAGTATTTTTATCAAATGTGATAATACTGAGCAATGAAAATGAATAAACTACTGATAAAATCCCCCCAAAAGGATAAATCTCAAAACATTATGCTGAGTGAAAGTAGCCAACAAAAATTGCACATGCTGTATGATTCCATTGATATTAATCCCCGGAATGTTCAAACTAACCAATAGTAACAAAAAGCAGATCAGCAGTTCCTTTGGGTGGGAGGAAGGCAAAGAATGAAGGGCAGGAGCAGTTCTCAGAGGCCACAAGGAAACATTTCAAGATGATGGATATGTTCATTACCTTGGTTTTGGCAGTGGTTTCAGGGTTTTCTACATATGCAAGACCTTATCAGATTATGTATTTTTAATATGCACAGTTTATTTTATGCTAATTATACCTCAATAAAGTTGTTGAACAGCAATTATTAAAAATAAAATATATAGACTTTTTTAAAAGGAAACTTCATTTATTGCTCCTTGTCTTATTTTTATTTTATTTAAAGCATTTACCTTTATGACTTTAAAATAAAATGGATGAAGATACAGTCCTTTCCCTCCATCCAAAGTTTATTTTCAATCAATGTATGCTCTGACTTTCATAAAATCTTTTAAATGTAGCTTTTAATTTTCAATCTCAGTTATTTTTTATTCTTGCTAAACTTCAGAATTTCTCTCTTCATCCTTTTGTCAAGCAGGAGTGATGAAAAAGTTGCCAATTTTTGGACTAAGCAAATGAACATGGTTTGTAATTTCTGACAGCAACCAATAAAGTGTGTATGAAAATATGTGTTTGTCCAGGATGTTGCTTACTGGAAGAATGACGCCATTCAAAATATCATTTTTCAATAGGTCAGCCAAATTTATTTCAATTGTTGGGGAATAAGATAAATATTTCAAAGTCCAACAACATATTTTTGAATATTATTTTAAAGTTTCTGTGCTTCTGAGTTTTGCTATTTTTGATACAATGTAAACATGAATCTAGTTCTTTATGTAACAATTGATAATAGGTTATCACGCTTTCACAAACAATATTACAACACAAACACTTTAATGAGATAATAAAGCTTTATTATTTGTCATTTTTGCTCCCTCTCTCCCTCTCTCCCTCTCTCCGTCCCTCCCTCTCTCTCTCTCTCTCTCTGAAATAGTTTGGCAAAGCAAGAAAGGAAATTTGTTCTATTGTCTGTATGTTAGTGAATGTATTTTATGTTCTAATATCCAAGTACATTACTTGATATTTCAATTTAAAAGACATTATGTCATACTATAAAACTTTGGAGCATATATTACTGGGGAAAATATGAATAAATATTATTCAAAGTCAAGGTGTTGAATAGCAATCTTATTTGATGAATGCATAGTATAATTCATCCTCCAGCAGGAAACAGATAAAGGAAAAATGATAGTTTTAATTTATGATTTTTATCTTAAAGCTTTGGACTATTAGACTTATATTACATAATTAATTTGTGTGTTCATTCTGTTCTTCAAAATAAATAACAAGATATATTGCTGTTAACCATTACAACTATAGTCACAGAGTGAACATTATTCATAAAAATTTCAATGTGAAGAAAACTATACTGATTTCCATCAATACAAGAATAAACTCCTTTGCATATAGGAATTAGCATAATGGCTACTGTCAAAACAGTTTTCTAATATTGTTATTTGAAAGAAGAAAAGCTTTATTTTCTCAAATCATGATCATCTTGCAAGCTTTTTTTCTTGAATATCCCTAATAATCTCATTGACTAAAAATCCTATGAGTTAAGACACTCAATTTTAGTTACATGATCTCCACACAAGGATTGAATAACATGAACTGTGTTAATTTACAAAGGAAAGTCCATTCAAAATTTACCTTCATTGCTGTTTTTTTCCCCCATGGTGGCAAACTAAATGATTATCAGGCACAAGGGAATAAATTCTACTAGAAAATGCTTCATAAAAAATAAAAGTGGGTAAATGAACATCGTTCATTTGTATGTTGATAAATTCATTCTGGTATTCAAAATAAACCACAAAATATAAAACGAAAATATGTTATTAATTATTACAACCATAATCACCTGGAATTAATATTGTGCAAGGGACTAAGGTCTCCTAGAGTATATTTTCTGAAGACAGAAATTAAAACAGCAGGTAAATGCACACTGAAATAGAAGTGACAATATTAATAACTATTTCAAAGTAATCCTTAGCAACAACTCTATGGAGTTAGTGTACTGTGATATTTTTATGTTCATGATGAGGACTCTAAGGAAAAGTGAAGTTAACTGTGCTGTGCCAGGGCATGTAGATAGCTGTCAGAGCAAGGATCCATTCATGACAATCAGTCTTATGCATTTGACCAGGAGGCTATCCCAATTCAGTATCAAGTAATGAGACATTCACATTGTGACTCTTCTTGGGAATTTTATCACTGTAGAAATTACACTGTTCCAGAAGTTCTCATCATGAGACCAAAAGTTTTAACAGGTAAATAATTAAGGTACAGAGCAAAGAATTAAATCATTGAATATCAGCTCAATCATTTGAGTTCCACCCAACATATCATTTACTAGATGTATGGTGTGGACAACATTAATAAGTTTTTGAACACTCAATTTTCTCACATATAACACTGAAATATTAATAGTATCTATGTTTTATGACCATTGGGAGACTAGAATAAATGACTTTTTTAAAAAAACATTTATTGGGATGGTTCACATACCATGCAATTATCCAAAGATCCAAACTGTAGAGTCAATTGTCCATGGTATCATCATACAGCTTTGCATCCATCACCACAATTAATTTTTTTTCAATTCTTAGAACATTGTCATTCTTCCAGAAAAGAAATAAAAACAAAAAAGGAAACTCAAATCCTCCCATTCAACTAACCACCCCTCTCAATTATTGACTCATAGCATTGGTATAGTATATTTGTTACTGTTGATGAAAGAATGTTAAAATACTACTGATTGTAGTATATAGTTGGCAATAGGTATATTTTTTTCCTATATACCCTTCTATTATTGACTTCTATTTACAGTGTCATATATTTGTTCTAGTTCATAAAAGAAATTTCTAATATTTGTACAGTTAATCATGGACATTGCCCACCACAAGATTCACTGTTTTATACATTCCCATCTTTTAAACTGCAACTTTCCTTCTGGTGACATATGTGACTCTGAGCCTCCGTTTTCCAACACATTCACACACTGTTCAGCTCTGTTAGTTATTCTCACAATATGCTGCCATCACCTCTGTTGATTTCCAAACATTTAAGTTCAACCTAGTTAACATTCTTCTCATAATAAGCAACCACTCACCATTCTTTAGTCTCATTCTGTATCCTGGTAACTTATATTTCATGTCTATGAGTTTACATATTATAATAGTTCATGTCAGTGAGACCCTTCAATATCTGTCATATGTGTCTGACTTATTACACTCAATATAGTGCCCTCTAGGTTTCTTCATCAACCCATTTTTTTTTAAAAGATGGTTTTGTTCACACACCATGCATTCCATCCTAAGTAAAAAATTGATGGTTCCCAGTATAGTCAGGTATTTATGTATTCACCACCATCACCACCATCTATATAAGGACATCTCCATTTCTTCCACAAAGAAGGAGGAAGAGTCCAAGAAGGTAGAGAGACAAAAGAAAAAGAAAAAAAGAAAGAGAAAAAAAGGAAAAAAAAATGACACCTAGGAAGCAACAAAAGGAAAGATAAACTAAAGTAGAAAAAGAGTCAGACAACATCACCAATGCTAAGAGTCCCATACCTCTCCCTTATGTCCCCCTTTTATATGCATTTAGCTTTGGTGTATTGCTTTTGTTACATTAAAGGAAGCATAAAACAATGTTTCTGTTAATTATAGTTTCTAGTTTGCTTTGATTGTAATTTTTCCTCCAATACCACCCTATTTTTAACATCTTGCAAGGTTGGCATCCATTTGTTCTCCCTCATGTAAAAACATATTTGTACATTTTATCACAAGTGTGGAGCACTCTAGGTTTCACTGAGTTATACATTCTCAGTTTTTATCTTTCCTCTTTCCTTCTGGCATTCCACATGCTCCTAACCTTCCTCTTTCAACCGTACTCACAGTCATCTTTGTTCAGTGTACTTACATTGCTGTGCTACCATCACCCAAAATTGTGTTTCAAAGCTCTCACTCCTGTTTTTTTCCTCTCTGTAGTGCTCTTCCATCTTGTTCACAAACTCTGTCATTGTTTGTTTGTCAGAGAATATTTTAAACTCTCCCTCATATTTGAAGGATAGTTTTGCCAGATATAGGATTCTCGGTTAGTGGTTTTTCTCTTTCAGTATCTTAAATGTATCACCCCACCTCCTTCCTTGCCTTCATGGTTTCTACTGAGAAATCCACACATTGTCTTATCAAGCTTCCTTTGTATTTGATGGATCACTTTCCTCTTGATGCTTTCAGGATTTGATTCTCTCTTTGTCTTTGATGTTTGTTAATCTGGTTACTAAGTGACTTGGCATGGGCCTATTCAGATTTATTCTGTTTGGGGTATGCTGTACTTCTTGGATAGGTAATTTTATGTTTCTCATAAGAGATGGGAAATTTTCATTGATTATTTCTTCTTTCATTGCTTCTGCCCCTTTTCCTTTCTCTTCTCCTGCTGGGACACCCATGCCACATACATTAAAGTGCTTCATGTTGACCTTAAATTCCCTGAGACATTGCTCATATTTTTCCATTCTTTCCCCTATCTGTTCTTTTGTGTGTAGGATTTGAGATGGCTTGTTCTCCAGTTGCTGAGTGTTTCCTTCTGTCTTTTGAGATTTGCTGTTGTGTGTCTCCAATGTGTTTTTCATCTCTTGGGTTGAACCTTTCATTTCTGTAGATTCTGCCCGTTGTTTTTTCAAGCTTTCAATTTCTACCTTATGTTCACCCAGTGTTTTCCTTATAGCTTTCATCCCTTTTGTTATATCTTCCCTGAACTCATTGATTTGGTTTTTCATTTGATTTAACATATTTCTTTGAAAGTATTTAATCGATTATTTTATTATATTGAAATAATATCTCAACTGTATCTTGATAGTGGTGTAAATTTGTTCCTTTGACTGGGCTATATGTTTGTTTTTCCCAGTATAGATTGTAGTTTTCTGTTGTGTAGGCATCTGGTTTCCTTGGTTACCCCAGTCAGATTTTCACAGACCAGAAAAGGTTCAGGTCTCAGAATGAGGTTATGTTCAGGGCTCATCTTAGAAGAATGACCGACTTTCCTGTGAGGTCTCCTGTCACTATGCTTTTCCTAATCTCCCCAGCAAGTGGAGCTCAGCCTTTTGCTCCTGACTGGCGTAAGGAGATGTGTTTTGGCTTCAGTTTGTGTTTTGGCTGTTTTTCCCCAGGCTCTGGGGTCTGGTTCTAAAGGGAAACCTTGGCCCCACTCTTTATTCTTAAGGAAGATACACCCTCTAGGGAGTTATCATTTGCATCTGAATTGTCTCTCTGACTATGCTATGTCCACCCCTGTCTGGGTCAGAGTGCTGAGAAATGAAAATGGCTGTGGCTCTCTCCTCTGAACCCCTCAGGTTGAGAGAGAGAAAAAGTGACAGAAAGCCCCTTTAAGAGCCAGTACATGCCCCCCCCCATTTCACTTGTCAGCCAGAGGTAACACATGGTCTTATGGGCTCCCACTCCCAGGATCGATGTGTCTTCTGGTTTTTTGAGGTCAGTTGTCACTAAAAGCCTTAGTCTGCTTGTTGGGGGTTTGTAGCTTGTATTCAGAAGTCCACATTTGTTAATTAAAACTCCAGTTGCAGCTCAGCTGAGCTATAGTTGCATTCTGGGAGAGTGCTACTCTCTACCACAGGAAGGTTTTGCAGCTAACTTACCATTGGAGGTGAGGGTTCCTGGCATAGTTCCACAGTGTGCCAGTTTGAATGTATTATGTCCCCCAGAAAAAGCCATATTCTTTGATGCAATCTTGTGGGGCAGACAGAATAGTGGGGATTAAGTTGGAACGTATGAATTAGGTTGTTTGCATGGAGATGTGCCCCACCCAACTGTGGATGATAACTGATAGGATATTTCCATGGAGGCATGGCCCCACCCATTCAGGGTGGGCCTTGATCAGTGGAGCCATATGAAAGTGCTGGCTCAAGGAGATGGAACTCAGTGCAGCTGTGAGTGACGTTTTGAAGAGGAGCAAGCTTGCTAGAGAGGAATGTCCTGGGAGAAAGCCATTTTGAAACCAGAACTTTGGAGCAGATGCCAGCCATGTGCCTTCCCAGCTAACAAAGGTTTTCTGGATGCCATTGGCCATCGTCCAGTGAAGGTACCCAATTGCTGATGTGTTACCTTGGACATTTTATGGCCTTAAGACTGTAACTGTGTAACCTAATAAACCCCCTTTTATAAAAGCCAATCCATCTCTGGTGTTTTGCGTTCTGCAGCATTAGCAAACTAGAACACACAGGTTTTACTCTTACAGATTTTATCCTGCAATCTCAGGCATTCCTCCCAATCCAGCTTGTTGTATGATGTGTGGACAGTCATGGTTGACCCCCAGAAGTTATTTCAAATTATTTACTAGTTGATCCTGATTGTTCATTAGTTGTTCCATGGGATTAACTAACTTCCACTCCTCTCTATGCCACCATCTTGCCATATAAAATATGTTTTTAAGAACCCAGAAGCAGTACTATAGACTGGAACAAGAAGGGAAAATCTTAAATTTAGCTACAAAGCCCATATTAAAATTTCCCTGTTGAATTCTATCTCAAAATGCTATAGCTAAGTTCTCAATTCATTCTTCCTAATGTAAAATGTATCAATTTTAGTCTTCCAAAAGCATACAAGCTGCTCAACATCAACTTTAAAAGTGTTTTCAAATGTATCTTGACTCTGATATTCTCTAATCAATGAGGCATGCAATGAACTATCTCATGGGTAAACTTAAAAAAAAAAAAAAACTAAAGTACAGTTATCTTGTTAGTAAATTTGTTTGTTTAAAACAAAGAAAAAGAAAGACGTATGATGCCAAAACAAAAAATTAATAGCAATTATTTTTAAAATGACTGAACACAATTCAATTTTAAATTTTACAATTTCCCTCAGAGAGAAGATTTGAACACGTAAAACAAAATTGATTGACTACAATTGACTACTGTATTGATAATCCTTGTCTGATTCCTGTTATTCTTTTGTTTTCAGAATCAAAGATAATGAAGAGAACTTTTTAATAGCTAATAAATATAAATATTTATATTTAATGTCTTTCTTATGCTTAGCCTCTTCTCTATCATTTAGATTCAAGATGATATCATGATTGAAGTATTTTTACCTAAAATTTTATCTGTGACAATATGAAAAACAACTTATGAATATAGACATGGTACCACAGGTAAATAACAAAGTAATTCCTTAGATCCACTTATAATAGTCATTATTGTTGCATGGACTGCTGTTTTATGAAATCTATGGCTCTTGAGTTTGCTTTAGCTAGTAAAGAAAAGTGTAGAACTTTAATAGTAAAGAATTGAACAATATATTCCTGGCATTAAGGAACATATGCATGATTTTAATAGAATTGCCAGAAATAAAGACAGAGCTATTGATTATTTCTTTTATTGGTACTTTATTAGGAAATCTAGAAATTCAAATGATAGAAGGAATCATCATGGGTCAAATTGACACTTTGGCACTTTATTGGCAGCAGTGTTGCTTATAAAATTATTCTTCAACTGTACCATTAGAAAGAAACAATACTTATCCTATCGATGTGTTAGACAAAGGAAGCACAATACAAATTTCAAAGAGAAATGGAAAAGTTTCAAAAGAATAAGAAATAATGTCTTCACTAGGTTCAAGTTTAAGAGGAGAAAGTCCCAAAAGATGCACTGATTGGTGAATAGGGACAAAGAGTTATTTTTCATATTCTTTATCTATTAGGTTATCATTAGCCATTAAGACCCATAATTGATCATTTTCATTAGTATTTAAATGCCCGCACTTGACATCCTTTCACATATGATAAGGAATAATGTGCTTGAATTGGCAATCAACTAATTAGCAGTGTATTGTAAATATCACTAAAAAATCAAAACCTTTTCTAGCTTATCTAAATAGAAGACAAACAGGAAAGACCACCAAACCCTGTATACAGTATTCCAAGTATTTAAATAACTGCATATATAAAAATATTTATATATTTTATGTTTCTGTTTTCCAGTTCCTGGGTGTTTTCTTCTGCCTCTTGAGACCTGCTATTGTATAACTCCATTGTGTCTTTCATCTCTGTGTTGTGCCTTTCATTTCCATAGATTCTGCCAGTTGTTTTTTGGAACTTTCAACTTCTGCCTTAAGTACACCCAGTGTTTTTATTATACACTTCATCTCTTTTGCTATATCTCCCCTAAACTTTTTGAATTGATTTAGCATTAGTTGTTTCAATTCCTGTATCTCAGCTGAAGTCTAAGTTTGTTCCTTTGACTGGGCCATAACTTTGTTTTTCTTAGTGTAGGTTGTAGATATCTGTTGTCTGGGCATCTGGTTTTCTTGGTTACCCCAATCAGGTTTTCCCAGACCATAATGGGCTCAGATCTCAGAAGGGGGCAATATTCAGTATCAGGTTTCCCTGAGGGTGTGTCTTAGAAGATTGGCAAACCCTGTGAGGCCTCAAGTTGCTGTGCTTTTCCTAACCAACCAGCAGGTGGCATCTGTCAGCCTGTTGCTCCTGACTGGTGTAAGGAACTATGTGGCCTGCTTAGTTTCTGTTTGGGCTATTTTCCCCCAGGTTCTGCACTTTGGCTCTGAATGGAAGGTGGGTAGTAGAGCTGGGCACCACCTCCTTCCACTTGGGGAAAATACACTCCTAGGGAGTTATTATCTGCATTTAAATAGGTTCTGTGTCTTTTTAACTCTGCTACCTCCACCCTTGTCTGTGTCAGAGCATTGTGTACTAAAAATGTCTGAGGCTTTCTTGACTGAGCCACTCAGGTTGTGGAGAGAAAAAGGGACAGAAATTCCCTTTTCAGTGCCAGTCCATCCACCACCACCACCACCACCACCACCCCAGTTTCATCCATCAGCCAGAGGTAACACTTGATCCTCTGGGATCCCCCTCCCAGGACAGAGAAATCTTCCAGCTTTTTAAGGTCAGTTGTCACTAAAATCCTGTGTGCTTGTTGGAGATTTGTAGCTTGTACTGAGCAGTCCACATTTGTTAATTAAAACCCCAGTTTGACCTGGACTGAGTCATATTCTCTTGCTCAGAGTGTGCTGTTTTCTATCACAGTGAGATTTTCCATTTTGGGCTGCCATTGGGGTAGGGGGCTCCCAGCTTGTGTCCAGTTTTTACTTACAGATTTTATACTGTGATCTGAGGCATTCCTCCCAATCCAGGTTGGTATATGATGTGTGGACAGTCATGGTTGTCTCCCAGCAGTTATTCCAGATTATTCACTAGTTGTTCCTGGTGGTTTATTAGTTGTTCCAGGGGACTAACTAACTTCCACTCCTCTATGCTGTCATCTGTCATCTCATAGGATAAATGACTTTTACATGCCATAAATCAGATTATTAAAATGGAATGGATAGAAGTTAATAAAATAATTTATTACATTTATTAAAATGTCTGTCATTTGTTCCCCTTCTGAACCAACTAATAAGCCTTTACCCAATAATGACTTTGTTTTAATCAAAATAGTCATACTCTTACATTTTTTAATTTACCTCAGGAATGATATATATTTAAATATTCTTAGTTGCATTTTCTTCTTTCACCATTTTTAGTATATAAATAGTCTCGAGTATGAAAGAGAAGCAAATGTAAGTTCTTATATAGACCTTAAACAATGTTGATTATACAGAATGTGTAATATATTCATAAGTTATGTGTATTTAAAGTAGATTTTGAACAGTAAGTATTTCAAAGCATTTCCCTTTAGTTATTCCACACTGATATTTTAGACATAAATTCTTCAATTTTGAATACAAGTTATTTTATAATTTAGAATAGATAAATCTTTTTCATGGATCTTTGAGATAGTTTTACTTAGGACCTTTTGAATTTAACATTTTGATCCTACTTTTGTATCTAATATGTGTAGTGTTATACAAATTTGCAATCCCTTCTTAAGAAATATCAGCAAATCATAGAATTGTTCAAATGATGTAGAGTCAAGAGAAAGCCTGGAGATCATTGTAAAATTTGAAGTTCATTCCATCAAAACAAGAAAATATGCTATGAAAAACTCAATACAAAATGTACCAGTGACAGCAACAATAAAAAACATAATTGCAGTCAACAACCAGGGATGCTACAAGTATTTACACACATGATTTTCCCACTCTTGAACCAAAATTATAACCCAACTTACTGAAACAAGGAATATTGTTGATATGGAATTATGGTTAGTAAGTTGATAGTATCTCATTGATTGATATCTTTCAAAATTAAACATTTAGATTTTGTTAAATTGTCATTCATAGGTATCATAAAAGCAACAGACACAGATCCAGCATAGCTGTTTAGAAGTCAAGAGTAATTGTCTATGAATTCTTACTAAAACTGAAGTTCAGTTTTCCTACCAGGTTGGAAAGGTCTTATTTGATTAATCATTTAATGGTGTCAAAGGAGAGAAAATAATTTGCTCCCATATTTCATTTTAGTTGCACTAACCATCATCATTTGGAATGTATGGAGCTAGTTTCCTCTCACTACTGAATTAAATTTTGTCCAATAAATCTGATGCTTTACAGAAGCATTTTAAAATCAGATTAATCCAGTCAGAACTGGATTTATATGGATGCACATGAACTAAGCAGCCACTGGGGACATTTTAGTGGGATATAACAAGATCTGACTTTCCCAAAATTAGCTTTCTCACTGTCTGTGGCAATGTTACCATTGTTTCCTATTTGCCCCTACAGTCTCTCCAGTAAATTCATTCCTTTGAATCCAAAAACAAAGGTAAGAAAATTGTCTTGAGAATGCCTGCTTTAAAATATTCGCTTTATGAAAAAAGGGATATGGATTTCTGCTACTCTTCCCTTATCACACATAGAGAAGTTGTAGGTTTGTAGAAAAATCATGAAGAAAATACAGAGTTACCATATACCCCCATTAACACTTTGTATTAGTGTGATACATTTGTTACAATTGTTTTGCACAGACCTATGCTGTTGTTGCTGTTTCTAATTTTTATTCTAGTAGCATATATACAACCTCAAATTAGCTTCTCTGATTTCAGAATCCAAGACAGAGTCCAAGAAGTCTTTACTGAAAGAAGGGAAATTGAAGTCTGAAAATATTGTATGCATAACATGGTAGTAAAGAATGTGGAATTATAATGAAGGCTATGGGATAAGGAGGAAAGAAAAGCCCAATAAGACCGTGTGTGTAATAATGGAAAGGGAAGGGAAATATTAAAAGGTGATTTTTGCCTGAATCAATATTTATTAAATATATTAAAAAAAAAAAAAAAAAAAAACTCTGCAGTGAAATTTAAGGGATGCTATCCCTCGAGTTTCAGGTAAATATTTGTCATCAGTGTTAAATTTGGTGTACAATAATGAATCTTTCTATTTTTATTTTCATTTCCCAGAAAACACATGTGATGCTGTTTTGCAAATAAATTTCTCAGAAGTCTCAAGGCCAAGAGCATCACTATAAGCAATTCCCTCAGATTACTAGGCAGTGCACAGGTTTTCCATTCAGGGTGAAAAAAAATAAACTCTGTGGTTACCCTGATAGTAACTTTAAAATTGAAATACTTGGATTGCACTTATGAATTATTTATCTTCTAGTAATGAAAAATATATATTCTCAAGATTTTAAATATAATAACTAAGATATCAAAACTAATATTTTTATGGTGACATTTAAAATAGATACTACATTATGTTAATATAACTTTGGTTTAATTATTTTAAATACCAAGGGCAATGTTACCACATCATATTTCTCTCATGGAATGATGGGCTTATATTTAGAATTGTATCATTTTCTGTTACATTTATATAAAACTATTCTAAAGAAATTAAGCAAGTCAATTAAGACTTCTTACTTTTTGAGACCTTTATTTATCAGAATCTATTTTAGGTACATAATATACCTAAACTGTCAACACTACAAAAAGAAAAGGGAAATTGATGATTTACAACTAACAGCTGTGTTGGTGTTAATTAAAACTTCATCAAATTTCTTTCTAAATTATTTCCCACCATATGTAATCCTATAATAAACCTTACTTAATTGAAAGAAACTGAAATTTTAGTTTTGAAGTAATTTTGATAAAAATGATATCTGACAAGAAACAATTCAGCTCTAGTCTAACAACACTTGAAATATTTTTCAATATACATTATTTTCATTGTTCCTACTACTCAGTTACTCTCAATATAAAATACACACAGATTGTGTTCATGTGTGTGTATGTATTTGAATAACTTAAGTAACTCAAAACAGCTTTTCCTAATGAAATTAAAGAGTGGCTATTTAAATAAACATATTATATTTAGTACATAGGAAGATTTATTTTTGAGTAGGGTATTTTGTTGCAACAAGGAGGGAATTGGGGGTTTAATCACAGGAACAAATTACTTTTTATTCCTCACCTTTCCTTATTATTAATTTTTTCTCTTTTGAAGAGTTTATTGATTGGGCTTGATGAACAATCTTGAGCTTTTTGTCTCAGTTTAAGAGGTCTTATTAACTGGATCCAGAAAGAGGCGACAATTTGGCTCTCTTGCCCTGAAATTCATTCTTTGGGGTCCCTGGCTTTCTTTGGTTCTATGCTATTAGCAACTTCTCTCTCATTTAAATAGTGATGCTAGCACTCCCACCTGGTTTACTGGGATTTCACTTTCAATTTGGTGCTAAAGCTTACCCATAATAGGAGTGCTCTTTTGGGAGACTTGGTTGCCCACCATCAGGTTTTCAGAGAGAACTTTTACTGAGACTCTTGATGAAATACTATTTCAATACTACCCCTCTCCTAGAGTAAAAAGTGATTTCTAGTATAGGAAAGAATAAAAAGGGAATTATAAAGGACAACATTGAAAAGGAAACATGAGATTGTATAATCAAATTTCAATATTTCTATAAGTACAATAATGCCAGTTTCAATCTGTGCCTGAGACTGTAACTGTGTAGTCATATAAACCTCCTTTTTATAAAAGCCAATCCATCTCTGGTGTTTTGCATTCTGCAGCATTAGCAAACTAGAACAGATTTTGGTACCGAGAGTGGGGTGCTTTTGCTGCTCAGTTTGCAAATACCAAACATGTTAGAATGGCTTTTTAAATGGATAAGGGGAAGATTCTGGAAGAATTGTGAGGAACTTCATAGAAAAGGCCTAAACTGCTTTGAAGAGACTGTTTGTAGAAATATGTATTCTAAAGATACTTCTGACGAGGTCTTGAACAGAAATGATGACTCTGTTGTTGTGAATTGGAAGAGAGGCGATCCTTGTTTTAAAGTGGCAGAGAATTTGGCAAAATTGAGTCCTGGTGTCAGATGGAAGGAAAAATTTGAAAGCGACAACCTGGAATACTTAGCTAAGGAGATCTCCAGACTACGTGTGGAGGATGTATCCTGGCTTCTCCTTGCAGCTTATAGTAAAATGCGAGCAGAGAGAGATAAACTCAGAACTGAACTCTTGGATTCAAAGAAACCAGAGGCTGAAAGCTTGGAAAGTTACAGGCTTCCAGGGGGTGGAATTCCAGAAGCTACAGCCCAATGTGAGGATGTACCCAAACATGGAACCCAGCCACCATTTCAGTACAAGCCAAGATTGGAGATGGAATTATCCAGAAAGGATTTGTGGAAAGTCCTATTGTCTGATGGTTTTGACCCCTGCATACTTCATGCGAAGCCAACAGAATTTTTGTGAGATCTTTACAAACAGAGCCATTGCCAGTCTGGACTGGAGAACACAGACAGGAACAAACTGAAGGAAAAATTTCTTCAAAGGCAGAGCCATGGAGGTTGAGGTCTGGAGTCAAGAGGTCTTGGGCTGGGAGAGTGGAGTGGCCCACATGCATGAAAGGGTGAGTTTGCCCTGGAGGTCAAGAGTGGGCCTTCCGCCTCAATGCTCAGGAAATGTCTTACCACCCCAAGCCCCAAAGAGGGTGGAGCACATTCCCAGGGAATTGGGGAGAGCCTGGCTGCCACCACACTGTTCTGAAGGGGTTGAGCGTGTGCCCCAGAGATAGAAGGGAATCTGGGAGCTGCCCCGATATTTGAGGAGGGTGGGGCCGAGAAGGTGGTCCCCCCATGTGGATATGTTGGAACACTCACCCAAGTGTTTGGAGAGGAAAGGGCTGCCACAAAGGCCCTTAGGAAGGGTTAGACTCCCGCTCTCTCAAGCCCCAAGGATGCAACGTCATTCTGTAAATGACTCTCAGACTTTGAAATCTAATGCAGTTTGTCCTGCAGGTTTTAGGAACTGTTTTGGTCCTGTTAACCCTGTTTTCCTTACTCTTTCTCCTTATGGTAATGAGAATGTATATCCTATGAATGTCCCTCCTTTGTATATTGGAAGCATATAACTTGTTCTAAGTGCACAGATCCAAAGCTAAAGGAGAATTATGCCTTAGAACCCACCACGCCTGTAATGGATTTTGATAGGATCTTGTACTTAACTTTTGTTACTGAAATGATTTAAGTTTTTGTGATATTGTGATGGAATGAATGTATTTTGTATTTGGAAAGATAATGTCATTTTGGGGTCCAGGGGGTGGAATGTGCCAGTTTGAATGTATTGTGTCCCCCAAAAGCCATTATCTTTGATGTAGTCTTGTGGGGCAGACATTTTGGTGCTGATTAGATTTGCTTGAAATGTTCCCTACCCAGCTGTGGGTGATGACTCTGATGAGATATTCCCATGGAGGCATAGCCCCACCCATTCAGGGTGGGCCTCGATCAGTGGAGCCATATAAATGAGCTGACTCAAAGAGAAGGAAATCAGTGCAGCTGTGAGTGATGTTTTGAAGAGGAGCAAGCTTGCTAGAGAGGAACGTCCTGGGAGAAAGCCATTTTGAAACCAGAACTTTGGAGCAGATGCCAGCCACGTGCCTTCCCAGCTAACAGAGGTTTTCCGATGCCATTGGCCATCCTCCAGAGAAGGTACCCGATTGCTTTGTTACCTTCAACACTTTATGGCCTTAAGACTGTAACTGTGTAGCCAAATAAACCTCCTTTTTATAAAAGCCAATCCATCTCCGGTGTTTTGCATTCCACAGCATTAGCAAACTAGAACACAATCATAATGTTAAATACTTCAGCTGCCAGAATTTAAAGAAAATGAATGAAATATATAAATCTATACTAATTATGAATGTACATGAAAATTACTAAATTACGTCTTAGAAACTCTAATACAATGCTTTTGAAAAAGAACAGTATAGAATAATTAAATAGGAATTAAACAAACAATTAATGGAATGTTTCAGAATTCAAAGAATGATTATCCCCATTTCTTATAGCAAAGTGAAAAATCTTAGGTTCATATAAAAAGGTAGAATAATCAAAGTTTTAATACTCATTATGATGGTGAAAATTAATAAAAGAAAAATAGAAGAAACTTTTCATCATATGGTAAAATATCTGCTATACAGATAAGAATAAACTTCTGACTGTATTCCTGTTAAATTCAGAATAATCAAAAGGATAAATCTTATCAACACTACAATTTCACAGTTTTTTGGATGAACTGTCATAAATACAAATAAAAATTAAATTGAATAGTAGAGATTATTCTAGGAATCAAATAGACAAACCGTTGCTATGGATATAATAGTGACAGTTAACACGATAACTTGCTTAGGAACTGTGGAAATTGGAGCATAGTGAGAATGCGGAAAACATAAGGGGTTTTCTTTTTACAGAAAATATCCAAGAGGCAGACAGTGACTTTGTCAATTATCTAAAATATCAAGTGTTACAATATCAAAGGAACATGCTTTCCTAACTTGAAGGAGTTCACATTGACTTATTTACATATTGCTATATTCATATCAAAGTGTCTCTCAGTTCAGTTTTTTCATCACTTTAACATCCCATATTTGTTACAAAAATATTTTCAATACATCATACACAGTTCTCACTTTCTCTCTCCACATTCACACATATGGACATATATAGTCATGAGTAGATAAACCATAACCTTAATGCCCTTTTGAAAGTTGGAAAGCAGAAACATTTTTCCTTCAGTGTAAGGAAGCCTGATTTCCTAAATCTGATTAGTACTCCTCATTCCCTACCCAGAGTGATTTGCTAAACAGCTCATACCAAGGTTATTTCTATTGAATGACCATGAGAAGTTTACTGTGACTCCTGCCAAGGAATCTTCATTGATACTACGTAAAGACTACATGACAAGACATAAACAATGATGCACGTCATCACCAAATGATGTTGGCAGTCATCCTGCAACTGTAAGAAAGACAGCTGGCAGTATGAAGAAAATATTTTACAAGACAAACAGGTTACATCAGAAGATTTTTTTTTTTTTTACATTGACAAGTCTGGATGCACGCTAGCATAAAGTAGAACAATATATGTAAATTCAGTTATTGTACCCATATCCAACAATAGTTTAACTTATTTAAATTGAGCTTTTTTCCTTAGCTCCTAATATAATTCCCCAATTGTAGCCAAAAATCAAGTTTTTCTCGTTTGTTTTTTTTCACATCACAGAATACATCAAAAGCGATATTTGTACAGTAAACTGCATGAACTAAGAGGTTTTTCACAGCCTCAGATGAATACTGAAAATTTTCACTCACCTTTTTTAAAGGAAGTTATGTTTATGCACTAAAAATCATCTTACAAAATTATTTGACATTTCCTAAGTAGTCCACTAATGTCTAGATGTGTTCGGTAGTTACATATTTCAAACAGATACAAAATATTATATTCTAGATCCTGTTGATTATATCTAATTGATTTAATAATAGCTTTAGAAAAATTAACATGGATGTTATTTATTTACAACTTACCATTTTAGTATTACAATAAAAAATTGTATACAACTGTATTGAATAACTCATTCTTTTTTTTTTATCAGATTGGGCCATAAGCAGTTACACATTATATCAGAGTAACGTGTTGCCTTCTAAAGCATGCACATGCCATCTTGAGCTTGATATACCTTTGGAAATGGCAATGCAATTCTAATGCATATTAGAGAGTATTGGACTCACATGCATTGCTTTTTTTTTTAAATTTTATTTTGAAATAAATTCAAACTTACAGGAACAGTTGCAAAAACAATACAAACCCCATACACAGAACTCCAACATACCCCAACCCCATCTCCCAATACCCCGATCCACCAACTTTAACATCCTGTCACACCACCATTTCTTTCTTTCCCTCCCTCCCTCCCTCCTTTCCTCCCTCCCTATCATCCATCATCTATTGCTCTGTCTTCTGAACATATGAGAGCAGGCTGCACACATGCTTGAACAAACAATATAATTCACACATACATTTTTCATGAACAAGAACATTCTTTTATGCATTCCCTTTAAGCGCAGCTAAAAAGTTCAAGAAATTCAACATTGATACAAAGCTTACATTCTGTATTTCCTTTTTTTTTTTTTTCCTTATGTGCCAACTGTGTCCCTTTGAGCCTCCTCTGTTCCATCCTCAGATCCCATCTAGGATCTTCCTTGGCATTTAATCCTCATTATCTATTTAGACTTTTTTTTTCTCTTATGGAAACATATATACAGCCTAAATCTTCCCATTCCAACCCCTCCATAGCATTCCATTAGTGGGATTAATCACATTTAGAATGTTGCAATGCTATCATGTTCCCACCATCTATTACTAGAAATTTCCCTTCACCCCAAAGAGAAACCTTACACTCATTTCTTAACTCCTCATTGACCCTTCCCCCACTTCTCATAACCCATACTCCACTTTCATCTCTATGGTCTTATTCTCTGATACTTTCTTTGTGTTTACCATGGGGCTTAAATTTAACCTCTTAAGTCTATAACAATCTTGTTTTTCTTTGATACCTTTATGTAGATCTTGTCAAAAATTACATATTTTACATTGAGTCCAAAACCACTGATTTATCATTACCATTTATGTATTTTAGATCCTGTAGGAAGTAAATAGAGGAGTTACAAATCAAAAATACAGTAGTATTGGTATTTATATTTACCAGGTGATCTTTACTGGAAATCTTTATTTCTTCATGTGGTTTCAGTCAACTGTTTAGTGTCCCTTCCTTTCAGCCTGCTCAATTCCCTTTAGCATTTCTCATAGGACTGATCTACTGGTGATGAAGTCCCTCAGCTTTTGATTATCTGGGAAGGTTTTCATCTCCCCATCATTTTTACCCTCCAGGTGTTTGTGAATTTTCTGTCTCTGATGGTTATTGACTTCTATTTGTATTCCATTGTGGTCAGAGAATGTACTTTGAATAAATTCATTTTTTTTTTTGATTTATTGATGTTTGTTTTATGTCCCAGCATATGGTCTATTCTGGAGAAAGATCCATGATCACTAGAGAAGAATGTGTGTCCTGGTGATTTGGGATGTAATGTTCTATATATGTCTGTTAAGTTTCTCTATATCTCTCTTTCCTTTCCTTGTTTCTCTGTCTGTAGGGCTCCTTTAGTATGTGAAGTAGGACAGGTCTTTTATTAGCAAAATCTCTCAACATTTGTTTGTCTATGAAAAATTTAAGCTCTCCCTCAAATTTTAAGGAGAATTTTGCTGGATAAAGTATTCCTGGTTGGAAATTTTTCTCTCTCAGAATTTTAAATGTCATGCCACTGCCTTCTCACCTCCATGGTGGCCACTGAGTAGTCACTACTTAGTCTTATGTTGTTTCCTTTGTATGTGGTGAATTGCTTTTCTCTTGCTGCTTTCAGAACTTGCTCCTTCTCTTCAGTATTTGAGAGTCTGATCAGAATATGTCTCGGAGTGGGTTTATTTGGATTTATTCTATTTGGAGTTCACTGGGCATTTATGCTTTGTGTATTTATATTGTGTAGAAGGTTTGGGAAATTTTCCCCAACAATTTCTATGAATACTCTTTCTAGACCTTTACCCTTCTCTTCCTCTTCTGGGCCACCAATGAGTCTTAAATTTGGACATTTTATTTTATCTATCATATCCCTGAGATCCATTTCAACTTTTTTTATTATTTTCCTCATTCTTTCTTTTGTTCTTTCATTTTCCGTTCTGTGGTCCTTGAGGATGATGAGTCGTTGTTCAACTTCCTCTAATCTTGTATTATGAGTATCCAGTGTCTTTTTAATTTGACCAACAGTTTCTTTTATTTCCATAAGATCTTCTATTTTTTTTACTCTTGCAATTTCTTCTTTATGCTCTTTTAGGGTCTTCTTCATGTCCTTTATATCCTGTGCCAAGCTCTTCTTCATGTCCTTTATATCTTGTGCCATGCTCTCATTGTTGGATTTTAGATCTTTGATAAACTGCCAAGTACTGTGTCTCTTCTGATCTTTTGATTTGGGTGTTTTGGTTTGGGTTCTCCGTATCATCTGGTTTTATCATATGCTTTAAGATTTTCTGTTGTTTTTGGCCTCTGGCATTTGCTTTACATGATAGGGTTCTTTCAGGGTCTATAAAATACCAATCTCTAATTTGTCAGATCTATAGCTTGGTGGCATACACTTTAACCAGCAGATGGCATCCATCAGTTACCTATTCCCATCAAGTCAGTTCTCCCCAACTTTACCTTTGTGGTGTGTAGGGATCTGATTCTTGTGGGGTTCAACTGGTGCACCAAATTAGGGTGCGTTGTTGGTGCTGTCCACCCTGAATGTGGGGCATGTGTCTGAGCAGTTAGGGAGGCAGGGCAGCTTTAATAATCAAACCTCTTAGGTGTTCCTGGAGATTTAAGGCTGTTGCAAGAGTCCAAGCCTTCACCTCCGTCCTGCCACAGATCATCTCTGCCACTAACCCACAAGTCACTGGCACTAGCATAGGGTCCCTGGGATTTCCACGTGAGTCCTCCTTTTCAGCTGTGCTCTTCCAGGACCTCTTCTGAGGGAAGGCTGTGCCACATCACAAGTGCACACTGGCCAGCCAGGGAAGCCCTGGGTCATTGAGCTATGCAGCAGCATTCCCAGCCTGCTTTAAAGATGGTTGAGTGGGGAATGTTAATTTCCCCCTTTTCGCACAGCTCTGCCTTCCCAGCTCTGGGACAATTAGCTGTGGGTGCCCTAAAGGCCACTGTCCACGACTGATATTATGGTGTCTGTGCGGTATTGTGGGAACCAGTCCCCACCACACTGGGACCCTTGGCGCAGCTCTGGGCTATGGGTCTGGCCCCAGGCCGGAGTGTCCCAAGCCCGCCAGGGAGATGGTCGCAAGGGGCATGGTTTCTTTCTCCTTTTGGCTCTCCTCTGTCCCCCTGGCCTTGAGACAATCAGCAGCGATTGTGGGAAGGGCTATCTTGCACACCTGACACAAGGCATTGGGACACTTCACTATGCGCTTCTTACTGTTGAATCGCAGTCAGTCCCAGTTCTTTTTGTTTTTTGTTTTTTTTTAAATAACTTGTCTGTCTCCAAATGCCAAACCATGGTTTCCCCACACTGCAGCACATCTGCCGGACTTTCATCCAGCTCACTCAGTTGTTTCAGAATACAGACTCCAAGTTTCACCAAATGCACGATCCCTGTGGATTTAGCAGACATTGTCTGGCTGGTGCATCGCTGGAACTGGTGTTCTGGATCACTTTCTGGCTTTTATCTAGTATTTTTCACAGAGGTATTTTTTTGCCCTTTCTTATCTAGCTGCCATCTTGGGTTCCTGCATTACTTTTTAAATTTGGTTAAACTTGTATGCACCGCCCTTGAATTTTATTATATTTCTCTGCAAGTTTAATATCTCTTGAAGGTCAGTCTTGAGTTTTTAAACTAAGAGATATATGGTGATTTTTATAGTTACAAATGTTACACCTACCTGTCCAAGATTTCAAAAATATATCATCTATTATGATAAGTATATTGACTTGAATATGTATTCTGATCGTAGCAATATTAAAATATCTCAGTGTTTATGAAAAGGGCAAGGGACATGCATTTTAGAATCAGAATGTAGCAGTTGTGGTTATTTTGTCACCTGGATAGATGCAGATGCAAACATTGCAAAATTCAGCTTGATTTCATGTTTATCCAATTTATAATCTAGGTAACTAAAATATGTTTAGTTATATTAAGAACATGAAACCAACCAAAACAAGATTATAAAGAAGCTGGACATGGGGTACAAACAAAGAAACTCTCAATTCCATTCATATTATTAAAGTAGCATTTATTGTAAAATACAATACTTAAATATTTTCAACATGAAGAATATATCTTATCCTATTAAAATTTGGAATGGAAAATATTTACATCTGTCATTTCTGATAAAAGAACCAAAAATCTGGAAGTTGTAATTATCTCATTACCAGTAACCCTCCCCCATCTAGAATTCAGAAATCCCTAAACTGTATATAAATGTTAATATCAAAAACACCTTTTCATGGAACAATGTAAAAAGGAATATTATTTCCAAATAATACATATGAATAATATGATTTGTACTAACAAACACGGTAAATAACATTTTATAAAATATAATTGATTTACTTAATAATATTTGAGAAATTCTGAATATGCATTTTCTTCCCAAGAATTTTCCAGAATATAAACTTTGGATATAAAATTTATATTGAAAATGGTATTTTTCAAACTCATTCTGAAATCACATACATGGGTGGCAGTGTCTTTCTGTCAGTTGAAAAACCCATTCAGATTTGGAATCCAACCACCTGTTACAGCAGATGAGTGCCTCTTACTCTTTAAAAGGTGAATGTCTCAATCTGTGCTTTGGATTTCTTTCCAGCTGTCTTCTCTCCCTCTGCTTATTACCCATTCTTCCCTTCAATATGCAATCAGTTTATCTCAATTGGATTCTTCTTGTTTTTAAAAACATATTCTCAAATCTCTTCCTTCCAAAAATCAGATTCACCCACAAGAGCAGCACCAAAAACTCTCTGAATCTCACTTTTCCTTCTTATTACCAGTTGGCATTAAGTCTTCCTTCATGCCCAGGTGTTTACTGCTGGGGTTGAATCATGTGCCACAAGAAACTTGTTCAAACTGTAATCCACATTCTTATGGGTGTGAACCCATTTGCAAAATGACCTTTTTAAGAACTTCTTATTAATTAAGGAATGTCCAAATTGAATTAAGGTGGCTCCTAATCCATATGACTAGAGCCTTATAAAGAGAGGAAATTGGGATGCAGTCTGAGGAAACCAGAAAAAAGAGAGAGAGAGAGAGAGTGAGAGAGAGATCATGAGATGGAGGACTGCTATCGCCAGAATGCTTGTGAATTCAGGGGAAGACATGGCTTTGATGACATCTTGATTTTGGATTTCTAGCCTTCAAAACTGTGAGACAATAAATGCTTGTGCTTAAGCCAACATAATGTGTCATATTTGTCATAGCAGATATGGTAAACTAAGGCAGCAATAATCCTAAAATATTTATCTATCCTTAACTATTTTTCACTATGTCATCTACATGTTTTGCAATTGACTGCAATGGTTTATGTCTCAATCACTGACCTAAACATTTGCCACTAAAGAAAACTATAGCTTATGTCACTAAATCCAACTCTCATTCTACTTTACTCCAGAGTGTTGCTCTTCTCCCCATCCATTCATGAATTTCCTTTTCTTTGTCTTCTCTTTCAGAAAAGTCTCATGAGTTTCTTTCTACCTCACAGTCTACCCATTAGTCTCTTCTGCAGAATCATTTTCAAATATTAGTCCTTTATAAATGGAGCACCTCCAGGTATGGGTCTTGAAAGACTCCTTTCTCTATCTGCACTCTCTCCCTGGATGATAATATCCATATCTTTGTTTTCAAAATCCACTTACAGACAGAACTGAACTAAACAGCAAGATTTGTGTCACCACTTGTACAAACCTCCCCCAAATTCCACTCATTTTTTCCAGCACTTCAACTTTCTAGTTTGCTTCTTATCCCTTTTTCTCAGCACTGGTTAAAAATTGATAAATATCTCAATAGGGAGAACTCCATAAACATTCCATGTTTGTCTGTATGGTATGCTTCTTCAGAATCCTGGTTTCTCATGTTCTGATGGCCTAGTGCTTCTCCAATACCTTCTAATAGATTGTGTATGTGTGTTTGTGTGTGTGTATGTGAATTTCGTCCAGCTTTTCTACCTGCTTCTCGTAGGGTTTGTTCGGAATTGATCAAAACTGTAATTTCTGAAGTTTCAACCCTTATTTTTGGTATGTACAAAAATGACAACTTGATTTCTTCCCCTAAACAGCTGTTGCATAAACTGGTCCATTAGCTTGAAATGGTGTCCAGTCCAGAGCATCTTACCACCTCACCTAGCTAGTGACCTCTTTTCTTTTGGATATTTATCTCATTCAATATATTCACTGTACTTGTTTGAAAGTTGTTTGTGTTATAGTGATTATTTTCACAGTATAATTTAAAATAAAATTTTACCTAATTTAATGCCATCAATATTCTTTTACTGTGATAAATAATACAAAGCTTTCATAACGTATTAAAACCTGTCATTCAAAATAGTTGCTTTCCTCATTTAAATTTTATATTTAAAACAACAAAATTAGGAATATTTATTATTATTGTTTTAAATAGTTTATATATATTTGTCCTCTTATCAGTTTTCTTATTGCTTCTCCTTATAAGTCTCTTCTGAAATATTTTCCTCTTTATTCAGTGAAGCTATGTTTGTGATAAATGTTCTTAGTTTTTGTTAATCTAAAATACAGTCATTTTGTATTTGCTTTTAAAACAAACTTCTCTGGGTATAAACTTCTAACTTAATGGTATTTTCTCATAAAATCTGTGTGTGTTTCATTGTTTCTAATCCTCTGTTGTGCTATATAGAAATAGGGTTCTTTCTTAAAGGCTTTTTATTTTTAGATGATAGCTGATTTCTTTATCTTCTCTGTGTTTTGATGATTTGCCTTTTTTGCTTAAATTTCATTGCATATTTTGTATTTTATGTTGTACATATTTTGGAAATTTTGGAGAAATTTATTCAAAATATTATTGAAAATTGCCTCTTTATCTCCTACTAGAATGACATCATTAGGTATATGAGCCTTCCCACATTGTCTTCCATGTATTGTAGCCATTCTTTTATGTTTTGTAACCATTTATCTATCTGGAATATATTCTTTAATAGCTTCACATATTTTTTCAAGTTCATTATTTCTGTCCTCAGATTTATCTTGTCTGAATTTTAAAGACTATTATTTTTAAATATCATGCATTATAATTTTATTTCTAGAGTTCTTTATTTTAATCTTTTTGGATTTTTGTAATTTTTGATTTATTGATCTTTTAAGCTTCTCATTTTGACTCGAATTATAACAACTATGCCTCTATTTTATTCTCTATAAAACTTCCCAAAGTGAAGAATATGCATGTCTCATTCTGCTGAGTGTGTGTGTGTGTGTGTGTGTGTGTGTGTGTGCACCACTCATGCACAGTTATCTTTGATTCTATAATATGTGTATATTTGACATGAATTCAAGTGTTTGGGAAATTTATCTATGACAATTCTCTGAGATCTGGTTTAAAGATGTGCACTTCCAGAGAGAATTTGCAAATACTTATTCCATTAGTCCAAGTGCACTGGTCACTTTAATAACCTCAAATTAGACTTCCATTATGATGTTTATTGTTAAATAATTCAAAACATAAATTTGAACTTGTCCATGCAAATTAAATATACTTTTCCCCTTCTACATGTTATAATAGTAAGGGCTAGCATTATTCCTTTAAGATTGCTTTCATACAGTGGGTTTATTTTTTCTTCAATTTTATAGTGAAGATATTTCCCTTCAGGGTCTCACTTTTATAAAGTTTTCTTCTATTAGAGTCCCTAACATGGGCAGGAATTGTTTTATGAATTATTTTCCAGCACAACGTACCCAAGAAATTTTCAAACCCACCAGGGTTTGGCTGATATCATAAGGGTAAAAGTTGACTAGGATAGAGATAATTAATAAAGCTCCAATATGTTTTTTTGCCTTATATAGTCTAAAATTTTTACTGAAAATGACAGACTATTCAAGGGCCACACTACCTTGGCACAAATTATCTAGGTGTGGCCCTTTGACTATGATCTGGACAATGTTATGTGGGCAGAAATGACATGGGAAACTTCAGAGCTCTCTTTCTGCCACAATGACTAGTAATTTTCCAATGAGTATATTCATTATCATCTTTGGTCTCACAGTGAAGATACTGCAGAGTCTAAAGTCACACAGTCACTGGCATGTAGAATGAGTGAAACATAAAACTTTTGTTGTTTTATTCCATTGTTGCATGTAGTTATTTGGTTCTGCAGCACAATCTGAAGTACATCTATACTAAATGGTATCAAAACCCTTGGAACAATCTGTTATCTGTGATAACATGAAAGGTGAAAAGG